>NC_079972.1:2146044-3354794 GCF_029852145.1 Microplitis mediator
TTTTGATAAGTCGAAAAACACTGCTACTGTGATATTGCCATTATCAAATCCTAATCTAATATCATCCGCAAATTTACTTACTGCAGTATGTGTACCAAGGCCTTTTCTGAAGCTGTCTGAGACAGATCATGTAAGTTATTATCATCCATATGTTTGGTAATTTGATCATAAATAATACGTTCTAATACTTTTGACAGTGAACAAAGAATTGATATTGGTCTATAGTCTTTAAAACACACTGGTATTTTTGTTTTTGATAATGGCAAAATATAGGAGTATTTCCATAGCGAAGGAAATTGCTTCGTTGTTATTGAACAGTTGACAATATTTTTAAGTAATGGTAACAAGATATTAACAAAGAGTTTATATATTTTGATAGATATTTCATCTGGTCCTTGCGCATTAGTTGTAATTTTCATTCACGCTTTTCTTATACTATATTCATTTACTTCTTTTAATTTAAACTCAACTAACCCCTTTTTGAATCCAGAGATACCTATCATATTCGCATTGTCAGGTACAAATACAGAATTTGAATTTAAATTGACATAATAATCATTTAATCCCTCAACATCCAATGGCAGACTCACACAATTAGTTTTTGACTTTGTTAAACCTAATTTGTTGAATTCACTCCATATAACTTTGGAATAGTTAGCGATAGTAAATTTATTTAATAGGTAGTTTGCTTTATTTTTATAAATTTTTTTAATAATTCTTCTACGTAATTTCGAATATTTCGTATAGACAAATTTATCATTATTTCTATGATAAGAACGATATAATCTATTCCTTTTTTTAATCATATACTTTATACCACAAGTTATCCAAGGAGCAGAAGGCCTTTTTATAATTTTTCTAGCTATTGGTACATATTTGTTCATGAAGTCAGTCAGAAAAGAATTTAACAAAGTTGCTTTATAATCTACATTGTCTATAAAGTCAAACGCCATAATATTAACATGTTTAATTTCATTTTCCATAGATTTAATGTCTGCTTGCCGCCAATTTCTGAATTCAATTTCTTTTTTATTATTTTTCTTATATATATACTTATAATTTACATAAATTAAATCATGATTGGATAAAAATGGTTCTATTGACTGACCAGAGTTTATTAGTTTGGCTTTATCATCAACTATAGCTAAATCAATCAATTAAAGTTATTCTTAACATATAAAGCAACTCCACCACCTCTTCTTCCCACTCTATCGTTTCGCAGTAATATATATGAATAGAAATCAACTTGACTGTCAGCTACATAATTACATAACCATGTTTCACTTATACAAATAACATCAAAAGAACAGTCGTTAAAAAATTCTCTAAATTCATCTATATGAGCGTACAGTGATTGAGCGTTAAAGTGACAAATCTGCAGTATATCAGCTATTTCCGTTTTATGATGAACAGCTACCACTTTACTTTGGTCTGATTTTAGTTTTTTGGAGTAATTTTAGCAATATCAGAATCACTTGTTATTTTGATGGGATCCTGGTCTTGTTTTAGACGAACATAAACTGCACCTCTTCCAATCCATACCAATTTTTTATTTACATCAGGCACATTTTCAAAAATTTTATTTTTTAATTGATTTAAATAGGCTGGGACACGGTAGTTTATATTTACGATAATATTTGAATCAGCATCATTTACTAATTTATTAGCAGTTATTTTACTCTTTTTCTTTTTCTTTGCCTCAATGATATATTTACACTCTGATTTTTTGGTCAAGTGTAATAAGATAGCACGACTGATATTAGATCTCTTTTTACCCATTCTAGTCACCTCCATGATACTAGAAACAGGTATATCTACATTTAGCTCATCACCAAGTTTACATACAATATCACTCGGAGATTCTTTATCATTTTCAGGCACTCCTGTTATCACTAATTGATTGCTTAAGATTTATGATTCTAAAACCAAAAATTTTTGTTCAATTACTTCAGTTCTTTTATTTTGGGTATCAAGTTTTTTCTCAAAACTGACATGATTGGCAGATATATTCTCAACACTTGATTTTAGTTTTTTAAATTTATGTTCAAGAGCTTGATTACTTTTAGAAAGCTTACCTAATTCACTTTTTATTTCATCTAATGTATCTAATTTTTTATTGATTGAATCAATTACCACTTGAAAACACTCTGGGGTACCAGTATTACTAGTGCTGTTGACAGAGCAAATATTACAGTTTCGACGTAGCAATGATTCAACATCTTTATTTGATTGTATCATCAATCTAGTTTGATGATCTAAGCCTTCGGCCCGTGTATATAACCCTATGACTCGTGCTGAAAACATTGCACTCGCCACATAAAAGCTATCTTAATATCTTAACTATGCAATATACTATTTTTATGTTACTTTGATTTATTTTTCTTCTCAGATCACAGAATATTTTCAGATAGTCTCACAATACACAACAATACTTTTTTTCTGAGTATTCTCAGTGGAAAATATAATATTTTACACGAAAATGTATAAGTTAAGTACTTTTTTGCAATTTATTGTATCTTTTTAAATTTAAATTTAAATATATCAACCGTACATCATATTATTCACATTTATTACTCTCAAATCTACTACGATATTATTGGTAGTTATCTGATATTCGTTTGAGATAACATTTTGAGACTATTTCGAGAAATTACGTGATTTTAGAAAAAAAAAAAATTAAAATTACAGAATAACAATTGTTTTTTAATTTTTCTTACTAGAAGTAATATGATGCCCATCTTGGGTTATGGCTTAAAAATTTTGTATTTCAACATAGAGGTTTGGGAATTTTTTTGAAAACAATTAAAAGTGTCCCATTGAACGAAATAGTATACTACAACCCTAGGCCAGAAAGTCGGATTTCCTGGCGCATGTGATATGATGGCCGAGGCGTAGCCTCGGCCATCATATCACATGTGTCAGGGCATCCAACTTTTTGGCCGTGGGTCGTATACTATTTTTCTTGATCCTCCGCCGAAATTACATTCAACAATAATTTTGATACTTGAAAATAAGAGTTACTGTTAATTTATGACCGCATGTTTAATTTTCATTACAAAAATCAGAATATAGTTAGTTATTCTAACGCAACTCTCATGATTTTGCAAAACCGAGGCGAAGCCGAGGTTTTTGCTGGTCGGGGCGCGCATAAATATCAAATGAAAATCAAAATCCACTAAATAACTACAAGATTAATAAACGTAGAAAATCGTTAAAAATTCACACTTCAAGTAAAACTTTGTTATTTTATTCAGTGCTAATACCATAAATTATCTGTAACTTTGAAACCATAATGAGCGATAAAACGTAATAACATAAATCCACCGTGCAAGTTCAACTGTTATATATCTATCTATCAGATATTATATATCTATCTATATCATAATATTATTATAGACTTTAATTACTTATATTAATTTTACTTAATTAATATTATCACACTGCAAATTTTTTGTTGCACTTTAAGAAGTATTCTCCCTATTGCACGTACATGTTGTTTTATTAAAAACGCAGTTATTAAAAGTACAGCTACTAAATTTTGAATCATCTTTCTGTTAGAATTAATATTTAGATTTATTTTAGAGAAAATTTGCACAGTACAACGTCACTGTATTTAGTATACCTATACATGTATACATGTTTGTATAGTATACAGTTCACTGTAAAGTCCTGTATTCAGTATACCTGGTAATGTTACCTTCCACTACCCCTTGACCCTTAATGAAGTAGTGGGAGTATACTGAGTACTGAGAGTACTGGATGTAACTAATAATTTTTCTGTTATAGTTAGTCGAGCTGAAATTCTTCACCATCAAGTGTCGTTTGTCCAGATTTAGAGTCATTATATTGCAAATAATTTAACATTATATTTCTGTCAATTTAACCTCATTTAATATTGTTTGTTTAATCTACATTCAGTGTGTAGCTAATTTGATATTAATTAATATACTTATTTTTCTTTTGTATCAATAAACAATAATTAAACAATATCTGAGTAGTTATTACTAACAGGTTATGGGCCCAGCACGCTTCCACTGCGCGAAGTGATTGATAATTGTTGACTGATACAGTGAAGTTATAAGTGTAAGAGTTCAAGTAGTTTATTGTTTGCTAGGCGATTCTAATATTTTTGTTGGTGAAGTGTAACTGTGTTAAGATGGGTGAGAAAGAAACAGCAAATCTTACGAAGTTAGATGGAAAGAATTATCACATGTGGAAATTTGGTATCTTAATCCTGCTCGACTCAAAAGAGCTATCAGATTATGTCGATGGAACTGATGTTGAACCAGATAAAGCTGCCAAGCTGGTAGACTGGAAAATATGGAAGAAAAGTAGAGCACAAGCAATGGTATTGCTGCTAAGTTCAGTCGATCAAGTTCTGCATCCGAACTTGATCAATTGTGAAAGTCTCATAGCTATATGGGACAAGTTGAAAGCTTTGTACGGAGAAACAAACGAAGATAAGATTACGAGTGCCTGGCAACAATATTATGCCTATAAAATTGTTGACAGTGAATCAATAAATACTCACATTGAAAAGTTCGAAAGCCTTTACAAGACGCTTACAGATTCTGGTGAGAAGTTATTAGAAAAATCAATTATTTCGAAATTATCGAGTAGTCTTACGCCAAGATTCTCATCTTTTCGAATGGCATGGGAGTGCACAGCTAAAGATGAGCAAAGACTTGCGAATCTTACCGCAAGATTAATCCGTGAAGATAAGCGTTTAAAAGATTCAGAAGAAAGTGAAATGATGACGGCTCTACAAGTCAATGTAATGAAAAAGCAGTTCCAGCAAATGAAAATGAGACAAGAAACATATCAAGAAAGACAAGAGAGACTCAACAAAGTACGCGAATTAAAGAAGAGGACACAATGTCATAATTGTGGCAAAATTGGACATTGGAAAAGAGAATGCGCCGAACAGGCTGAGAATGATGAACAAAAAAATGTCACAGGTCATGAATCCCAAACTTATTTTTGTGAAGTATCGGCGTTGAATACAGAAGACTATATTCAAGAAAAAGACATCTGGATTGCAGATTCAGGGGCTAGCATGCACATGACGTGGAGAAGAGAAATTTTTCAAAATTTTAATCCTTCTGAAACCATGAAACATGTAAAAATCGCAGATGACAAACTTCTTCCAATATCTGGGACTGGAGTCGTAAATATTCAAGTAGATCTGAATGGAAAGGTTTATGATCGCACATTGTCAAATGTTTTTCTTGTACCGGGATTAAGAAGAAATCTATTTTCAGTGGGAGCCGTTAATGACAAAAAATTTTTCTTTCATGCCTACGAACAACATTGTGAAGTGAGAAATCAGGATGGAGAATTGTCATCTGTAGGAGTAAGGTATAGCAATTTATACCGTATGTTGTTCAATGTAAAAGACCCAGAATGTAATATAACTACAGTACCCATTTTAAAACTCTGGTATGAGAGAATGGGTCACATAAACATAAATAGTGTTAAAGAAACGGAAAAAGTAAATGCAGTCGAGGGTTTAAAATTTAAAACTGATAAGAATGAAGATTTCTTTTGTGAACCATGTACCCTAGGTAAGCAAACAAGAAAGCCCCATAAAACGGTAATAAAAAACAGAAATTTTAAGCCTGGTGAAATGATTCACACAAATGTGTGCGGCCCGGTTAATACTGAGTCCCCAAGAGGGTCAAAATATTTTCTTTTATTTAAGGATGAGTGTACAGGCTATCGCGTTGTATTGTTCCTACGCCAGAAATCAGAAGTGTTTGAAGAGTTTAGAAAATTTGAAAATGTAATTACTAGGCAAACTGGAAATAAAATTAAAGTGCTACGGTCAGACAATGGCACAGAATACTTATCTACGCAGTTTAAAAACTTTCTGAGTGAAAAAGGGATTATTCATGAATTATCGTCACCATATATTCATGAACAAAACGGATGCGCAGAACGAGAGATGAGAATACTTGCAGACAATGCAAGATCAATGATGATAGCGAAAAATGTACCAAAACAGTTGTAAACTGACGCAATTAATACGGCTGCGTATTTATTAAATCGGGTATTTAGTTTTGACCGGAGTTTTGGGGACTCGGACGAGGGTCACTATGATATAGAAGGAGATAGCGAACCGGCGGTAATAGAACAGGTAGAAGAAAGAAGAGGACTAGGACCTCAACGTGAGTTAGACAAAGGAAACCAACCAGGTGAGATCGAAGAAGAAGATGGAAGACAGATACCACCGGGTCATCGATCAATAGGCTGCAGATGGGTATTTGCCCAAAAAAAGAGAAGTGATGGCCAAGTGATCAGGTATAAAGCGAGACTGGTAGCAAAAGTTTTTTCCCAACAAGAAGGTATTGATAGTGATAAGTGTGTATTTGTAGCAAGGATTACTGGACATTTGATTTATCTTATTCTGTATGTTGATGACGGACTAATTGCATCAAAATGTAAAGTAGTGATCAAACAAGTGTTAAACTATCTTGAAGGAGAATTTCAAATGTTTTTCGATGTTGGAGATCAATTTGTGGGCTTGGAAATTCAACGAAACCGAGAAAATAGAACATTAAAGATAAAACAATCGAACTATATCCGAAAAATATTGAATTAATTTATGATGGAGGATGCAAATCCAGTAAATATACCTGCCGAACCGGGATCAATACTGAGTAAGAGTGCAGGTAGTCAAGACGGAAGGGATCCAGCTATACCATATCGTGAAGCAGTGGGCTCTCTGCTGTTTGCCGCACGGGTAACAAGACCAGACATTGAGTATGCGGTAAATACGGTTAGCCAGTTCGTTGACAATTATAACAATACGCACTGGAGTGCTGTTAAGAAGTTTTTTAGATACATAGTTGGAACAATAGACTGTGGCATTATTTACGGAGCAAGTAAGAGTGATGAATCATTAGTTGGATATACGGATGCTGATTATGCTGGATGCCCGGACACAAGATGATCAAGAAGTGGCTATGGTTTCTTTCTAAATAATGCACCTGTAAGCTGGTGTAGCAAGAAGCAAAGTATTGTGTCTCTATCCACTACAGAGGCTGAATATGTTGCACTAGGACATGGAGTTAAAGAGGCAATTTGGCTAAAAAGGATGCTGAAAGAACTTGGTATCCAGTGTAGAAGTGTCCCTATGAATGTGGACAATCAATTAGCTATCAAACTAGCGAGTAATCTTGAATTTTATAAAAGAACCAAGCATATTGAAGTTCGGTATCATTTTATTAGAGAAGTTGTTGAAAAAGGGACAATTGTGTTAGCTTATGTAAAACCACAAGAGCAGTTAGCAGACATATTAACAAAACCATTACCGAAAGACCAACTACAGTACATACGACAGAAACTTGGAATTATGACTGATAAAATCTAAATAAGTGGGAGTGTTAGAATTAATATTTAGATTTATTTTAGAGAAAATTTGCACAGTACAACATCACTGTATTTAGTATACCTATACATGTATACATGTTTGTATAGTATACAGTTCACTGTAAAGTCCTGTCTTCAGTATACCTGGTAATGTTACCTTCCACTACCCCTTGACCCTTAATGAAGTAGTGGGAGTATACTGAGTACTGAGAGTACTGGATGTAACTATTAATTTTTCTGTTATAGTTAGTCGAGCTGAAATTCTTCACCATCAAGTGTCGTTTGTCCAGATTTAGAGTCATTATATTGCAAATAATTTAACATTATATTTCTGTCAATTTAACCTCGTTTAATATTGTTTGTTTAGTCTAAATTCAGTGTGTAGCTTATTTGATATTAATTAATATACTTATTTTTCATTCATATCAATAAACAATAATTAAACAATACCTGAGTAGTTATTACTAACACTTTCTGTATCGTTAGATCAAGATTATTATCTTGAGTATTCAAGTCATCAGTCATTTTTCTTTTTTTTAATGGTTGAAGTGGGACACTTGATTGCTTTTCGAAATTTAATTTTATTCCTGGTTTCATCGTGAATGGTTTTTTATCATTATTAATTTCCGGTTTATTTGGAGGTTGCGCTGGTATAGGGATTGGCTTTTTATTTGCGGTAGTAAAGCCACTGTTTTCAACGGTTCCAGCTAAAAAAAATATATGTAAGTTAGAAGGATTTAATCGTATTTTGGTAAATAAGTGAGTATTTTTGTTCTACTTACGTAAAATTGGTCCAACATCATCAAACGTAAAATCTTCCTCGAAGTCTGACCAATTTATAATTAAACTTTCTTCCGGAGGCTCGTTGGCTACTTGCTGATTGTTCAATATTCTTTGTGGAGGGTCGATGATGACTGCTTTACTGGTCGATGGTAGCGGCTCGAATGTCGCTGTCGTATTTTGAGTAATCCGATTAAAAATCATCTGCCTGTTGTGCATCGAATTCTCGACGTAACCCTGGGCTATAATATCCGATCGCCATCTTCCTAGTTGCTTTATCATTTGCATGCTCGCTCCAGATTCAGAAAGAAGAGTGGCCGATGACCGTCTAATGCAGTGGCCAGTGTATCTCTTAGCATTAGGTAACTTTAAATAATTGGCAATTTTTGAGGGCATGGTGCCTATTGTGTGTCGTCCAATCGGTGAGCGAGTACATTTACCCCCAGAATAATTGATAAAAAATCTGTCACTGAATTTGTCAGGTGGTCTTAATGGAATGTAACGTCGGACTGTAGGATAGAAGAGATTCCCGAAGACAAATTGTCCGGGGTAATCGTTCTTGTTATCATTAATTGATACCAAATATCTACCATTTAAATCTTCTACGTCGTCAACTTTCATATTTACTATTTCCCCACATCGCATACAGCCACAAATTCCAAATATTAGTACAACCTGAAAAATTGTAATTAAGTATGATAAATATAATTAAACAGTAATGATAAAGATGGATTATTGGAAAGCAAATATTTTAACGACTTTTACCTTCATTGCTAAAAATTGATCATCAGGAGCGTTATTCATGAATTGTTTAATTTGGTCCCATTTTAAGATAAAAGATTTTTTTGGTTTATGTCCTTTGGCATTCGTTTTAATCAGACTTTTTAAGTTCAAGAAATTTTCTATTTTAATATTATCTATCATATTTAATGTCTGTTTTAACATGCTCCACACACTCCATAGAGTTAATGGACTCAACTTCTTTTTTAAACTTTCAAAATAAACAATCAAGTTATTTTCCTCTGAAGTTGAGAGAGGATTTTAATCCTCTGCTTGCTATTTTTTATAAGTATCATACACCAGTTGGTATCGTTCAGCTGATTTTTTGGGCAGTGTTTCATTTTGCACAATTATATGTGCCGCTTTATCAAATAAACTAAGTACTTCTTCTTCATCTGTGGTACCTTCAGATGACGAGTCATTCATTTTTCTGCATTTGCTTATTTTTATTTGAGTTGATTTAATTTTACTGCTAAATGCTTAAAATTATAAACGATGGTTTAGAAAAAATTTAATATGAGAATTTATTATTGTTATTCTACTGTTATATTATAAATTATGAGTATGATAATTTTAAAACGTTGTTTATTTCTTGTTATTGTCAAACTAGAGGTTATGTCTGTGAATGAAAACACCGGCACGACACTGAATATTAGTATGCTATGCTAGCATGGGTACTGCTACACCGGCCAGAAAATACGGTTGCCCGTCAGAGCGCGCTGCTGCTCGAGCAGGCCAGAAAGAGTCGCTCTTCCCGGCCTAAAATGCGGCCGGGAACATAGTACGTTCAGCGGGTGGATCATGAAAAACTAATTTTTTAGCTAAAAATGGCTAAAAAAGCATCACAAAATTTTTTGTTTCTGATTTTGAATTTTTTTTCAGAAAGAGCGTTAAAAATCCAACAAAATGATCCACCATGACGTGAGATTATCACAACTATAGTCCAAGTTTTATCCTTTTTAAGCAAAAATTATAACTCCTGGAGATAAAGAGCTAAAAATTTAGCTCAAGACTTCTTTCTACATGTATAAAAACACATTAAAAAATCAAAAAAATCGAAAAGGGTCACCGTCGCAGTGTCATTGAATTGAGATGGAATGACCCATACATATATTAGGGGTGTGCGAATACTCGAAGATTCGAAATGTTCGAATAGTTCGAACTATTCGAATCTTCCAAACTATTCGAATCTCTCGAACTATTCAAATCTCTCAAACTATTCGAATCTTCCGAACTATTCGATATTCGACTCGAATGAATTTAGCAAAAAATGTTAAGCGACCTTTTTTTGTAGAGCATTAAACTTCCTTCAAGAATATATATTTTGACTACAAAAAATTGTAATATTTCCGGTAGTTACAAAAATCCAAAATAGAAATAAAAAATTTAAAAAACAAATCAAAGTTTAAGGCACGGTTACAAGGAAACGCCTCGTTGTACGTCAATTTACTAAGAGAGATTTTTTATAGGGAATTCAATTTCCTTTAAGAACATGCATTGCTCGAAATTTTCAGATTAATGATTTACGAGTTTTGGGTACAAAATGAAATTTCTGTCAAAAAACTAATAGTCGTAACGATACACCTCTTAATATCAATATTAAGGGCTCAAACTTGCACAATATTTTTTTTTGGTCATCAGAAATAATATTTTCACAGTATCGAAAAAAGCAAAAAATAGTCGATTTTTTTGGCCCAGTCTAATATATGTATGTATATATATATATATATATATATATATATATATATATATATATACGATTTTATATCAATCATGCCTGATCAGATCTAAATTATATATAGACTTATATACGATCAGATCCAATTGTATATAGGTTCATATATAATTATTTATAATTTCATGTATAATAACGTATAATCATATATAATTATATATGATCTCATATATAATCATTTATACTTATTTATAATTATATAAAAGCCTTTTTGATCGATAACCCAATGAGAAAATGAACACGACAGAAAGTATGAGAAAGACGAGGGTATGGATGACCACAATTCCAAGTTTCATAAACAAATGCAACAAAACCTTCAATAGTTACTCCAAAATTTGAAAACTGCCAAGGAAAGATTAAATGATAGTAAGTTTTAGAGAGACAAGGCACTGGGTAAAATAATTTTAGCTACAGAACAAAATTTTATACAAAAAAAAAGAATTTCTTGACACATGAAATACTTTTAATTATTAAATGAAAACAAAAATTTTATTAGCAAAAATTTCTTGGTGCAATAAATTTTTTCTCGTCCCGGAAAAAAAATGATCAGACCTGATCAGATATGAACGGGCATGAGTCTTCAGGCCTGATCAGACATGAAAAATGGCCGGGCATGATCAGACCTGATCAGGTCTGTTCATGTCTGATCAGATATGCTCATGTCTGTTCATGCTCATCCACTTAAGAAAATTATGTATGGAAAATGGCCCTATATAATTATATATAATGTATGACTATATATGATTATAAATAATTATTCCTATAAAAGAAAATCGGTCTATCGGTTGACCCTGCGGTCCAGCCCCAAAACTTCCCGCTGTTTTCGAGCTCCTTGAGCTATATATAATAAAAACAGTTGTATCACATGTTTTATTTTATTTTAAAGTTATCCCTATGCGTAACTTTATTTTATACTAAGAAAAAACCTGTAGCTGCTAGCAAAAAAATCGCTTCTAGCTAGTGAAATAATCGCTTGCGGCTAGCGATTTTTTTTTAGTGTATGAACTTGAAGCAATGGGAATCTTGTTCATGATACATTCTTAGTCCACAAAATTTTATGTCTAATTTATTAATAATTAATTACACCGGCACACAAAAAAAAAAGTTGTCTGTACTTTTGACGGGACCGATATATCTTTATGTATTGCAACCCGCTAAATTCGAATCTGAGGTCTATTTGACCCGTACACCGTCAAATTTTCGAGAAAACTTTGAAAAACCGAAAAAAATGACGAAAATCGGCAGTTTAGGTGATTTCAAAACTTTTCTTGACCTAAACCAAGCATGATTTCCAAGTATTCCGACCCGTTAAATACTTATCTGAAGTTTATTTAGACCATAAGCCGTTAAAAGTTTAAGTAAATTCCAAAAAACCCTGAAAAATTGCAAAAAATTCCAGATATTGTGTTGAAAAAAATTTTATAAAATTAGATCAATCATGATTCTCATGTATTTTGATCCGCCAAGTATAAATCTCGAACTTCTCTGGCCCAGAAATCACTTAAAATCTAAATAAATGGCAAAAAAACCACTGAAAATTAAAAAAATCAATTCTTTTAAGATAAAAATCAATTTTTAAATAAAAATAACAAATTTTTAACATGTTATCCGATCTGTGAAACATGAATTTAAAATGTTTTGATCTAAAACCTCAAGAAATTTAAGTTAATTCTACTTATTTTATTATTGTTTTCATTACACTAGTATCTTGGTGGAATTTTCAATTTATATTCCACAGATCGGATAACATGTTAAAAATTGATTTTTATTATAACAGACTTGATTTTTTTTAATTTTCAGTGGTTTTTTTTACCATTTATTTAGATTTTTAGAAATGTCTGGGCCATAGAAGTTCGAGATTTATACTCGGCGGATCAAAATACATGAGAATCATGATTGATCTAATTTTATAAAATTTTTTTCAACACAATATCTGGAATTTTTAGCTTTTTTTTGCAATTTTTCAGGGTTTTTTGGAATTTACTTAAACTTTTAATGGCTTATGGTCTAAATAAACTTCAGATAAGTATTTAACGGGTCGGAATACTTAGAAATCATGCTTGGTTTAGGTCAAGAAAAGTTTTGAAATCACCTAAACTGCCGATTTTCGTCGTTTTTTTCGGTTTTTTAAAGTTTTCTCGAAAATTTGAAAGTGTACGGGTCAAATAGACCTCAGATTCGCATTCAGCGGGTCAAAATACATAAAGATATACCGGTCCCGTCAAAAGTACAGACAATTTTTTTTTTTGTGTGCCGGTGTTATTGATATAGATATGGAATTATATAAAATTGTATATAATTATAACTAAGTTTTTAAAATTTAATCCTATATATCAGGCTGGATCAGACATGATCAGGCATGATCATATCTGATATCAGGCTGGATCATACATGAACAAGAATGATCATGTCTAATTTCAGGTCTGATCATATATGAACAGACATGATTATGTCTAATTTAAAGCCTGCTCATATATGAAGTAGGCATGGTCATGTCTGAACATTTTTTTCCAGGATCTCATCAAGAAAATTTTTTTACGCCCCAAGAACATTATTGTTTTCAATTATTCCGCAAAATTTCTTGGGGCGAGTAAAAATATTTTATTTAAAAAAAAACTTTTTTTGTGTAGCAAGTCTGTTAATAGTTACTCCAGTAGATGAGAGAATACTCAGTGTAGATTAAAATGTACTAACAATCTAAGAGAGAAAAGGCATTGAATAAAAATAATTTTAGGTCTACTACAAAATTCTATCGAGAATTTTAAATTTTTCATCAGTACATGAAAGACAACCCAGGGTCGTGTAAAACGTATAAAAAGTATAGGAACGACCCGGCGTTTAATAAACAATTGTTTTTTTCGTTGATAACATACGACCCAGGATAGATTAAAACGTACAGACAGCCTGCAAAAACAAGGGATTGAATAGAAGGACATGTAGGAGGTGAATTTACAGTAATTAATCTCTTACAAATTTTTATTTATTAATTATACACTAATGGAAAAAATTAAAGGATCAAAAAAAAAATTCCAAATTTTTGGGTGATTTTCAACAGGCCCCAACTTTGAGAGAAATGGTCGTACAAGAAATAAAAAAAAGGAAATTGTAGCTCCAAGTGTCTCGTTTTTGGATTAGAACTTCAAAATTTTTTAGCGTCAGCGGTTTTAGAATAATCTTAGAAAAACCAGCGACAAAAAAAATTTTCTTAATTTTTTTAATTTTTTTTTTTTTTGGTCTTCGGGCGTGGAAAAAATTTTTTTTGCTTAACCACTATAAGGATCGGATACCTTCATTATTCAGCTTTAATTTCTTTTTTTATGGACCTTGATACGTTCACTTCTCGCCGAGATATCGGTCTTCAAATGGAAAAGGATCCTTTTGTCTTTGATTACCGATATCTCAGAAACCAATGATCACACGGAAAGTTCATGGTAGGTTTTAAAAACTTGAATAAATCCCCTTCAACGATTAGCCATTGCTTTTTCGAAAAAAAAATTTTTTCCTATCGTCACATGAATTTAAAAATGCAACAAAAATAGGCCTTTTTGTGGTATTTCGGAAAATCAAGCGCTGAAACGAAAATATTGTGGAAATCGATAATGTTAAGTATGTATTTTACAGTTCAATATGTCCACAAAAACCCTACGAAGAGCCAGATCAATCCAACCAGCCGTTTATTTGTTTCACTTGATCAAATTTTTGAAAAAATTAAAGGATCACGTCTTTTACTCTGAAAATCTCATAATCTTTAACAAGATAAAAAAAAAAATTTTTCGGAGCTTTGTCCACAATTTTAATGCAGACAGTGCTTAAATTTCCAAAAAAGAAAAAAGTTTTTTTTCGAATCGAAAATTTCAAAAAAAATAATGAGTCTGTCTCCAAGTTTTTCTCATGTTCTCTATCCTCAATGATCACAGTACTTGGAATCGAAGACTCAGAAAAATCATCTGGTTCCGTTAATATTAATCGGTCATCTGTAGTTTTCATGTCATCTCGTAATAATCTCAGTAAATTTAATTTTTTGTCTTTAGTTTTTTCATTAAGCAATACAATAGTTCGTATTGAAAATCATCTTGTTTATCTGATGACTTGAAAAAAGTAGGCCCAACAGCAGTTTTATTTGTTGGTCTATCTGATGGACTATCAGATGTAGAAAAATTGCTATTATTTTCATTATCCTGGTATAATGAATGATCGGGTGTAGAAGGATCGGTATCATTTTCATCTTGATATGATGAATTTTTTATTAGAAGTAGAAGGGGCAGTAATTCTAGATTTAAAATCTTGGACTGATGATGTGTCATGTGTAGAAGTACCTGCAATGCTCGATTTTTTTTTTCTATAAAAAAAATTGTTTCGTTTTAATTCATACCTAAATACTTTTCGATTTATATGAAAATGATAATATTTACATTGTTGTCTTATTCGTGCTGATGAATATTGTTCCAGGTCTTAACAATAAGACGGTTTTCTTTGATATTAACTCGTGCGATTACTTTTACCGGACAATTTGTTTTTTGCGACCTATAAATAAATGTATAGATGTAGACGTGTATATAAGCTTAGTACATTAAAAACTGTGATATATTCATGTACATTAGAGTGCAATTTTTGAGCACTTTTCTTCATTTTATTGTTAACTTACAAACAGATGGTATTCTAGAATGCAAGCTTGCAAGAAAGTGAAATAAAAATTTTGTTAAAATTTGAACTCTTACTATTAATATTAAAAGGTGTCTCATGCGATTTTATTTTATTCCAACTTAAGTTTTCAGTATTTTGAAAATTTTTTCTTATAAATAGTGAAAACAGAACTTTTGTTTAAAATTTGCTTCGCATAATCTTTCGAGAGTTAAACATGTACAATCAACAATTTTCAAGTTACAGGGCTTTAAATGCAAATTTAAATGAAAATTGGCATAAAATCGACTGTAATTTAGGATTGATTGACCTTACACGAAAACATGAAATAAAAATTTCGTAAGATGACCCGAAAACTACATGTATAATTTAAAGTAGTTAAATCAAGATTCAATTAAATTTATTAAAAGTTCTAAGGTCCTTAAATTTTTAATTTCCACCATTATTTATTTAAATACGACATTAAAATATAATAATATAATACATTTAAATATATAATTTAGGAACCTTATCATATTTTATAAACTAGATTGGAAGTTGCTTCATTCACTTTAAATTATGAATTTTTTGTAATTTTACAAAATATTTATTAAATTTTTCTTGTAAAATTGAATAATTCAGAATTACAATCGAATGTACGGCAATTTTTATTGGTTTAAAAAATAGTTTAGTAGGATCAAAAGATATATGGAATCATAGTACTTATAAAATAATGATCAAATATATGATACTGAAGTAAGCCGACATCTTATAGTTTTCGGATTATTTTTAAGTATGATAAATTATAAAAAAAAACAATTTAAAAAAATTGCACTTGTAGCTTTTTAAATTTTCTACATGTGCATATTTTTATTTTTTGTTTTTTTGTACTTGATTTAATAAAAAAAAAATCCAAAAATTACTGTGTCTGTTAACTTCAGGATCATATAAAATATGACAATTTCATTTATAAAAGCCATACTTACAACACGACGTTTTTGTTTACCCTTTGACATAAATTCTCCACTTTTAGGACAGACATAATGGAAATCGTAGTGAGAAAAATTAGTATAGATGTTTTCTAATTGGCTTTTTTTACAATAATATTGCATTTTTGTCGAATCTCGTCGACTCAGTTGAATATTTGTTTTTTCATTTTATTGGTCGACCAATAAAAAAAACTGTTCACAGTTTGTAAATTCTTGACCTTCATAAAAAAAATCTGCCATAATTATTTCTGTAACCATAAAAAAATAATACCAATTTATATTTTATACACGTTGATTTATTTTCATTTAAACTTTCTAAGTCTGTATAGTTATTATCAAATACTAACAATTAAATAATGATGGTTTTTATGAGCAAAAATTATTTTAATTACGGCAAATATTCATATATCACTTTCTAGCCTAAAAAATCTCATACTTTACCTTTGTTCTATCTTATTTTTTTTTTTTTTTGAGCGTAGCGAGAGATTTTTTTTTTATTATTCCTTCTTTTCTTCCTGGGATACTATTAATCATTTAGCATGTATTGGTAACTTTGTCAAGAGATATCCTAGGATTAAACTCTATATACAGATTTGAAATATAAATCAAGTGGACTTGGAAAATGTTGGTACCTAGTGGCAAAATAAGAAACTAACTATTATCACGCTACGGATAGAATGAATAATTGATGTCGATAAAAACCACACCTACATTTTCTATTTTGGATTAGAGCTCCGAAACTTGTATCTTTATATTCCAATATTACTTTTCCGGTTTGTTACTAGCTTTAAATAAAGAAAACAAAAGAGAATTCACGACTATCAATTGTTTCATCAAAAGATGTTATAAAGTGAATGGCTATTTTTTTATTAGTGGTCGTTAAAAATTAATTTTTTTGAGGCGCCCCCTAAAAAGTTTCCTTTTGATGAAAAAACACTAGGAAAATTTTTTATAAATTTTTTACGTCAAAATAACACGTGCCTCAAGACGATTTAAGTTGATTTTTGAGTATAATCATGTTTTTTGAGGATTTCTTATAATAAATACAATTTTATACAAAATATAACGAATTACAGAACCCGAATTCATGAGAATACGATAGTTACTAAAAATAACAGGAAATATTCCAACTAGTAAGGTGTGTTAATTAAAAAAAAATTCATGATGCTTTAATTAATAATTTCATTTTATTACAAAATTTATACGAATTTCATTTTAAAATTTAGTTTTCATCATTCCAATCCTTGAGTAAACTTTTTTTCGTTATCTTGATGCCTTTACTTCTGTAATCATCTAAAATTTGAATGAGGAATTGCTTTTGTTCTTCATCTTTTGTGAATAAATCGTTGTACTCCTGCATTAGTTTAACACCTCGTTCTGCAACATCGTTAACTACTGATAAATTCGTTACAGCCGTCAAACAATCTTGATAATTAGAGTCTTCCAACCAATTCTCACAATTTTAAGTCAACCAACTCGTATTTAGCCCAAGCTTATGGAAAAAATTGATAGAAGTTGCATTAATAAACTGTTCTAATCCTTCGTCAAATAACTTTGGGATATCCGCACGAGATACTACAGCCTTCCTAAGAACTTGTTCATCATTACTGTTTGATAAATCTGGTTTATCTGCATTTTGCGATAATTCGATCACTTTTTTTACCATTTTCTGTTTCGTTTCCATATCTACATCATCATCGAATAAAGCCAATAAACAATTTTCAGGATTCAGATACCACAGATGATTTAAAATTTTACCTAAAGCACTCTCGTAGATTTTTTTGTCAATAGGCTGAAACTTATGAATGGATTTTATCAACTGAAAATCACAGTTTGGCGCCTTGATCGATGATGTGGCGACAAACCATATTCGTAAATAAATTTTCACAATAAACACACAAATCATAGCCAGGCTTTTTTCCTCCGTAGACTTTAGTTTAAAAGTAGATCGTAACAGAAAAATTTTCAACGAATATATTGCCTTAGCCATCCACCTGGCCTGATGCATAGCTCCAGGAGTATGAAACGTAATATTATCAGGTATTATTCCAATAAATAGCAAGCTTAATTCTAGCAGTTCTAAATAATCTTTTCTATCATGGTTCAAAGTAAGTTGTTGCTTAATGAATTCATGAATGTCTTGAATATCATTTTCTAATAATTGACCAATCAAGGGATCCGCTATTCCACTCTGAAGTTGAGTTAGGTCTAATCCATCCCACTCTTTCTTGAATCGAGCAAATATAGGCACATTTGGTCCAGAAATATTGGTTAACTTACTGTCAAATACAGCTCTCAATACAACCTCATATATATGATGTCTGCATGGCAAAAGAAGAAGATCTTTTTCTAACAAATGCTCAATTAAAACTGCTGCACCATTATATTCTCCAGTATTCGATGCAGTAGTATCACAACATAAACCGACTACTAATTCACAGACTCCATACTCTTGAAGAGCATCAGAAACTGCATTTGCCATTGCTCGGCCTGTAGCGTTTTCTAATGGTGGTATTGACAGAATTTTAGTTTCATTCTCAAATGAAACTATTATCGGAAGACGTTCTACGAAATTCCTGCCAGTAATATCAGGTAAGTGTTTTCTGTCCCAATGAACAATTAATCTACAAAGATCTTTATTTGCACATCTTGTTTGGATTTCAGCCGCTCTTTTTTTTCTGAAATTTTCACGTTTTTGTTTTATCGATGTTCGATTAACGATGTAGTGGGTAGCATCAAGTTCCACAGCTTCAAGAAATGCAATTAATAAGCCTGTTGCATCGCGATCACTAATTTTACACTTATCTAACATGGTACATAATTTTGGAGTCAGAATGTCTATTTTTCCACGAGACCTTTTCGATGGTGGCGATTCGTCATCTAAGTCAATAACGAAACTAGGATCTCTGTGAAGACTTTCTTGACTGAATGATGGCGTGGATGATTCATATTGCGAAGTAGGCTCAGATTTTTCTATATTGATAGAAAAAAAATATTTTAATTAACGAATAAATTTTAAAAATGTCTAACTTATATTAACACTTACCAGATATATCTTCAACGTCGTCAATAAATCCAACACGATTAGGTTCGCGTTGATTTAATAAAAATCTTTTTGTACTGTCATCAACCATTGTTAAAACATCACTGTGTGCTATATCAAACAAATTATTTAAGTGTGACAAAAATACTTTTTCATTGTTTTCTTGAATATTATTTCGTCTCGATGAGTTTCTTTGTAAACTTCTCCAATCGTTATATAAATCATCAATTTTTTTCATACAGCGAGATTTTTGTTGTGTTGGAATTTTCTTTTTTTCCCAAAAAGTAATCAATTCATTATACACTAAACTTTCACCGACTTTTATACTATGTTTCAATATTCGCGTGTTGTAAAACAAAAATTTCGATACTTGTAAATTAGATGGAAGTTGATTTCCTGCAATTTCATGATGTGTCTCTCCGATTAAAAATATGTTTTCTATTTTATTTTCCATTATGAAGGAAAAATGACACTTCACGAAAAGAGTATCGTTTATAATGTTCAATGTTTAACCTTAAATTCGCACCTCATGTAAGACTTAACAGATGATAATGACTTACACAATAACTTCTAACAAAACATAACATTCAATTCCCGAGTAAACTCAATAAGTAATAAACAATATTACTTGTTAAAAATAAGATGTTTGAATTATAACAATATCGTGTTAATGATTTATATAAAGCAGCTGATACAAATTTTGCAATATAGACTATACAAAAATTACAGACGTATATACTACTGTTAGTAACTTATCGACAGAGAGTGATTTAACGGCCTTTATACAAGTTATCTAATGCATGTGCATCCGCAATTTTCTATAGCATTTTCATCAAAATAACTCATATATGAATGCTTACAGACGTATAAAAAACTAAAAATATAATAAAAATTGGAAAATAAGCTTAAACCACGAAGAAGTTTAAACTTTTTACAAAACTATAATTTGAAATTCATCACTGAGATTGATATTACTGAAGGTATTTCATTGTTGAAACATTTCCAATCTTAAAATAATTTTTACTATATATTTGACGAGAAATTCTCTGAAAAAACATGATTATACTCAAAAATCAACTTAAATCGTCTTGAGGCACGTGTTATTTTGACGTAAAAAATTTATAAAAAATTTTCCTAGTGTTTTTTCATCAAAAGGAAACTTTTTAGGGGGCGCCTCAAGAAAATTAATTTTTAACGACCACTCTATTGTACACTGATGCCTTTGACTCCGGGTTGGGGGCCGTATTGACCCAACAGGGACCCGAGAAAGAACACCTGATCGCCCTAGATAGCAGACCTTTGCGCGGCGCCGAGATCAACTAGACGACGACCGAGAAAGAGTGCTTCGCGGTGGTATGGGCATCTCGCAAGTTTAAGTGCTATCTGGAAGGGGTACCGTACACAGTGGTCACTGATCACAGCGCCCTCAAGTGGCTGCTAACACTGAAAGACGCAACCGGCAGAGTTGCTAGATGGGCAGCCGAGCTATTACCCCAGAACCTCACCATCGTACATCGTAGAGGGACTGAAAACGAGGCCCCTGACGCACTATCCCGCCTCTACGAAGATCATTTCCCCGACGTCGGCTCTCCCGACGCCCCCGAGCCAGCCGCGCTCAGTGGAATGGAGCCCTCGACGTGGTATGACCGTAAACTCGAAGCGGTCCAAAGACACCCTGAGTCACTACCCGATTGGAAGATCGCAGATGGCGGGTTGTATTACCGCAGGCCTGACCCCCTTAAAGCCACGTTGGGCGACCAGAGCGAGTGGAAGCAAGTGGCTAGGACAGACCAGGTCCTAGACATTATCAAAACCCACCACGACGAAGTCTCCGCAGGCCACCTAGGCATAGAAAAGACCTATTACCGAGTTTCAACGTCGTATTACTGGCCGGGTATGTTTGACGATATTAAAAACTACGTACACTCATGCCAAATATGTCAACTAGTGAAGTCTGACCAGTCGAAGGCTATTGGGTCCATGGGAAAGCGACCCCTCATCGGTCCATGGGGAATTTTATCCATAGACACTGTCGGCCCCTTTCCTCGGTCAAAAGTAGATAGACAGGGGGAGTTCTGGCTCACTTGGGGCAAGATGGACATGATCTGTTGTACCGGCTGATGGTAAGTTATCGATTGGCGGATGGTAAGTTATCGACTGTTGGTTATCGATAATGTATCGACTGTTGGTTATCTGGGACCTTTTTGACATCATTTTGAAGCTAATTGACATCGTTTCAGCTTATCTGGGGCCATTTTTACCGTCTGAGCTTATCTAGGGTCGTTTAATGCTAATTGTCCGCCATTTTGACCTCTTATCCACCATTTTGACCTCTTATCCACCATTTCGGGGACGCTTTTGACATTATTGTGAACTGACTGACGCAAATTAACATCCATTTGAGCTAATCGACATCATTTCGGGCTTATCTAGGACAGCTTTGATATCATTTGGATGCTAATTGGAAGTCTTTTTTACCAACCGAGCTCGGCTTATCTAAACTTTTGATGCTGATTGACATCTATTTTGAGTGCAATGACAGGTGGCGCCTAATGTATCGGCAGTTGTTTTACCGGCCAAGCTCGGCTTATCTAGGACAATTTTTGATCAATTCGCAGCTAATTGACAACATTTTGTGTCAATCAATGTCTATTTTGAGCTCTTATTTACCATTTTGAGCTCGTGTTATGACAGATGGTGCCTTATCTGTATTTTATGCAGGAATTTTTGAAAAAATCAATACTCACGTTGGACTTACTGCTCGTACTTTATGTACACTTTGAGCGGGAATATTTGAAAAGATTAAAACTCGCGTTGACATCATAGTTATCTGTTTTGAGCTCATTTCCGCCATTTTGAATTAACTATTGTGCGCATTTCCGCCATTTTGAATTAACTATTGTGCCCATTTCCGCCATTTTGAATTAATTTTGAATCTTTCAAGCTTGCGTTTATCTGGAGATTACTATATGTATAAGTAGTGCATTTTTAAAAAAAGTTATGATACACTAATCAGAAAATGTAAGATTTTACAACATTTATTTTTTAGCGACAGCGATTTTTTTTATTAGCTATGACTTAATTGATTATATCTTTAGATGATGTCATCGAGTTTAGTTTTAACTGCGTAGTAGAATGTTTATTTTTAGATGATGACTCATCCAGTTCCGAGAAAAAAACTTTCTATTGTCCTATTTTAACTGCGTAGTAGAATATTTATTTTTAGATGGTGACTTACTCGATTCTATTTTTAGTTCATGACTCATCAGTTAAATTTCTAACTGCGTAGTAGATGACATCAAACTTTCCGTCGCGCCATCTAGATCTTAGGTTATAATGATACAATCTAGGAATTTTTTTGCCAAGATTCTAGAGGATTTTGTTTTATAAGGTTGGTACTTTGCTATTTTCTAGGGAATTTTTTGTCAGTTTCTATGAAATTTTATTTCTTAAGGTTGGTACTCATGAGTGCCAGAACTTTCTACTGCGCAGTTGATGAGTCGCGCCCCACCTTTAAAAGAACCGCGCGAGAGCATACTTCACAAAAAGAAGTACGAGTTCTCTCAATGAATTACGAATCTCTCACGATTAAAAGTTCTTTGCGTGTGCGTTTAAAGAATTTTTTTTCTGAAAATTTTTATAAACAATTTTAAGTGACTATTTAAACAATATAAAAATAATTTAAGTGATTATTTAAACAATATAAAAATAATTTAAGTGGTTATTTGAACAATATATAAATAATTCAAGTGTTTTAGTGATAAACTTTTAAATGAACAATCTTAGTGATTTTTTTTAATAAACTTTATAAACTAATTTATTTATATAAAAACCACTTAATAAACAATACTAGTGATAAACTTTCAAGTGTAAATATAAACAGTGACTTTAGTGATGAACTTTTAAAAAAATAATTTTAAGTGAACTTTTGAAAAAATGGCACAAAACGATTTTATTGCGGCGCTTCAGCGTCCAGTAGATTCAATAATTAAATCATTCAATGATTTACGTGATAAGCCATTAGCTAAAGAACATTGCCAGAAGTGTTATCAAGTGTGTGCTGATACAATTGATTACTTCAATGAGATCTTGCTAGATCCTCAGATAAATGTTCAAGTCAGGAGAAGTGTACGAGCAAATATTATACTTTTGTACTGGTATGCTGATCAATTTGTACAATTGAGTGGAGAAGTAACTGGTGGTGATTTGCGTGCAAACCGACGTCTCATCAAGTGGCAAGATCTTGAAAATGCATTCTCAAATAACATCAGATCAGGATGCGTGGTGAATCAAGCTCATACTGATCTTCGTGCTTTTCTCGATGATGCTCAAGACCTAATCATTGAAAAAGTTGAGAATATGCTCAGAGATGTTGCTGGACTTAAAGTGAATGTCGAATTAGTTTGCAAATTCAAAAATGTAAAAGCTGAAAATGTCATTGAAGAAACAAAGACATTCAACACCAAGAGCCGAGAAATTTTAGCTGCAACATCTCTTGCTACTTGGTACAAAGATCATGTCAACGATAAATTATTGAAAAAAGTCGAGGAATTCAATCAAAAAGATTCTGGGTGGAGTTTAACTGAAATCCACAGTTTGATAATTACAATGTCGAGATATGCGCCTCTTCAAGCTGGCGATTCAACGTTCGTGAAGCTACCCAAGGACATACAGGCGAAAAAAGCAGTATTAAACATTGAAAATTCAGATGAATACTGTTTTATATGAAGCGTTGTAGCAGCATTACATCCTGCTACTTATACCAATCCTGTGAGAAAAACATCATATCCACACTTTAGTTCTATATTAAAATATGAAGGTATAAATTTTCCAATCACTTTAAATGATATCTCTAAATTTGAAAAATTGAATGATTTACCAATCAACGTCTACGGTATCGAGTCAGAATTTTGTAATAAAAAATCCGAAAAAAGTACAATAATTCCATTATACTTAAGTATCGTATATATACCTTTCATCGTCCCCCCCTCTCCTAAAAGTACTGACTTTACAAGAATGATTTGGAATTACTCTGAAAAATTTCGAATCGTTGAGAAACATTAAATAGAATTTATTTTTATAGAATTCCTTCCATAATACTTTGAGAAGCGTTGGCGGAGCTTCCTTATTTCCTTTAAGTAGGATTGGGAAAATTCGATCCAATGTTTCAGGATTGCCTGCATTTAAAAATTTGTCTGCCTCGGTGAAAAATAAATTTATAACTCTGAAAAACGTCGAAGGGCAAACTTTGTCGCTTATTAAAATATATTCTAGGCCATTTAATCGTTTGAAAATTACGAACGGTTTTTTATATTCTGAAATTTTCTTGAAGGCTGCATTAATTTTGTCGTCCCCCACTTCACTTGACTCTAACTTAGTACTTTCAGGATCTTTTATTTCGAAATGAAGTTCAATGTTGGATTGCCTTTCTTCAAAAATTTTATTTTTAGAATTTGATAATGTTGAGTAATTTTGACTTATAGGCAATATATTTAGAGAAATATTTTTAGTATCTGAAAGGATTAAAGGTTTTTCCAAAATTTGGGAACTTACGGACCTTTCTTCGACTAACGTATAACTGGGCTGGAAAGCAGAAATATCCAGACTGCTCAAGTTAGGAAGAGACTCCTCAAAGGAAGTTGGCTCTGGAATAATTTGAACGGATGCTTGATAAATCTTTTGTAAAACTTCGACTTTTCTTAAACTTCCAGATTGTAGAACAAAGTAGGTATCAACAATAGTGGTATCAACAATAGGCTTTGGTTGTTGAATGGGACTAGCAGAGACTCGATTTTCGTTAAAATATCGTCCCCCACTTTTCACATTTCAACGATAATCAGGGGATTTACAGCTCGAAGTGCGACGAGGTTTATAAAAAAATGTCTCTTGTCTAACCGCAAGGTAAAGTTCTTCCAGAGTTTGAGGGTCTTTCTTAACTGCAATACGCTTCATATAATTAGGTAAATTTTCGTAGAAAATGTCGAATGCAATTTGATCCGCTTTTTCAGACACATACCTTAAATCTCTCTTAGGGGTAAAAGACAGCCAACCCTTAATCATGTTACGCAACCTAAAATAAAATTCAGTTATGCATCCTCCATTCTCTATGAAAGCATTAGCCAATTGCGCTTGCCATATATCTGGGTTATGAAATGTATCGCTCAAGGCTTCAAGAATATCAGAGACGCAACGGATTGTAACGTCGTACAAAATGCTACGAATATGACCAAACAACCGGTGATAAATTCTAGTCATAAAAATACCGTTGTGATTAGGATGGATATACGGCATCCACCTTCTAATTATTGCTTCAAAATTCTCAAAATCTCGTTTGCAATTTGGATCTCTACTATCAAGCTTCGGCAATTCGCGATAAAATTCAAAAGACAATTTATATTGAGATGATGCGATGTTTTCATCATGTACCGGGCAATTTAACCGAATAACGGGTTTAGGGTACACCATGTTGTCTCCTGAACCTTCCACCGGAGGTGGCGTCTGTTCTCTTCGCCACCTATTTCTGTTGCCGCGTATAATGGTAGACATCACATTCTAAGGTGACACGTGAAACAACGATATTATAAGTCTCTGTACTCAGGACAAAATTGCTGACTTGGCCAGAAAGAGAAAAAAGGAATTAGTTTTTACAGCTCGAAGCTGCAACAGTAAAATCGATGTACGACTTTTGCCGACTCTGCTGTTACGTCCAAGATGACGAAAACACGTTTTTCAGTCCCTTAATTTTGAGTCAAAGCACTTAAGCCATTTACTCGGGTAGCGGGGACCTCGCTATTTAGTGTCGAGTATGTCAATATACGAAAATAGGATGTACGAGGTGAATGGATGTGTCTTATCACTAGATAAATGAACAATTTATTAAACTTACAGTTGGTTTATTCAATATAACAATATGTCAGGATACAAGATTTGGCTGAGCTGGAGACCAGATTGTTGATTGGAATTCGACTCGTATAAAATTATTGTTGGTTGAAATTCGATTTGGAATATAACGTTGTCAGGTGGCTTGGTGGTTGGTTACGGTTCTTGATTGTTGATAATTGTTGATGTAAATGAGTAAAGGGGTTTACGTATACTGGGTAATTGACAATCTGTCTGAATATACTTTTTAATATGACGAAACTTCATTTAAATGTGAATAATAAAAATTAAAGCAGCAATAATATTCAATAGAAATAATTTAGTTATTTAAATTATTTATAATATTGAATAAAAGAATTAAAAATCGAAATTATTTTTAATTAAAATGATTCTATTTAAATTGTATAAATTCTGAATTTAATATTATAACGACTCGAGCAAGAAATAAAAATTCGATATTTAAAATATTAAGATTTCGCGTAATCAAGAGCTTGATAATTAATGGGCGCAGAGGACTGATTCGCGGCAGCTTTTATAGGCACATTCCTAGGCGAGGGGTAACACGCGCGACCTTGATTTGAGATTTGTTACCAAAAACTAATGTTATTTGGAAGATTTGACGAATTGCGGGGCGTGGTGTGGGATAAAGGCGTACGTGACCATTTCGGGTAGAAGCTTCTAGAACAATGTCCCCACCAAGAAGAATACACCCGTTCTCCATGTTATTAGATAGAGACTATTTTAAATTATTAATTACGGATTATTAATTTGATTTAAAGCATAGGTGTTTATTGATTATTAATCTCCTTATTATTATCTTTCGATTGATTCTAATTATTTCTTTTCATCATTATTGGTGTAGATGTTATTCGTATTTTTAATTATTATGGATTAGTTATGAATAATTTTTATATTATTCTTGATTCAATTAATTGAGGTGGAAATTCGAGTCACGATGATATTTTTAATTTATAATTATTTCAATTATTTATCGAGTTATTCAAAGTGGGAACTAATGATAATTTCATATGTGTTAGTGAGAAGCGGAGGGATACACTACGTAGAGGGGCGTGAGGCTAGTCTTCATAGAACTAGTATAAAGGAGCTTCATGACATTTGTAATTATTATGGGATAATTATGAGAAAAATTTATATTATTCTTGGTTCAATGAATTTAGGTAAAAATGCGGACTATTATGGCGTTTTTAGGTTGTAATAATTTCAATTATTTATCGAGTTATTCCAAGTGGAAATTTGGGATAATGTCATATGTGTTAATGAGAAGCGGAGGGATACATCTTACGGAGGGGCGGTAGAAGATGGGTCAAGCAGCACGTATCCCCAAATAAGGAGAATTTATAATGATGGCACGCGTCAAGAGAAGAGACCGTGAAAGCGCAAGCGTCAAATACAACACTTAGTTGAGTTATTAGAGACAAAACTATATTCCTACATATGTGTTAGTGAAAGATAATGGGAACGAAATAGTAGATTCCCTGACTGATCTATACTGTTTAGCCAGTCGGTATATAAGCTTTTATCCTAATCTCGCGTTTTTTTGTCGTTAACCGCTGGGCTATTATAATTCTCTCATGTTGTTATGAATAGGTGGCTATGAGATTTATTATCTGTAGAACGTCAAAATTATTATTTATATTTCCTGTCGCGGTATGTTATAGTGGTTTCATGATATGTAGATTATGAATGGTTATCCTATTTATTTTCTCGTCAGTACGTTAGAATATTGCGTCTCCAATTTTTAATCTGTTTTTTTCTTATTTTATCTGGGTTATCGTTTTTTTTTGTTTCACATCAACAGTCTCAACAATCAACTGACCTTGGGTATATAATATACTCTTTAATAGTTTTCCTTTTTATTTATAAAATTTTTTTTTTATTTCTGGAATTTGACATGTTACGCCGTAACACTGCAACTACGTCGCGATGTCGCAAGGTGTGGACACCTGGCATTCCTCGAAGTTGGAATTCAAGGGGCGGAAGGTGCTGACACCGCGATACGTGGAGTTGCTACCTGTGAAGGTGTGACAAGTCCACGAAGACAGGGCGTGGCACATTCAAAAATGCCACGAAAATCCAAATTTTACAATTTTTAGAATTTCGAAAATAGGAAAATTACCACAAATCTACCTTTAGTCTTAAAATTGGTAGAAAAATGATACCTGTGGCTCAAAAAAAAGGATTTTTAATTTCGAAAATCCCACCGCTGCCACCAGTGTTCTTTATGTTATGTCCGCTGCTTAATTTTTAATTATTTATCCGGGATTTCTCCCTTTGGTAGCGATAGTAATTTTGGACAAGCGGGTTGGAGGGTGCGGACAACAATAAAGAATACGAGGAAGAAATTATCTTCCTATAATTTATTATTTATAGTGGATCTTTTCGAAAATGAAGAACCCAAACGTCTTCAAAGAGACTGGTGCTCTTGTTTAAACCAAAAGTATTTTACGAATGATAGAAAAATAGTTCTTTCACCTACCTTTCGATGTCAATTCTTCTAGTGCGGCAGCTATTATCCCTCCAGGACTAAACAGCTCACTCGACCTTCCTGAGGGTTGGTAGAATGGGTGCGGCTGGGTTGATAGGATGATATCTTATGTACTACTTTCGAATGAAACCGCAAGGTGATGAGTGATGAACTTGATCTTTTATTGTATTTTAAATTACAACGTCTTAACTGAACGTCACTTGTTCACTCTCGTTTTTCACAACTTTTTATTTAATTTATATTATAGGATTATTTATCCTTAACAGATATTTTTATATGATTTTAATTTATATTTAATGCGTCCTTTTACACACCCGAAAAGTGGTTTTATGCGCAAATTAACTCGGCACGAGATGGAATCGCAAATTCACGTGATTTGCGTCACTGGTTCGATCGTACCGGATGGTTTTTAAAATCCGACAAATATTGTACTAGACGAACGATTACTACAGTTGCGTCAGATCGAATTTTAGATCAATATTTGAGGCTTGTTAATATAAAATTTAAATCCCTTACTGACTTTTCGACGCCTAGGGCAGATTCCTGCAGTAAGGTTAATAGAATTTAGCAATCTTTGACTATTTCTTATTGACTTTTCGACGCAGATGAGGATTCCTGCAATAAGAATTAGCCTAGATTATTTAAGAAGTGCCCTATTGACTTTTCGACGCAGATGCGGATTCCTGCAATAGGGTTTAAGTTAAAAATTATTAAAAATCCTCTTATTGACTTTTCAACGCCTAGGGCGGATTCCTGCAATAAGACTACACGAAATTTCGACGTTCGAATATTCGCGGACCGTAAGTTTTATGAACCGACTAGCCCTGAGTTATGGGTGCTCAGGCTTTTTATAAACTTTGCTTGGCAATTTGATGGGGAATTTATAATTATCGTCATTGGTGGAAAGTGACGACAGTTTATCGTTTATTCGTTAAACTTATTGCAGGTGTCTTCCCACTATTCTTTGACGCATAAAAAAGGTGAAAAAGCTGACGCTGCGTTTTCGCGCGCTTTGCAAAGAGGAGCTCAGAAATAATTATTTTAAATAATTATTAACATAAAAAAAAAATTATTTGGACATAACATTGTGTATGCAGACTTGGAATGTACACTAGAAAAAACCCCAGGAGATGATGAAACTCAGAAGCATGTTCCACATAGTGTAGCATTCTATCAACATTGCAGTTATGATAATAAATTATCTAAATTCGAATTAAATCGTTCAAAATTTTGTATTGGGTGGTTTATTTTAAAGTTGGAAAAATTAGCTATTGAATACGAAGGATATTTAAAAAATCCTATACCGATGAAACCACTCACCAAACAGCAGCAAGAGACACATGATCAGGCAACTGTTTGTCATATTTGTGTCAGATGTGTTTGAAAATTTTAGACGTAGCTGCTTTGAAACTTACAGTTTGGATCCGTTACATTACTATACTGCTCCCGGTCTGTCTAATGATGCTATGTTGAAATATACTGGTGTGGAACTTCAGCTTCTTACTGATCCTGAAATGTTACTTTTTATCGAGAAAGGTATCAGAGGTGGAGTATCTCAGTGTACAAACCGATATGCTGCTGCTAATAATCGGTACATGGGTGAAGACTTTGATCCAAGCAAAGCTGAATCATACTTGATGTACTATGATGTAAATAATTTATACGGCGCAGCTATGAGTATGTCACTGCCGACAGGTTCATTTGAGTGGGTGGAAAATGTAGATGATGATGTAAATAAATTTTTAAATGATAATGATGATATAGGATATATATTAGAAGTAGACTTAGAGTATCCAGAAGATTTACATGAACTTTACAAGGATTTGCCCTTGTGTTCTGAGCACTTTGTACCACCAGGATCCGAACACTCGAAATTATCAACAATTTTGTATGATAAAAATAATTATATTATACATTACAAAAATTTAAAACAATGTCTAGAATTAGGATTAAAATTAACAAAACTCCACAGAGTACTACAGTTCAAACAATAGCCAGGGCTCAAATCATATATTGATAAAAACACTGACTGTAGAAAATTAGCAAAAAACGAATTTGAAAAAAATTTTTATAAACTAACGAACAACGCTGTATTTGGTAAGACTATGGAAAATGTAAGAAAGCACAAAGATGTACAATTAAAAACTGAATGGGAGGGTAGATATGGTGTCAAAGAATTGATATGTAAACCAAATTTCCATAGTCTTACCATGATTGATAAAGATATGGTAATTATTGAGATGAAGAAAGTAAAAGTCTGTTTCAATAAACCTATCTATGTGGGCTTTTGTATTTTAGATTTGTCTAAAACATTTATTCATGATTTTCATTATAATTATGTAAAAAAGAACTTTAAAAATGATGAGTCAAAATTAATGTATACTGACACCGACAGTCTCATCTATCATTTTACTGTACCAGATGTCTATAAAATCATCAAACGTGATATCTCAAAGTTTGACACCTCTGACTACCCCGCTGATAATGTTTACAATATGCCACAAGCCAATAAAAAAGTCCTGGGTCTGATGAAGGATGAGAATAATGGTGAAATCATGACTGAATTCACTGGACTCAGGGCTAAATTATATGCATTTGAAACATATAAGAATAAAAAGACCAAAAAACGAGCAAAGGATTCAAGGGTCCTACTTTGAGAACGATCACGTTTGATGATTTCAAGAAATGTCTTGAAAAACATGTCACATTAACAAAAAAACAATATTTAATAAAATCAACCAGACATGATGTTAGGACAATTGCGCAAAATAAAATTGCATTGAGCTGGGCTGATGATAAGCGCCAGCTCATTGACGGCAGTCATGACACCCTACCATGGGGCTATAAAAAAAATGTAAATGATGATGATGATGATGATGATGATGATGATGATGATGATAAAATAATAATTAAAAAAAGAAAATTAATGTAAATCGTTGTAAATTAAAAAACTTATGTAAATAGTTGTAAATAAAAAAAAGAAAACTTATGTAAATATCATCAACAATTAAATAATAATAATTATTATTCATGTACATATGATAATGTAAAAATTTTAAAAGATTGGTTTATAAACATTCAATAAAAACTTTAATTTAAAATATTAATTTTTGAATTTTTTATTTTCAACCTATAATAGATTAAGTTAATTATAATTTATAAAATTAAGCTATCCATTAAAAATAATTAATATATTATTAAGTTTGAAAGAAAATTGCTTGATTTAAAACAAAAAATATTTGTCAGGTATGTATGATTTTGAAATTTTTATCCCAATAAGTATAATTATTTATTTATTTGTTAACCTTTAATAAAATTAATAGATTAAGTTAATCATAATTTATAAAAATAATTAATTATTATTATACATTTTAAGTTTAAAAAAAAATATTTGTCAGGGATGTATAATTATTAAATATATATATATATATATTAAATATTAAAGAATAGTAGATAAAAATATTAAACAATTGATTTAATATTAAATAATAATGAAAATAAATATTAAATATAAAATTATTTGAAACTATTAGCATATTTTGAATTGGCTATACATTAAACCAACATGGCGTTCTTAATCTTATTTGAAATATTTTTAAAATTCATAAATTTTATGTTTCAGATATAAAATTGAAAAATTATTTTTTAATTGATTCTGCCAAATTCATCAAATACAAGTAACAGAACTGTTTTTTTTTTCTGCTAGTATATCATTTTATGAAGGTAAAAAATTTTTTTGATTTATTATTATTATAACTTTAATTTAAATCTATTACTAATGATTTTTGCTATTACTAATAATTTGTTTAGATCTATAAAAATGGGTAACCTGTTACGTTATAGTTTAATAATACCAGAATAATGGTATCTACATTTTTCAAAAGATCAAATTCTGGATGATATTCGCCATCATATTGTATTATTGAATAAAAACGGTGAAAAATTTGAAAATTCAAGACTACAAATTGGTGATATTATAACAGAATCAAAAATTTTTGATATTGAAACATGCTGGTGGTTTGCCAGATTAGGTGATGCAGAACTGAATGGCAGAACGTATTTCTTTACGAAAAATTTAGTTTCTGAAATGTTTCCAGAATTTGAACATGATTACATGATGAATCAGAGGAGAAAAGAAAGACAAATAATGATGGATCGGTTCTTAACTCAATCAAACAATAATTATGATTATCCAGATGATGGTATTGAGTTGGATGAAAATGAATTTGAACGCTTGGATGATATAAAAGTATTTTTAAAATATAAAGCAATTATACCAAAAATCTGGACAGCTAGTTTGAGTATAGATGAGGTTGTTGAAGGAATCGGTGAAAAAATTGCAAGATTTATGAGAGATGAAGAGCCGATCCAAAATGGTGTTATCACGATAGGAAATGTACCGGCAGTTTTGAAAATAGAGAACGAAAAATTTTGCTGGTGGTTTAGTCTGTTAGGTCATACAGAACCTAACATATATGATTATGAATTCACAAATGATATTTTAAATTATGGATATCCTAAATTGGTTGAACAAGAGTTAGAAAGATTAGAAGAAGCAAAACGATTGAATGATATGAAGAGGAAAAATAATAAATCAAATGTAAGAGATGTGAAGAGAAAATATGATAAACTAAATCAAGAAGAGAATTGTGATAATGGTCATTAAAGGTGATGATTCAAAATATTTATTAAAAGTAGAAAAATTTCGAGAATAGAAGCTGATAAATATTTATAAAAGTGTGAGATATTAAAAAAAAATTTTGTATTTTAATTTTGATTAGATTATTTTGAAAAATGCAGATGATAAATATTTATTTCAAGTGTGAGATATTAAAAAAAAATTTTTATTTTAATTTTAATTAGATTATTTTGAAAAATACGGATGATAAAATATTTATTTCAAAGTATTTAGAGAAAATAATAAATATATATTAGAAGTATTTTATATAATTAAGGGACATTAAAATAAGTTTGAAAAGTTTTGATGATTTAAAAAAAAAAATCAAGATGATAAATATTTATTTAAAGTATTAAAATAATGTTTTGACTAATTTTCATCAAATTATTCTATAACAGATTACATTTAATTATTGTAAGACAACTATTTTGTGTGTTTTTTTAATAAAAAATAAAAGAAAAAAAATTATCTTAATTTAATAAACTACCAAAATTTTGTATAATATCCCATTCTCATTTGAACGTAAAAATTAATTTATGTTTCTATATTTTTAATATTAAACTTAAATTACAAAAGTAAAATGTTTTTATTTCAAATAAAGTGCACTTGTTATTAAGTATATGTAAAAATATATCAGAAATCCCCCCCCCCCCGTCTTCTGTTTTTTAAAAATTTATTTATGAATTTTGTTGTTCGAATTTCCCACGCACATTTCAACCATCAGCATTCGCGTCGCTACTGCTCGCTCCACCTCCATCGCTCATTCTCCTCTGCTCTTTTCTCCAAAATGTAAAATTTAAAGTAATATCATAACCGATTATTTTTTCATTTAATTACGATAAGTTTATGCATAAGAAGTACATTTTTTATTGAGTAATAAATTAATCTATTATTCTTTAATATTTAATATATATATATATATATATATATATATATATATATATATATATATATATATATATCATTTATTATTATTCATAATCATTTATTATTTATTATTTAATTGATTCAAATAATAAATAATAACTGATTATAAATAATAATTATTTATTAAAAACAATACTTACAATTTTTCTCAAAAATCTGCGACCGATACCCAACGCGTTGAGACACTTTTGCGATTTTAGTTGAGAGATTTGTATGTCCGAGAGTAAAATTTTTTTTGTATAGTTTTGAACAACCAATGATAATGCATGACGCCTAAAAACTCGAGACCTGATTGGTCCGTTACACTATGACGCAGTTATGCTGTCACCGGCAAGTTATGACGTCAAAAATGCTTGTTATTTACGCGCGGGAAAGGTTATATCTACCGAGGCGACCTCTACTGAGATAGACTAATATCACACATCAATACTCGTAATCGATAATGGTGGTAAAAATTTGAAATTTGAATAAATTAAACTTGTCGCGCACTGATTTGAACGACAATCGATTAGGGAGTTTTTTATTTATTAATGATTATTAATTATTTAAATCTAAATAATTTTGGATTTTTTTTGACACAATATTTTAATGCTATTAAATCACTTTATTTATAACAATAAATATCAACGAAAATTATGATTGTTTACAATGTATAAGAAATTATTGAAATTGAATTTTTGGGAGCAAGACGTTCGCGTTTGAGTTTTGGTTCTTAACTAATTTGTGAGTATTTTATAAACAGATTCTTCCCTTTTTGACGTTGACATACAAAGTTTCATTCTGCGTCAAGAAGGCATGTTTTAGATCTTCAAGAGTGTAATTGGTTAAGATATTTTGAGTAGGAGTAACTGGGTGTGGACTGGTAGATGACGTAGCTTGTGACGTATTAGAGAAAAAAGCAAGAGTGGGAAAGCAAGCGCAAGACCCAAAGGGTCCACGAGCGTGGGACGTAAGTAAAGTAAAAAAAAGGGTCTATGCCTTGCACCGCGTAGTGAGGTCATAAATAATATTTATGACCATCCAAAGGATATTTAAGTTGGTTTGAAATAAAAAGTGTATATATAAAAAAAAGAGAAAAGGTTTAGTAAAATAAATTTTAGTAAAGAAATTTAGAAAAATATATAAATAAAGTTTGTTAAATGTGAGAATAGTGTGTAGTAAAATAATAAAATTTTGAAAGCGTGTGAATCTGAAAACTAAACATTTGGCTAGCAGATGTTGAAAGATAAGATTTTGAGAAATTTTGTGTTGTAAATTTTTTATTTTATGATTTTTCGTGAGAAAATAATTTTGTGTAGTTACGTGTTTTTTGGTACGGAACAAAACTTATGGAAGTGAAAATTTAATAATTATACATCCCTGACAAATATTTTTTTTTAAACTTAAAATGTATAATAATAATTAATTATTTTTATAAATTATGATTAACTTAATCTATTAATTTTATTAAAGGTTAACAAATAAATAAATAATTATACTTATTGGGATAAAAATTTCAAAATCATACATACCTGACAAATATTTTTTGTTTTAAATCAAGCAATTTTCTTTCAAACTTAATAATATATTAATTATTTTTAATGGATAGCTTAATTTTATAAATTATAATTAACTTAATCTATTATAGGTTGAAAATAAAAAATTCAAAAATTAATATTTTAAATTAAAGTTTTTATTGAATGTTTATAAACCAATCTTTTAAAATTTTTACATTATCATATGTACATGAATAATAATTATTATTATTTAATTGTTGATGATATTTACATAAGTTTTCTTTTTTTTATTTACAACTATTTACATAAGTTTTTTAATTTACAACGATTTACATTAATTTTCTTTTTTTAATTATTATTTTATCATCATCATCATCATCATCATCATCATCATCATCATCATTTACATTTTTTTTATAGCCCCATGGTAGGGTGTCATGACTGCCGTCAATGAGCTGGCGCTTATCATCAGCCCAGCTCAATGCAATTTTATTTTGCGCAATTGTCCTAACATCATGTCTGGTTGATTTTATTAAATATTGTTTTTTTGTTAATGTGACATGTTTTTCAAGACATTTCTTGAAATCATCAAACGTGATCGTTCTCAAAGTAGGACCCTTGAATCCTTTGCTCGTTTTTTGGTCTTTTTATTCTTATATGTTTCAAATGCATATAATTTAGCCCTGAGTCCAGTGAATTCAGTCATGATTTCACCATTATTCTCATCCTTCATCAGACCCAGGACTTTTTTATTGGCTTGTGGCATATTGTAAACATTATCAGCGGGGTAGTCAGAGGTGTCAAACTTTGAGATATCACGTTTGATGATTTTATAGACATCTGGTACAGTAAAATGATAGATGAGACTGTCGGTGTCAGTATACATTAATTTTGACTCATCATTTTTAAAGTTCTTTTTTACATAATTATAATGAAAATCATGAATAAATGTTTTAGACAAATCTAAAATACAAAAGCCCACATAGATAGGTTTATTGAAACAGACTTTTACTTTCTTCATCTCAATAATTACCATATCTTTATCAATCATGGTAAGACTATGGAAATTTGGTTTACATATCAATTCTTTGACACCATATCTACCCTCCCATTCAGTTTTTAATTGTACATCTTTGTGCTTTCTTACATTTTCCATAGTCTTACCAAATACAGCGTTGTTCGTTAGTTTATAAAAATTTTTTTCAAATTCGTTTTTTGCTAATTTTCTACAGTCAGTGTTTTTATCAATATATGATTTGAGCCCTGGCTATTGTTTGAACTGTAGTACTCTGTGGAGTTTTGTTAATTTTAATCCTAATTCTAGACATTGTTTTAAATTTTTGTAATGTATAATATAATTATTTTTATCATACAAAATTGTTGATAATTTCGAGTGTTCGGATCCTGGTGGTACAAAGTGCTCAGAACACAAGGGCAAATCCTTGTAAAGTTCATGTAAATCTTCTGGATACTCTAAGTCTACTTCTAATATATATCCTATATCATCATTATCATTTAAAAATTTATTTACATCATCATCTACATTTTCCACCCACTCAAATGAACCTGTCGGCAGTGACATACTCATAGCTGCGCCGTATAAATTATTTACATCATAGTACATCAAGTATGATTCAGCTTTGCTTGGATCAAAGTCTTCACCCATGTACCGATTATTAGCAGCAGCATATCGGTTTGTACACTGAGATACTCCACCTCTGATACCTTTCTCGATAAAAAGTAACATTTCAGGATCAGTAAGAAGCTGAAGTTCCACACCAGTATATTTCAACATAGCATCATTAGACAGACCGGGAGCAGTATAGTAATGTAACGGATCCAAACTGTAAGTTTCAAAGCAGCTACGTCTAAAATTTTCAAACACATCTGACACAAATATGACAAACAGTTGCCTGATCATGTGTCTCTTGCTGCTGTTTGGTGAGTGGTTTCATCGGTATAGGATTTTTTAAATATCCTTCGTATTCAATAGCTAATTTTTCCAACTTTAAAATAAACCACCCAATACAAAATTTTGAACGATTTAATTCGAATTTAGATAATTTATTATCATAACTGCAATGTTGATAGAATGCTACACTATGTGGAACATGCTTCTGAGTTTCATCATCTCCTGGGGTTTTTTCTAGTGTACATTCCAAGTCTGCATACACAATGTTATGTCCAAATAATTTTTTTTTTATGTTAATAATTATTTAAAATAATTATTTCTGAGCTCCTCTTTGCAAAGCGCGCGAAAACGCAGCGTCAGCTTTTTCACCTTTTTTATGCGTCAAAGAATAGTGGGAAGACACCTGCAATAAGTTTAACGAATAAACGATAAACTGTCGTCACTTTCCACCAATGACGATAATTATAAATTCCCCATCAAATTGCCAAGCAAAGTTTATAAAAAGCCTGAGCACCCATAACTCAGGGCTAGTCGGTTCATAAAACTTACGGTCCGCGAATATTCGAACGTCGAAATTTCGTGTAGTCTTATTGCAGGAATCCGCCCTAGGCGTTGAAAAGTCAATAAGAGGATTTTTAATAATTTTTAACTTAAACCCTATTGCAGGAATCCGCATCTGCGCGAAAAGTCAATAGGGCACTTCTTAAATAATCTAGGCTAATTCTTATTGCAGGAATCCTCATCTGCGTCGAAAAGTCAATAAGAAATAGTCAAAGATTGCTAAATTCTATTAACCTTACTGCAGGAATCTGCCCTAGGCGTCGAAAAGTCAGTAAGGGATTTAAATTTTATATTAACAAGCCTCAAATATTGATCTAAAATTCGATCTGACGCAACTGTAGTAATCGTTCGTCTAGTACAATATTTGTCGGATTTTAAAAACCATCCGGTACGATCGAACCAGTGACGCAAATCACGTGAATTTGCGATTCCATCTCGTGCCGAGTTAATTTGCGCATAAAACCACTTTTCGGGTGTGTAAAAGGACGCATTAAATATAAATTAAAATCATATAAAAATATCTGTTAAGGATAAATAATCCTATAATATAAATTAAATAAAAAGTTGTGAAAAACGAGAGTGAACAAGTGACGTTCAGTTAAGACGTTGTAATTTAAAATACAATAAAAGATCAAGTTCATCACTCATCACCTTGCGGTTTCATTCGAAAGTAGTACATAAGATATCATCCTATCAACCCAGCCGCACCCATTCTACCAACCCTCAGGAAGGTCGAGTGAGCTGTTTAGTCCTGGAGGGATAATAGCTGCCGCACTAGAAGAATTGACATCGAAAGGTAGGTGAAAGAACTATTTTTCTATCATTCGTAAAATACTTTTGGTTTAAACAAGAGCACCAGTCTCTTTGAAGACGTTTGGGTTCTTCATTTTCGAAAAGATCCACTATAAATAATAAATTATAGGAAGATAATTTCTTCCTCGTATTCTTTATTGTTGTCCGCACCCTCCAACCCGCTTGTCCAAAATTACTATCGCTACCAAAGGGAGAAATCCCGGATAAATAATTAAAAATTAAGCAGCGGACATAACATAAAGAACACTGGTGGCAGCGGTGGGATTTTCGAAATTAAAAATCCTTTTTTTTGAGCCACAGGTATCATTTTTCTACCAATTTTAAGACTAAAGGTAGATTTGTGGTAATTTTCCTATTTTCGAAATTCTAAAAATTGTAAAATTTGGATTTTCGTGGCATTTTTGAATGTGCCACGCCCTGTCTTCGTGGACTTGTCACACCTTCACAGGTAGCAACTTCACGTATCGCGGTGTCAGCACCTTCCGCCCCTTGAATTCCAACTTCGAGGAATGCCAGGTGTCCACACCTTGCGACATCGCGACGTAGTTGCAGTGTTACGGCGTAACATGTCAAATTCCAGAAATAAAAAAAAAATTTTATAAATAAAAAGGAAAACTATTAAAGAGTATATTATATACCCAAGGTCAGTTGATTGTTGAGACTGTTGATGTGAAACAAAAAAAAACGATAACCCAGATAAAATAAGAAAAAAACAGATTAAAAATTGGAGACGCAATATTCTAACGTACTGACGAGAAAATAAATAGGATAACCATTCATAATCTACATATCATGAAACCACTATAACATACCGCGACAGGAAATATAAATAATAATTTTGACGTTCTACAGATAATAAATCTCATAGCCACCTATTCATAACAACATGAGAGAATTATAATAGCCCAGCGGTTAACGACAAAAAAACGCGAGATTAGGATAAAAGCTTATATACCGACTGGCTAAACAGTATAGATCAGTCAGGGAATCTACTATTTCGTTCCCATTATCTTTCACTAACACATATGTAGGAATATAGTTTTGTCTCTAATAACTCAACTAAGTGTTGTATTTGACGCTTGCGCTTTCACGGTCTCTTCTCTTGACGCGTGCCATCATTATAAATTCTCCTTATTTGGGGATACGTGCTGCTTGACCCATCTTCTACCGCCCCTCCGTAAGATGTATCCCTCCGCTTCTCATTAACACATATGACATTATCCCAAATTTCCACTTGGAATAACTCGATAAATAATTGAAATTATTACAACCTAAAAACGCCATAATAGTCCGCATTTTTACCTAAATTCATTGAACCAAGAATAATATAAATTTTTCTCATAATTATCCCATAATAATTACAAATGTCATGAAGCTCCTTTATACTAGTTCTATGAAGACTAGCCTCACGCCCCTCTACGTAGTGTATCCCTCCGCTTCTCACTAACACATATGAAATTATCATTAGTTCCCACTTTGAATAACTCGATAAATAATTGAAATAATTATAAATTAAAAATATCATCGTGACTCGAATTTCCACCTCAATTAATTGAATCAAGAATAATATAAAAATTATTCATAACTAATCCATAATAATTAAAAATACGAATAACATCTACACCAATAATGATGAAAAGAAATAATTAGAATCAATCGAAAGATAATAATAAGGAGATTAATAATCAATAAACACCTATGCTTTAAATCAAATTAATAATCCGTAATTAATAATTTAAAATAGTCTCTATCTAATAACATGGAGAACGGGTGTATTCTTCTTGGTGGGGACATTGTTCTAGAAGCTTCTACCCGAAATGGTCACGTACGCCTTTATCCCACACCACGCCCCGCAATTCGTCAAATCTTCCAAATAACATTAGTTTTTGGTAACAAATCTCAAATCAAGGTCGCGCGTGTTACCCCTCGCCTAGGAATGTGCCTATAAAAGCTGCCGCGAATCAGTCCTCTGCGCCCATTAATTATCAAGCTCTTGATTACGCGAAATCTTAATATTTTAAATATCGAATTTTTATTTCTTGCTCGAGTCGTTATAATATTAAATTCAGAATTTATACAATTTAAATAGAATCATTTTAATTAAAAATAATTTCGATTTTTAATTCTTTTATTCAATATTATAAATAATTTAAATAACTAAATTATTTCTATTGAATATTATTGCTGCTTTAATTTTTATTATTCACATTTAAATGAAGTTTCGTCATATTAAAAAGTATATTCAGACAGATTGTCAATTACCCAGTATACGTAAACCCCTTTACTCATTTACATCAACAATTATCAACAATCAAGAACCGTAACCAACCACCAAGCCACCTGACAACGTTATATTCCAAATCGAATTTCAACCAACAATAATTTTATACGAGTCGAATTCCAATCAACAATCTGGTCTCCAGCTCAGCCAAATCTTGTATCCTGACATATTGTTATATTGAATAAACCAACTGTAAGTTTAATAAATTGTTCATTTATCTAGTGATAAGACACATCCATTCACCTCGTACATCCTATTTTCGTATATTGACATACTCGACACTAAATAGCGAGGTCCCCGCTACCCGAGTAAATGGCTTAAGTGCTTTGACTCAAAATTAAGGGACTGAAAAACGTGTTTTCGTCATCTTGGACGTAACAGCAGAGTCGGCAAAAGTCGTACATCGATTTTACTGTTGCAGCTTCGAGCTGTAAAAACTAATTCCTTTTTTCTCTTTCTGGCCAAGTCAGCAATTTTGTCCTGAGTACAGAGACTTATAATATCGTTGTTTCACGTGTCACCTTAGAATGTGATGTCTACCATTATACGCGGCAACAGAAATAGGTGGCGAAGAGAACAGACGCCACCTCCGGTGGAAGGTTCAGGAGACAACATGGTGTACCCTAAACCCGTTATTCGGTTAAATTGCCCGGTACATGATGAAAACATCGCATCATCTCAATATAAATTGTCTTTTGAATTTTATCGCGAATTGCCGAAGCTTGATAGTAGAGATCCAAATTGCAAACGAGATTTTGAGAATTTTGAAGCAATAATTAGAAGGTGGATGCCGTATATCCATCCTAATCACAACGGTATTTTTATGACTAGAATTTATCACCGGTTGTTTGGTCATATTCGTAGCATTTTGTACGACGTTACAATCCGTTGCGTCTCTGATATTCTTGAAGCCTTGAGCGATACATTTCATAACCCAGATATATGGCAAGCGCAATTGGCTAATGCTTTCATAGAGAATGGAGGATGCATAACTGAATTTTATTTTAGGTTGCGTAACATGATTAAGGGTTGGCTGTCTTTTACCCCTAAGAGAGATTTAAGGTATGTGTCTGAAAAAGCGGATCAAATTGCATTCGACATTTTCTACGAAAATTTACCTAATTATATGAAGCGTATTGCAGTTAAGAAAGACCCTCAAACTCTGGAAGAACTTTACCTTGCGGTTAGACAAGAGACATTTTTTTATAAACCTCGTCGCACTTCGAGCTGTAAATCCCCTGATTATCGTTGAAATGTGAAAAGTGGGGGACGATATTTTAACGAAAATCGAGTCTCTGCTAGTCCCATTCAACAACCAAAGCCTATTGTTGATACCACTATTGTTGATACCTACTTTGTTCTACAATCTGGAAGTTTAAGAAAAGTCGAAGTTTTACAAAAGATTTATCAAGCATCCGTTCAAATTATTCCAGAGCCAACTTCCTTTGAGGAGTCTCTTCCTAACTTGAGCAGTCTGGATATTTCTGCTTTCCAGCCCAGTTATACGTTAGTCGAAGAAAGGTCCGTAAGTTCCCAAATTTTGGAAAAACCTTTAATCCTTTCAGATACTAAAAATATTTCTCTAAATATATTGCCTATAAGTCAAAATTACTCAACATTATCAAATTCTAAAAATAAAATTTTTGAAGAAAGGCAATCCAACATTGAACTTCATTTCGAAATAAAAGATCCTGAAAGTACTAAGTTAGAGTCAAGTGAAGTGGGGGACGACAAAATTAATGCAGCCTTCAAGAAAATTTCAGAATATAAAAAACCGTTCGTAATTTTCAAACGATTAAATGGCCTAGAATATATTTTAATAAGCGACAAAGTTTGCCCTTCGACGTTTTTCAGAGTTATAAATTTATTTTTCACCGAGGCAGACAAATTTTTAAATGCAGGCAATCCTGAAACATTGGATCGAATTTTCCCAATCCTACTTAAAGGAAATAAGGAAGCTCCGCCAACGCTTCTCAAAGTATTATGGAAGGAATTCTATAAAAATAAATTCTATTTAATGTTTCTCAACGATTCGAAATTTTTCAGAGTAATTCCAAATCATTCTTGTAAAGTCAGTACTTTTAGGAGAGGGGGGGACGATGAAAGGTATATATACGATACTTAAGTATAATGGAATTATTGTACTTTTTTCGGATTTTTTATTACAAAATTCTGACTCGATACCGTAGACGTTGATTGGTAAATCATTCAATTTTTCAAATTTAGAGATATCATTTAAAGTGATTGGAAAATTTATACCTTCATATTTTAATATAGAACTAAAGTGTGGATATGATGTTTTTCTCACAGGATTGGTATAAGTAGCAGGATGTAATGCTGCTACAACGCTTCATATAAAACAGTATTCATCTGAATTTTCAATGTTTAATACTGCTTTTTTCGCCTGTATGTCCTTGGGTAGCTTCACGAACGTTGAATCGCCAGCTTGAAGAGGCGCATATCTCGACATTGTAATTATCAAACTGTGGATTTCAGTTAAACTCCACCCAGAATCTTTTTGATTGAATTCCTCGACTTTTTTCAATAATTTATCGTTGACATGATCTTTGTACCAAGTAGCAAGAGATGTTGCAGCTAAAATTTCTCGGCTCTTGGTGTTGAATGTCTTTGTTTCTTCAATGACATTTTCAGCTTTTACATTTTTGAATTTGCAAACTAATTCGACATTCACTTTAAGTCCAGCAACATCTCTGAGCATATTCTCAACTTTTTCAATGATTAGGTCTTGAGCATCATCGAGAAAAGCACGAAGATCAGTATGAGCTTGATTCACCACGCATCCTGATCTGATGTTATTTGAGAATGCATTTTCAAGATCTTGCCACTTGATGAGACGTCGGTTTGCACGCAAATCACCACCAGTTACTTCTCCACTCAATTGTACAAATTGATCAGCATACCAGTACAAAAGTATAATATTTGCTCGTACACTTCTCCTGACTTGAACATTTATCTGAGGATCTAGCAAGATCTCATTGAAGTAATCAATTGTATCAGCACACACTTGATAACACTTCTGGCAATGTTCTTTAGCTAATGGCTTATCACGTAAATCATTGAATGATTTAATTATTGAATCTACTGGACGCTGAAGCGCCGCAATAAAATCGTTTTGTGCCATTTTTTCAAAAGTTCACTTAAAATTATTTTTTTAAAAGTTCATCACTAAAGTCACTGTTTATATTTACACTTGAAAGTTTATCACTAGTATTGTTTATTAAGTGGTTTTTATATAAATAAATTAGTTTATAAAGTTTATTAAAAAAAATCACTAAGATTGTTCATTTAAAAGTTTATCACTAAAACACTTGAATTATTTATATATTGTTCAAATAACCACTTAAATTATTTTTATATTGTTTAAATAATCACTTAAATTATTTTTATATTGTTTAAATAGTCACTTAAAATTGTTTATAAAAATTTTCAGAAAAAAAATTCTTTAAACGCACACGCAAAGAACTTTTAATCGTGAGAGATTCGTAATTCATTGAGAGAACTCGTACTTCTTTTTGTGAAGTATGCTCTCGCGCGGTTCTTTTAAAGGTGGGGCGCGACTCATCAACTGCGCAGTAGAAAGTTCTGGCACTCATGAGTACCAACCTTAAGAAATAAAATTTCATAGAAACTGACAAAAAATTCCCTAGAAAATAGCAAAGTACCAACCTTATAAAACAAAATCCTCTAGAATCTTGGCAAAAAAATTCCTAGATTGTATCATTATAACCTAAGATCTAGATGGCGCGACGGAAAGTTTGATGTCATCTACTACGCAGTTAGAAATTTAACTGATGAGTCATGAACTAAAAATAGAATCGAGTAAGTCACCATCTAAAAATAAATATTCTACTACGCAGTTAAAATAGGACAATAGAAAGTTTTTTTCTCGGAACTGGATGAGTCATCATCTAAAAATAAACATTCTACTACGCAGTTAAAACTAAACTCGATGACATCATCTAAAGATATAATCAATTAAGTCATAGCTAATAAAAAAAATCGCTGTCGCTAAAAAATAAATGTTGTAAAATCTTACATTTTCTGATTAGTGTATCATAACTCTTTTTAAAAATGCACTACTTATACATATAGTAATCTCCAGATAAACGCAAGCTTGAAAGATTCCAAATTAATTCAAAATGGCGGAAATGGGCACAATAGTTAATTCAAAATGGCGGAAATGCGCACAATAGTTAATTCAAAATGGCGGAAATGAGCTCAAAACAGATAACTATGATGTCAACGCGAGTTTTAACCTTTTCAAATATTCCCGCTCAAAGTGTACATAAAGTACGAGCAGTAAGTCCAACGTGAGTATTGATTTTTTCAAAAATTCCTGCTCAAAATACAGATAAGGCACCATCTGTCATAACACGAGCTCAAAATGGTAAATAAGAGCTCAAAATAGACATTGATTGACACAAAATGTTGTCAATTAGCTGCGAATTGATCAAAAATTGTCCTAGATAAGCCGAGCTCGGCCAGTAAAACAACTGCCGATACATGAGGCGCCACCTGTCATTGCACTCAAAATAGATGTCAATTAGCATCAAAAGTTTAGATAAGCCGAGCTCGGTTGGTAAAAAAGACTTCCAATTAGCATCCAAATGATATCAAAGCTGTCCTAGATAAGCCCAAAATGATGTCAATCAGCTCAAATGGATGTTAATTTGCGTCAGTTAGTTCACAACAATGTCAAAAGCGTCCTCGAAATGGTGGATAAGAGGTCAAAATGGTGGATAAGAGGTCAAAATCGCGGACAATTAGCATTAGACGACCCTAGATAAGCTCAGACGGTAAAAAAGGCCCCAGATAAGCTGAAACGATGTCAATTAGCTTCAAAATGATGTCAAAAAGGTCCCAGATAACCAACAGTCGATACATTATCGATAACCAACAGTCGATAACTTACCATCCGCCAATCAATAACTTACCATCAGCCGGTACAACAGATCATGCCCATCTTGCCTCCGTTGTAACAGAGCTCCCCCTGCCTATCTACTGTCAAAGTCGGGTAAAACCGCCATCGTCATCATCGAAGATATGTTCACTCATTACCTCGAGAGTTTCGCAGTGCCCAGTGCCACGGAGCGTAGGGGTTGGACACTTTGGCCTCCCACCATGCCGAATTTCGACTTGAGTTAGTTTGTCGCAAACGTCAACTTGACAACAAGAAAATTTCAGAAAATAAATCCGTTAGCATGGTACCCTTGTCAATAATGATAATAGTCCAATTTTCAATGCTCTCTAACGGCCAATTGCACGAACTGTCCAAAATTCATTCCGCCAAAAGGGGTTTCAGTGATATTTCATAAAGTGTTTTTTATTAATTGCTTTTGAGCATTTCAAATTTTCGCAGTTCTGACTATTTTTCAGCAATAATATTACGAAAAATCATCAAAATTCATTATATACTAATCAAATAAATAAATAGTATGTTTATTTCAACCATTCGAGATTTCGAGCAAAAGTTGTGAACATAATTTATTTTTTCAAAAATTTTCGGAATCATCCCAACTTTAAAGTTTTCCGAGAAATTAATATTACTATTAAAATTAAAAATCGTCTTATAAAGTTATGATGCTTCCGTAAGTTATGAGTATTTGGTAATACCTGGTAATTTGATTTAAAAATAACCAAAAATTAAATAATATATTGTACCTGTACATTTTTCAAACAATTATAAATGTTGAAAAATCAGCATTATATTTTGGGAATTGATAAATACTCTGTTCCGTTGGTTAAATAATTGATCAGGTAATCATGAATCAAATTACCTGATACTGAAAATGATTGATTTTGCGACTTCAACAGTTTCTCTTCTTTAAACGGATAAACTGGTTAGATCGATGATGACTTCTACCTAATTTAAATTTCGTTTCAGAATTAACGTATTCAATATGTTAAAAAGTGTGTCTTTTGCCGTATCAGGCGAAGAATCCAATCAATTCTGAGAATTATGTTAATTTACAGCAAGTAATAATTAAAAAAGATCAATTGTCAACGGTTCCATCATATCAAATGCTATTGAAGAGATTGGAGGGATATTTAAAATACATGAAACCTTCAGCAGCACAAGAAGTGGCATCTAAGATTGATTTATTATTGATGGCCTACTGTAAACCTATTAATTTTAGACATGTGTCTGAAATTAGTTAGAATATAATAACATTTGACATATATTGGTTCATATTAACCGTCGATATATACTAATTAACATGTCCAATGTCAACAATGTTAAATTTAAGTTTATTCACTATTGATTTGTAAATAATTTATCAATAAATTGTAATATCCATTTTAAATTTGTAATATGCAAATTTTAGAACTATACCATAATATCATGAAATTATTTTATCACTTAAATATGTCTAAAAATTTTTACTGTTGGTATTAAGTTTAATAATTAACATTATTTTCAGTAATAAATCATTTTCAGTACTGAGTACTTGTTACATCATAATTAATTTTAAGTTTGGTGTATTCACATGGTCTTTCGTTGTCACAAGGTTATTCGTTATGACTTGGCTGTGTGAACTAATATGAGATTTTTTTTTTTTTTAGTTAATTCATTTTTTTTATAGGCGCGGTAACATTTAACTTAAAAAAAAAATACTTTTGGGAGAAGCAGGAGTACTCGATGCACCTTTTACACCTGATCTAAATCTGTATTAGAGCTTGTTACCACTGAAAGGAAAGCCCAGAAAGAACTACATGAACTTCTCTTGAAAAAAAACCATGAATGTGAACAACTAGAAGAAAAATTGAAGAATTGTAACTGTTTACGGAAAAATAAAATGTCAACAGGCTTGTCTTTATTGTCTGCTATTGAAGAAAGAAACTCAACCCGAGAAAATGGTGGAGAACGATACACTAGACAAGAAATTTTATTCACGCTTAGAATTTTCAAGCGATCTCCAAAATTTTATAGATTTCTTCAAAATTTTTTAAAACTGCCGTCTGAACGTACCCTTAAACGCTCTTTTGCGAGTATCAATTTGGAGTCTGGTATTAATGAAATCATTTTCTCTGGATTGGACAGAGCAATAAGTCGTTGCACTAATAATTTAGACCATTTTTGTTCTATTCTTGTTGATGAAACGAGTTTAAAGCATAGAGTCACATATACTGATTGCGACGATTCAGTCATAGGATTTCATGACGATGGAAATGGATGCCGAAAACCTGAGCTTGCTGATCATGCGACTGTTTTCATGTTGCAGCATTCTCATTGTAATGGAAAGCAACCTCTTTCTTTTCACTTTACGAAATGTCCTATCAGTAAAGAAGTCTTGAAAGCTTTACTCACTCAAATAATAACACGACTTGTTGCTGGAAATACAATTAAAGTTATAGTCTTGGTTGCAGATCAAGGTTCTTCGAACATCGGTGCATTTAAATTATTAAAAAAAGAGACGCCAAATGTACAATTTGGTAACAATTTCTTCAAGGTTAAAAATTATAACAATAAAATTTATCTACTGCACGATTCGGCGCATTTGGCGAAAACTACTAAAAATAACTTTTCGGGTACGTGGGAAAATTGGGTTCGAGAAAATGAATTGAAAAATATGAAAGCTAATTATCAAGGTAACATTATGAATTTGGACGGTGACAATGCTTACTGGCGTGATGTCATGGATTATTATTACAGTGATCCTAATTGCCACCTAAAAGAAGAACACATATTTGCCAATAGTAAAGTAAAGATGAATGTAAGGTAAGCTTGTCAAGTATTAAGTGAAACAACTTCGAAAAAATTAATTGAAAGAGGCAGGATGGATCCCATTAAATATCCAACTGCTGAAAAAACAGGTATTGTGATTGGTAAAATTGACAAACTGATTGATTCACTAAATGGTAGCAGGATATGTGGAAAAGATGCAAAAATAAATACATCGAGAGCAAAAGTTACTAAAACTTCGGGACATTTTGAAATGTGGAATTCATACCGAAAAATGTTTTCAAATTTATGGTTCCAAAGGTACATCAATGCACGCATCAATACTCCTACTCCAAAAGCAATATTAAAAAATTTATCGTTTACAACTGATTTATGCCGATATCTTTTGTACCCCGCCAAATTCAAAGAAGTTAACATGAGGCATTTTACTCAGGATGGACTCGAAAATTTTTTTGGATTAATCAAAAGCATGCAGGGCTGTAATAAAAATTTGATTCGTTTACACTCCATTAGTGCTTTTAAAGCAGCGGTAATGACGTCTTATTCAAATTTTTATAGCAAAGGTGCAAATTGTGAAAACGACTATTTTTCACCAATTATACAATGTGATGATCTAATGCCATTGATTAAAAACAGTCCAGCACCGAATAATAAAGCTGCCAACGATTTCATTGAAGATGACAATGATTTTCCTCAAGTACACTTGGAAGATATTGGTGGAAACCTTGATGAATTATTAAACCTTGTGTTTGATGTCGCAATAACTCCTGACAGCAATGAAGAGTTGATTCTAAACGAAGATCAATTACCAGAGAAACTTCAACGGACTGTATTAGAGAAGCACTTAGACACGCAATGTATGGCATGCAAAAAAAGTATTTATAGCGTTAACACGCTAACCACACAAATTTTGTCAGATTCGTTAAAAAGCGCCATTATTGAATCTGTGAACTGTTTCAGTTAAACAATTAAAAACCGGATACACGAGAAAAACATTTGTTTAGTAGCGAAGGGAATAATGATTTCGCAATTTCAAAATAACTGGATAACTTGTCAGAAACACGAAATTGCATTAAATGAAAAAATTGTTAGAAAAGTAATTGCCGTTTTGATTCAACAACAGTGTAATGTGTTGAATCAGCAGGTCAAATTTGACGAAGAGAAAATAGCGAATGCTCGAAAAATAGCTGAACTAAGTGGCAAGGGAAAATGGTATTCAACTAATAATTTTATTCAATTATGTAATAAAATAAGTAAAATTTTAATACTCAATTTTTTTTTTTTAGAAAATCCAGTCTTCGAAATTGAGACACATGATTGTCTACCTGACAGTTACCTTCGGTTAAATAATTGTGTATTAAACCATATATATTACCTCAACGTTGTATTCAACGTTATTACGTCTACGAGTATTAAGATTTAAATAGAAGACCTACGTATACGAATTTTTTTCGATTAAATGTTTAAATGATGATATACGATTACCATTGCTTAAAAGAACTATTTACTTCAAATTTTCCTTCGTTTGAAGGTATAGTTGATAACAAATTCTCTACTGTAAAGAGAAATATTTTATAATTACCCATTGAAGAAAAAAAAATATTTTATAAAAACGGTAAGATTAATCATCGTAAATGAATCACATTATATATATATATATATACATATTTTTTTTATTATTAAAATTTCATTCTTGTTTTAGTTTCATCGTTATTATCGTATGTGTTTTATCTACCCATTGACTTTATCAAATAATTTATTTACTTATTTATTTATTTATTTAATTATTTGTTTAAGTTATACATCGTTTACATAAATATAGATACACTGTTCAATTTATATTATCGAGGCTTTATTAAAAGGTAAATTTTATTTTTATTTTTTATAAACTTTTAAATTTGCAATGGAATAAAGTATGCTCTATTATAAAATATAATTTTTTGTTTCAGCTTAAAAACGGCAGTCAAACGTTTTAAAGTTTTCGCATGAAAATGATGAAGATTTTAATTTTCCTTCAAACAGTTTGATTAATTCAACAAATTACACATTTCTATCTGTTATTTATTAACATCTATTGTTTTTGCGTGTGTCTAATTAATTTTTCATTCATACAATGTAATTTTTATAACTGTCATCAATTTAATATAGTATTTATATAAGAGAATTCTTCATTTAACGAAACATTCTTATACTTTATAGTAGTATCATTAAATAAAAGAACAATCTATATACAGCTTGAGTAAGTCATTTATCTAAATGTTTTTCATTTTAGTATCGATATTTACTGCGGAAAAAAGAACTCGAATTTTACGAGTGTACCTAACAATTACTTTAAGTCTATTTAAAAACAATTTACTGGTCTAAGTTCATCTTATTTAATTTTTATAATAATTTATATTCCATATATGAGTGTGAATGCAGCAGAGATCAGACAAATTTAAAATTATTATTAAATCGACTGAATAATTAATAAAATTAAATTTGAAAAAATGCGCATTTACAAAATTTAAAAATTAATAACTGCATTTTTTATAATTATTATTTTTTTAATTATATACTCTATTTATTTAAAATTTTAAATTTGTCGGATGTCTGTTAAATTCACACTCATATTCCATATTTCATTTCAAAAATTTTTGATATTGATAATATTTTATTGAATGTCTATATTTTTTGCTGTACTAATTTACTTTGATGTAGTTGCTTAAATAATTAATTTCTTTATTAATAAGAAATAAAAAAAAATAAAATTGATAATTTGATACAGTTGGACGTAAACCTTGACCGTGCGCGTGCAAATGCTTAGCGAAACTGAATGGAACTATTAGCACTCCATACATATATTCTTATATACAAATTAAAAGCTGAGCAGTTAAAAATAAATTGTAGTTCAGGATCGATAAATAAAATTCATAGTTCATTATACATAAAATTTGTTAACAATTAATTTTTGTTCTATAACTAATTTATTTAGTATTTTTTAATTTATTATTTTGAATTTTAGAAATTCTTTACCAACAGACGGCGTTGCCTATGGCTCGAGATGCTACCAACCTACAAGACAGTTGAAAACAAAATCCCGGTTGGATTCTCGAGAATCTAGGGTTTATTTCTTTAGGTTTGCGTTTTCGATGAACTAAGTGGACAAAATTCAGTCCCATCTAAAAGCATTGAGTGTCATACCCCTGCGAGAGCGAAGGTAGTCGATTGCCTACGCACGGTTTGTACTCGCTGGGGTACACCACAAGCTATCGTTTGCGACAACGGGACGGAATTTATAAATAAAGAGGTTAAAACGTTTACTACCGACAGGAAAATAACCCTAATCACGACGCCGATTTGCCACCCGCAGGTGAACCCGGTCAAGCGAGTAAATCGGATTTTAAAGACCCTCCTGGCCGCGTTTGTGGGTTCAGACCAGCGAGACTGGGACACGAACCTCCGGGAACTCCAATTCGCGTACAATACGTCGGTACACTCGTCGTTGGGAGTCTCCCCCGCGTATTTGAACCATGGGAGGGAGTTACTAGCCGATGGCACTCGACGCCTCGAAACCGGCCCCAGTACGATACCCGACCAAATCGATCGGGCGAAGAAGTTCGCGAAACTGCGCTACCTGGTAGAGAACCATATGGCCCGGGCCACCGAGACACAAGCGAGACATTACGACAAAAACCGTGAAACCGCGTGGCGACAATTTAAAGTCGGAGACCGCGTGTACTTTCCGAACCGCCAACTGAGTAAAAAAGTCGACTATTACAGGTCGAAATTGGCCCCTCGTTTCCGTGGTCCGGTCACTGTAAAACGCGTACTTTCCCCCTTAGTAGTCGAGTTACAGGCCGACGACGGTTCTTCCCTCGGTAAACACTTCATTAACGATCTGAAGTTAGTAAGACGATCGAAACGCATTAATACGACTAGAATCCGTTTCTCTAATTCCAGCATGCTCCGAGCTTCGACCATGACCATGCCTGGTCAAGCCTTCCACCCTAAGCCACGCCGAGATGGTTTGATGGGTCGTGGGATTATCCACTCTCTCGAGCCCGTACGACCAGGACCCAGCAGTCCACCGTCACCACCGCCAGCGCCTATTGGAACGCCATCTCTGGCTCGAACACCGACGCCACCACGAGCGCCGTCGCCAACACGTGCATCAACTCCACCTGCGCAGTTACCTGTGCAACAGCCCCCACCAGGGTAACCACAAGCCCAAGCTGCGCCCACCCCACTCCTGACTCTGGAACAGCAACGTCGCATATACCGGAACCGGCCGCGCCCACCGGCAGCCTCAGGTTGCCTGAACTGCGGAATCCGGGGACATTCTTGAAAACGGTGCCCCCAGCCCAGGCAACGCTACTTCTGCAAAGTTTGCAACGCCCCAGGGTTCACCACTGCGAACTGCCCGTGGCCACACGAGGCGTACACCCGACTGGCTCAAGGTTTCTGCGTTTGCGCCATACCGTTAGGACAGTTCGATCGAGACTGCCCAATGTGCGTCCGGCAGTACCTAGATGGGTAACAAGCCACGTGGCCCAGCGGGCCGAAGAGGACGTCACGTCATTCCACATTTTTTTTTCATTATTATCATTTTTTTGATTTGTTATTTATTTTTTTTATTTTATTATTATATCCTATCATACATCTTTTCATTTGTATTTTGTGTTTGTAAGGGACCAAAGTCCCTACAGTTGGGTAAGGGTACCCCTTTTTAATAAGAAATAACCTTACCATGACATTTTCTCCCCACTCATTTTTCGCAATAACCCTGCACGTCCGATACCGGACCTAGCCCTTAAGTGAGTAGAGGTTAAGTAGCCAGAAATCATTATGTTGTCCCACGTGTGTTGTCTCACCAAGTTGTTCCTTTGTGTTGTCTACCTCTTGTGTTTCCTCATTGTTGTGTTTGTTGAGGAGTGAAGTAAGAAGACTACCAACATTGAGGAGTCTCGGGAGCTTGTTGCGAAGTAGTTTAGTTAAAGGAGGGAGGATGTGACGTGGCGATATCGGAGCCTCGGTCTTTCACGAAACCCGGTAACGAAAATTATTAACTAACCGACGTCGCGACAACCAAGAGGCATCAACGCTCGTACGACTCCTGGTCGTACGAGCTCCGCGCAGTCCCCATCACCTGGTGGTGGGCGAAACCTGCTGAAATTCCCTGGAGGCGCAATGCTCCACCTCAGAAGACCCTAAGTCGACCCACTGGAACAGACTTTGGTCCAGTGCCCTGCAGTCCACCTTGCAGGGACATACGCGGCTGGCTCGTTATTCAAACGAGGCCAGTTAAGCTTATGTGGCGCCATCTCTGAGGGGGATGACTCAACGTTTGATATTCGATCTTGACTCGAGCGACTGAGTGTGGTTTCGCTCCACTGTTACAGCTACTAAAGTACGGATGGGCCCTAGCAATTCCCTAGCCACTTTGAGATTGGTCAATCATGAAAGAAAAGCACTAATGGACATTTTTGGAAGGAAGTCACTCTTGGTTGACGCGCCACGCCGTACAGTCGCGCCTTTTTTTCTCTTATTACTGCTAAAATTGTTGTCTGATTATTTATTTTGTAATGTCTAATTGAGTCGCAAATTATAAGTGAAATATTGTTGAACGCTCAGTGAGAGCTAGTTATTTAATTATTTATCGGTTAATAAGATAGTTTATTATTACACTTATAAATCCAGTGTTGTGAATTAAGACATTTTCCCGTCCGCTAGTAAAAATAAGATTAGTAGTAAGTGCAACGCTGCTGATTCCGTGAGACGACGCCGACGGGTAGCAGAACGGACTTGTTTCCAGTCCTCAGCACCAAGTAAGTCAATCTTAATTTTACTGCTAAATAAATAATACCCTCTTCGTCCTGGGTAAGCCAATTCGACAGCCTGGGTAAATTAATATTAAGTTCGAGAGATATCGTCGACGCAAGAATAAAAAAAAATCGTGTTTTTCGTTTTTCGTGAATATTTCGGAAACTATTGAATCGATTCTTACGTTCTAAGGTGCTCAGGAAATTTGGTAATGGCTATCATAACGAATAGAAACAGTGCTCTTTGCGAGCATTTCATTGTCAGTAAACTCGGTTTTTTCGTCTTATCTCGCAAGTGCTCACAATGGAAGATTATTCAATTCGGCTAAACAGGCATAAATGTACGAGGCGATCGTCGGTAGTTCTCGGAATTTAAATATAAAATAAAAATTATTATCGAGGCCAAATTTCTCAGCTGCGTTCTTTTACCCGCAGTGAGTCATCACTTGACTACCCCATATTTACCGAGACTTACTCACATCCGGTTTTTATAAGAATTTAAACCTAGTACATACTATTCTTTTCTATCCACCTTGCCTTGTTCTAGTTAGAGATAACAGCTACTCCGCGTTTCAACGGCAAGATAATAAATCTTGATATTACGTCGGTACCGATTCTCCGAATTGAAAGAAACACGTTACCAACCAGAAGCAGCTGTGTAAATATGAATATAAAACCAAGATTATAATAAAGAATCTCTTGTAAATTATGATGTCCAGAGTAGTCATTGTAACTAGCTCTAGCAGTCGAGAGTCTTTGTGTTCACAAGATAAGAATTCAACAAGGAGCTTATCAATGGCCCCCTACTTGCCTGGCCTAGCTACCAATCTTATTCTATGAAACTAACTTATACGTTCCCCTATTCCGCCTAGGATATTACTTCCTCTACTTCCTCATTACCCTATCACGTAATGTCTTATCCCGCCTCTTCCAAATTTCTAGTAACTACATACCTAGGGCCCACCTACTTCCCTCCTTATCACAATTTGTATCTCTCTCAATTTTAAGGAAATTATGCATCTATCTCCCTTACCAAGGTGCTAGATTTACCACCCACCTGTAACTAAGTGAAGGCATATTGGTTCTCTCAAAAATAGAACCACCCATGCCCCCTACGCAATTCAGAAAAATAACCCTTCCGTGCCCCAACAGTCCAAAAATTCTCCCTCGCCAGTATCCAGTCTCGAGAGTATAAAAAGACCCATCGGTTGTTACGAAAGGCCAGCTCGTCAGCTCGCTAGCTAGCTCGTTCGTTCGTTCGTTCGTTCGCTCGTTGGGCTGGCGTTTTCAATTTTTGAATATATTTTTTCCAACCTTCAAACTGCAATAGAATCATTTCAAATAATTCATTAAAATTTCGACTTAATCGATTTATTCCGTTTTTGCAACAAATTACTAATAAATTCTTACCACTTTTCTCGGTAATCAGTGCAGTTCTAAATATACGAATAAAATTTGGTTAGCATGCATCTCATCAATTCACTCAAGATTAATCTTGATATTTGATCTTAACTTAACGAAAATCATCAGGGAATTTGTCGCGTCGTGAATCTCGCAACTACATTGTTGAGAATCCGAATAATCTTTCATTCGAGCGCGACGGTAAATTAGTTCAAGTGATAGTGACCAGTGAAATTGTCAAAGTAAGCCAGAAGCACCTGCAAAACGTAATTCACCTCCAACTACTTGCCGCCAATCAGAAGCAGTCAAATCCGGGAGGTGTCCGAATGTCTTGACCAGCCACCACCGATTATTGTAATCATCATCGACTTGTGTACATTCTGAATAACTGTCTGCAATAAACAAACCGCATCTATAAGTCCTGACACTTTTATTGCTAACTTCAAGAACGCACATACACTCCTCCTATTATCCCTATTATTCATGCTCGGCACCAAATAACGTAGTCCTCGTTACCCGAGTAAAGGACTTAAGTGTCTTGACTCAAAACAAGGGATTGGGATATATGTTATGTCACTTGGACGTAACACGATCAATCTAAAAATCTAATCAGCTGCAGAACTCGATAAAAGCATCCAATTGCTGCCAAGAACGTCTCAATGAGATTATCAATTTGAGAGATATCGTCAACGGAATAATAAATGTAAAATCGATATCTGCTTTTTTCATTGAATAACATTACAATGACTGAACGAGATTACTCAAAACTAATATATTCTTTTCTATGTAAAGATGCTTTTTCATGTTGACGCTTGACGCTGCTTTTTAGCGTCAAATTCGATCACGTGATGAGAATTTGACCTGTGCGCCACCCAGAAAAAATGTAGCGATAAAGCTAAATTTAGTTTAGAAGAAATGCTAGGGCTGGCCTGCAGGGTCAACTGATACACAGATTTTTTAACTTCCCGCTAAGAAAATTGTAAATTTTCAAAAATTCGGGAAGTTATTGGTTTCGGTCCGATTTACGAAAATCGAATTTTCATCAGATGTCGACGTTTTGAGGTCCTAGGAAGCTATTCTGACTAATTTCACGATGATGTCCGAGTGTATGTATGTATGTATGTATGGACGTACCTATGCAAATACCTGTATCTTTTGAACGGATGAACCGATTTTGAACTTTAAGGTGTCATTCGACGCGGCTTGTCAATATCTTGAAGCTGAAAGAAAATTAAGCTTGATCGGTAGGGCTCGTTCGGAGACATTCCAAAAATAAAATTTTTTCAAAAGTGTTTTTTTCGGATAACTTTTAATGTGCTCGATGGATTGATTTCAAAATGGACTGGGCTCTAGAGCTTTATAAGCCGCGTCGAATGCCACCTCAACCATCAAAATCAGTTCATTCGTTCAAGAGAAACCGTTGTCGAAAGAATTAAAAAAAAACTTTTTATTTTTTTTGAAATATATCAAAAACGACTCGATAAATCGAATTCAAAATTCGATCAGCTTTAGAACTTGATAAAACGCTTCGATTGCGACCTCAACTGTCTCAATCGGTTTATTGGTTTGAGAGATATCGTTGGAGAAAAAATGGTTAAAAACTATATTTTTCGAAAAGAACGACATACAAAAGTATTTTCGAGCTCGAATATGTATTCACGACAAAGATGTCGAGCTAAAGGAGCTCGAAAACAGCGGGAAGTTTTAGGGCTGGCCCGCAGGGTCAACCGATACAGATTTTTTTTACGAGTTTGTGTTGTCATAAAAGGCGGCACAAAAGTTCAAATAATTAATCTATAAATTTTTTGTTTCTTGGAGCCCTTTTTATAACCATACTTAACAAGATGACAGTATGAAAGTTTATACAATATTTTGATTTCATTTATTACACCGGCACACAAAAAAAAATAAGTTCTCTGTACTTTTGACGGGACCGATTTATTCCCATGTATTTTGACCCGCTGAATCTGAATCCGAGGTCCGTTTAACTCGTACACCCTCAGATTTTTAGAAAACTTTAAAAAACCTCAAAAATACACAAAAATCGACCGTTTTTTAAATTTATAAATTTTTTTAACCCTAACTAAGCATGATTTTTATGTATTTCGGTCCTCCACATACTAACCTGAAGTTTATTTAAAACATTAGCCATTTAAAGTCTGAGTAAATTCCAAAAAACCCCAAAAAATTGCAAAAAAGCAAAAACATTCTTAGTATTGTGATGAAAAAAATTTTTTTAAGCATATTAAAATTTTTTTATGTTTTAGGCCAAAATATTTTTTATATATATATCACAGATCGAACAATATGATTTCTTTTATTTATGTCGATTTAAAAAATGATTTTTGTTGTACCAAATTTTATTTTTTTCGATTTTTTGGGAATTTTTGCCATTTATTTAAAATTTTAGAGATGTCTGAGCCATGGATGTTCGAGAATTATATGTCACAGATAAACACACATGAAAATAATTATTTATTTAGCCCTATAAAATTTTTTTCATCACAATACTAAGAATTTTTTTGCTTTTTTGCCATTTTTTGGGATTTTTTGGAATTTACTCAGACTTTAAATGGCTAATGTTTTAAATAAACTTCAGGTTAGTATGTGGAGGACCGAAATACATAAAAATCATGCTTAGTTAGGGTTAAAAAAATTTGTAAATTTAAAAAACGGTCGATTTTTGTGTATTTTTGAGGTTTTTTAAAGTTTTCTAAAAATCTGAGGGTGTACGGGTTAAACGGACCTCGGATTCAGATTCAGCGGGTCAAAATACATGGGAATAAATCGGTCCCGTCAAAAGTACAGAGAACTTATTTTTTTTTGTGTGCCGGTGTTATTAATTTTTGAACTACCAAAAAAATTAAAAATTAAAATAATGTATGTTAAATAATTTTTTTTTTATTTTAAGCTATTACTGGTTTCATATTCTTGTTAGGCATTATACGATTACTTATCAAATTTTTTCTTGCCATTTGTTTATAAATTTTTTATAAACAAATGGATTAATTAAATACTTTTGAAAAATTATTTTTCACCATATTGTTAGCGTAAGGAAATAATGATTTTAAAAAACCAATTTTTCTTAAAAACTATATCTTGTTGTTTATAATCGTTTTTCTTTAAATCATAATTTGCATTTCTAAATATAATGGCACCAAAAAAATTTTTTTTGTCAACAATTTACTCATTTGTTTGTTTGACAATTTTTTTTTTTATTTTAATTTTTTTCTAGAACATAAAAAAATTAGAAAAACGGCAACCTGCAACAGTATGGCAAATCAAAATTTTTTCAATTTTTTAAAAAACATCTGGATTTTGGAGTACGACAAAGTCCAAGCACTGACTCAATTTGTCAACAAACAAATTGCTGTAACTTTGCAACTATTGCAGATACAGTTTTCGACCTTCCAGTCATTTTTATACAGTATGAGTTAAGCTTTCTTATAAATTGTAAACCTAACGTTTATCTGTTATAGCTCTTTAACAACACGCATTAATATATAAAAATTATAAATGCATTTTTAAGAAAAAATTTTTTTTTTTTTAATTATTATTTCCTTACGCTAACAATATGGTGAACAAAAATTTTCCAGAAATATTTAATTAATCCATTTGTTTATAAAAAGATTACAAAGTTTATAAAATGGCATGAAAAATTTGAAAAGTAATCATATAATGCCTAACAAGAATATAAAATCAGTAATAGCTTAAAATTAAAAAAAACACTTGAGAATACAAAATAATAAAGCTCACTATACGTATCATTAGAGTACGACTGATATACTATATATATATTTATCATTTAAAGACGCCGTAAAGTATATATTATATATCTATATATATATTATATATGTATATATAGGTATATTGTATGCATACAATGCATTCGTACGCTGCTTCGTAGGATACCCTATACTATGAAAAGTGAAAGTCGTAACGCGGACGGTCGTAACAAGGTCATTCGTTGAACGTATTTGACTCCTCATATTTTTTCCATACCGGGCTCCTTATATGAAAATCGATTCTTAAGGAGTAAACTCCAAAAATAATGAAGTAAATCGTTGTTTTTTGACTTCACGCTGAGAAAATTGAAAATTTTCAAATAGTCGGAAAGTTATTGGTTTCAGTCCGATTTTCAAATATCGAATTTCTATCAGATCTCGACATGATGTCTGAGTGTATGTATGTATGTATGTATGTATGTATCCATGCGTGCTCGATGGAACGATTCCAAAATCCACTGGGCTCTAAAACTTTATAAGCCGCGTCGAATGCCACCTCAAACATCAAAATCCGTTCATTCGTTCAAGAGAAACCGTTGTCGAAAGGAATAAAAAAAAAAATTTTTTTTGTTTTTTTGAAATATTTCAGAAACAACCACAGAAAAGCGTATTATTAAATATTCAAATTAACGTTAGGTTTGAAAGTTATAAATAAATAAAAATATAAATAAATTGTTACAAATATAAAAAATACAATTATTAATTTCTTACCTATATAATATACATACATAGAATAAAAATAAATCAATTATTACAATTTTAAATTATAACTATTTAATTACAAATTTATTGAAAATTCTTTACAAATCAAAAATTGATATTTAAAACCAAAATACAAAAATTAATTTTTTTAAAAATTATTTTACAATGAATTTACTTTTTTTTTTATCTTAAAGTAGTTGAACAAAAATAATAAAAAATAACAAATAGTAAAAATGTATATATTTATATTCAGAAAAAAAGGATTTCTTGACGCAAGGAATATTTTGCACTGTGAATTGAAGATAAAAATTTTCATAAATAAGTAATTATGATTTCACACTAGTACTAATAATAGACTACAAATTTCTTAATTATAATTAATAACAATACAATCCTGAATATATTTCGTTTTAATGATTTTGTAATTAGTCATCCTTAACGACTAATTTCTTCAAATCTCCATTAGTAAGATATTTAAAAATCATACTTGTAAAAGTACTTGGCAGTTGAATGTCATTAAAAATATCATATACTAAATCAGTGACATCAATTAAAAGTTTTTTTCGCCCTAACACTCTCCGTAAACGGTAAGTTATCATTCCACCGTATAGTGGGAAAATCGATGGATGAATATTATTACCAGGAACATGTTTTAAACCAACAGCCACTTTATGTTCAGATTTACACAATAAATCATAGTATGTAAAATTACTACTACCAATCTTTTTTTTTCATATTTTTAATTTCTTCCATACACTCATTACGCACTTCACTAAATTCTTTGCTGTTCTCTATTAGTGCTAAATTTTTTGCACTCACACAAAAAGAGGCCGCACTAAGCTTTACAATCTGCTCTTTTGATATCTCTCTAACTGCTTGTGAAATGAAATATATTGAATCAAATGCTGTTCTACCGCGATAGTTTTTTAAATTAATTTCAACATCAGCATCAAGAAGATGTTGTATGACAGTAGGATTTTGGCTGATTCTTTGAAGTGCGATATGAAGGGCTGAACTTCCATCCACAGTCGTTAGATTTACATCAATTGTAATCTCTTTCAACAATAATTCAACTGCTTCGCAGTAATCGCCATTGACGGCAACATGAAGACAAGTCAATTTCATAAATTCATCTCCAGAAAAATCGTTAACATTCGCAACATACGCAATAAGGTGCTTCATCATTCTTAAGCGATTTTCGCGAGTAGCAACCATAAGTGGTTTTCGATTTAATTCCATATCAATATTAGGGTCGGCATTATTTTTTAGAAGCAGCTCAACCATTTCTTCGTAACTTCTGCGAATAGCAACATGTAATGGTTGATCGACACAAGAAGAACTATCTTCACGCACCGCATTATTCACGTCAGCGCCCCTTTCAATTAAAAGCTTAGCAAGGTATGTGTCATTTCGCCTAACCGCTATCGTGTACCGGCATCGTTGCCGCCAAGTCGCCATCTTGGCCACGTGTTGATCGCGAGTTTCAGTCTCATTAATAAAATATTACGTACCTCAACTCAGTGCAAATCTCATCATAATTAAATTTCATCTACTGTATATATTGCAAATAAAATATTTATAGTGTTAATTATTGAAAACTCAGTGTTAAATAAATTTATTCACTACCCGCCAATTCAAACACACACCAGATCCCCTCATCCTCTTATCTTATAATTAATTAGATATTAATTATTTAAACAATTATGAACTAAACCAACACAAAAAATGAACTGTTACCTGAATTGAAAATCATAAATACTTTATTATAAATATAATTGTTTTATTACAAGGACAGAACAAGAATTTAAACTTTTAGATCTAAATAGTTTCTTGTTTAATTTTTTAAGTTTTCTGTAAAGTTGTTAAGTCGTGAAATTCTATGGATTTAACAAACTTTATTGTAAATTTTACTGATTGTAACAGATTATTTTTTATTAACAGATAAATGTTATTCGCAATTTTCAGCTGACCTATATGTTGTGAACTTTTTTTGGTTAGAAAATAATAAAAATTTATTTTGATTAAATAGATACGTTTTCACACGAAATCACTTAAAATTATTACACTAATTGTTGATGAATCACTCATACTTTATTTTCGTATATCTTTTTTAAAAAAAAAATAATTAAATTAAATTATTTGTTATTGCACTAGAATAAATTTTACGCTGCTCACCTACTGCTGCCATGACAATAACACGGACCCAATACTTGAACATGTAACGCTATGTCGTTCAAGTTTTGGGTACCAGTTTGAACATTGGGAGGGATAGTTAGACGCTAAAATTTAATTTAAAAATTTTAGTTTAGGTCTTTGAAAAAAAGATATAGTATTTAAAAAAGACTATTTCATTGGGTGGTATAATTTTTTTTTTACTTAAAATGATGATGTACCGTTTTTTTACTGATTGTTCGGCTTACGGTATAGTATCTTTTTCATATAAAAATATCATCTATCGGCTATTCTCGACATGTCAACTTTAAAGTTAAAAAATATATAATTTCGTTGAGTTCTAATTGAAAAAACTTACAGTAATCAATTACTATATCATTGAATAATTATAACATGCGCATATTACTCATAATATATATACGGATTTTGTATAACAACAATTCTAAAAGTCTGTTCAACTACTGGTCCCATTTTTAGAAGTGCTCAAGTACTGGGTACTTTACCTTATTATACTATTCAATGTCCATCGCCGTAATTATACGATGTAAGGTTTTGAAGAGATCTTTCAATGATTGTCTAGATTTTCGACGATAATACTAATGGTTTATGACAATGAGATTAGGAGTCGTTAAATATATATGTATATGTATATATGTAATATTTGTTAATGAGTATTGTGCGACTATTTATATTCTTTAATTAACAATACTAGTTTGGGAAATGCCAGTTTTTTCTTCTGGTTTGTTATGTCCGCCGCTTAATTTTTAATTATTTATCCGGGATTTCTCCCTTTGGTAGCGATCGTAATTTTGGACAAGCGGGTTGGAGGGTGCGGACAACAATAAAGAATACGAGGAAGAAATTATCGTCCTCTAATTTATTATTTATAGCGGATCTTTTCAAAAATTGAGAACCCAAACGTCTTCGAAGAGACTGGTGCTCTTGTTTAAGCCAGAAGTATTATATGATGGATAGAAAAATTGATTCTTCACCTACCTTTCGATGTAACTTCTTCTAGTACAGCAGATTTTACTCCTCCAGAACGTTGCAGCTCGCTTGACCTTCCTCCTAGGATTTGATTTGAGTGGGCGCGGCTGGGTTATAGGATAAGACCTTATGCACTACTCTCGAATGAAAACCGCAAGGTTGGAGTGATGAACTTTGTCTTTATTTTGATGGTTCAAATTACAACGTTTTTAACTAAACGTCACTTACTCACTCTAGTTTTCACAATTTTATATTTAACTTATATTATAGGATTATTTATCCTTAACAGATATTTTATTAAGATTTTAATTTATATTTAATGCGTCCTTTTTAAACACCCGAAAAGTGGTTTTATGCGCAAATTAACTCGGCACGAGATGGAATCGCGAATTTACGTGATTTGCGTCACTGGTTCGATCGTACCGGATGGTTTTTAAAATCCGACAAATATTGTACTAGACGAACGATTACTACTGTTGCGTCAGATTGAATTTTAGATCAATATTTGAGGATTTTTAATGATAATTTGAATTCAATTACTGATTATTCAACGCCGAAGCGGATTCCTGCAATAATTGGATCCAAAAGATTTTAGTTTAAATGCCTTACTGATTTTTCTACGCCTAGGGCGGATTCCTGCAGTAAGGTTAGTGAAATTCACGATCTTTGACTATTTCTTATTGATTATTCGACGCCGTAGCGGATTCCTGCAATAAGAATTAGTCTAGATAATTAAGAAGTGCCTTATTGATTATTCAACGCCGAAGCGGATTCCTGCAATAAGGTTTAGGTTGAAAATATTAAAAATCTTCTTATTGACTTTTCAACGCCTAGGGCGGATTCCTGCAATGAAAGTACACGAAATTTCGACGTTCCAATATTCGCGGACCGTAAGTTTTAAGAACCGACTAGCCCTGAGCTATGGGTGCTCAGGCTTTTTATAAACTTTGGTTGGCGATTTGATGGGGAATTTATAATTATTGTCATTGGTAGAAAGTGACGACAGATTATTATTTATTCGTTAAACTGATTGTGGATGTCTTCCCACTATTCTTCGCCGAATAAAACCAAGGTGAAAAAGTTGACGCTACGTTTTCGCGCGCTTTGCAAAGAGGAGCTCAGAAATAATTATTTTAAATAATTATTAAAAAAAAAATTTTTTAAAATTATTTGGACATAACAATCCCCCGGAAAGTAAGAGAGTTGCGAAACTCTCTTGCTTTCCTAAACATATGTCCCCTCTTTTGAAAAGCCTGCGATAACGCTTACAAAAATTTTTTAAAAATGTCTTACAACTAGAAGATTATGTCATATAAGATGTACAAGATTGTACTAGTATTTCCAATATTTATGGTATATATGCATGTATATATATATATATATATATATATATATATATATATATATGTGTATATATATATATATATATATATATATATTATAACGCAAAAATTATACGCTAATCTTTGCGCTACAACTTCGTTCTCTGTTCTTAGCCTCCAGTCTCGATACTAATAGGGCGCCAGGTAATTTTTATCACTGGAATCACCAAACCAGTAAATTACAGAAATTTTGATAATTTTTGATCTGTGGAATTATCATCAAAACCACGCAGAAGTAAAATTCAAAACTTAATAGCAAAACAAGACAGAGACTGGAGCACTAAAAACAGAGTTACGGTATGCCGTGGTGTCGCTCAGTGTGTAGGTTTATGGAGAGAGGGAGTGGTCCGGGTTAAATCATCCCAAACTCGTGTAAATTATTAGCGGATTTGCAATTTTTATTTAACAATAAAACAAAACAAATACTAGGACATTGTACAAATAATCTTACTCTCTATAACAAAATACTGAATCCGAAAAATACAACGTTCCGGTAAATCCGGACGGCAACTTGGCATCTAAATGATGCGCGTCAAAACCTTATAACTAAATTAATTAAAAATAATTAATTAAAATAAATTAAATAACTGGAGCCAACCGATACTCAAATAGTACTCGGTGAACGGGAACCATAATCTTAAATTTGTTACTCTAGCATACTTGCTGTAGCAAAAATCGTACGACTAACGTACCTGGATCTCATTTTTGACGTTCATTAGGCAATAATTAACTTACTGACTAACATATTCCCTATAATTATTTTATAAAAATAATATTAACATTAGATCGCGAACCTGACTCAAAACTGTAACTACTTTCTCATACTTTTCACAAATCTTATATCTTTTCTTTAACTAAAACCGTAGCATAATACCTCAAGATTCTAACTCAAACTCGATTAATTATTTATAATAATTATCTCATACCTGATTACTGATGAATAAAATATCAAGTAACGTCTCACACTGTTTAAAGCAATACTTCTGTAACGATTACTCCAACCTGTAGCTTTCTGAAGCATCACTCCTGAACACGTCTGCTCGCTTCGAGCGACCAGAGTCGAATCCCCTACTGTACTCCCTAAACTAAAAACATCATCGCCATTTATACCGGCTCTCTATACTCTACTCCATAACTCCAACTCGATATTAAGTATGGATATCCCAATGTGTGCGCTCTCCTGGACTTGGCTTCGGTGAGATCGCAGACTAAATTCTTAAATCTAAGTGACCATTGGTTACCCTCAGCAGCACACTGGTCAAAGCTGTCCACTGAGGCCTACCAACAAAACCCAAAACTCCAAAAATGACCAGAAATAGCGGCTTCCACAGCGATAGTGGTCACTAAACCATCGCTGAGTCCTGCCAATCATAATAACAAAAACTGATCTCTTACACCTAGTCCATAGTCCCTATTTTGGAGCGCTAGCATTTCAGCTAGACCTCTGCACTCCACATGAAAGTCTCATAGGGTCAGGCAAGCATCCTGACATCAGATACAACCGGGTGGCAATTACTTAAGCCCCATTCCACGGTTGCTCCGACTTTTCCACACACTCAATAAACCAAAAACTGAAAATTCCAAAACTCCAACTTTATCTTTTACCCAACTCTAATCTCCACCCATATCCTAAGGATGGAAACGGAATTCAAAAAATCGATTTTCGATTTTTCGATTAATCGTAATTTTTGTAATTATAAGAATCGATTAATCGTTGTTCACAATCGATTTTAATCGATTTTTTCGGTTATTCTATCATTCAAGCAAACTATTGCATACAATATGATAATTTACTTAAAAGACAAAGATTCAAAACTTATATTTATATTGTAACTTTTATTTCAACATATCCATACTTTTAAGCTATATCAACATACAAGAACAACAATTTAAAATATTCGAAAACAAACACTTAAACCTATTAGATCTAAATGATTTCTCCGTACTTATCGTTTATACTTGACATATTTGTTGATTTGGTGTTTGTTATGAATCACAGGAACTTATTTGGAAATTTAAATTGCAAACAGCGGTAAAAAAGACTATTAGTACTAAAAAATATGTAGTCATGAGAGAGTTATTAAAAAAATGTAAACAGTGATGTGTTACTAGCGATAAGTTATTAGGCATAATCACACACAGAGAATTTTACGGTATTTTTTGCATCAAAAATTTATAGAAAAATTACTATAGTCATAGTAACATGAGGACATTTTGATCATAGGAACAAATGATACTGTAGAAATTTTAAAAATACATCGAACAGAATTTACAAGGTGCATTGTAATTTTGAAAAAGCAACAGACAAAATTTATACCAACTGAATGTTGTATGTATGAATTTTACTTGTTGCTTTGTCAAAATTACAATGCACCTTGTGAATTCTGTTCGATGTATTTCAAAAATTTCTACAGTATTGGTAATTTGTACAATAATTCCATACTGTCTTCATGTTACTATGACTATAGTAATTTGTGTATAAATTTTTGATGCAAAAAATACTGTAAAATTCTCTGCGTGAACAGATCTCGTCTTTATATTTTCCATTTGCATGAAAATAGCATCTGCGGACTTTGGTGCGCTGCTGTTGCGACGTCAACCGTACTAAAGTCGGAAGCTTAAAGTCGATTATCAATCGATTTCGATGACGATAGTTCGATTGTAAAAAATCGATTATTTTGAGTGAAAAATCGATTTTCGATTAAAATCGAAGTCGACTTTACCATCCCTACCATATCCCACAATAAATTTCCCATATAAATTTTCTGTAGCCAAACGTTACTCCATATTTTATTCTTAACTAGAACTCGATCACCAAAAAAAACTGTATAAAAATTGTAATTTACTGTAGCTAAACTCTAAATCTTGAGTTACCATGCTCGGTTATGCCCCAAAATCAGTTGGTGCTTGTGACGTCAACTCAATCCAAGCCTCGTCCAAAAAAATAACGTCACAATATATATATATATATATATATATATATATATATATATATATATATATATATATATATATATATATATATATATATATATATATATATATATATATATATATATATATATATATATATATATATATATATATATATATATATATATATATATATAGCGACTACGTCACTACGGATATTTCTATTATTCATAATTTCGGATAAGTCCGTCAATCATCGATCGTCATCGATCGCCGAATATTTCCCCCACGCGGACATGATATTCAGTAGCAATAATACACAGTACAGTACACACGTACAATAGAGAGTTACACGGCAACTAGCTAACACGTATCTAATGCAACCGCATTACCTTGTAATATATTATTCATTAAATAAAACTAATTATTTATTATTTTGTTAACGCTAATAATTGGAGTCAGATAAAGTTATTTAACGTAGTGATTAAGTTCCACGAACCTCATCCCAGTCACTACATTGGTGACTGCCCGACGTGATTTTAAAGAGGACGCCATTTCGCGCACACGTTCCGCGTGGCAAATAGCACGTTGAGTGTACAATATCGCGTCTCCGCTGATCGCGACACATTAATTCCGCGAGCTTCTTTACAACAGTGAAGTGCGAGAATCAAGTGTTGCGCAAGCCTTTTATCACGGCTGCTGCATTGCGGGGCATTTTGGACATATGCCGCACTAGTTTGTAATTTAAGGGACACCATCGGGGTGCAAATTAAATTGTGATAAAAGTGATCAGTGAATTCCTGTGGAAAATACAGTGAATAAAATTATCGTTCACGTTCAATTTTCGCCCAGTGATAATTTCCGTGCGACTCGAAGCGTCTCGAACATTCCTCAACGGTGAGTCAGCTTCGACACTAATCCGCTTACAGTGGTATTAAAATTTTGTGTTAGCTTTATTGTGTTAGTGTTTCTTATATACTAACTATGACGGATACAAAGCCGCCAGGCGCTGAGTTTGTAGACGCTAAACCAATGATTGTCAACTCGCTCAAGGCACCTCACTTCAACTCGAAGCGAGTGAGTTTATGGTTTGCGCAGCTCAAAGCTCAGTTCGCGATCCACGGCATTGCAACTGAGAGAGAGAAATTCAACCACGCCGTTTCTCTCATCGACACCGAGTATGCATGTGAGGTTGAGACCCTCATCATCAACCCGCCAACGACCACGCCATACGCCGAGTTAAAAGCCACGCTCATCACGTGTTACTCGAAGTCTGAAGAAGCTAAACTGCGTCAGCTTCTAGATGGCGAAGCGATCGGTGACCGATCACCATCACAGTTTCTCCGCCATCTCAAATCGCTCGCGCCGACCATTGATGACGCAGTCTTGAAAGCAAGATGGCTGGCAAACTTGCCCAAGAAGACACAAGAGCTTCTAGCCATCTCTTCAACCACAGCTACCATCGACCAACTAGCAAAAACAGCTGACAAGTTACACGAGATGTTTCCGGTTACTCACACCGCTGCTTTAGCTTCATCATCATCTTCGCAGGAGACGATGGCACTGCAGAAACAAGTGAGCTAACTATCTCGTCAGGTAGCAGCACTGATGTCAGCGTTCAACCAAAACCGCGGCAGATCACCAGGTCAAAAACAAAACCAACGCTTCCGAAGCAAATCAAAGCTACGCAAACTTGAGAAAACGAGTATTTGTTATTACCACTCCAAGTTTAGTAAAACCGCGTACAAATGTACGCCAGGCTGCAAGTTTGCGGGAAACGTGAACGAGAGTCACTAGCGGCGGAAAGCGACTCTCTCGCATCTTCTAACCGCCTATTTGTCGTCAATCTAACCACAAATTCACAATACCTCGTGGATTCTGGTTCAGATCTCTCTGTTTACCCATACGGGCGGATGAAATGCAAGCCTACACCAGTAGGATACCAACTTCATGCGGCAAACGGCTCGCTGATTGAAACATACGGGTGCATTACTCTGTCACTAAACCTCGGTTTACGTCGAGAATTTACGTGGAGATTTATCATCGCTGACGTCACGAAACCAATAATTGGCGCCGATTTTCTAAGTCATTTTAACTTGTTAATCGACCTCAAACACAAACAATTACGTGACGGCTCCACTGGTCTCTAAACACGTGTGAATTCAATATGCTCAGATGCAAAATGCATCAAATTAATTGAAGGTGATACAGCTTACCATAAACTGTTATCAAACTACCCGGCCATAACTCGACCTGAAGGAATAACTTTCAGCCAAGAAGCATTCTACAGTGCATCATATCAAAACGACACCTGGACCTCCAGTATCGTGCAAAGCGCGACGTCTTGCACCAAATAAATTAAAAATCGCGCAAGAAGAATTTCGCAAGATGGTTCAACTTGGTATTGCACGTCCATCGACCAGTCCTTGGGCATCCCCACTCCATCTTGTACCGAAGAAATTTGGAGATTGGCGACCATGTGGCGACTATCGACCACTCAATGCCCGCACGATACACAATAATTATCCGGTCCGACGACTCGACGATTTCACCGCAACGTTGTACGGTAAAAAGATATTTTCAGTTCTAGATTTGGTTAGAGCCTTCAACCAAATTCCCGTCGCCGAAGAAGACATCGAGAAGACAGCCATCATCACATCTTTTAGCTTGTTCGAATTCCCATACATGACGTTTGGACTTCGAAATGCCGCGCAAACCTTCCAGAGTTTTATCGATGAGGCCACACGAGACCTACCGTTTGTCTTCCCGTACATCGACGACGTACTGGTAGCTTCAGAGAACGAGGAGCAACATCTCGAGCACCTAAAGATTTTATTTCAACGCTTACAAGACTACGGACTTGTCATCAACGCAGCCAAATCGGTGTTGGGCCAGCATGAGGTAAAATTTTTAGGTCACCACATCAGCAACAAAGGTATCAAGCCGTTGCCCGACAGGGTAGACGCAATTATTAACCTAAAATTTCCTAGTACGATCTCTGTATTACGTGGTTTTCTAGGTACCATAAATTTCTACAGGAAATTTATCAGAAATGCTGCAGAAATCCTTGCACCGCTGAATAAATTGCTCGAGGGGCCAAAAATTAAAGGATCAACGCTGATCGTCGAGACACCGGAACTCCGTCAGGCCTATGACAAGGCAAAGCAGGCATTAGCCAACGCTGCAATGCTTGCGCATCCAAACGACGACGCAACTTGGGCTATTGTCTCGGACGCATCAAACGCTGCCATTGGTGTAGTTTTGCAACAACTAGTTGATGGAGAATGGCAACCGCTTGCTTTCTTCAGCAGAAAACTTCAACCTTCCATCCAAAAATTATCGACGTACGATCGTGAACTTCACGCCATCTACGAAGCTGTCAGACACTTTCGTCATATTTTTGAAGGTAAACAAGTTGCAATTTACACTGATCATAAACCATTGCTTTTTGCTTTTCAGCAACGCACTGAAAGAGCATCACCGTGGCAATTTCGTCGCCTCGACTTTATTGGCCAATTCACAAGTGATTTTAGACACATTTCTGGACATGAGAACAATGTTGCAGACACGCTATCACGCGTTGAAGCCATTTCGACGCCGATTACCACGCACGAGCTAGTAAATGCTCAAAAGAACGATCCTGAACTTCGAGATCTTCTTAACAACGCAGCAACGTCACTACAGTGGCAACGAATTGTCTACAACGACCACCCGGCCGCAGTTTATTGTGATGTTTCATCAGGTAAACCACGTCCATACGTTCCCGGTCAACTTCGAAAGAAAGTTTTCGACGCGTTGCACTCTCTGGCACACCCTGGTACCAGAGCATCTCAGAAACTAGTGAGCAAGCGTTATGTTTGGCCATCAATCCAGAAAGATTGTCGAGAGTGGGCCAAAGCTTGCATAAATTGTCAACGAAACAAGATCCATCGTCACGTGTCATCACCTCTCGCACGTTTTGAATTGCCGACGCAACGTTTTGAGCATATTCACATCGATTTAGTCTCTTTACCAGTATCTCGCGGCTAAAACAAGTGCTTGACCATCGTCGACAGATTTACCCGGTTTCCAGAAGCCGTGGCACTTAAAAACGGTGACGCAGATACTGTCGCACTCGCGCTGTTTAGAGAATGGATCTCAAAATATGGTGTGCCCACTAGAATAACGTCCGACCAAGGAGAACAATTCAGATCATCGTTGTTCCAATCTCTGAGCAAAATTTTTGGCATAACACATTTATCGACGACGCCGTATCATCCCCAATCCAATGGACTGGTGGAACGTCTACACCGGCAACTCAAGGCCGCACTGTTGTGTCACGACGACACTTGGTATGACGCGTTACCCGTCGTCTTACTTGGTCTACGAGCAGCCTGGAAAGAGGATATACAAGCCACCCCAGCCGAGCTTGTATACGGTGAGCCGATTCGTTTACCAGGTGAACTACTAGTTCCGTCAAATAAACACGCAAATGCCGAAAGTGTTTTACGTGATTTAAAATCATTTTTCAATAACTTGGCACCGGCCGAAACCTCGCGTCATGGAGAGCGTTCTGTTTTCTGTTTCAGAGACCTCAACACTTGTTCCCATGTACTGGTGCGAGTTAGACAAATTGGACCATCATTCTCAGCTCCGTATGAGGGTCCGTACGAAGTCGTTGCGCGACACGATAAATATTTTATCGTCAACTATAAACGCACAAATACTGCAATTTCCATTGATAGACTTAAACCTGTCTATTTCGTGGCCAACGACACATAAAATTATTTTTTTTATAATTTAAACTCTCGTTTAAATTCGATTTTTTTTTTTGATTATTTTTGTTTTGCATTGTAAATATTTCTTATTATTTTTCATTTGTAAATAAGCATCATTTCCTTTTTTTTAAAGAGGGGAAGTACTGTAGCGACTACGTCACTACGGATATTTCTAATATTCATAATTTCGGATAAGTCCGTCAATCATCGATCGTCATCGATCGCCGAATATTTCCCCCACGCGGACATGATATTCAGTAGCAATAGTACACAGTACAGTACACACGTACAATAGAGAGTTACACGGCAACTAGCTAACACGTATCTAATGCAACCGCATTACCTTGTATTATATTATTCATTAAATAAAACTAATTATTTATTATTTTGTTAACGCTAATAATTGGAGTCAGATAAAGTTATTTAACGTAGTGATTAAGTTCCTCGAACCTCATCCCAGTCACCACATATATACATATATATATCAGGGATAGGGAGTAAGAGTTTAACTCGTTTTATGATGTATTCCTCGAGCGAGCGACATGAAAAATGATGGAACTATACTCACTCGTGAGTTATCCCTACTGCTGGCAAGTCTACTCGGACTCCGAGTACGAGCGGTCGAGATTTTCGTTATTTTACTCTATGAGGAGTAATTCGTAAACTCTTTTTCGTCGCTCAACTCCTTAAACGAGCGAAAGCAAAAACTCGTCGGCTCGCTCCTAAAAGGAGTCTATGGGCTCATGACCTTGAAGCAAAAACTCCTCCCACTCTTGTTATTTTGAATACTCGCTACAATTTAAATTTCTATACAGAAGTGCCGAATATTTGCGCCCTCAACGGATCGTGCACGAAACTACTGATATAGCTGTTTTGAATATTTACCAATTAGTCCAGTCGATACGCACAAAAAAACGGTAGAAGATCAGTTTTGGCGTTCGTACAAACCAATTTTAAAAAATTTTTTCTTATCGAAAAAATTTATAACAAAAAGTTGACCTAAATTTGGTGTAAAAAATTTTTTTTTTTAAAAAAAGTTAGATGTAAAATGGAATAACTCGGAAACTATTGAGAAGTTATAGTCCAGTCGATGTGGACGAAAAAACGGTGCAAGATCAAAAAATCCGCTTTTATCAACCGATTTTAAAAAATTTTTTTTTCAAAATGCTAGAAAAAATTTAAATCAAAAAGTTGATTTAAATTCCATGTGTGCAAATTCTTTTTTTATAAAAAAATTAAATGTAAAATTGAATATCTCAGAAACTATTTAGAAGTTATCGAGACAAATTAGTATCATTATGTTTGGGATTTAATAACGAACAAAATAAATTTTGACCGAAGTCTCTACGACGAATAGTTGCTGAGATAAAAATTAATGAAGCGCGAAAAACAAAAAAGCGCGTCATTTTGTCCGCGCGCGTATAAACAAAAGGCTGTAACTCAGTCGCATATCAATATTTTTACAAATTTTTTTATTATTCTTTTGGTAAATCATATATCAACCATAAAAAAAATTGGTAACGTCCAAAAAAATTTTTTCGAATTTAAAATTTAAAAAAAGTAAAAATCACATTTTGTTAATTAAAAAATAGAAAAAATAATAAATAAATAAAATGACTTAATGGATAATTTTGTTTGAACAATTACCTAAACAATAACGGGTAATGACAGTTAAAAAAAATTTTTTTTTCATAAGAAAATGCGTTTAAAAAAATATTGGAATTTATCAACAATTAAAAAAAAAAAAAATTTTTTTTTTCGATACAGCATAAATTCATCTCGCGAAATTCTGAATCGAATTTATCAATATGATGAAAAAAATTTTCTCAAAAATATTTAATAAATCTACTTGTTGATAAAAAATTTATATGCATGAAAAAATTTTAAAAGTTATCATATAATGCCTAACAAGTACATGAAATCAGTAATAGCTTAAAATTAAAAAAAAAATTATTTAACATACATTATTTTAAGTTTTAATTTTTTTGTTACTTCCAAAATTACTAATTAATGGAATAAAAGTATTTTATAAACTTTCATGACGTCATCTTGATGAGTATGTTGAGTATAAAAAGGGCTGCAAGAAGCAACAAATTTATAGATTAATTATTTAAACTTTTCAACCGCCTGTTATGACAACACAAACCCGTAAAAAAAATGTTAATTTACAATTGAATAACTTTTTGAAAAATAGTAATACAACTTTTATTACTGCGGAATCATATTCTTTGCAGTGTCTAGATGACACCAGAATTTTATACAATTTTTGAAGACTTTACAGTGAAATTTTATAGAATTTCATCTAATTTTATAAAATTATACAAATCTTCATAAATTTTTATAACACTTTATAAAATTTTATCAGGCCATTTTCAGTATAAAATTTTTATAAAAACATTTTTCCCGAGTGATAAAATATGAGAATTACAGTTATTTTTTTTCAATGGCTTTTTCGAAAATCGGTTGAAAATTTTATTTTAAATAATAAAGAAAGTTTTTTATAATTATATTTTTTATGCTTTGTATTAAAATTTTTTTTTGCATATAATGATATATAATTTAATTGTTTAGTCAAAATATTTTTAACTATGCCTTTGATAGAAACAATTAAAATAGTAATAAAATAATTTTTTTTGCCATAAAGATTTTTATTTTTTAGCATATTAAATATACTTGCTATTATGAAATATTTTGGACATTTTAGAAAATAACTATCTCAGGGTTGTTGATAAGGTAGATTACGCTTGAAAATAATCAGTCGTCCAAGAAAAATTTTGCGCCGAGTGGTGGGAGGAGTTATTCTGATTTGCTCTTCGAGTTCGCTCCTTTTAGGAGTTTCTCGTTTACGAGTTTTAACACAAATACTCCTCATGGATATAACGGTGGGCCCTGGCTACTGCGTGTCCATGTAGCCAAGAACCACTGTTAAGTTATTATTCCCGGTCTTTGTTATTAATTGATTTAATTCGCGATTTCGTTCGATTATCGTTGGTTCTGAAACTCGGGAACTTGAAATTCTCGGGGGTGAGTCGGCTCGTCCTGAGCCGGACACGCGGCTGAAAATAACTTAACTCTAAAGGACTCTGGTGATAATTTTCAATTAATACTCAAATAATGTAAACTATTGTATTTTATTTAACCAACCCTTTACATACAAATTTTCCCTTTAGTTTTATATGCATATAGGTATAATCATTACAATATAATTTAAAGAATTTATCGGCGATATGCGCGGGAATAAATATCGTAGTAGATGAGCAAAATTTGCGGGAATTACCGCGTTGAAGAGAGAGAAAGAAATCGCATAAATATAACAATATAAATTTTATACGGGTGGCGACCAAAAGTATTAAACACTTACAGCTGGTACTGGTCGTCGGTTCATCCTTCCGGTGTCCAGTAGTAGTGTCCTTGGAGTAGATGGAGTCCAGGTTCGACGACGTAATTAACTCTTGGAGATGGATATTACACAGGACCAACTGTTGCACTTTTGGTTTTAATTAACCACACAGGAAACGACTCAAAGTCACTAGATTTTATTTTAATATAAACTCAAGAGAAATAACTTAAGCAAAAATGGTAGAGTAAAAAGAGCGACCGATCGGTTGGCACACTAGAATTCAAGTAAATACTTTTGCAAAATAAAAGAAGTAAAAGAAACGACTGATCGGTTTGCAGTCTACAGTTCAAGTCGAAGGTTTCGTATCACTTCTAATGAGTTGAACAAATTTAGTTTAATATATCAAAGACAAGTTCTAATAATTACTTGAGCAGAAAATATTTATGCGTCGGTGCGTCTTCGCTAACCGAACTCAAGTTAACTTAAACTCACTATATCTTATATACAATAATGCTCGGGAAAGAAATATATGTAGTAGACGATTTTAGAGAGGGTAAAGTGGATAAGACCGATCAGTTACAGCTCTCGAACTTAAGTGTGGTCTTTTTGATCAATCGTCTTGGGTCAGTTCTCTGGGCCACCAACTTGCGTTGACCCCACCTAATTATGCGCAGGGACTAATTTGCGATTACTTGCTGCGCTAAGGCTACCGCCAAGACTCAGCTGAACTCGCAAACGAGAAAATTATACGAGAGAGAGAGAGAGAACAAATAGAAGCGAGAGAGCCTCACTCTCACGTCTTAAAATCGCTGCTGCACGGTTACATGGAAAAACTCGTAGTAGGAATATACTCGTGACGAGCTATAGTCTTATTGCTCCTCGTGAGAGTTAGAGCTGTGAGGGCTATAAGCATAGAATATTTAGGCATGTATACTCGTGTGCACGAAACTCTTTCTGAGAGTTTAACTCTTGAGGAGTGGAGAGTTTTAAAGAATGAGCAGTTATTTAGGAGTTACTCCCTATCCCTGACATATATATATATATATATATATATATATATATATATATATATATGTATCACTCACCATAAACATTACGGTCTGCACTTGCGCTTGCACCCGAAGGTGACTCGGAACCACCTACACTTCTGCTTTCTTCCAGCTGTAGCTCTGCACCAGGGTTATCCGGTTGTGGTTCTGCGCCAGGGTTTACATCTAGTTGTCGCTCTGTTCCAGGACCAACATCCGCTTGTGCATCTGTACCATCTACGTCAGGTACAGCTTCCGGTTGTAGCTCGGCATTGTCTGCACCAATGTTTCCATCTTGCCGAAGATACTGGTTACCCAAAAGATCAAAGCGTGATGACGTTGATACCAGATCATCGTATAAGTCTGAAACAAAAAATCAATTAATTCATAATTTTTTAATTTAACTAATTAAAATTTCATTTTGAATATTTACATTGCTGCCTGCCAACAGCGACGTGCAGATGGTTGCTAATATCGCCCCGCCAAACTCCAATAATTTAAATAAAATCTATCACTATGCAGCGATCGGCTGTAAGGCGACTACTCAACACTCTGGCTGTTTGATTAATGTACGTAGACATTTTTTCTAGAAATAAACACATTATCCATGAAAAAGTCATAGAGGCATAGATTTATATTTCTATGATCTCTTTACATGTTCATAATAGTAAACATAGTCGGGTGGAGCCCGCCAAAATGGCTTAAGAGATTGTGATTGAAATCATCCGCCAGGGTAAGCGCCTACCATGGCGTATTCAAAATACAAATGTTGTCAATTTGAGGTGCTACAACATTACGAATATACTGTCGGAAATGGATAAAGTTTGGATTAGATTCCTCATGAACTTCGATCATGTTACTAATTATTTGTACCGCTTCGGCAAATTTAGGAGTCGGCACAAATGGAAGTGCCCACGTCATATTCAGTATTTTACGTTGCATACTTGATCGATTAGGTAATCCTAACAACCACCACTTGCAGAAAACAGCCTGAAAAAATAGTACGATATTAATAATACGTTTCACTGCCAGCAGGTACTACGTCATATAGACATGGGACACAATATATAGTGAATAAAGGTGGGGCTCTACTTCGCAGGATGAAAATATTTTTCAAATATGCTCCATAACTTCAATAACATACAATGATATATATGTTTTACAATTAAGTAATTAAAAATAAAAATGGCTGAAGTATACAACAGGTTCACTGTAAGACATGTGGGAAGCTGCTGAAGTCGCGTCAACGATAGTCGGGACGCCGCTCTTACGTATAAAAAAACAATTGTCTTCATTTTCAGAATCGCGGATTTCTTTTTTTTTTAATCAAGACACAAAAACAATTACGAAATATTACATTATTTATGGAGACAAAATTATAAATATTATATGTATATTATCTTCTTAATTGTAATTATTGAAACTTACTCAAGCAACTTGTGTCCAAGATCCTTCTCGTTCAACTCTGGGCATTGCTAATCTTAACGAAAGCAGTAATTCCTCATCCAGGTCACAAAGGACGTTCTTTACATTTTTTATTGTTTCAGGCACTCTTTCACGAATCCAATTGAAAATGGATGTAAATAATTGGGAAGACTTGTGACTCCAAAGAGCAAATAGAATCGGAACGCCCTGTTGTATAAAAAATCACATGTTATAAATATATAAATTAATAGCTAAATGAAAACGATAAACATTGACTTTTACCATATCGTCCTGGCGCAAAATAATGGTCATTAAGAGGCAAATCTTTGGCTGTAATGGCACACACTGAAAAAGTAATTTATACACACTACTAATTTTCTGACTGTGAATTTATCTGCCAAGTGGCATTTTTTTAAATTTTTGGATAAATAAAATGTAAGTAAGATCAAAATTTTAAAATTCGTATTTAAATCAATAATAAATTCTTACGCGCTTTTTTTTTCAATTTCATATTTTCATTTATTCAAAGTTTATAAATTGTTTCATGTCCGTTACGTTTTTTAATGTTGCTATCAAAAACTATAATATAAAAGTGAAATAAATAAAAAAAAATTGTATATATTGAGACAAATCGCCTTTTTGCTTGGCGATTTTAACCAGCAGCCACCAGGATTCGCGGGTTGAACCCTGGCTTAGGCTGGCCTCTACGAAATTTTTAGTTATAAGACAGAGCAATGGGCTTGGGTCCTTGCAAAGTAAGAACCCGCACTTGTCTACACTCGGCAACGTAAAAAAGCTTACCAACTTACCTCACGGCTTATTATAAAATTATAAATTAAACTTATCGATAGTCGAATTACTACTTGTAACTTAATTAATATTTATCAGATCAGACTATTCAATAATCTTACCAGTAATATTGAAAATAAATAGAATGAACAGATATTACACTTATCCAAAAAATTAAAGGAACAAAAAAATTTTATAAATTTTTAAGTGATTTCTGGAAGGCTGTATTTTCGTGAAAAATGATCGTATCGAAAAAGTAAAAAGAGCAAATTGAAGCTTAAATTCTCTCGTTTGAAGATTTTCAAGCAAAATATTTTTTTGAGCCATGGTTTTTGCGGAATCATAAGAAAAAGGTCTAGACAAAATTTTTCTAAATTTTTTGGTTTTGTTTTTTAGGTCTACGGAACCGGGAAAAATTTTTCTAAAAAAACGAATTTATGGCTCGGTTAGGAAATTTATTCAGCTACAATTCGCTTTTCTTCATTTCTCTGTACGACAATTTGCTGCTGAGATATCAGCTTTCAAATGAAAAAGGATCCTTTTGTCTTTGATTATTGATATCTCAGCAAATAATGGTCGCACATTAATTAAAAAGGCAGTTTAAGAAATTTGAAGAAATTCCTTACGAGCTCCATTTTCGATTTTAAAAAAAAAAAAATTTTTTTATCCTTGATATCCATTTGAAAAACCCTTAAAAAATTTCCTGGTTTTTTAGTCAACTCATCGCTGCTCTGGAAATATCGATTAAAAAAATAATATTGCCAGGTGATTTTACAGCCTTATGTACCCCTAAAAACCCTAGAAATTTTCAGAGTGATCCATTGAACCGTTCGTCCGGGCCGATTGCTCAATGTTTTACAAAACAATCAAAGGAACAAGTTTCATTCCTTAATTTGTGTACTCATTATCAAAATGAAAAAATCAATTTTTTTCGGATTTTTTTTCATTTTTGCGTTAGTTATTCAGTAAATGTAAGGTTAAACAAAAAAAAAAATTTTTTTTCGAAAAACGAGATGATACAAGAATTTTTTCACTTTTTTAACTTCCCGCTAAGAAAATTGAAAATTTTCAAAGGTTCGGGAAGTTATTGGTTTCGGTCCGATTTGCAAAAACCGAATTTCTATCAGATTTTGACGTTTTGAGGTTCTAGGAAGCTATCCTGACTAATTTCACGATGATGTCCGAGTGTGTGTATATGTGTACGTTCGTACGTACGTATGTATGTATGTAAATATTCATAAATCTTGAACGGATGAACCGATTTTGATCTTTGAGGTCTCATTCGATGCGGCTTATTAATATCTTGAAGCCGTAAAAAATTTGAACTTAATTGGTAGTGTGCGTTCAGAGATATTTCAAAAATAAAATTTTTTCAAAAATGTTTTATTTGGATAACTTTTAATTTGCTCAATGCATTGATTCTAAAATCTAATCAGCTCTAAAACTTTATAAGCCGCGTCAAATGCCACCTCAACCATCAAAATCGGTTCATTCGTTCAAGAGAAACCGTTGACAAAAGGAATAAAAAAAAATTTTTTCTTGGTTTTTTTGAAATTTCTCCAAAACGACTCGATAAATCAATTTCAAAATTTGATCAGCTTTAGAACTTGATAAAACACGTTGATTGCCGCCTCAACCGTCTTAATCGGTCAATTCGTTCACGAGATATCGTTGGTTAAAAAAATAGTGAAAACCGTTTTTTTTTTCGGATAGCTACAAAAAATTGAATCATTCGATTTCAAAATCTGATCAGCTCTAGAACTTGATAAAACGCGTCTATTGCCGCCTCAACCATCAAAATCGGTTAATTTGTTCGCGAGATATCGTGGGAGAAAGAAATGCTGAAAAATGTTTTTTTTTTAAATAATGGCATACAAAAGTATTATTGAGCTCGAAGTGCTCGAAAATGTACTCACAATAATGTTTTCGAGCTCAACGAGCTCGAAAACAGTGGGAAGTTTTGGGGCCGGTCCGTAGGGTTAACCGATAGACCGATTTTTTTTTACGTTTTATTCGGTTATTTTGTTTTTTTAACTTCCCGCTAAGAAAACTGTAAATTTTCAAAAATTCGGGAAGTTATTGGTTTTGGTCCGATTTACGAAAATCGAATTTTCATCAGATGTCGACATTTTGAGGTCCTAAGAAGCTATTCTGACTAATTTCAAGACGATGTCCGAGTGTATGTATGTGTGTGTGTGTGTGTGTGTAAACTGTTTGTAACTTCTTAATTAATGAATCGATTTGCATGTATAAGGTGGCAATCGAAAGAGCTTGTTGGCCGTCAACTTTTCTGAAAATTTCTGATCAGTTGATCAAGTATACTTAAAAATATTGGCGAATTACGAAAAAAAAAAAAAATTTTTGGAACGAAGTTCCTTATGGCGCGTGGCGGAGGGATACCCTAGCCGGCAAAAAACGTCCGTAACGCGAGAAAAAAAATCGTAACCTTTTTATGTATAGTCTAAGTATGGTGGCTATACACTGTCTAATGTATAGTCTATGGGATGACTGTTATTATTATTGCCGTTTGCTATTATTATTATTATATCATTCGATAATTACACCATCTGGTGGTCAAAAGTGGAACCATCTGATCATTACTCAGAGAGAAGACTTCTCTCTGCATTACTACTACTTTAAACGCAGGGAGGCTATACACTATGTATAAGTGTGTATGCTTACTCTTTACAGCGTACATACACACATACACACACACACACACACACACACACACACACACACACACACACACACACACACACACACACACACACTAACGTTTCACGATCAAAGCGTGGCTTGTGTTTGTGTTAAGTTATTTTGTGAATTAATTTAATAGAAATCATTATAAATAATGAAAAGTGAATTGAAGACAGTGACAGAAAATGAATCGACCGAAATGGTGAGTGATAATTGTATTAAGTCACCAAATACTATGTAAGTAAAAATAAAAATTTATTTAAAATATTCGACATATAAGCAACACGTGTTTTTGTTTGGTTATGTGTATGATTACCACGTGTTTTAGTTTTGTCGTTGTTTGTGTATAATTCATTTACGATTATTTTTTTTTATACAAAATTTATTATTTTATCTGTTAGTAGGAAAGAAAAACGGAAAAAAAAGCGGAGTACCAAAAAAAGTATCGGGAGCTGCAAAAAAATAAAAATAAAAATAAAAACAAAAATTTATTTTTTCAAAACAAAAGTGTCAACGCTTATAACAATTATGTTTTACAACAATTTGAAAATAAAACTGTCTCTATAGCTAGTGATGTGATTACTGGATCTAAAACTCATGAACAAGAGGCTAATTGTAGAGTTAAACTACATAAAATGTCTGTCATTGATACTGGTGGTTTGCCTTATGAAATTACTTTTGTAACTAATAAGTATTATATCATTACAACGAACATCGATGTAACTGATAGATTATGCAATGGTACAGTTGGCAAATTAGTACATCTTGACTTTGATGAACATAACATCGTTTGTCGAGCATGGCTGGAATTTAGCGGTTCAGACAAAATTGGAAGAAAAAGAAGAACAAAAGCTGGTCATTTAAGAGTACAAAACGGCGTCAGTGAACTTGCTGTACCCATTGATTTACGACATCAAATATTTCATTGACCTCTGATAAAAAAGTTGTCGCTAAACGGAAGCACTTTCCTTTAATGGCCGCTTGTGCTATGACAATTCATAAGTCTCAGGGTGGAACTTACAATGAAATCGTTTACGAGTATAGTAAAAGTCATTTACAAAAAATTGTATATGTAGCACTTTCCCGAGTATCAAGCATAGAAGGATTGTACATAGTAACACCCGATGACGATGAAACTAAGTTTAAGTTTTATCATAATCGAGTGCAAGCTGGATCGACGGAAAGATTACTTACAGAATTCAAAAGGTTATCTTTAAATTCTTTACATACAAGATCAAAACGTATCGTAGATTTCATTAGTAATAAAAAAGGTGTTTCAACGTTAACATTTAACGTTCAAAGTTTAAAGAGTCATTGCTTGGATTTAACTGATTCAGTTACTTAAAAAACAAACATTTTATTACTTTCTGAGACAAATATGGACAATGATCAGCTGTATGAAATACCGAATTTTAATTGTATCGTCCATTATAAAAGAGCTAATGTTCGATCAGGTGGAGTTGCGATTTACCAATCGAATGAAGATACTGTTAATATCATTTCACCAAATATGGACATAATAATGAGAAATGTTAATGACTATGGTTTTAGACATTCACCTGTTGGAGATATTTGTTCTGCTATATGCAAGATGGAAAACGGCGTTGAAATCGTAATGGTAGTCGTTTACATTGCCCAGAAACAGAAGTTAATAGACATACAAGGATTCATATATCGATCGCTGTTGGAGTATTCTGCAGAATCTGCAGCATTACTTAAAGAGTATGGTACCAATTATCACCACTTTCCACTAATTTTGGCAGGTGACTTCAATATTAACTTGCAAGATAAACAATCAGAGTCATTTAAAACTCTTCTAAAGAATAAATTTGATTTAAATATGAACAATAATGCTGATGAATCCACTACGAGAGGCAATACTACTATCGATGCTGTTTTCTCGAGATATTTGGCAAAAATCGAATCACAAATATATATATCTTATTTTAGTTACCATAAAGCTATAGTTTCTATGATAGAACATGATTAGTCTTAATTATTTTTATTTATGTAAATAGCTGTTTCTTTCTATATTATTATTATGTATTTTTTTTATAAATCATTGTCAACAAAATAAAGGTGTTAAGATAATTTTGTGAAGTATTTTTTTTTTTTAATTTTTATCGATAAAAAAATCAGAATAAATACTGTAAACCGGAATATCTATTTTCTTTACACCTCGAATAGAACTTGAAATTAATATTTTTATAATAAAGAACTTCGTTCCTATCTGGTGTCCCACGATACCACACGATTTTTTTTTCTTAGTTTTCTATTGATTTCTCAGAAACGAGTTGGACGATCGATTTCAAAATCTAATCAACTTTAGAACTTTAGAACTTTATAAGCCGCGTCGAGTTTTAAACATATTGTCAGCAAAAAATTGACAAAACCCAGTATTTAATGTTTTTCTCGGATATTCCATATATTATTGCTCTGACCTAAGTCAAAACTCATAAATCTTGATTTTGATCACTGACATTGATTTCTGCCTCAATACGTATATTTCAAAGAACATTTTTTTCGAAAAGAACAGCATACAAAAGTAATTTCGAGCTCGAAGAGCTCGAAAATGTATTCACGACAAAGTTTTCGAGCTCAAGGAGCTCGAAAACAGCGGGAAGTTTTAGGGCTGGCCCGCAGGGTCAACCGATAGACAGATTTTTTTTTCGTTTTTCATGTAACGATCGCTACAAATGGATCGCGATTTAACCGTACTTTAATTTATCAATTCTTCTAATTTTTTTTCATTTTTATTAGAATAAGAATTTGAGTGCGTAGTTCAAAGCACACCCAATAATATGTATAAAAATGTAGACGGCACACTTTAGTTTTATATTGCGAGTACACCACCGGTAACGTACAGTAATATTTAATTTGGTTAAACTTTATTTGAAAGAATTATTAACTAAACAATAAAATCTAATCGCACGATAGTGGCCAGTAATATACAGAATGTTGCAAATAAATTGCTGATATTTTGTCAGAATCACGAATAAATTGCTAGTAAATTACAATAGTAGATAATCTATACGTCTTAATGTTAATTGATTCAGGATCGAAGTGATTGACCGATAATTTTGGGCGTAGGACCAGCCTCGGGACTGTCCCCACTTCCCCCTGACGGACATGCGTCGACATGATAATTCGTCATGTGACCATATCACTATGACTTGTGTAGTTTCAAACGGCAACGAGACGGGGAAAATTGAGAACCGCAAGGCTGAAGACGATGATGACAATTCACATTGTCTCAATATATATATATATATATATATATATGTGTGTGTATCATCGCGAAGTGAGTCATGTGAATTGAAAAAAATAAAAGAAACATCTTTTTTAAGCGCTCTCATCATGTTTTTACATCTTTTTTTGCTAGAATACTGCCTTTTGGCACCTGTAACTCGATGCAAACGCAGAACTAAAACTACTTGACCGATCACTTTTACTTACTATAAGCATAGCCGCCACGATGAGAGTGAGAAGATCGACCTGAAAATATAAAATATAAATTATTTGATAACTTCACGTTAAATAAGTATATCAATAATATTTTATCGGCTACTATTGACAATAAAACTCTCGTCAGCATTCTAATTACACTGTTAATAATTGACATTAGATTCAGCGTAAATGGTATGAAGACATTGGCATTACCAGTTCAGACAAAAGATAAAAATATTAGTCTAAATATTTATGTTGTTAATGTTATGATGGTTTGATATATGACTTATTATGTAAGAGTTAAAAACCCATGGAAATTTGAGTACATGGTGGATTTTGATTTTTTCACTTCATTCAAGCGTACTGAAAATAAATATTATGTTAGAATCTTTGGACTTACCATTGCTTCTGGAATCAATACGATCACGGCTAGTACTTTGTTGTTGTTGGAAGCTCTTGCCACTTTTATCTAAATAAAACCGTCATTTCATCATTAAATTTATTCTTATTTATTTTTTAACAAAAATCTACTGGGTTACAAGTGTCACAAAGGCGTATATATATAGTAATGAGCGTTTATGGGATCCGGAGACTTGAAAGGCATGTTGGATTTTTTTTGCCACGCAACGTATAGTTTACGTTTAAGATTAAAAATACTGAGTTTGCTCATTCTCTACTTGTTTTAATACGTCCTTAATGTTCCTGGTATCCATCGTAGAAACACAATGGTGTACAAAGAAAATCAAAAATGAGAAAAATTACTATGTATATATGTATCATCGCGAAGTAAATCATGTGAATTGAAAAAAATAAAAGAAACATTTTTTTTAAGCGCTCTCATCATGTTTTTACGTCTTTTTTTGCTAAAATACTGCCTTCTGGCACCTGTAACTCTATGCAAACGCAGAACTAAAACTACTTGACCGATAACTTTGTCTTACTATAAGCATAGCCGCCACGATGAGAGTGAGGAGATCGACCTGAAATTATAAAACATAAATTATTTGATAACTTCACGTTAAATAAGTATATCAATAATATTTTATCGACTACTATTGACAATAAAACTCTCGTCAGCATTCTAATTACACTGTTAATAATTGACATTAGATTCAGCGTATGAAGACATTGGCAATACCAGTTCAGACCAAAGAGAAAAATATTAGTCTAAATATTTATTTAGTTTATTTTATGATGGCTTCATATATCACTTATTATGTTAGAATTAGAAATCCGTAAAAATTTGAGTACATGGTGGATTTTGATTTTTTTCTAATGACTTCAAGAATATTGAAAATAAACGTTTTATCAAAATCTCTGGACTTACCTCTACTTTTAGAACGACTACTGCTGATGGCCCTCAATTCTTCACGGAATGTCCTGCTTCTTTCACCTAAATAAAATCGTCATTTTATTATTAAATTTATTATTATTTACTTTATAACAAAAATAGACTGCGTTATAAGTGCCACAAGGGCGTATAGATAGATAAGCTTTCATGGGATTCCGAGACTTGGAGGGCATTTAAATTTTTTTTGCCATAATGTATATTTAACGCCAAAGTTTAGAAATACTAATTTTTTTTTGTTCAACTTGTTTCTTAACTCCTTATAAGGCATTATAATGCCCCTGTTATCCACCTTGGAAACTATAATAGTGAAAAAAATTTTTAATCAATTTATTAATTACCTTCGCTGGAGTTTGAGTTAGATTTTTTTTGGTTGTCATTTTTTTTCTTTTGTTTTTTATCAGTGGCAGGAACGAATTTTTTAGGGTTTCTGCTATCCTGGTTACTTTCATTGCTTTCTTTTTTAATGCTAGCTAATATACTTTCCTTCAGGATGTCGGCCGCTTCTGGGTCTATTCTTTCTAGCCACCATTTCAATCCCTCAATTTTTTCAATGATTGGAGCTAAAACACAACAATAATTTTGAATGATTGTCAACAAAATTAACTCCATGCTTATGATATGTTTATAGATTTATACTATTTTTTTATTAAGTTGTTCCAAGACAATTCTCCCCCCCCCCCTCCCTTCACTTTTTAAAATTTTTCAATGACATTCAAAAGTCAATAGAAGGCAACGTAGCAGTAATTTCACCGAGCTATAGAATTTTAAAAAAATTACGTACAACTGATATCTATTGGAAGTTCAATGTAATTTGTAAAATAAATTTCAGTACAATCTCAATGTTAATTTTATAATTCAAATTTTCAAATTTTGAAGGCTAAAATTTATTTGGCAAATTTCGTTTAACTCTTACTTGATAAAAACTGTAAGTAATTTTTTCAAAATTCTATCTTTCGGTGAATTTACATGTACCTGAAGATCGGAACGTTTGTCTGGAAGTAATCTCTACGTTGTCTTTTTTTAAATTGAAGTTTCATTCATTTTCAAATTAGTTAATAAAATTTTAATAGGGTTATGACAATTGAGTTATTTCATATTTTTAATAAAAATGCGGGGTCGGGGCACTGTCTGAAAATTTCCTTAATATCGATTCTGATGCATGTACATATAAACACATGCATATATATTACTATTTATGCAGATAAGTCGATATACAGATATTATTTATTTTTATTATTGATGTTTATATAATATTTTAAATAATTTTACCTTTCTCTTCATCTGATTTTTTTCCTTTATTTTTTTTGTCGTCGTCTTTTTCTTTGTCGTCTTGTTGTCCCGTTACTTTATCAACTGCGATAGGAGGTGTTGCTTTTGAGTTGTTGCCATCTGACGTGTTCATGTCGTTTTCGATTTCCTTCTCAATATCTTCAACTTTCTTGCTAATATCGCTCTTGATTTTTTCCAGTTCTTCAATCCGATTCTTCAGTTGAATCATTTCCTCCTCAATCGAAACTAAAACATAATAATTGTTTTGAATGATTATCAAAAGAATACCACAAGCTTGTGCTATATTTATATATTTTTACAATTTCCTGTTAATATGAATATATAAATATATACATACACGTTGTCACGATATTTGAATATCGCGGCATCTTCGCATTAGGTCGGAGAAGGGCAACAGATGGCAGCACACGCTGCTCAGCACGTCTCCGACATTATTATTATTATTATACTGTTGTTATTATTATTTTATGTATTATTTTATTTTTATTTACTGCGTGATTATTACTTGTTTAATTATCTAGGCAAAAATGGCAGCCGAATCATTAAAAATTACTGCATTTTATAAACCTGCCAATGGATTTTATAGCCGCCGGGATAATTAATTGCGTATTTATTTATTTTAATTATTTGATTATTATTATTATTATTTTGGTTGGTTGGCGCATGCGCAGCAACGCAACAGTTGGCCTCGGTGAATTTATTTAATTTAAATAAATTTACGGGGTTTATAAATAAACTAAGGGAATATTTATTTATAATATTATCTTATTAATTATGCTCTGAAAAAAGAATAGCCATTTAATGTCGAGAGGGGACAAATTACACGTAATACAAGTCATACATCATGTTGGTGGTAAATGAGCAAATTAACATGCGACAGAGATATTGCTCCATTGGTTGAAAAGAGAAACCATTACAAGATGGCGCCGGCCGAGGTGCCGGCATGGGACTCACGTGCTGCCATGGTCAGACGTGGATAATCTCTTGTACGAGTAAGGTGTGCTGCTGTTGCTGAAAAAAATAATTTATTGAGACGCCATTTGAGCTGCTTTGAATAGTTGGATAATTACTGGCATTTTGTATATTTATATTAATTGGAACCAATGGAGCCGACAAAGGTGCTGGAGATTGGTGAAGACTGTAAGTACCTTTGTGTATAATTCATTGGCGTGTAATTTGTCCCGCGTTGGTGGCCATTATTATCATATACCTCACGTGTGAGTGAGAGAGAGGTTTCAATATATATAAATATATGTGCGTAATTCTTTGTCCCGGCGACAAAGCTTAAATCCATAAATTGGAAGGTAAATTTATGATTTTTATATTGATAATTATTAGTGACCGTATATAGTGCTGGCAGTAAATAATTATTAATATTCACGTGTATTTTTATTAATAATTATTGGTGACCGTATATGTTATTGACGGTAAATAAGTATTAATATTCATTGGTATTATTTCGTAATTTGTATTAATTATTGGTGACCGTATCTTATTGACGGTAAATAATTAATACTATTTATTATTGTTTTATTTTTATTAATTATTGGTGACCGTATATATTGCTGACGGTAAATAAATAATACTATTTATTATTATTTGTTTTAATAATTATTAGTGACCGTAGGTATATATTGGCGGTAAATAATTATTACCATTTACAATTATTATTTTATAGTGTGAGTAATTATTGATGATCGCTCATATATTTTGTATGTAAATAATTATTAACCTTTACGTGGATTAGTTATCATTTTTGAGAGTATTGTGAACCTTTACCTATTGCGGTGGATATTTATAATTAATTTATTATTATTTGGAAGACGTTTTTGAGTGAATGCGACAATTATTATTTATATTATTGATGATTTTTGCGTTAGATATCCACCCCTAGGAAATTTTGAATAGTATTTTATCAGTATTCACCATTTGGAAATATTGCACTTATTTAAATATCACCAGTGGGTGCCCTATTATTTTGCGATAACGATCTAAGTTATGATCAGTGCTAATTTATTTTGAGTTTAATAATTAATATTGCGACATTTATATCGTGCGTATAAAATTTATGATAATTAATCATTTATATTTATTGTTTACCACGTGCGAGTGGTAACAAATGGGAACATTTGTTATATTAATTATTGTTTGCGTTACTTGACTGCTGGTCAACAATTGATATATTGTGAAGTGAAATATTATTATTTATATTTTTTTGTATTGTTATTAATACCCGTTGAAACAATTTTGTTTATTGATTTAAATTATATCGGGTAAATGGCTACCAACCCGGGATTTAATTAAATATTATTATTATTTATTTATTGCATCTATCTCTTTCTTGCTTTTCCTTTTCCAATACCTGAATACTGCTCTCTGATTATATTTTATTATTTCATTTTCATTTCATTTTCTTTCTTTATTGTTTATTTGTTATTTTGTTCGTGGGGCACACGAACTGGCGCCCAATTCGGTTGTCTAACCCAGCCTGAGAAGAGCTGAGTGTCCAGTGGGATCGTGGGCATCTCTAAAGGACCTTTTTTGGTTTTGTTTCTTATATTATTTTCAGTTTTACCATCGGTGGGCCTTAACGTCTATTTGACACTCACTACACTCCGCCGTGGGTAGTGTGAAATAGTAGTGAACGTTATAACGTATTTATATATATATATATATATATATGTATGTATGTATGTATGTATATATATATATATATATATATTAGACTGTGCCAAATGAAATCGATATTTTTGTTTTTTCGGTCCCATACGAAAATTAGGTTGTCTCACTAAAAAAAAAAAATCCTGAAAAAATTTCAGCTCGATATGTCTATTTTTCAGTTAGCGCTCGCGTAAATAAGAATTTTCTAATAAGATTGTTTTTTATCCCAACTTAATATTTTACAACTCATTAAATATAACTGATTAAAAAATGGCCAAGGTGCCATTTTGTAGGAAATTCAACTCTCTACAAAAGGAACTTTTGATCGAATGAAAAACATCAGCCAATTTTTTTCTGCAGCCATATGAACCTAATTTCTTTTCAAAATTTACATTTATATTTACTATTAAACGCTTAGAAAACTATGTTGCTATGTATGAAACTTATTGAATTCAATTTCTCTAGGATCCTTTATGATCCCAAGGAATAGTTTTCATACTTAAAGTAATATAACTAACATTAAACGATTGATATTAACGATATTTCTAACAAGACTTTTTCTTCGTTTTCACATTTTTCGCATTTAATCTTTCTAGTAATTTTTTTTCTGCATTAGAATATCGTTCGTAATTGTGATTTTGAGATTCTCATACTGCTTATCAAAAATTGTTACTTTATTGATAAAAATATACACTGTTTATCATAATAAAATACTTATAAAAATTTAAATAAAGGAATAAGTGATGTTCTAATTGTGCAGAAGAGTTTTTATCGATTCTGTTACTAGTTTTTAAGAGCTTATGATTTGTCAGGAGAACCTATTGCGAATATAAACTGTACTTGCTTCAAACTAATGCATTAATTAGTGAGTTATTCAATAAATAGATAAATTAAATAATTTCTACTACAAGTTGTTGCTGCCCATTGTAGGCAACTTTCAGATTGTTTGCAATAGGTTCTCCTGACAAATCATAAGCTCTTAAAAACTAGTAACAGAATCGATAAAAACTCTTCTGCACAATTAGAACATCACTTATTCCTTTATTTAAATTTTTATAAGTATTTTATTATGATAAACAGTGTATATTTCTATCAATAAAGTAACAATTTTTGATAAGCAGTATGAGAATCTCAAAATCACAATTACGAACGATATTCTAATGCAGAAAAAAATTACTAGAAAGATTAAATGCGTAAAATGTGAAAACGAAGAAAAAGTCATGTTAGAAATATCGTTAATATCAATAGTTTAATGTTAGTTATATTACTTTAAGTATAAAAACTATTCCTTGGGATCATAAAGGATCCTAGAGAAATTGAATTCAATAAGTTTCATACATAGCAACATAGTTTTCTAAGCGTTTAATAGTAAATATAAATGTAAATTTTGAAAAGAAATTAGGTTCAAATGGCTGCAGAAAAAAATTGGCTTATGTTTTTCATTCGATCAAAAGTTCCTTTTGTAGAGAATTGAATTCCCTACAAAATGGCACCTTGGCCATTTTTTAATCAGTTATATTTAATGAGTTGTAAAATATTAAGTTGGGATAAAAAACAATTTTATTAGAAAATTCTTATTTACGCGAGCGCTAACTGAAAAATAGACATATCGAGCTGAAATTTTTTCAGGATTTTTTTTTTTAGTGAGACAACCTAATTTTCGTATGGGACCGAAAAAAAAAAAATATCGAATTCATTTGGCACAGTATAATATATATACACTGGTCACAGAAATTAAGGGATAGAAAAAAAATCCGAAATTTTTAGATGATTTTCAACATGCTGTAACTCGGTGAAAAATGGTCGTATAAAAAAAATAAAAAAAGCAAATTGTAGCCTCAAGTTTCTAGTTTTCAGATCTGGACCTCAAAATTTTTTATCATGTACGGTTCCGGAGTAATCATAAGAAAACCAACGAAAAAAAAATTTTCAAAATTTTTGCTGGTCTTTCAATACCTCTATGGGCGACAATAAATTTTTTTGAATAATCCGACTGTCTGACTTTTCTCGGAAATTTTATGCCCTTTAATTTGGTGGCCTTAAAAAGTCTCTACGACAATTTGGCGCCGAGTTATCATTGATCAAAGCAAAAAAGTCCATTTTGGCTTTGATAATCAATAACTCCGGATGTATTGGTCGTACAGAGAATGAAAGCAGGGTTTTGAAAACTGGAAAACATTCTCTATAAGGCAAAATTAGTGGCATTTGATAGAAAAATTTTTTTTAAAGCGATATTGTTTGGTAAAAAACAGGTCAAAATTCACAAATTTAAGGATATTCGGAAATCTTGCTATAACTTTGGATATAACGGATGAACAAAGGATATCTTCGACTTTTTTTTAACCTCAAAGTGTCCTGAAAAAACCCTGAAAATTTCAAATCGCTGCGATTTTTCTTTCTTAGTGCCCCGAAGCTTTGAATTTATCGATTTTGTCAAAAATCACCATAATTGGTAGTTTCTCAGTTTTTGTTCATTTATTCGATTTGAAAATGTTTTTTTTACCGATAATCTTCATTTCTTCGATCAAAAAGATCGATTATCGAAAAAAATTAAAAAAAAAAAAATTTTGAAAAAATTTTATTTTTTTTTCAAAATTTTTTTTTTCAAAAATTTTTTTTTTTCAAAACTTTTTTTTTGTTGTATCTGCGATGATTTATCATTGTCAAAAAAAATTCCTAAAATTTTTTTTACCGCCGGCATTAGAGTTACCCAAAGCGTATGTTTATTAAGTTGGCATTTAAAGCAGATGCAGTTACAGCGGTAAAAAAAATTTTAGGAATTTTTTTTGACAATGATAAATCATTGCAGATACAACAAAAAAAAAGTTTTGAAAAAAAAAAATTTTTGAAAAAAAAAATTTTGAAAAAAAAATAAAATTTTTTCAAAATTTTTTTTTTTTAATTTTTTTCGATAATCGATCTTTTTGATCGAAGAAATGAAGATTATCGGTAAAAAAAACATTTTCAAATCGAATAAATGAACAAAAACTGAGAAACTACCAATTATGGTGATTTTTGACAAAATCGATAAATTCAAAGCTTCGGGGCACTAAGAAAGAAAAATCGCAGCGATTTGAAATTTTCAGGGTTTTTTCAGGACACTTTGAGGTTAAAAAAAAGTCGAAGATATCCTTTGTTCATCCGTTATATCCAAAGTTATAGCAAGATTTCCGAATATCCTTAAATTTGTGAATTTTGACCTGTTTTTTACCAAACAATATCGCTTTAAAAAAAATTTTTCTATCAAATGCCACTAATTTTGCCTTATAGAGAATGTTTTCCAGTTTTCAAAACCCTGCTTTCATTCTCTGTACGACCAATACATCCGGAGTTATTGATTATCAAAGCCAAAATGGACTTTTTTGCTTTGATCAATGATAACTCGGCGCCAAATTGTCGTAGAGACTTTTTAAGGCCACCAAATTAAAGGGCATAAAATTTCCGAGAAAAGTCAGACAGTCGGATTATTCAAAAAAATTTATTGTCGCCCATAGAGGTATTGAAAGACCAGCAAAAATTTTGAAAATTTTTTTTTCGTTGGTTTTCTTATGATTACTCCGGAACCGTACATGATAAAAAATTTTGAGGTCCAGATCTGAAAACTAGAAACTTGAGGCTACAATTTGCTTTTTTTATTTTTTTTATACGACCATTTTTCACCGAGTTACAGCATGTTGAAAATCATCTAAAAATTTCGGATTTTTTTTCTATCCCTTAATTTCTGTGACCAGTGTATATATATATATATATGTATATATATATATATTTATATATATATATATATATATATATATATATATATATATATATAAATATTTGTTTCTTTTAATCACCCTAATATATATATATATATACATTTATCTACTTTACTACTGGTCCATATCTTGCACTCAAAATCATCTACAGATAGTCAGGTAGACCTGCTCAAGGCGTGTCACTTTACACTGACCATCTCACTTCTATCCCTGGCACTTTATACCTTACATTAGCAGACGTTACAGTGTAAAATGACACACCTCGCAAGCAGGGCTGGCGCTAGATATGTCTTAGCATTTGCAGATAATTTGATGCAATATATAACCAAGTTAACTGTATGAATACATTTTGAGCAAGATGTATATTCAATATTTTTGTGCCGTTCTTGGAGTACAAAAGTTAGAACCAGTTTCTGCAGCAATATCCATTGTGCCATAATGAAGTATCACTTCGAAAACTCTATTTTGTATGTTTTAATTAGCATAGCTGTTAATTACTTTACAGTTTTTAAAAGTATTAAAAGTCTCACGTGATTCGAAACTGAGAAAACACTTAGCCTACCTTTGGTCCGATTCCTCTAATAGGCAGCGTATTCAAGAAATTCTGCACGCCAAAAATTCGGAAAAATCTAAGGACATTGGCGATATTTCTAAAGTAGTGATAAGTAATAGTCTTAGATCTAATACAAATAGTGTAAGTTATAATAAAACGAAAGTACAAGTGAAAGAAAGTACAACAGAACAAAAGAGTTCTGGGCAAACTAGATGTTCAGCTGCAGAAGGCAACCAATTTAATAACGATCGTAATATGAAAAATTACCTAGTAATAAAAATAAAAGGGGATGGTAACTGTTTATTTCGATCATGTGCTCATATCGAATACAGTAATCAAGATAAACACCTAACTATTCGATCTAGAATAGTCAATCATGTATGCGATAACTGGAATGAATACAAAGAGCAATTAAATGCTGTTTGCATCGAAAATGATGTTGCAATGTATTCAAATAAGTTCGATTATAAATCTAGAATGAGCTCCAGTGGAGTTTATGGAACTGCTTTTGAATTGGCAATGTATTCTGTACTATACAATAAAAGCGTCGAAGTGTTTGAAAAAGTTGATGATAAATATTTATTCGTGACAAAGTTTGAAAGTCCATTACATTACACTCATAACTCGTGTTATTTGTTATTTTCCGGACTGCGAACGAACGGCCACTTCGATGTGCTGGAAAAATTAAAAAGAAATTATTCTGATACAAAAGAAAAGTCTTTGCTTCGCGAAAACATACCTGTTACCTCACATAATAATGACCAATTAGAACCAATTGACGACATAATTATGCATATCCAACGTTCTACTGGTCCAGAAGACATTTCAAATGATATGTGTGTCATGAGTGATGAAAACGACAATATTAAAACTGATAAAACTGTCTCGACTATAACTAAGGCGCATAGTGTTGTGGAACAGAACCTAGACGATTCTCTAAAAAGTGGTAGAGAAAGTACTAATAGTTTTATCCCTGTGTTATCCAACGAAAGTAATAATAGGAACATCGTTGAGAATGAAAATCCACCGGAGTTAATTTGTGTGCCAGTAAAACCGAATGTACAAAAAAAAAATATTGGAGAAAAGCCAGTTTCAATAAAATTATGTGATATGGATGGAAAATCAGAAAATTACTCATCGACTGAAATGAAAATATTACCAAACGATAGTGTATTCGATTTTCAAATTGATGATTCGAAAGAACAGGTTATAAAACCTTTTCGAAATCAATCACAGCGCAGCCGTAATGATAAACTACCGACACCTGATCCAATGACTGATGACTATGATATAATAGATTCTTCAAATTCAGACGATGATTATAGCAAATGCATGATCGATGAATTTCCAAGCCGTCCAAATGCAAGTGAGATAACAATTGAAAACCAGCCAGCTAGTCAAAAGAATCGTCATACATTTGATGAAATTAATAATGATAAAGATAAAGTATCTGATCACGGTTTCCGTCAGTAAATAGTGATAGAAATCATGAATCATCAAAATCCACGCCTGAAGATCCAGGCAAAACAAAATAGAAATTGAAAAAAATGTAAAAAACATTTTGGCTAAAATACAAGAAAAAGAACTGCTAATCAATGAGATATTGGAAAAAGCGGTAATTTAACAGCTAAAGGCAAGGAATTAGAAATAGAAAAAAAGAAATTAAATAAATATAACGTGAATCCACCTGACCGCGCAAAATCACCATACTATGAAAAAATTAGTGTAAAATGGGTAGCGCGAAAAGATTCAGTTAATGAAATTGAGAACGACGTAGAAGAAATTACAAATGAATTTTATGCGCCGGATTTCGGGGAATACTTAATGGATAATTTAATACCATCCATTCCACTTTGGACGAAAATAATGAAAAAATCACTGGGATTGAAAATTAGATTAAATTTCAATGATTTTATAAATAACTACAAATATGAATATAAAAATATAATACTAAAAGAATTCACTAAATGGTCAACTACGAATTTATGTCGCCTGTTGATTGAAAATATTAAATTTCGTGTAAATACGAACAAAGTATTGACGAGAGAAGAAAATCCAGAATTAGAAATTTCAGAACTGATAACTGAACCTGAACCTTCATCAAATCCACTTGCGTATACACTATGGGGCCGAAAAGCTAGAGACATTAAAAAACAAATTAAAAAAAGAAAAAAAGTCACTTACAAAACCGGAAAAGATATTATACTTATGGGAAAACAGAAAAAAAGTGCTGAAGATAAAAAAGTAAAAGAAACTGATAATGTTCTAATACGTAAAATAAAACAAAAACATCTAAAATCCAAACGTGGAATGAAAACCGCGTTGAAAATACAAGCTTCGAAAACAAGAAGGACGAAGCGTAGTTTAGACCTGCACAATTCTTTTGAAACAGGATCAGAAAGTGGTTATGATGAGAAAAAAAATAAAAGTCGCGATACAGAAGATAGTGAAAATGATACACTCGGAGAAGAAAATATTGAATATGAGAAGAAAATTGGCTTAGAAGATAATAAGAAATTTGAAGCTATAAAACGTCGGTTGCATTTATCAGACACTGATGATGACGATGTAGCAGAACGGAGCGTAGAATTGAACTCTACTGACGAAATAAAGCCAACTAAGGCAATTAAATTGAATGTACTGGAAAATGGTCTGATCAATGATTTAAATTATTATAAAAATATCAGATTGCAGAACATGAACATCGGTTATTACAAATTCACGACAGAAAAAATAGTACTGTTCAAAGAATACATTATTAACAACAAGATATTATACTCAGTGATGAATAATAAAGAATGGATAGATGGCCAAGCGATAGATGCTTACATCGCAAGCCAAATTGATGATTGGGAAAATGTAACTTATTTACCAACAGACATTGGAGGTTCAATTTTAGGTAGAGATGAAAATAATCGAATCAATACACAGATGAAAATATACAACATCACCGAAAATCTAAATGATAAAATTTTGATGCCATACGTTTATTTATTTCATTGGCGTTTACTAATTATTGATAAAAAAATAAAACATTAGAACTATTAGACCCATATGAAAGTACCGGAGAAAAATGGGAGCGTATTGAAAAAGAATTGGAAATGTATTTTAAAAATTGTAAGAAAGGATCCAGCATGAAGACATTGCAAGGAGTGCAGTGGTGTATAATGCCGACGAATAAAAACCGCCCTTACCAGAAAGACACGACTAATTGTGGTGCATTTGTAACATATTATATAGAATGTATTGGTAACCAAACAAATTTCGAGAAAAATTTTGATGTGCTCGATGAAGAGTATCGGAAGCGTATAGCAAAAAATCTTATATGGAATTCCCGTGAAGTTCAGAATAGATGTCTTTATTGCTGGGCGATTTTAGCTGGAAAAATGAAACAAAAGATAGCAGTTTGTACAATATGCCATCGCAACGTACACCATAAATGCATACAAAAATATGACTACAGTGGAGGGAAACCTAAAAGAATAGTAAAAAAGTCAAAAACCGAAGACCAAAGTGCAATTTGTCAGAATTATAAATGTATGATGTGCGTAAAATTTTTAAATGAAAACGTAAGTAATGAAAGTCATTCAACGGAAAAAATTGAATGAAGGACAAAAAGGAATAATTCCTAATTGAAGTTAGCAGTAATGCAACAAAATTAATGACTTACTTGATAAAGTATATTGACGTATATTAGAGTTGCCGTAAAAATAAAGATCAATTGTTGCATGGAACTCATATGTGATTTAAAATTGTTCTAATATCATATTATTCCGTTCAATGTAACCAACATATGTTGATGATTACTATTTACTAGAAAGATGATAAAATTAAAAAAAAAGAAAATAGCTAAATATCACATAAAAAATAGTACAGAAATGTGTCGCTTGCTTATTGCGGTCTGCACCCATGCGACTAAGAATAAGATATCTTACGCCCTATTGTTAGGAACAATATATATTAAACTATACAAAATTCAAATTCAGTATTCTTGAAATATTATGGGAAAGTTAAGGTTAGAGCTGAAGTAATTAAATTATAGATAAACTTGAAAAATTATATGAACAGTATTTTTTGATAGGGAATCAATTGAATTAATAAAATTTTCAGAATTCATTAGTTTGAACGTATAGATAAAAAAACTGAAATACAAGTAAAACAAAAGAAGAGGATAAAAAATACCAAAAATGTGTTGCCCACTTATTTCGGTCTGCACGACTGTGACTAAGAAGAAAATATCTTGATATAATCCTTTGAATCTCGAAATACAACTAGTAAAAGAGATTTATTAAAGTGATGTTCGAATCACAAAACTCTTAGTGATCGAATGTTAGAAAAATTCTGGTAGCAATTGACATAATTGAGTGACGTACAGGTGATCCATTGATCACAAACTAGTATTAATAAAAATAATCAATACGGTCTGCAGTATTGCGACTAAGAGATAATCAAAAGCTGCCATAAGTAAGTGATAGAACTCCCTGTGTAAAAAAAGTTTTACTCATAATGGATTTAGATCTAAATTCCGTCATGAAAGTCAGATCGTGGCGCAAATATGACTTTCATAAAAAATTTGTATCAACAACTTTAATGACAAGAAGTCAAATTTTTATCCAAGTGATCTAAAGTTCATGCACTAAAGTAATTTTACAATCGTATCTGATTTACGTAAACCAAGTACTTGATAGAAGAAATTTATTGGTGATTTCTAAATCGATATATTTGACAAAATGTATAATATAGTAAAAATACAGTCTAGTGTCTATATCAAAGTCATCCCAAGTCTAATGTAAAGACATTATAAATTAATTTTAGAATTGACGAAAAGTTTCAGCAAATTCGTGCTAAAACTCATATTTGTGTAACGATGTGATTTTCAGGATGGAATTCAGATCGCAATTCATTGTAAAAAAAAAAAAAAATTTGGCACGGGTCGCGAACTTAGTAGAAAGTATTTCGATATCGAAATAAAAAATAAAAAGTCTAAATAGTTAATTTATTTTCTTATATAACAAATGAAAATGAAATCTAAACAGGCTTTTTAAGTACAAAAAATATATACTTACTCTTTTCGTAGGAAGTGTAGATAAAATCGATCGCACAAATTTAATATATAATTTTTTACCACTTGACAGAATTATGAAAAAAAAAAAAAAATGTTAATTTAGGCAAATTAAATTCGGTCAGCAGCGATGCGACTAAGAAAGTTCCAAATTCAAAAAATCAAATATAAATCATCATTAAGTATAAAAAATATATACTTACCCTATTCATAGAACGCGCAAATGAAATCAATAACACATATTGAATATAGGATTTGTAATCACTTAACGAAATGATAAAAAAACAAAAATTAAAAATTAAGCAAATTTAATTCGGTCTGCAGCAACGCGACTACGGAAATTACAAATGCAATGAAGTAACTGTTAATCGTCATAAAAAAAACTCACTATTTTAAGACTAAGAATTTTATAATTATACACTACATTTTGCTTAACAGCAATTTTTTTCTAGGAATTAGCAATAGATAGGTAGGGAAGGACGCACTCAAAAAATGATATGAGGGTGTGAATCATACGTTTCGCAGAACAAAAAAATGATAGGATAAAATCTTATGGAGTTACAAACTCACCCTCAAGTTAGACAACAAATAACAGAAATTCCATAGAATCAAAAACAAATATAAAAATAGAAGCGAAAAGTGTATGAACCACAAAAATCCTCATATCATAATTTGAAACGATAGTGGCCTCCACGTGGCGTGTCCTGGGCAACGATCAAATAATTGAAAATATCGGAGTATAATAATATTTTATCTGAGAAATTTTCGGACTTCAATAAGAAAATGTAGATTGTGTGAAATTTTCAATTATTTCGATCGGCTAACACTATCAGATATACAGTCTGTCAAACAGGCCCTTTCCATATTGTGCAAATATTAAAAGTGACCATGAACCGTTAAGAAACGCAAAACTCAAGAGTCCGACAGCCTTCGATCAGTGTTTAAATTGAATTGTTTGAGCTACTTGACTGCGTTGGGGTGGTTCGAGAGGTAGTTCCGAAGGTCAGAGGTGGTTGGCGATTTTTTAGTATCATTCTAGTTCGTATCTACGTAATATATAAAAAAAATCAGGCGGCCAATAGCACTCGATCTATTTTTTAATGAATTTTTTCTTGTAATTGACTGCTTTAGGGAGGCTGGAGGGGTACTTCCGGAGGTCGAGGGTGGTTGGTGATTTTTTAGTATCATCATAGTAGGGTCCCACGTGATATATAAAAAATCCAGGCGGCCACTAGCAATCGATCTATTTTTTACTTAATTTTTTCTTGTAATCGACTGCTTTGGGGAGGCTGGAGGGGTAGTTCCGGAGGTCGAGGGTGGTTGGTGATTTTTTTGTATCATTGTTATACTGTCCCACGTGACATATAAAAAATCCAGGCGGCCACTAGCACTCGATCTATTTTTTACTTAATTTTTTCTTGTAATTGACTGCTTTGGGGAGGCTGGAGGGGTAGTTCCGGAGATCGGGGGTGGCTAGCGATTTTCGGATGCTATTTTTCTATTTTTCTGTCAATTATTATAGATATCTAGCCATCGCGGTGATTTTTATATTTAAAAAGTTTTTTTTTATTTTCGTTGCTAAAAAAACGTTGCGATCTTCATGTACATCAAAAATTTATCTCTTAATAATTGTAAAACTGAAGTTAGGCGACGTTGAAAAATTCTGCAATATTTTTAAAAACGACATATTATAAAAAAAAAATGAGATGAAAGAAAAAATTTAATAAAAAAAAAAAAATTACATAGATTGTACACATAATTTTTCTCAATTTGTTAATTTGCATATTTTATTATTATCGAGAATTATGTGAAATTATGTTATTACACAAAATTATTAATTTTAGTTTTTTCGCATTTATCCACAAAACAAATATAAATGGCAAACCCTATAGAGATTCATTCTTTATTATGATTGTTTTTTTTTTTTTGCTGCGAAATGTTTTTTTTTTTCCTCTTATTCACAAAACTTATATATATTCTTACATTGTGTATGTGCGTCTGGCTTCTTTCGTGGAATTTTTGTCAGTATGGCGCATGTCTTGGATTTCCTTATTACACAGTATGTACCCTTTATTAGGTGGCGCGTGTTATCGTCTTTGATCTTTTAAGTGACTAATGGAAGAATCGATACATGGCTATTTCGATTAAATCGAGAGTTCAGTGCGTTTATATATGCCGAATTTGGCATCGTATACCTCATACTATTACATGACGCAAAGATTTAAGCGAAATAAAATGTACCGACGACTGTGTCGAGTTGTTTTAAAGATGAAAAAAACTAAATTTTTATTTTCCTGTCACTTTCGGTACACGCAGAGATTTTTTTAGTATTTTTTACATCAAAAATTTACAGAAAAATTGCTATGTTAAAGTAACATGAGAACAGTATGGATATTATACAAATTACCGATAACGTAGAAATTTAAAAAATACATCAATCAGAATTTACAAGGTGCATTGTAATTTTGACAATGCAACAGATTAAAAAATTTTAATTTCTCGAAGAAAATTTAATCTGTTGCTTTGTCAAAATTACAATATACCTTGTAAATTCTGTTTGATGTATTTTTAGAATTTCTACGTTATCGGTAATTTGTATAATTATTCCATACTGTCCTCATATTAATTTAACATAGTAATTTTCCTATAAATTTTTGATGTATAAAATACCGTAAAATTATCTGCGTATAACAAAGTGTTGGTCGCAAAAGCGTGCAACCAGTGGTCGCGCAATGCGAAACTATAGTCAGACGACTGAGAGCTTACTCATTATTAAATGATGAGGTTGTGGGAATTATTCAGTGTGTACTGGAGCAACTGAGAGCGTTTCCTTCAGTTAGCATGTCATCCCCATACCCCCACCATGAAATGATGGGCAAGCTCTCAGTAGTCTGACTATACTCACACCGGTCTACTTGTCAGCGTTTCCTTCCATTTCTGCTGCACAACGCCGCCAGCGGTTTTGTTTTTTACACCGTTAGTCGCTAACAAGTAAAATTAGAAACATAATGTGATTTTTTTTTAATTTTAACAGCTATCCGCTCGAAATATGGCTGCTAATGGTCCTACACGGAAAAAACGGCGGAGCTCCGTTCTATCCCGACCAGACAGGATTTTTGATGGATATCAGTACCAGTTTGGAAGAAATTTGGCAAACGATTCTAGGTATGTTGAGTAATGAATTTTTTGCCATAAGTTGGACAGTGTAGTTCGATGTTGATCTTGAGAATCGCTAGTGTATCGTAATGAGCAATGCTTGCGTACTTTGAATATTCATAGATACGTTGGTGTGAATTTATATATGTATATATCTATAATTTAAATCAATCACTTTTGAACCAGATCTTTTTGATTTAACTCAAATTTTTTTTTCCTTTTCTATTTCATTAAAATTATTTTTGAAGAAACTTTCAAATTTTTGTACCTAAACTTAACAAAGTTATGAATTTTTCCAAAAAATGATTTGTTCTTAAACAGCTATAATTTCTTCAGAAATTAATGAATTCGACCGATTTTTTTTTGGAAGTGAAATGAAATTAAAAATTCCTATGATTTAATACTTTGAAATTATTTTTTTTTTTTCGGCAACTTCATTCAGACAAAAATTTGAAAAAAAAAAAAAAAAAAAAGTTCGGAATCAGTATATTTTTAAAGAAATTATAAATTCTCGAAAAACTAATTTTTTTTTTTAAATTCAAAATTTTGTTTGGGTTCAGTAAAAAATTTGAAAATTTTCGGAATAATGATATTAGTGAGGTAGAAAAAAATATATATTCGGCCAAATCGAAAGGGATCGAGTTTAAAAATGATTAATTTGACACGGAATGATCCATATGTATGCATATTAGATCGTTTCAAACAAATCGACTATTTTTTTTTCAAGGCCACACTTTAAAGTTTCAGTAGGATAAAGACAGACGCCCGTTAAAATTTTAGCCCTTAATATTGATATTCAAAAAAAAATTTCAAGCTTGGAATTTTATATCTCCGCAATGACGTATTATACATATAAGCCCAGGATACATTTTTGTACAAAATTTAACGCTCTACAAACAGCGTCTCGTATGTTTTTTTTAATAAATCCAACTGATGAAAAGTTATTTTGCTTGAAATCTAATTTATAGTAAATTACGAGATCTCTTTACTTTTCCGGTGAAACTATCAGACTTATTAGAGAATGTCATAGGGCTGTTTTTGTAGACAATTTTATTTCCTACAAATTACTTCCAGCAAAGTTTTATAAAATTCTACATTGTTTTCGAGTTATTTTCATTTTAATGTCAAGATCTTAAAAAAAATAGTATTCGGATCGATTTTAAGATCTTAACATTAAAATAAAAATAACTCGAAAACAATGTGGAATTTAAAAAAACTTTGCTGGAAGTAATTTGTAGGAAATAAAATTGTCTACAAAAACAGCCCTATGACATTCTCTAATAAGTCTGATAGTTTCGCTGGAAAAGTATAAAGATCTACAAATTTACCATAAATTTTCCTCAAAAGTCAAATAACCTTTGAACAAATTGATTTATCAAAAAATCATAAGAGACCTTGTTTGTAGAGCGTTAAATTTCCTGCGAAAATGTATCCTGGGCTTGTTTGTACAATTCGTTATTATGGAGATATAAAATTCCAAACTATAAATTTTTTTTTCCCATGTTATTTAAATGGGAAACAGAAAATCGTAATCAGGGAGTACTTGATATTAATATTGAGGGCCAAAATTTTAACTGTCGTATTCGTTTATCCCATTTAAATTTTTGAGTGTGTCCTTGAGAGAAAAAAAAATCTATTATTTAAATAAATAGCCCTTGTAGCCCTACCACTTTGAGTGATTTTTCATCAGTTGTAAAAGTTACACCGTGAAGATAAATGCAATCATATAGGTTTCTAAGAAGTCTCCCAAAAAAAAGGTAGAAAAATTACAGGACAATCTGCTTCTAGCCCAATGACCAGAGCATTGGAGCACGCAATAAAAAAAATTGTATATAATACTTTTAAGCCTCATAACAATTTAATAATAAACTTTAGTTCAATTTTGATTAATTTATCTAAGAAATCTGTAATGGTTAAGAAATTTGTTTGATTATTTAGGTGCCTCTATTGCTGCAAGCCAAATTCGAATGCTTGTAATGCAGCTGGTAGCTTATCTGCTGCTAATGACTTCACTCATCTACCTGGAAGAAATCAACACAATCACGAACCCAATATGAATAACGATTGCAAATCTCGCTTCAAAAAAGATTTATATGTTGCCTGTCGACATGAATTTCGAGATCTCCACATCATATACAGAGATGTATCGATTATGTAATTTTTTTATTCTATATAGTGTCGCTCTTTTTAAGTACATTGGTCATCGTCAATTTATAATGATACTTTTTTAGCCATCAAGAAGCTACTGCTCTTTTAAATTTCACCAAAATGAAACCACAAATGCAATCGTGGCAAAAAAATCGAAAATTTCCAGCAATAACATCATCTACCGAGTTCAAATCTTATTTAGCCAAAGAAAATTTTAAAAATATTAATCGGCATAATTCAGGGCGAACAGAAACACGATTTTTAAAAAATATTTCCCAAACACATAGTGCAATAATTTTTTGTGATATACAATTGCTATCTCAAGTAGAAACTTCACAATTGTTTATAAAATCAACCATTAGAAACCTTCCGCAAGGTGTGGGTGCACTGCAATTAACATCTGTCTCCACTCAATAGGCGGATCATGTAAGAAATACGTAGTAGTCTACACTTCCTGCTACGGTGTTTCGTGAAACCGGCTGAATTAGATGTAAAAAAAATCAGTGGGATTTAATGGTGCAATTTGCACATCGATCGGAATGACACATCCTTTCTTAATTTGCAAAAATGTGTTGAAATCCGCGTCATGCTAGACTTGAATCAAGATTTATATAAAACTGTCAAGAAAAAATTGCTCAAAAAATTTTTTATTTGAAAGCCCAATAATTGCTTAATATAAAACAATTACTTATTTTATCAAAATGTATGAAATTGAAGCCAAAAAAAATTAATAAATTTATATAAAATAACGCTAACAGCTGACAGTCTCACTGATGTGGTACACGCGGCTCTGAGTGACTGACGGCGATGCGCACGCAATTCTCCTGTTTGAAATACTCACCGTGGTGACATATTATATAGAAAATTATGAAATAACGAGAGCATAAATACTTAATACTTATGATTCAATTAATAATTAATTCATTAATAAATATTCAGTATTTTTTGTCTAGTTATTTTGTAGTTCTCTTTCTAATATGTCACCAGGGTAAGTATTTTAAGCAGAAGAGTTGCGCGCGCATCGCCGATAGTCATTAAGAGCCGCGCGTACCACGTCAGTAAGACTGTCAGCTCTTAGCAATATTTTTCATAAATAAATAAATGTTCTTCGACTTTATTTTAATGCATTTTAATAAGAAAATTAATTGTTCCATATTGGGCAATTATTTTGCTTTCGAATAGCAATAGTAAATATTCTATTTAATTGTTTTAAAATATTAATTTATTTAATGCCGTAAGATGGACGGCGTGGTTTGAATTTGATATTTGCTACTTGCTACTTGCTACTTGCTACTTGCTACTTGCTACTTGCTACTTAGTAGGATTTTCCAAAATTTCGCTATCGGAAAAAAATTTCGATATCGGAAAATAATCATAGAAATGGTCATGAATTCTATGATTATTTCCTTCCATCATAGCATTCTTAGCAATAGTAAATATTCTATTTAATTGTTTTAAAATATTAATTTTTTTTTTTTTTTTTTTTTTTTTTTTTTTTTTTTTATGGAAAATTAAACATCAACGGAAAAAAAAAAAAAAAAAAAAAAAAAATTAATATTTTTGTATACTTAAACATAATTTGAATCGAATGAAAACTGATCGCGGGTTTTGAATTTGATTTTTCGCAAAATCGCCTTCAAGCCGAGATAAAGTTTGAGGGAGACCACGGGAACAGTATACCGGTATTCCCATGACCTTGATGGACCTATCGAATAACAATTTTTCGGGACTATCCTTTCATTCTAGTTATATATAAATCTCGATTCAAGTCTAGCCTAATGCGGATTTTAACACATTTATGCAAATTGCAAAAAGATATGTCATGCTGATCGATGTGCAAATCGCACCATCGAACTCCTCAGATTTTTTTTTAACATAAAATTCAGCCGTTTAGAAATTTTTTCATGAAACGCTTCGTAATAGGGACAGTAGAGTATAAAACCTCTATATACTTTAGGGTGATTCAAAAAACAAACAATTTTTTTTTCTTCCAAACAAGTTTAAAAGTTTCATTTAGATAAGAAAAGACGCCTGTGAAAATTAGAGCTCTTAATATTAATATTAACATTGTCCGTATTGCACCTTTCTATTTCCCATAAGAATAACATGGAAAAAATTTTTTCAGATTCTTATTGGTAGCTAACGATGCGTCTTAGGAATAATTGGCAGGCGTATTTTTGAAGGGAATTAAAGATTCTACAAAAAAAAATATTCTTGTCATTTTTTGAGGAATCTATTTGTTCAAAAGTTATTTGAGGTTGAAGTCGAATTCATATTAAATTTTGAGATTTTCTTACTTTTCCGGTGGAACTATCAGACCTATTGCAAAATATTATTGGACTTTTTTTTGTAGACAATTTTATTCTCTAAAAGTTATTTTAAATAAAGTTTTTTCGAACTCCGCATCGTTTTCTAGTTATTTTAATTTTAATGTCAAGCTCCTAAAAAAATAGTGTTCTGATCGATTTTAAGAGCTTGACATTAAAATAAAAATAACTAGAAAACAATGCGGAATTTGAAATAACTTCTAGGGAATAAAATTGTCTACAAAAAAGGTCCCATGATATTTTGTAATAGGTCTAATAGTTTCGCCGGAAAAGTAAGAAAAACTCAAAATTTAATATGAATTCGACTTTAACCTCAAATAACTTTTGAACAAATATATTCTTCAAAAAATGATAAGAATCTTTTTTTTGTAGAGCATTTAATTCCCTACAAAAATACGCCTGCCAATTATTCCTAAAAAGAACACTGGTGGCAGCGGTGGGATTTTTGAAATGAAAAATCCTTCTTTTGAGCCACAGATATCATTTTCCTACCAATTTTGAGATTAAAGGTAGATTTGTGGTAATTTTGCTATTTTCGAAATTCAAAAAAAAAAAATTGTAAAATTTCAAGTTTCGTGGCATTTTTGTAAAGTGCCACACCCTGTTTTCGTGGACTTGCCACACCTTAGCAGGTAGCAACTCCACGTATCGCAAACTCAGCATTTTCCGCCCCTTCAATCGAGTCGCGGAACGTTTGAGTCACCGTCCACGACTTCGCGACCAAAATCGCGAGTCAGCAAAAAGTCATACATCGACTTTGTCGTTCCAGCTTTGAGCTGTAGAATCTAACTCTTTCTCTTTCTTTCTGACTAAGTCAGCAATTTTCATCCCGTGTTCGGCGACTTATAATTTCGCCGTTTCACACGTTACCTTAGGGTGTGGTCACCACCATTACCCGAAATAAACATGATCGGAGGCGAAGAAATCTGACGCCTCCTCCAGCTCACGGCTTAAATTCAACAACGTCCGATAACGGCGACAGACCCATCATCCGGCTAGATGCCACCCTGCACGATGCAAACACCCCTCCAACTCAGTACGATATGGCCAAGGAGCTCTACCGAGAGCTACCTAAATTTAACGGTGAAGGCCCAATTTGCGAACAAGATTTTAAAGAATTTGACGCGATCGTACGTAGCTGGTTACCCTGCAACCTTCCAGACCATCATAATACGTTTGTTGCCAAAATTGCAAAAAGAATCTCTGGTCGTGCTAAAAGCATCATCGAATATACTCCGATCCACAGCGTCGAAGAACTACTCGACGCATTGGGTAAGAGATCTGTCACGGCGATCCTGCTCTTATCTGGCATAAACGTCTAGCTGCAGCGTCCCCGAAGAACGGGGAAACTATCGAAGACTTTTATTTCAGGTTACGCAGAATGATCAAAGGCCTGGAAGCTGCACTACCAGTAGAAAATCGAGGTGCTATCATGTCGCGGCTAGAGAAGGTTGCATTCGATCTTCTTTATTCCGCTTTGCCTGACCCACCAAAATGTCTTGCGCGTCTAAAAGATCCCAGAACGCTGGAAGAGCTTTATAAGGCGATTAAAGAAGAGCGAACTCGTGAATGTTTGCGGCCTGCTCGGAAACGCAATTTGAAACGACTTTTCGCGTCATCCTCAAAAAGACCGCTGTGACTATGACCGAGACTATAACAGACGCTACTATAGAGATGACTATCAGAGACCCCGTCGGGATTATGACGACTACGATGATCGTCGAGAGACTAGAGGACGAACATTTACTTACTCTAAAAACAACCACAGACGGAGTAAATATGACACGGACGACGAAGACAGTGTAGACTCTGACGCTAGTGCAGAGTCCGCAGATTACTTAACTTACGCTTACACCTCAAGTAAAGGGGGACGTAGCCAGAACCTTGACGATGATTCGACGCCACGAACGTACAAGAAAAGCCCGTCACGTTCACGTCCAGAAGAGCATTTTCCGGCCAGACAAAAGACTGTGACGTTTGACCCTGCTGATATAGATACTGAAAAACTGGAACATCTGAAATTAGACGCTCCATGTTGCGACTGTCCGTTCTGCCTGCACCGCGACTCAACTAAATCCGCCCCGAAGAAAAACAACGACGATTATTTAAACTTGATGGGCGCTCGACAGGCCGAGGCGACTGCGAGTATGCCCCGCGAGCATCGCTGATCTATGAGTGCCCAGCAGAGGCCTCAAACTGTGAAGGGATTCAAAATCCTTCAACGCCCAAAACCCTTACACTAGTAATCGGTAAAGGTCCGAGAGTCTGGATGAAATCTCCAGACCTCTTCCAGGGTGGTTGCGAAGTTTCACTGGATACAGGTTCTAACCTGAACCTCCTTTGTATCGACGCTCTGGGGGTGATACCATCTTTTACCCCGAAAACGGAGGTAAAGTGGGCGGCATAGTGACCAGCAGTATGCCAATCATTGGAACTGGGACGCTCAAGGTCTTTGAAGTAGATGTTCGTTTTCAGGTTGTACCTAGATCACCTTGGGGTTACTTGGGTATCTTAGGAAATGAATTTTTCACCAAAGAACGAGCTGGCATTTCTTTTTATTGGAATACGCTGGTCCTCAAAGATCGACTTACCCGTCCTATCCCTTTTACGATGGAAGACGACCTTGACGGAGGGTATATCCTGTCCCTGGGGACAGGTCCAAAAATATTCGATTCATGTAATTCTCTTCATGGAGAACTACAATGTTTTCTCGAGGATACAGGGGGGGGATGTATGTCTGATAAATTCTTCTGCCCTTAAACCCGACATTAGAGTAGATCGTGGCGACACCATGCTACTCCGAGGTTTGAATAGGCATTCCATAGAGACGATTGGTACGGTGGAATTGAAAGTTTTGGGTTCGAGAATTCGATTTCACGTTTGTGATGGAAATCTACCCATCCACGGTGTCGGAATTATGGGCAATAACTTCCTGAAAAAAGAGCAAGCGGAAATTTCATACCACCACCAATCCCTGAATTTATCATCACGACCCTCCCGGCCTTTATTCTTCAGCCTAGGGGTAAAGCCATCCCGTTCGTATGACATTCCACCCCGTATGCGAATGTCTGTCTCTGTACCTGTCTTGAATCCAAAAATCAGACAAGGCTACCTCCGTAAGATTCCTCTTAAAGAGGGACTCTTAATGGGTGAAGCCGTTGTTTCTGTGGATGATAGTCAGGCGATGTGTATGGTGATCAACACAATGTCTGACCCAGCAAAAATTGAGATAGAACCCCAAACGCTTAAAGAATCTGAATTCGATCACTTAGATCCAACTGACGAATACTCTGATACTGCCGAGTCTTCATCTGAAACGAACTCTCTCTCTCTCAGCGAGAACGTATCCACTTAATCTTTGATAAAATATAAACCACTCATCTCACTCGCATGGAAAGGAAACAAATATTCAAACTCATCCAGAAAAATCACGACATCTTTCACCTTCCGGGTGATCGTTTGGGATGCTCCAAAAAGTTCACTTGTGAAATCGAAACCACGAGTGATACGCTAGCCCGAATCAAACAATACCGTTTCCTTCAAGAACATCCCGAGGAAATTAAGAAACAAGTTGATAATTTACTTAAACAAGGAATTACACGTAAATCAAAATCCCCGTATAATTCGCCCTTGTGGATCGTCCCTAAGAAATCAGACGCACAAGGTAATAAAAAATGGAGAATGGTTATCGATTTTCGAAATTTGAATAAGATAACCATCGGGGATGCTTACCCCTTACCACTCATAATGGACATTCTAGATCAGCTCGGTGGAGCGAAATATTTCAGCGTGTTTGATCTTGCAAGCGGTTTCCATCAAGTACCAATGGATCCCAAGGATGCTGAGAAAACTGCGTTTTCCACACCTAATGGTCATTAGAAATATTGCTGTATGCCTTTTGGGCTTGAGTGCGCTCCGGCAATTTTCCAACGCATGATGGACTCCACTTTGAGTGGTTTGAAGGGAACCGAATTATTTATTTACCTGGATGATTTTGTAAGTTACGCATCTTCACTTGAAGAGCATGAAGTACGAGTGCAAAGACTTTTCAACCGCCTTCGAAAGGCTGGGCTAACTCTTGAGCCCGAGAAATGTAAATTTCTCTGCCCCGAGGTGGAATATTTGGGTCACATTATCACTAAAGATGGCGTGAAACCCGACCCGAAGAAAATTTAATCCTTTAAAAATGCATCCCAACCCCGTAATCATACGGCGGCACGCATATTTATGGGACTAGCGAACTACTACCGACGTTTCATCGAAAACTTCGCCGAAAGAGCGAAACCGATCACTGACCTTACCAGAAAAAAAAAACCGTTTGTCTGGTCAGCTGATTCTCAAAAAGCTTTCGATGACATAAAGAATGCATTGTGCGAAAATTCATTCCTCGCTTACCCCGATTTTAATCGACCATTCATATTAGCAACTAGTTCGTCTGATGTTGGCATCTCGGGTATTTTGAGCCAAGAACTCGCTAACGAGGATCAAACTCCCGAAAACCCAGATGCAAATGTCGAGAAAATTGTCTCATGTACATCTAGAGTTTTGCAAGAAACCGAAACCAGATATACACACAACGAAAAAGAATGTTTGGCGGTTTTGTATGCGCTACAACAATTTCGGCCTTACCTCGACGGTAAACCCTTCACCTTGTATGCAAGTAGTCCTTGTATGTCCTGGTTAAAGGATAGCCAAACCGTTACAGAACGCCAAATTAAATGGAGATCTAAATTAAGTGAATATAAATTCTCTGTTGTTGTTCGGCATAAAATCTCCGAGCAATATGCCGAAGGATTATCTTACAATCCTGAAGGAAGATCTCCGGCAGAGATTAATTCGAAAGAAACACCCATCCAAGAAGCTGTAATGTTACCGCTCAAGAAAAATTCATGTCCAGATGACGAAGCAGTAGCAGCAATAAAACGAGGTCGAAAACCGGGAGGTAAAAATAAACTCCGTGTCAACAGCGCTCCACAACCGCGTGATACAATTGCATCTCGTTTACGAATGAGACGAGCTACAGAACTGAACCCAAAGCGGAAAAAGATAAATTATTGTGAAATAAGTACCGCTAAACCTGACGTTTCAGGGAGTATTGAAGACGACGTATTCGAAGAAAATCAACCAGGACCATCATCAAGACCTCCAGCTTCAGTAGATCCGGAACCAGAGCCTGAAATGAATTCTGAAGAAACAGATGAGGAGGAAGAAGAAGCAGTCCGACTCATGAACGAAGAATATCTGATGAACGAAGTGGATAAAAGTTCCAGCGATCAGGGGGATGAAAATTCGCCCGTGGCGATCAATCGACAACAAATGCGGGAAGATTTGAGGAAATCATTCGAACTTTTGAACAGAGCTCTTGAACAACGAACCGTTAACATCCCAGATAAAGAAGCGGATTGCTCTGTTCGTCCAGACGACTACTACAATCCACTGCCAGTAGTCAGCCCTCAGGTGGCCAAGGAAGTCAGAGAATATCTTGAACGGGGTAACCTTCCGCGCGAACACGATGAAAACGAAGACTCAGACGAATCCGAAGAAATGGAAGAAGAAGAAGAAGAATTTCTTGAAGATAATGAAAATACCGAAGAAGATGACGACTCCAGCGAAGCCAGCTGCTCTAAACCAGAAGTCCAAGTTGAAATAACTCCAGCAACTCCACAAACGCCGAGCGCCGGTGAAATTCGTGAAAAATATTTCACTGCAGGTAAAAGTCCATCCACGCCCATGTAGAAGCACACGGTTCTGAAAGCGGCACAGAAGAATTTCAAAAGACTGGAATACGATGACCATTCAAAAACTTTCTATTGGAATGACGAAGTAGAAGCAGATAATAGAAATTCCACCATCATAGCAAAACCTTCTACTTGTCAAACCTTAAACACCGATGATTTTCCAGCTGCATCTTCCAGTATAGCGCACGAGGAAAATCCCAAGCAAATGGGGGAAGTTTCTCCAAAAACTAACGATAATGAAAAAACGTTGCTGAACGAAAGCCAGCAACCCAGACCACCGAATAAAATTTCTACAAATGATCGTACGAGGAGGGTAGAGATCTCTTCTCAATCAGACAAATAAGAGACCACACAATATGATGAAGCCACAGTGATTCAAGTAGAGGTACACCAAGAACAAGATGACGGAAATGGGCAGACAAACGAATCTGATCTTCGCCATGTGACGCATCCGGAAGTTGTTGACGAACAATTGGGGGATGAGCCGGCTATGAACGACGATTTGCCACCTAAATTTCCGAACCAAGCTCCATGGTGCGTCTTCGATCCTCCATCTTCGGACATAGCCGAAGATTTGAGTGGTCAAAACTACTCACCGCCTGAAGTTTCCTCTTCATCTGGCTCTGAATCTGACAGACCTCAAAAACTGCCTAAAAATCAAATTAAATTCAAAGACAGTCGAGATGAAGTCATGTATGTGAGAGATCACATGGTGCATTTCCTGTCTTCGGATTGTGAAATGATGAAACCAGTTTCAAGGCTGTTGAGAGATCTCACTTTCATCAATCGAGAAGATCTGAAGGCGGCTAGACCAAAATTGGGTGACGTACTTGTCACAAAATTGGGTCAATGCTCCATCTTTACCGTCTTCGTCAAGAAAAATCATTCTGAAAAAATCGACTTAACGAATTTAATCTAAGGACTACGAAACCTGAGAACGTCCATGTTCAAACATGAGATTTATACGTTCCGCATAGCGAAACAGGGGGATAACTTCGACGATTTGAACATAAAGCCTTACCTCATACAAGAATAGGGCGATTGTCCTATCGAGGTAACTTTTTGCGAAGGAAATATAGAAGTTCCCACTGAAGAATTACGCGATAAAATCATCGAAGAAAACCACTGCAGCCCTAAAGCAGGTCACAAGGGCGTCGTGAAAACTTATTGGCGAAGCCGCGAGAGATTCTACTGGCCCGGCATGAAGGAAAAGATCTACAGATTCATCGAAAAATGCAAAATTTGCCAGAACAAACTCACGCGAATTAAAACTAAACAACCAATGATGATAACTGACACTCCCTTCGAGCCCTTCGAGAAAATTTCCATCGATACCGTTGGACCACTTCCTATGACCAGAAGTGGAAATGTCCATATCCTGACGATCCAGGATAACTTTTCGAAAGCCGTAACCGCGATCCCAATACCCGATATCCGATCGACAACAGTGGCTGAAGCCCTTGTTGATCGATATATGTGTTATTATAGATGACCGAGAGTCATCCTCTCTGACAAAGGTATGTCATTTACCTCGAAAATAATACAACAGCTTGCAAAAGCTTTAAAAATACAAAGATTAACGACTTCGGGATATTACCCCCAGTCGAATGGATCCTTAGAAAGGAGCCATCAACCACTGATAGACTTTTTAAGAGTAATTTCAGATAAGTATCCGAACTGGGATCGATATGTGGGTCTTGCTGCGTTAAGTTATAATACAAACGTGCACACTTCTACCAAATTCACTTCATTTGAGCTGATGTTTGGTCGAAGAGCTCGATTGCCAACCCAATTCCCCGATTATTCCAGAATCGAAACTTATTCTGATTACCTCGCTGGCCTTATAGGAAGATTGTCAGAAGTTAGAGAAATCGCTGCTGATTGTCTCAATAAGGCAAAACAAGATTCTAAAATTCGTTATGATCGACACATACATGCCAGAACCTTTAAAGTAGGTGATTTCATTTATGTTCTAAAAGAGCCGAGGAAAAATAAACTTCATATTTACTACACCGGGCCTTATGAAATTGTCGAAATTAACGAATTTGGGAGTCTTATTTACCTGAATGACAAAGGAAACCGAAAATTGGTCAACCCCACCAAAGCCAAACCTGCTGTCGACCATAAAGCTAAACCTTTATAAAGTTCTCTGTTTCAGATCCAAGAAATTCTTGCCACCATTAGACGATTACTAATATTCCTGATCATCATCGCCGAGAGCAGCCAATCCAAGGACGTATTGACCATCCAGCCACTGGCAGACAATCCAGGGTTACTTTACGACCCATTAAAGAAGATTCACCTGGTAGAAGAAAACTGGTGCATCATTTCTTCCATTAATGTCCAAGGGTTGGTAGATATATATCCCTTTGGGTGGGACCATCTACACTCAACCATGGTAGGTTGCGCTAAGGTTATCGATGCAGGGTACTGCATGCATTACTTGAGAATCGACCTGATAACCGAAGTGCAAACCACAATAAACCAAGCTAAAATTCGCTCAGAAAAGCTTCTCGAGGAAACAGAGTTCAAAACTCCGCCACTAGACCGTAGTCAACGAGCTCCATGGTTCGGATTTATAGGCACAATCTCTTGAGAACTGTTTGGAACCATGGATTATGAAGATAAAAAACACATCAACAAAAAAATCAACAAATTATACCAAGACAACGCAGAAATGGTGCACCTAGTGCAGAACGCTACACTTATTGTCAAGAGTGAAATTAATACTATTCTCCGGAGCGAGGCACGAATGCAATCCAATCTGGACAAACTCACAGGCGTCACCCACGCATTCATCAACGCGACTTTGAGCTCTCTGGAAAAACTCGTATTGTTACGTCCCGGTGGTAATTGGGACAATGGGGGAAAGAGATTTTATATTTTAGGAATCTACAGATTCCCAGGAATAATCCCTGATCTTGAAAATAATTTAAAAATTTTATTTTTACTTACGTTGGTGGAAAAAGGGGACCGATTTTAAAAAGGGTACCTTTTCCTCTTGCTGTTATTCCAAAACTATCAGCTCCACGTGGTCGTCAGGAACCCCCTTGTACGGCTCCAACTGGGAAGGTCCGGTCAGGAATTTATCCGCGTAAAAGTGGAACCTTGGATCTGGGTCGCCGATGTAGACGAGAGGTATGGGCCTCTCGACCTCAGTGATCGGGAACAGTTTATATCGAAGTTTCTTGACCTTAAAGGTTTTTGAGAGTGAAGTGACACTCCTTACGAAGGACAAGTTAGGTCTGATTAGTGGTTGGTGGTAACGTTCACCAGAACACAACTTGTCATATTCCGAACAGGAGTCACACTCACAATATTTGGGTTTTAGATCAGAGCCCTTAGGCCGGCGTAATTTTGGCGCCATTGACTCTGTTCGAAAACATTTTATAACGATATTTTGTCTCGAAAGACGCTCTCAGAAGTAATTAAAAGAAGAAGATAAAGTAATCAGTCTGCTCCTGACTTCGTGACGCAGAATTCACTCACTGACTCGTAATACGAAACAAAGGAAAATAGTTAAATGTTCTACTTGATTTGAATGATTGTGATCCTTTATGTTTAGTGTCTTATAGGTAAGAGGGAGGTAATGGATTTACAGGAATTTTTGGATGTACTCAGCGAATCAACGAAATGATCATTGACCAACCCAGGTCGATCTCTTGTTGCTATCCATCATCATCGTGTATCCTTTTGGGAATTTTGGGATAGCTATTTTCTTTGGTAATAGGAATGGGTGGAAAACAAGGTTTGAGTATCGGGTACAGGTGGGTTGAGTGGGATTGATTTTACCTTGAAAGACAAAAAAAACAAATATGAACTGACAAGAAAACTTGATTTTGAGTGCAAACTTTGTTTTATAAAAATTTTAATCAGTAAGCAAATCTCTGAGTCTCGAGTAGGATTTCAAATATAATAGGTTTCCAATTATAATCTAATTGATATGTTTCTTAATCAAATAAAAGGGTAGAAACCTTTTCTTTTATTAAACTTTCAGAAAACATGTCAATAATCATAGGGAAAAGAAAATTATAATTTAAATATTACCAACTGATTACAATGAATTGAAAGCTCTCAAATAAAATTTGTGAACAGAGAAAATAACTTAAAATAAATTATATATTCTTGTCTAAATTGAATCCTTTGAGAGAAGCTCAAAATGTTAATGACCTCGAAAATAATATTATTAAAAGAAATTTTATTTAATATATTTTGGATAAATTTAAATGAAAAAAAAAGAAAAAAAAAGAAAGTTTTATAAACAAATTTGAATTAAATTTAACTGCATTAAATTGGATAGAATTTAATGAACAACTTCAGTAAAACGAGAATTTTTATATTTGAAATTTTCTTGTAAGTTAACTGAATTATCAAAAAAAAACAAAATAGTGATTCGTTGAGATAAAATAATGATTATGAAACTCCTTAATGTAAAACAAAATTTCTATAGGAAATGTTTATGTTTTAATACGATATTTCTCCAACGACGATTCTGAATTAAACAAATAACAATAATGATATTTTCTCTCAATCTAATAACCTCCGATTTTGTCCGTCGGATAACTCAACTAAGATGATTTAACTAGCGAAACCTCAAATTTTATTAGATCTTATTATTTAGAAATTAATGTTAATTCCTAAATGATTAAATTAATGGTTGTTGTCCGTGTGGAAGGTCTGTTTTAAAAATTGACATGCAAAGTCTGTTTATTGAATTTATTCATAAAAATTATTTAAAGTTTTAGAAGAAAAAGAAAAATAATTGTTTCACAAATGTTTCACAAATTCTGTGTTTTGTTATTATATAAAAGGGAAAGAGAGCATACTTTCGTAAACCAAATAAAATCGTTACCTGTTATTGTGGTAAAACTGAAAAGAAATTCTAAACTTTAAATTTCACACACTTGTTTTAGAATCACCAAATTTTTATAGATTTCTCTCGAGTAATATTTTAATTTATTTGTTTTAATTGCCCATATATTCACAACACAAGTAGTAAAAAAAAAGAAAATCACTGCATGCTTTTAGCTTTTAACGAAGGGAAAAGAAAGGATTTTTAATTTTGATGTTAAGCGAACTTATTGAAAATTTTGACTGCAATTTGCTATATCCTTGAAACAATCCGTGGGACCTTGAAATCCGTAATTTGAAATCTCCCAATGAAAATTTGAAATCCTCGAAATACTCGTAAAAATTAACAATTGAACTCCTTGAAATAGTATTCGTAAAATAAAGATTGAAATCCTTGAAATATTAGTAAGATAAAAACTGAAATGAAGGCGGGATCACACCCGAAAACTGTACTCTGTAAGAAAAACTCAAAAGCTGGGTCGCACCCGGCAGTAACGAAGTGTAAAAACGAACTAATTAAATTAGCGGCTGCAGTGACTTTCTTTCTACATTGTAATCTTAGATGGCCCCCCCATGGTAGGGGCTATGAGAAAAGACGCAGAAACGCTCTCCCATAGTTATTGTTTAATCATCAAAAACTTTATCAATGATCCGGCTCTTCCGGCGTTACCAGGAATCTTTATTTATTTAAATAAATACGATATGCTTTATAAGCAATCATATTTATTTAAACAAATCTGAGATGCTGTCGTCATCTGATAAATTTATTAATGAATAAATTATTTAAAGTTATAGATAATTTTTAAATATTTCCAACCCAAAATATAATAAATACTAGGTAATAATCAAATTTACTATCTTGGTAAATTTACTTTCAAATTTGAGGGTTTTACAGCCCTCTGAACTGTCTTTTCTTGGTTTTTTTGTATTAGGATAGCAGCAAGAGTAAGTTGGTCGCTTACTCTGGCTGCGGGCGTTTCTTTTCATTATTCTTGGGCCTTGCTCTTATTGTTTTACTCCGCCCGGTACTCAGGTTACCGTATGGTATTCCTAACGCCCACTCATGTTTTGTTTCGCCTTCTCGTATGCTCTCTTTCGTACAAAGATGGTGTATTTAGGAATTGTTATTATAAGTATTATAATTAATTAAATTATGTTTATGCATCCTGCATTTTAAATGTTTTGTGTATGTATGTCATACATGCGGTATCTCTATATTATAAAAAAAAGTATATTTATAAATTTAATTGTATAATGAAGAGAAAAGAAAATATTTGTATGTTTTCTGTCATACATGCAAATTTTAGTGTATGTCGTACATGCACATATTGTTTTCTTAAATTTTATATGTATGTTCATATCAATAATTAATTTTGGAACTAATTTTTATATATTTTTGTTGCATTTATACCTACACATATATTTCTATAAGTACATATACATAATATTGTATATGTACGCATATGTACATATGTCATCAGTATATGTACAGATATAAATGTTTGTTTTAACCTTATTTATTTATTGGTAGGAAATTCCTATAGACCTGGTTATCTTCTTAATATATATTTTTATGTATGTCGTAGTTATTTATGTTTGAATGTTATTATGCATTTTCTTAATAATAATAAAAGTTATGTATAAATATATATATATATATATATATATATATCCATACATATATATAGTTATTAACTTAAACTTACGTTTTTCTCTGAGATATAAGTTTTGTGAAAGTATCGTACGGGGATGGTCCGTATGAGTTGTTCATGCTGGGCATTTCCCAGAATAATAATAATAATTTTGGTGGGTTTATTTGAAAAAGGTGTTGAAGGGTGACGAGGACGTAACACCCTCCCCCTTAGTTGAACACACGGGGTTATGGATCGTGTGTTCTACGAAGTTTACTTAGCAAAACGGGATCGACACCCTTCAAGACATCAGATGTTGACCCGATTGACCCGCTATCTCTCAAGTCGTATAGACTTCTACTGGCTGCACTATAATACTGTCTTGGTGGTGGTACTGGTGGGGTGCTGATTGGCTGGTTGACGATGACTTCTGTTGGTGGATCTTCAGGTTTATTCGGTTGTTGAGAATTTCTTTGATGGTGCCTGTGTAATAGATATGAAGTGAGTGCGTTCCAAAGAGCACCGAATATCTCTTTTCCGCAACCATAAGTTTCATGCAGCGCTTTACCCTGGATAATCGTATCGGCCACATATTTGAAAATTTTAATAATCATTAGTATTGCCATTATCCCCGCACTTACTGACCCGAATTCCACAAAACCACCCCATATCTTCTGTGCAGTTGACTCCGCAATTCTGTTTAGTGCGTTTTCGTCCAATAGTCCTATCAACGATATTTGTTTGTCTCCGGTTGATCTTCCCGTTACACCCCTAGCTAATGAATTCAATAATGCTTCTCTTTCCACCGGAAACATGATGCGATCTCTTAATTTCTCCAAATCTTCTTGTGAATAGACTCCGCTTTGAGCTAGATGCATTGGTTCGTTATAACTCCAGCTGGGTTCTGTTTCCGGCTTTAGGCTTTGTGGTAATGGAGCTGTCGATACCTTTGGTAAAAACTGGTACCACCTTCCATCAATATCAAATTGAATGGGCAGGAATTCGTTACATTCCACAATAGTACCCTTTTTAGTTAAGGTTCTTGATTTTGGAGTCAGGAAGTAACTTTCATTTTTGTAAGTAACAGGTAATTCTTGATAACATACCTCTGCTTGACGTTTCTTAACCGGTACTCCGATGCACTTGATGACATGCACAACTTCACCAGCGATGACTGTATAATACCCGGGTACTTTCATTAATGCGTAGCTGAACTGGTCTGGGTTAATTGAAGACAGGGCCAGGCTATTCATTAATATTCTTCTCTCCAACTCACAGCGATGGACCAATATGTCATGATATAGATTTTCCATTTGCAAACGGATGTGCCTTTCAACATATACAAATTTTGAGTTGATGTAGGTGAAGATGTCCATGTTGTCGACTTTAACTTTTCCATCATTAGGTGCCCCTCCTCCTTCGACGATGAACAGCTTCGGATGCTCTGTGCTGATGACCCTGAACCCACAAAGGTCATGTACCACCTTCCTGGCCAATGCGAATGTAATATCTTCTGTAGTGACTGTATATACATCTGGATTTGGTGCGCTTCCAATGATGTGAGTGGCCATCCCCTCGTATAGAACTCCAAACTTGGTGAGTGGACAACTGTCTGCAGGGATGTCTCTCCAAAACGCTGAATATCCTGCTCCATCTATGCATTTCAAATCTTTTAAATTACATTTATGCCCTGACCTCAGAGCAACCATTCCCGATTTAATGTCTACACGACCCATATATTTATTAACAGTGATATATAAGTTGGCATCCACTACCACGTAGGACCAATCTCCAAAGGGATCGCTGTACGATGTGCCCTCGCACGTGCCATCATTACCCAGGGAACCACCCAGCATGACATGTCGATGATTGGTTGCATTCCGCTGGAGACCATTGACTGGAACGTTGTACGCAAGGGGGAATGACCCCGTATGATACATATCGCGACATAATGATTCGCTTAAATCTAGTAAGTAGTTTCTACGGTAATTAGCGACGACTGAGGAATGAGAATGCATTCCACAGCGATGTATTTGTCGATCAATCTCGACTCTACATTCTATAATCTCTACTTCCTTAAAATCTATAGTTTGTAACAATTGTATTTTAATATTTTCTGTTTTAACTTTAGTTTCTGGAATATCACATTCCTCTACATCCAGTAATGATATCGTTGTTAAATTTAGATTTCCTCCGCCACAGTCATACCCCAGTAACCCATGTGCAGAGGGAAGGAGAGCCACAAAGGCAATGAAAATTGGCCAAAATTTCCTCATTATTCCGTAAAATTTATTATCTGCAACAATTAACGAGTTTTTCGCAATTTATTAATATGAACTCTTTTTATGAGGCTACCGATATTAATTTTTACGTTTTGATCAGGTAATATTTCTACTACGTTATGTGGACCGCTATAGTGTGGGTCTCCCTTCCCCTTACGCGGTTCTACAAGTAAATAAACTTGATCACCCATTTTTAATTGTTCAGGCTTTATATTTCGATCGTAATACTCTTTAGATTTTTGTTTAGATTTATTTAAATTTTCAGCTGCAATTTGTTCAGCTCTATGTATTTTATTGAATAATTTTTCTAGATATTCTTTGTAACTTATATTAGTTTCATCACTGACTGGCACGCTTGATGGGAGTCTGGCAAGTTTTCCAAATACCAATTGGTATGGAGAGAAACCAGTCCCCTCATGCCGACTGGTATTATACGCAAACGTGGCTACCTCCAACAACTCATCCCAATCATGATGCTTATCTGTGTATTGTTTTAAATATTCTGTAAATACATGATGTGATCTTTCAATTGACCCATTACTTTGTGGGTGGTACGCTGTGGTATGATATTGTTTTATTCCAAACTTCTTAGCAACTTGTTTCATCAAGCTCGATAAGAAGTTTGAACCTTGATCAGTTAACAATGCCCCAGGTGGTCCGAAATAGCAGATCCACCTGGTGACCAAAGCATTGCCAACTTCAACTGCTGTAGCCTGTTCTAGAGGTACAGCTACTGAATATTTAGTAAGTACGTCTTGTATCGTCAAAATGTAATGATTACCCGACGGTGCTTTGTCTAACCCCCACATTATGTCCATTGAAATTTTATCAAAACCTGAACCGGGTGTTTCCGTCAGTACCATCGGCTGTTTAGTTTTGACTCTAATTAATTTCTTTAACTGGCAACTTGTGCATCGATGTATAAATTTAGCAATGTCTTGTTTTATGTTATTCCAAAAATAGTCGGTTCTAATACGTCTGTATGTCTTACCCATACCTTTATGCCCAGCAGCAGGGGCTGCATGATATTCATTTAATATTCTTTCAATGTCATTTCGGTCAGGTATTTTTATTATTTGTAAGCAAATAGTTATTTTAATTCGTGTATCACTAAATTTATTTATAAGTAAATTCTGTATAGATCCCCAATTAAGTTCGTCTATTTGATTTGTTTTAGCAATGCTAAATGATTTTATATCTAGTGTTTTAACAGATTCATACAAAGCGTTTAATACTCGTTCAACGTTATCCATGGTAGCTGGGTACCATTGGGTGAGCTTTACTACACAAATAAAGCATTTTCTGCTTGTTTTGTATACTACGGGATAGACTTTACCATGTTCTAAATTTTCGGGAATATGAATTGAATCTATTAACTCGACACTTCCTTCATCACAAGATTCTCTATTTGACGTTACAAATATTACGACATTGTCTTTAGCCATGATTAATCTGTCACGCGTTTCAACAACATTTTCCCCAATTTTCCTTGCTAGCGGGTTATCCCGAAAATCCCATTCATCTTCTGTTTCACTACTTTCTACTTCTATGTCTGATATGTCTGTTCCGTCATTGTCATTATTTATACTGTCAATGTCCATATTTTCATCATTATTGTCACCATTTTTGCAATAACTCTGATTTCCAATAGGTTCAGTCAGTGACATGTCTTCTACAGATCCTTCATTGTCTGGTACGCGGTTGTCAACCGGTATTTCTGTTTCGTTAAATAATTCATTAATATTTGATGGTTCCTGTATTTGCGTTTTTGTTTTAGCTCTGATACGTGCGGATCGCCGAAGTATCCGACTTGGTCCAGCTACAGGATCACCTGTTTGTCTGACAGGTGTTTTCCTCTTTGGATTCCAATCAGAGACTTCAGAGTCCTCAGAGGTTGTACTATCGTTAAGTTTTAATTTAGTCCGTTTTTTCCGCCGCGCCATAAAAATTTCTACCGATTCTACAAAGTTTTCGTCGATATCTGTTATTATCGGATTTCTAGATAATGCGTCTGCATTAGAGTTTACTCGTCCCGGTTTGTAAACGACTTTGTATTTATATTCAGCCATACATAATTTCCACCTCACTATACGCGAATTCGGAGAGGTTACTGAATTTATCCAAGTTAAAGGGCGATGATCGGTAACTATTGTGAAGAACCTTCCATAAATATAATGTCTAAATTGATTGACTGCATAAACGATTGCTAACATTTCCTTCTCAATGGTCGAGTAGTTTCTCTCGGCCCTGTTGAGAACCCTAGAGATGTAAGCAATTGGTTTATCGTTATTTATTTCACCTTGACTAAGGCATCCACCAATCCCATAATCACATGCATCAGTTGTTATAATGAATTCCCTGGTAAAATCAGGGTATTGTAAAAGAGGTGACTCACATAATTTGTCCCTCAAAGTTTCGAACGCTTTAATTTGTTCTTCTTTAAATAAAAATGGAACATTCTTCATCATTAGTATTGTAAGGGGTTTAGCAATTTTTGCGTAATTATCGATGAACCGTCGGTAATAGCCCGTTAAACCCAAAAACTGTCTTAACTTCTTTAAATTTTTAGGAATGGGAAATTCTTTTACCGCTTTTAATTTACCGTTATCCGGCTTAACTCCATCTTTATTTATAATGTGACCCAAATAATTAATTTCTGTTTGAAAAAGTTTACATTTATCCGGTTGTAATTGTAATCCAGCTTTCCGTAGCCGTTCAAATAATAATTTTAATTTTTTCAAGTGTTCTTCCACGTTTTCGCTATATACCACGATATCATCCATAAATACGAAAAGAATTATCCCCTGTAACCCAATCAACGCTCTATCCATAGCCCGTTGGTAAGTGGGAGGTGCATTTTTAAGCCCAAATGGCATTCTTACAAACTCGTAATGTTGAAACGGAGTGGAAAACCCAGTTTTATGACGATCATCGGGATGTATTTTAATTTGATGAAACCCACTAGCGCAATCAAAGATAGAAAATATTCCCGATTTACCCAATTGATCTAAAATTTCCCCTATGTTTGGTAGAGGGTACGCGTCATTAATGGTCTTTTCGTTAAGACCTCGATAATCTATTACCATTCGCCAACGTGGCTTTCCCGATGAATCCGCTTTCTTCGGCACCACCCAAATTGGAGCGCTATATCCCGATTCGGAAGGAACAATGATTCCCTTTTCTTCTAATTCTTTTACTTGGCGCATAATTTCCTCCCTATGAATAGGTGGAAATCTGTATTGTTTCTTAAAAACCGGAATATCGTCGACCGTGTTTATCCGGTGCATTAAAACATTAGAGCACCCTAATTCTTCCCCATCCAAATAAAATAATTCTTGATATTCCGTTATCAAATTTTTGAGATTAAAACACTGACCTACTGGTAAACTATCATTTATATGAACTACATCAATAACGCGTTTGGCACGTTCTGCTGTTAAATTTTTGGCTAAAGGTTGTATTATTTTTAAATTATTATCCATGTTTTCAGACACGGGTGAAGGATGTGAGTCTGTATTTTCAGACACAGATGTAAAGCGCCCGCCCAAATTCTCAGATTTAGTTGGTAATTGTAAATCTGTCTCCCCAACGACAGACACAAAGCATCCACTCGTGTCCTTAGACACGGATGGAGTATTTAACTTTACGTTTTTAGACAAAAACCGTCCATCTATGTCTTTTGACATAGAAGGTGGGAAACCGTTTGCACTTTCAGGTGCAAACGAAAAATGTCCATCTACTTCCTCAGGCGTAGACGAGAACTGTGCGTTTGCATTTTCAGACGCAAACGAAAAACGTCCATCTATGTCTTTTGGCATAGACGGTAAAAATGCGTTTGCACCTTCAGATGCAAACGAAAAACGTCCATCTATGTCTTTTGACATAGACGGTAAAAATGCGTTTGCACCTTCAGATGCAAACGAAAAACGTCCATCTATGTCTTTTGACATAGACGGTAAAAATGCGTTTGCATCTTCAGATGCAAACGAAAAACGTCCATCTATGTCTTTTGACATAGACGGTAAAAATGCGTTTGCACCTTCAGATGCAAACGAAAAACGTCCATCTATGTCTTTTGACATAGACGGTAAAAATGCGTTTGCACCTTCAGATGCAAACGAAAAACGTCCATCTATGTCTTTTGACATAGACGGTAAAAATGCGTTTGCACCTTCAGATGCAAACGAAAAACGTCCATCTATGTCTTTTGACATAGACGGTAAAAATGCGTTTGCACCTTCAGATGCAAACGAAAAACGTCCATCTATGTCTTTTGACATAGACGGTAAAAATGCGTTTGCACCTTCAGATGCAAACGAAAAACGTCCATCTATGTCTTTTGACATAGACGGTAAAAATGCGTTTGCACCTTCAGATGCAAACGAAAAACGTTCATTTACGCTTTTAGACGTAGATGATGATTGTAAATTAGTAGATAGAATTTTTGCGCTCTCGTTTGTATTTTCCTTTACAGTTCTCACGATGATCAGATCACTGATTGACATAGCTAAACCCGCTGTACGAATGCTTTTAGAATTTACACAGTCAGGAGTTTTCCTTGTGACGGCGCGAAGATTGGTATCTTGGAAAACCTCTATTGAATCAGATAACCACGGGCATTCTACGATGGTAGGAGTTGGTACTGGAATTTGTATCGCCCGATCGGTGTGGTTTATTGCTCGTATGAAAGTTTTATTGTCGACCTTCATTTCGACAGTACCACCGGCCTCACTGCCTGGTGCAAGATGAATCGGTGGTATCACCCCGACGGGCAACGAACCTTTGGTTACATTTACCATTAAAGAGGTTACCGAATTTGGTGGTAGTGTAGTTGTTTTAGCAATAAAAAATGGTAATTTTACGTCCAAAAATTTAAAAGTATCGTCATCATAACAAACCGTTGCCCGATGTGTTCTGAAAAATTCCGATCCCAAAATTCCCGCGTAATGGGTTGGGAAGTCGTCGTCTACTACATGAAATTTAGTGGAATAACCCATTACATTGATGTTTATACTCCCCAATGTAAGAACAGGAGTGGGTATGATACCCAACAGACTCAACTTATAATTTTCATTTATTTTATCCGAATTAATTAGCACACCCTTTTTTATTAAATTTACTTCCGCCCCAGTGTCCAACATTACTGTTATAGTTAATTTAAAATCTGCCGAATTCAATAAAATTGAAGGAATATTGGTCTGTTTAATGTTTACCGTTGCGGTTCCTATGACCCGTTCGGTCGTAGTTGGACTTCCGGTTCTACTGGTGCCGACGGAATGATTACGTTTACTCGGGGTTCCGTCGGTTTCTCCCGAGCACCTTGCTCGTTTCCCGGATTAGATTTTCGTTGTTTGATCTGATACAATTTTTCGAATTCCCGGCAATCTGTGATATCGTGAGAAAACGTTCTGCAAAATTCACAATAAGATCGGGAACTAGTATTCACCGGCCCCCCTGCGTTACCTCGATATCGATTAAAATTATCATAATTATTATTAGTGTTATATCTACTATCATTTTGATTCGAACGATTTGAATAGTATTGATCACGCTCTTTTCTATAACACCGAAATGAAGTGTGCCCGTTTCCTTGACAATAATTGCATTTCAGGCTACGATACCCATTACTGTCACCGTTTGCGTTATTGTTACCGTTAGTATTTACGCTAGTATTATTTGCGTTGTTCCGATTCGAATTATTATTATTATTATTGTTAACGCTACTACTTTTGTTATTGCTATCACCATTATTATCATTATTTGTATTTTGGATTACTGAAATTTTCGCATTCTTTTCTGGAAACACCATTTTATCTCTTGTACTCAATCTATAGACCAAAGTAGCAGCTTGATAAGTTCTTTCTAAAGTATCGTGAGGTTTTAATTGACATTCAATACGTTTTAATGGTGGTAACCCGTTGAGAAACGCTTCTATTGTGTCATTCTCCAATTTTAATTTTGTTTCTCTCGACAAGAAAGCCCGTTCGCTACTTTCAGCGTGTAAAATTTCTCCGTGTAAAACTTGTACACGATTTATGTAGTTAATGATGGGTTCGCCCGGTTTAATAGTTATGTTTTCTAGCTCGGCTTTATATTGACTCGCTGTCCTTTGAGGATCAAAAATGCTGCGCAAAAGTTGTTCTAATTCCGCGAACGTATTGTACTCACTGTTTTCTACAGCTACACGCGCTTGATCGGTAAATTTTTGTCGCATCAGCTCCAAGAACGTCTTTTCCATTCCCCTCGGTAGCATTTTTAAAGCTCTTTGACACGTACGAAGAAATTGCGCGACGGTCATATTTTTACCATTAAATATAGGCACGTACGCGAGAGCGTCTTTGATTGAAATTTGTCCGAGTGAAGAATTGGGAAGAATACCCGGATTTGGAGTTTCATTTCTTAACTCCTGCCTCATGCCTTGCATCTCTTCTTGCATACGAGCTAATGTTAACATAACTTCATTATCTATAGTAGAATTCAATCGCGATTGCTGGGGTTCCGACCCCCTTTCTAGTGCATCTAATTTAAGATCGTACTCCCGATGTTTAGCTTTTAAGTCTTCTTCTCTCTGTTTAAGACTCGCCATTATTTCCGCGATCTTTTCTGCATCGATTTCTTGTTCCTTTTGTTTTAATTCGAGTTCATATGACTCAAGCTCCTGCTGTCGAACCACCAGCTGTGCTTCCAGCTCACGTAGTTCGGCTTCCTTCATGGCAGACATTAAATGTTATTCCCGTAACGTACGAACGGAATTAATTAGCAAATAGAAAAATACGCTCTTAGTCAATATCGGTTTATTCCGAATTATTAGTACTTATAAAAAAAAATTATACTCGGGTGCAGGATGTACCGCACCTGGCAGACAAAATAATGAACTTTAAAACAGATGGACTCGATTAGCTATCAAGAAAGCAATTGTCTATGACGACTTGTATTATTTCACGTGCTTTAGTACAAATGCAGTAAAATTGGAAACTCCAAATACAAGATCGGAAGTAGTTACGCAAGAAAAAACTTTACAAATTCTAAATGAACTAACGTATACGTATTCCCAATAAAATACTGTATACTCGAATTATAATAATAATGAACAGAATGATAGTTTCTTAAATTGTGTTATAATTTTTGTATTTTATAAAATAATTCATAAAATATTACTCAAACAGCTGAGAATAAATAGCAATCGATAAAGAAAAAAAAACACAAAATTAATTAATAACTTTTAGATTAATTAATTAATTTTTGGATTGATTACAGATTTATCTGTCAGATAGTTATTAAATTATTGGAATGATTACCCCCAATTCAAAAATAAATTGTAAATTACTGGAGAAAACCCCTTAAATTTAACGCTTGAAATAAAATTTTTAATCTATCTTAAATCTATTTTAAATCCCCATATAGATCAGAGACCATCCCACCGCTGTCACCATTTTATGTTACGTCCCGGTGGTAATTGGGACAATGGGGGAAAGAGATTTTATATTTTAGGAATCTACAGATTCCCAGGAATAATCCCTGATCTTGAAAATAATTTAAAAATTTTATTTTTACTTACGTTGGTGGAAAAAGGGGACCGATTTTAAAAAGGGTACCTTTTCCTCTTGCTGTTATTCCAAAACTATCAGCTCCACGTGGTCGTCAGGAACCCCCTTGTACGGCTCCAACTGGGAAGGTCCGGTCAGGAATTTATCCGCGTAAAAGTGGAACCTTGGATCTGGGTCGCCGATGTAGACGAGAGGTATGGGCCTCTCGACCTCAGTGATCGGGAACAGTTTATATCGAAGTTTCTTGACCTTAAAGGTTTTTGAGAGTGAAGTGACACTCCTTACGAAGGACAAGTTAGGTCTGATTAGTGGTTGGTGGTAACGTTCACCAGAACACAACTTGTCATATTCCGAACAGGAGTCACACTCACAATATTTGGGTTTTAGATCAGAGCCCTTAGGCCGGCGTAATTTTGGCGCCATTGACTCTGTTCGAAAACATTTTATAACGATATTTTGTCTCGAAAGACGCTCTCAGAAGTAATTAAAAGAAGAAGATAAAGTAATCAGTCTGCTCCTGACTTCGTGACGCAGAATTCACTCACTGACTCGTAATACGAAACAAAGGAAAATAGTTAAATGTTCTACTTGATTTGAATGATTGTGATCCTTTATGTTTAGTGTCTTATAGGTAAGAGGGAGGTAATGGATTTACAGGAATTTTTGGATGTACTCAGCGAATCAACGAAATGATCATTGACCAACCCAGGTCGATCTCTTGTTGCTATCCATCATCATCGTGTATCCTTTTGGGAATTTTGGGATAGCTATTTTCTTTGGTAATAGGAATGGGTGGAAAACAAGGTTTGAGTATCGGGTACAGGTGGGTTGAGTGGGATTGATTTTACCTTGAAAGACAAAAAAAACAAATATGAACTGACAAGAAAACTTGATTTTGAGTGCAAACTTTGTTTTATAAAAATTTTAATCAGTAAGCAAATCTCTGAGTCTCGAGTAGGATTTCAAATATAATAGGTTTCCAATTATAATCTAATTGATATGTTTCTTAATCAAATAAAAGGGTAGAAACCTTTTCTTTTATTAAACTTTCAGAAAACATGTCAATAATCATAGGGAAAAGAAAATTATAATTTAAATATTACCAACTGATTACAATGAATTGAAAGCTCTCAAATAAAATTTGTGAACAGAGAAAATAACTTAAAATAAATTATATATTCTTGTCTAAATTGAATCCTTTGAGAGAAGCTCAAAATGTTAATGACCTCGAAAATAATATTATTAAAAGAAATTTTATTTAATATATTTTGGATAAATTTAAATGAAAAAAAAAGAAAAAAAAAGAAAGTTTTATAAACAAATTTGAATTAAATTTAACTGCATTAAATTGGATAGAATTTAATGAACAACTTCAGTAAAACGAGAATTTTTATATTTGAAATTTTCTTGTAAGTTAACTGAATTATCAAAAAAAAACAAAATAGTGATTCGTTGAGATAAAATAATGATTATGAAACTCCTTAATGTAAAACAAAATTTCTATAGGAAATGTTTATGTTTTAATACGATATTTCTCCAACGACGATTCTGAATTAAACAAATAACAATAATGATATTTTCTCTCAATCTAATAACCTCCGATTTTGTCCGTCGGATAACTCAACTAAGATGATTTAACTAGCGAAACCTCAAATTTTATTAGATCTTATTATTTAGAAATTAATGTTAATTCCTAAATGATTAAATTAATGGTTGTTGTCCGTGTGGAAGGTCTGTTTTAAAAATTGACATGCAAAGTCTGTTTATTGAATTTATTCATAAAAATTATTTAAAGTTTTAGAAGAAAAAGAAAAATAATTGTTTCACAAATGTTTCACAAATTCTGTGTTTTGTTATTATATAAAAGGGAAAGAGAGCATACTTTCGTAAACCAAATAAAATCGTTACCTGTTATTGTGGTAAAACTGAAAAGAAATTCTAAACTTTAAATTTCACACACTTGTTTTAGAATCACCAAATTTTTATAGATTTCTCTCGAGTAATATTTTAATTTATTTGTTTTAATTGCCCATATATTCACAACACAAGTAGTAAAAAAAAAGAAAATCACTGCATGCTTTTAGCTTTTAACGAAGGGAAAAGAAAGGATTTTTAATTTTGATGTTAAGCGAACTTATTGAAAATTTTGACTGCAATTTGCTATATCCTTGAAACAATCCGTGGGACCTTGAAATCCGTAATTTGAAATCTCCCAATGAAAATTTGAAATCCTCGAAATACTCGTAAAAATTAACAATTGAACTCCTTGAAATAGTATTCGTAAAATAAAGATTGAAATCCTTGAAATATTAGTAAGATAAAAACTGAAATGAAGGCGGGATCACACCCGAAAACTGTACTCTGTAAGAAAAACTCAAAAGCTGGGTCGCACCCGGCAGTAACGAAGTGTAAAAACGAACTAATTAAATTAGCGGCTGCAGTGACTTTCTTTCTACATTGTAATCTTAGATGGCCCCCCCATGGTAGGGGCTATGAGAAAAGACGCAGAAACGCTCTCCCATAGTTATTGTTTAATCATCAAAAACTTTATCAATGATCCGGCTCTTCCGGCGTTACCAGGAATCTTTATTTATTTAAATAAATACGATATGCTTTATAAGCAATCATATTTATTTAAACAAATCTGAGATGCTGTCGTCATCTGATAAATTTATTAATGAATAAATTATTTAAAGTTATAGATAATTTTTAAATATTTCCAACCCAAAATATAATAAATACTAGGTAATAATCAAATTTACTATCTTGGTAAATTTACTTTCAAATTTGAGGGTTTTACAGCCCTCTGAACTGTCTTTTCTTGGTTTTTTTGTATTAGGATAGCAGCAAGAGTAAGTTGGTCGCTTACTCTGGCTGCGGGCGTTTCTTTTCATTATTCTTGGGCCTTGCTCTTATTGTTTTACTCCGCCCGGTACTCAGGTTACCGTATGGTATTCCTAACGCCCACTCATGTTTTGTTTCGCCTTCTCGTATGCTCTCTTTCGTACAAAGATGGTGTATTTAGGAATTGTTATTATAAGTATTATAATTAATTAAATTATGTTTATGCATCCTGCATTTTAAATGTTTTGTGTATGTATGTCATACATGCGGTATCTCTATATTATAAAAAAAAGTATATTTATAAATTTAATTGTATAATGAAGAGAAAAGAAAATATTTGTATGTTTTCTGTCATACATGCAAATTTTAGTGTATGTCGTACATGCACATATTGTTTTCTTAAATTTTATATGTATGTTCATATCAATAATTAATTTTGGAACTAATTTTTATATATTTTTGTTGCATTTATACCTACACATATATTTCTATAAGTACATATACATAATATTGTATATGTACGCATATGTACATATGTCATCAGTATATGTACAGATATAAATGTTTGTTTTAACCTTATTTATTTATTGGTAGGAAATTCCTATAGACCTGGTTATCTTCTTAATATATATTTTTATGTATGTCGTAGTTATTTATGTTTGAATGTTATTATGCATTTTCTTAATAATAATAAAAGTTATGTATAAATATATATATATATATATATATATATATATATCCATACATATATATAGTTATTAACTTAAACTTACGTTTTTCTCTGAGATATAAGTTTTGTGAAAGTATCGTACGGGGATGGTCCGTATGAGTTGTTCATGCTGGGCATTTCCCAGAATAATAATAATAATTTTGGTGGGTTTATTTGAAAAAGGTGTTGAAGGGTGACGAGGACGTAACAGTATATGTGACGAAAGTTCTAATGTTGGGAGATGAGCGCCTGGAGATTGCCCACAATCACCTTCGAGTCCTGAGGGAAGCTGAGTCCATCATCGAAGAGGCCAAGGCCGGTAGACTCTCTCCACAAGCCATATCACCGAGGATAAATTACAAAGCAACCGTCGATATCATGAGGAAACATCCTGACTTGAATCCACCTCAGCCGATCGACAGGATGGACATCTCAACGTTGTCAGCAGTGTCGACAGTAAGAGTGGCAAGGGCAAAAGGTTACTTGCTTCTTATAGTAACTTTGCCACTGTTCCACAAAATTCCGCTGCTTTCATACGAGCTGAGACCGTTGCCGAAACCAGAAAATTTAAATGAGAAAATTCAAACTCTGATGATTCTACATCCAAAAAGTTTCAGATTACAGATCCAAACCTGCAAAGATTTTATTTAGCAGGCTCCGAATATATCAACACCTGTAAAAATTTCGGAAACGACCTGTCTTGTCGCCCCGACATTCCATTCCAATCTATTGGAGTTCCGGAAGAGGTTGATTGTGAAATGGAACTGCTCTTGAAATCAACAGAAAACATCTCAAGATCCTGCAACATCCGGATCATCCCCGAGGGTAAAACCACGTGGATAAAACTCAACCAACCAAATTCCTGGGCGTACTCAACTTGCAATGAAGAAAAATTGAGTCTCAAATGCTTAGACTTAGTTGAAAAGGATGATTACATCAACGGTACAGGAATGATTCACATCCGGGGTAGGTGTGAAATCAAAACTGGGAAGTATACGATCAAAAGCATAGATAAAGAGATCACTCGTTTGATTATCACTCTCCCCAGATTGAACCTGACCTTGGAAGCTTTACCGTCGAATTTAACGGCCGAGCCTAAGGTCTCAGGATTTCTCTTCAAGAAGAACATCGACCCATTGAACACAGTCGACAAGTTCCAACCCTGAGGAGCAGGGCTGGAAGAAACAGAAAACCGGATGTCCGAAATCTCACTTCATCATCGGGAAGACCAGATACACCGAGCGATGACGGTGGGAAATATTTCCGCCCTCGTCATCTTGTGTTTCATTCTCATCGTTCCAGTTGTCTTCAAATGTTGTATTTGCTCGAGCAAAAGGCGCTGCTTCACCTACAAAAAAAAACAAGCAGCCAGTCGAGGTACTTCACAAGACAGTAATAGAAACCAAACGTACCTCTGACTCCAAGCCAAAGCCCGTCCAAATTAAGGACCAACCATAGGTCATCGAACTTTAGGAAACCCCGCAAATTCAAACTCGTGTCATCTTCTCTGCAAATAGAGGGACAACTCCGACTCGTACTTCTAGAGGTCTCCGTCTCTCCGATTTCAACGCACCAATATAATCAACCTACACAAGATAAGAATAATGTATAATCGAACTAAATTTGCGTGGTAAAAATATTAATCCTCTTCTAATTATTTAGAAACTGACCCCGAAGTAATTTGAGGGGCCATTTTGGAAAACATTTACAAATTTTTGTATTCATTTAACCATATCTATGATTATCTTTAAAAAGGATTCCTATTTTACCACCACTTTATTTTAAAAAGAGAAACAGAAAAATTAATTAAGAATCATATTACTAGACTTAAGTTTACCAGATAAATTTTGGAAATATTTAAGAAATTTAAAATCACCTGAACATTCGAGAAAACAGGATAATTAGTAAATTCCTGTTAAAAACCGCGAAATCACTTTTCAAAGTAAAGCAAATTATTTAAACGTTTACCTTTCACAGCGCATGCGCGAATCCGAACGCAGATGACAGCCGCTGACAAATATTATCACGGCCTTGACAAAATTTTTTTACAGGACGTCATTTCTCTGCCAAATTCTCCTTTTAAAAATTTAAACCCCATGGAAACTCCTTAAAAAACTCCTTTTCACCACCTATGACAAAAAAATGGAAGCAGTAAATAGATAGAAATTTTTCTTTCAAAAACCAACTTCAGAATGTTACTCACCTCAGACTAGTCATATGTTCCATAATAAACTAAAAACACTTACCTGGCAAATTTAGATAATTGCGCCGTAATAAAAAAAAAAAAAACTTTAAACTCAAAAAGAAAAAGGAAAACTAAGTTTTCTCTACGTATACACTTGCATATTTAACCTTATCCAAGTAGTATACGTCTGTTTAAAGGAATGGGTGAATTTTCGGGCTAAAGAAACAACACACGATCTTAAAGCTCATTTTCTCTTTATTAAAAACAGAAAACTGACAGCTAAACTCGACTCACAAGTGGTAACATCACTTTGGTTACCCAGCGAAAGCTGGTGATGGCCGAACTGCTCTATTTTCCTCCACCTCCTCAATCTCATCCTCTTCCAGCTCATCTTCTCCATCTTTCCTAAAGAGCCAGGAAATGGATTTCCAATCCTCCATCCAATCATCCGTCCTCATCCTTTTCCCTCCAAAGATGTTTACTCCATGCCAGAAAAAGCTCACGCTTTAGCCGGGATGGACAGTCCGGTAGAGAACCCCGACTTAAATAATACTGGACGAACAAACAGATTAAGTACACTACAATCATAATTAAATTTGGCTTAACACTCTAAAACTTACGTGTAACAAATTATTGCGCACACCACACGTATAATAGCACTCACAAGTATGAATGCTGGGGTCCCAAATTGCAAAAATCCTCCGAATTTAAATAAATTCGGAATAAGATCTTATAAAATAATAAATGGGATCCCCAAGGTTATACTTTTGACCATAAGACGTGCACATTGTGCCAGTTTCAAATCAGATGACTGAATGCCCGACTTAACGTATAAACGCACCGTCAGCGGAAATAAGACGCGCTAGCTGTGAGAGTGTTTATTAAATCACACAAAACTAAACTTAATAATAAAATAATGAAAATATTGAATCTCAAACACTATTGAAATAAATAACATGCATCTTAAAATCCACTCAAAATTTATTCTTTTGAATTCAAAACATTAACGCCTTTTGAATAGCCAGGCAATAGAAGAATCTTTTAAACTAGAATTTAACAGGCGTAGACCGTTCCTGCATCCTCTAATGTTGCGAATATCTCTTAAAACCTCCATCAAATAACTATCCCCAATGATAGCATCATCCGTAAAGTACCAATGTAAATTGGTGACGACATACTAAAAATATTAAACAATAACTTAAAAGAATTAAAGAATTTCCCTAGAGGAATTTTATATCAATAAGTCTGTAATTCAATTACCTCTAACAAAGTAAGAACACGACCATCGGGGGCAAAGGTGGTGCAATAGAATGTATCCAATCATCTCATACTGGTTGGAAACGAACAGAAATATTGGGTCCGAATCCCGGTACCAACGAGCTTGTATCTCGATTAAAATATCATCCAGCAGAATCGGTAAAAGATCCATCTTCGGATCGGCAATCTCGATATGTTGGTGGTTAAAACACAATTTCAATGATGAACCCTGAAATTACCGAATTTCAGTGCATAAATTACGGAGTAAAGTTCAGATAAGGAGTTATCAAATTCCTCATTTTTGATTGAAAATAGGTTTTAATAAAGAAAAGGAATATTATTTTTTTTTTTTTTGTTTGACTATTCAATAAAGAAAAAGAATTATAAAAATAACCGTGGCCTTGCTAAATCAGCATAATTGAAAAGCGACCACGAATTAGACAAGCGAAACACGGAAATAGTAACGAAAAGCAAATTTCCAAACTCCAGGCATTACAAAGTAGTTTGAGAAAAATCTTATTGAAAAATCAGCGGATACATTGATAACAACCTGTGAAAATCATTCCACATGCATGCTACTCATATAAATGACCTTCATTCTTAAATTTTCAGGGTGAATTTTTCAGCATTATTATTAAGAGCTATCAATTATTCAATTTATTCACGATATAAATCATACCATTGATTTATACATGAAATAAGCTGGCTTAGAGAATAGTCCCTTCAACGACTGTAAGATGAAGACACTTGCCGGTAAATCTAAGATCAATACGACGGTCGATACTTAGCATCTCATTGATGTTACACGGTCGCGTGAGTTACGAACGCGGGCAAAGAAGAGACCGATTGGACAGCTGTTGCTCTCTGTTGTGCAACTCTTTCTCTTGCACGCCCGAGCGAACTTCAATCTCGCGCTCTCTCACTCTTATGCGACTATCCTATGCGGTCAATAATAATATTTAATTAATTATTAATAAACTAATAATAAATTAAATAAATTATCATTTATAAAGAGAGGGAAAATTATTTTTAAGTTAAATTTATAAACTAAATTAACGAAAGCTTACAGTTATTTATATTACTTGAATAAACTAACTCTAATAATAAATATTTAAACTAAATTAAATTCTTAACTAAAACTTAAAAACTAATAAAGGAAATAATTTTTTTTGGGGTAGAAAAAAAAATTTATGAAAAATGAACGCCACACACAAAGAAATTCATAAAAATCAATTTTATATTTTTCAATTCAACGTATAAAAATTTATTTTTTTATTAAATTTATTTTTGTTTTTTTTTTAATTATTTTTTTTTTGTGTTTTTCCTCCTTTTCCGGTCGTCCCTCGCTGACTGGACATGGCGACTCTCGCCGGATCCTACTGGAGCCTCACCAGGGCCCTCGTCCAGTCGCTGAAAAAAAAGGGGAGAAAGAAACATTAATAAAATTGTCCAGAATCAAACAGTTATTTTCAAATGAATTTTAACTCTTACCGTAATAGGCTTTCCGCTGTTATGTCCGCCACTTAGATTTTAATTAATTATCCGGGATTTCTCCCTTTGGTAGAGATAGAAAATTTTAACGAGCGATTTAAGGATGCAAACAACAGTTAAGAATACGAGGAAGGTTTTCACTTCCTATATTTATTATTTAATGTGGGTTTTTTTCGAAGAGTACGAACCCAAACGCCTTCGAGCTTGATCACGTTGCATTTATAAATCGATCGATAGAGAGAAAATGTTTTAAATGTCTCTCACTTACCTTTAGATGATTCTTTCTTCTAACACGGCAGGCTTTTATCCCTCCAGAACTTTGCAGCTCACTCGGCCTCTTCCTGAGTCGATTTGGTTGAATAGGCGCGGCTGGGGTTGTAGGATAAAATCTTATGTGCTACTTTCGAATGAAACTCTGAAGGTTGAAGTTATGATCTCTAGTCTTTTTATTAAACGTTTCAATTACAATATTTTTAATTAAACTTCACTTATACACTATACTTTTTACAAATTTTATGAATACAATTTTATTGTATTATGCGTCTTTATTGGGCCCGAAGGCTATTATGCACAGAACTGAATCGATTCGAGATTGGATTACAATTTATTTTCATGTTGTATCACTATTCAATCGAACCGAATTTTTTAATAGTTGTTTGAGAATTTTTAATAAATAATTTGGATTCAGTTATTGACTTTTCAACGCAAACGCGGATTCCTGCAATAACTGAATTTAATCGAATTTCAATTTAAAGATCTTACTGACTTTTCAACGCAAACGCGGATTCCTGCAGTAAGATCAAATGATTTTTAAATAGATTTTTAGTTTAAATATTCCCTATTGACTTTTCGACGCAAACGCGGATTTCTGCAATAGGGTTCTTATTAAAAAGATAAAATTTCTCTTATTGACTTTTCGACGCAAACGCGGATTCCTGCAATAAGATTCACGAAATTTTCGCAGTTTCGTTATTCGCGGTCCGTAGGGCTCAAGATCACGAGATCTGATAGTCAACTAAGGCCCTGAGCCATGGTGCTCAGGCTATTTAAAAACTTTGATTGATGTTTGATGGGAGTAATTAAATTGTTGTCATTGGTGGAAAATGACGACAAGTTTTTATTTATTCGTCAATCGTTATTGCAAAAATCGTCGCGCTACTTTTATACGCATAAGTGATGGTAAAACTGACGCTGCGTTTTCGCGTGCTTTTGTAAAGAGGAGTTTCGTAAATTTATTTATGGAATAAAATAAATTAAATAAAAAAAAAAATTTATTGGACATAACACCGCCGTCTCCATGAGGCAGACCGATAGCGTCTCGATCTGCTTGTGGTTGGAGGCCATAACTACTACACATGGCCCTGTCGACTTCAGGGCACCCTCAAAAAACCAGCGGGCTTCAGTTAATTCTGGTGGAAGATGCCCCGCAGCCATCAACCACGTGCTATCGATCACTTCGATAGCGTTGGTCGGGGTTATGAATCCGATCGGACTCCCGACCATGACGCCCAGGTGCAAAATCGTCTGAAAGAAAAAAGAAAGTTTAAATAGAGCAACTGATAGAAAAAAACGGATAAATACTATTAATAAATAGAGCCACACTTACCTTTGATCCGCTGCGGTGTGTCACAAATTGCATCCAGGACGAAAAGCCTTGAATGTGTTCGTCGGTGGCGTACATTTTTATTACTTTTTCTTTTTTTATTATTTCACTGTGCGCTGACAAAGATCGATTATACACTGAGAATAACTTTCAGCGTCAACCGGAATGTGTACCGAGATAAGAGGTAACCAGAGATCAAATTCGCTCGTGCAGACGCGGCAAAATCTAACTCGCAATGAAACATCGCTAGATGTCGGATCAATGCAGAATTGCACTAATTGCGAACTGTTCTCGCCAGCTTATTTCTTTGCCTTAATTTTTTATTCTAGGTCATATTTACGCATATGTGGATGCATCCTATGCATGTGGAAAGATAAATTAACCAATTGTAACACAAAATTTTAAGTAATAATATAAATTAATCTTAATATTTAGTGATCATAATATGTATGTACCTTCATCTAAGTATTATTATTATTTTTGGTGATGGGAAATAGTAGATTTTAAGGGAGAACTATACCAATAGTTATATTAACTTGAAACTATACAAAAAAAAAGGGGAATAATCTCATAAATTTCTTATATAATCTTATATTTTATATATTGTATATTAGTCGTAAGATATTTTCAAAGTTAACTTGTAAGCGTTATCACGAGCTTTCCGAAAAAGGGACATATGTTTAGAAAAGCAAGAGGGTTTTGCAACCCTCTTACTTTCCGGGGGATTGTTATGTCCAAATAATTTTTTTATTTTTTTTATTTTTTTTAATTATTTAAAATAATTATTTCTGAGCTCCTCTTTGCAAAGTGCGCGAAAACGCAGCGTCAGCTTTTTCACCTTGGTTTTATTCGGCAAAGAATAGTGGGAAGACACCTGCAATAAGTTTAACGAATAAACGATCAACTGTCGTCACTTTCCACCAATGGCGATAATTATAAATTTCCCATAAAATCGCCAAGAAAAGTTTATAAAAAGCCTGAGCACCCATAGCTCAGGGCTAGTCGGTTCTTAAAACTTACGGTCCGCGAATATTCGAACGTTGAAATTTCGTGTAATCTTTTTGCAGGAATCCGCCCTAGGCGTTGAAAAGACAATAGGGCACTTCTTAAATAATCCAGGCTAATTCTTATTGCAGGAATCCGCCCTAGGCGTCGAAAGGTCAGTAAGGGATTTAAATTTTATATTAAAAATCCTCAAATATTGGTCTAAAATTCGATCTGACGCAACCGTAGTAATCGTGCGTCTAGTACAATATTTGTCGGATTTTAAAAACCATCCGGTACGATCGAACCAGTGACGCAAATCACGTGAATTTGCGATTCCATCTCGTGCTGAGTTAATTTGCGCATAATACCACTTTTCGGGTGTGTAAAAGGACGCATTAAATAGATAAATTAAAATCTTATAAAAATATCTGTTAAGGATAAATAATTCTATAATATACATTAAATATAAAGTGGTGAAAAACTAAAGTGAACAAGTGACGTTCAGTTAAAACGTTGTAATTTAAAATACTTAATAAAAGATCAAGTTCATCACTCAAGCCGTTCGATTTTCATTCGAAAGTAGTACATAAGATATCATCCTACCAACCCAGCCGCACCCATTCTACCAACCTTCCAGGAAGGCCGAGTGAGCTGTATAGTTCTGGAGGGATAATAGCTACCGCACTAGAAAAATTGACATCGAAAGGTAGGTGAAAGAACTATTATTCTATCATACTAAAAATACTTTTGGCTTATACAAGAGCACCAGTCTCTTCGAAGACGTTTGGGTTCTTAATTCTCGAAAAGATCCACTATAAATAATAAATTATAGGAAGATAATTTCTTCCTCGTATTCTTTATTGTTGTCCGCACCCTCCAACCCGCTTGTCCTAAAATTACAATCGCTACCAAAGGGAGAAATCCCGGATAAATAATTAAAAATTAAGCGGCGGACATAACACAGCGAACGCGGCATAGAGGCCCCGTTAAATATACGGCAAGCCGGATATAATATCTACTTCGAAATTATTTCTCATTATTATAATTGAAAAAAAATATAATCTACATAAAATTGAGTATTCGGTAGCTAAGGAATAAATTAACTGTTTTAGATTAGATTCAAATAAACGGATGACCAGATTAATATTGAGGAAGGACAGAAATAAATGATTAATAAGGATGTAGGAAAGGGGTGGGGGGAGGAAAAACGGGGAACCCCTAACGTTTTTTAAAAAGTTTTTTTTCTTTTCAATGTTTCTTAAACCGTCCAAAATCACGTTTGAATTTATAAGTAAGAAAGTTTTAGAATTCCAAGAAAATAGTATAAAATCAATTAAATTTTTTTTTCTTATCAATTTACAATAAAACAGAACCCTAGTGTCAAATTACTTCATATATATTTCAATAATGAACTTCAAAATTCACTTTAATGTTAATAATAAATAGTGATCAACAAATGAAAATTTAACAATTAAAAGTAAATGCTTAAACTTTTTCGAAAATCAGAAGTGTCAGCTGAGAAGTTAATGTTAATGACTGTTGTTTTATAAAAAAATTTTGTTTTGTTCTTTCTTTGCATCCAATACTTATGTGAAACGTAATTTTTCTGTGTAAATTACTCACTAAAAAATTTGATTTATTCAAATTTATTAAATATCCAGAAATTTTTTTTTTACTTTTTTAAGGGTTACCCCATTTTGCCATAAAAAGTTATAAATCTTTTAATATCAACTTTAGATAGAACAGAAAAATTAATTTCTTGTCGCAAGAAAATTTCTGTCGCCTCAAAAAAATTTTCTCTGCTCGAGAAAATTTATTTTTCTCATTTTATAATGAAAGCCATTTTTTAGTGCAAGTAACATTTTTTTTTGGACGAGTAAAAATTTTTTGTGCCAAGAAAACCATTTTTTCTGTGTAATGATAGATTCCTTTTTCTGTTTTAAAAACAACAGAAAATGTCAGGGCGTAAACGGAAAATAAAGGAGGAGGACAATTGGGGTAGTCAAGTAATCAAATTGCGGCAGCAATTATTAAACCGTATGGTGCCCAATGAGGCAGGCCGCAGCAAAGCGGCTGGAAAAAAAGAGCCAAAGTTAAGCTGGATGAATGTTGGACAGTCCGGTTTATACATCAGAAAGTGAAGAGGAACTGGTAGAGGACCAGCCATTAGAAATCCGAGCCGAACCGTCAACCTCGGAAACGGTGGTTTCCAGTATTAAAATGGATCCCCCACCAATTATCAAGACTAAACCCTTTGTTTACTAGCCTCTAAATCTTAATCATCATGATTATGACGACGGGGATTTCTCAATCGATTTCGTTGCGGAAACGAATCCTGAATTGACAGTAGACCAACCGAGACAAGTCAGTGGTCTACTGTCGATTCAGGATTATGAAAAAAAGATTCCACTGCTCAGTGAAATGGACGCCCGTCCGTTACCGCAAAAAAAGGGGAGAAGATTTAGGGCAAGAAATGATGAAAATCAGTTATTCATAGTTACGCAAAATAAAAAAGGGACTCTTCAATATAGGCAAGATAAAGAGACTCCAACAATAAAAGCTTTGTGCCTCTGTCAGCGCAAAAAATAACTAAAGAGTCATTGTCAATAGTTTAAATAACTGTAAATAAAAATAGACGCTGAAGTGATTGTAAATAGTGTAAATAGTGTATATAGTTGTATATATATATATATAGGACATATATATGTATATATATATATATCCTTTTACCTAACAATTCAAACATAAGAAGCTCTGTGAAGTGTAATTTAAACTAGTGTAAATAGTTGTAGTGTAAATATTGTGTAAGATAAACTGTGGGTTTCAAAAACCCCTGCACAGAATACCTACGTTCCTCTTTCCATGTTCTACCCCATTTATCCATCGATTGCTATCCTTAAATTCAACTACGCAATGATGATGGATAGCATAAGATAGATCAATCTAGGTTGATCAATGTTTCTTATTGGTTGAAAGCTAAGCGTATTTGAAAAAAAAAACTAATAAATATTCTTTTTTTTTTTATTCCTATCGCATCTTCTGTGGAAAATTGTAAATAGTTGTGTATATTAAAAGTCCAAACCCCAAAAAAACAGTGCCGTAAACAGTTTCGAATATAGACACTCTTTGCAGTGATTAGTTTTAAGATTATAAATATATCTTAATATTAATTAGATTTTATGTTAGGTACGCTTAAAAATAATGATTTTCAAATTCCAGAAATTCAGTATCGTAGTTATTACAATGAAACGGCAAAGGGATGACCATCCCTTGCAAGATACGAGAGCGAAGCGACGCAGATTGAGTCGACAAAGAGCTAAAAAGAGGAAAGCTGAAACAGAGCCAGTTGCTGACATGCTGAAGAATGTTAGTTTTGACACAGAAGATTCGAAGATGAGCATTGATGCCAAAAAACCTCGCTTAAGTGATAATGAAGTTGACAACATCGATATACCAAAATCAACTAAAAAAATACAATATTGTCGGCGTTGTAAAAGCACCACACACACAAGACCAAATTCAAAAGAGTGTTTGAGGATTATTGTGCGTGATAAGAAACCTCCTCCAAAACGAGCTTCTGAAATTGAGAAAAAAAAAATAGATGGTTAGTATTATTTGAAAAATTAGGAGAAGAGGGGGTGGGGCAAAATGGGCCCCTTAAGAAAAAAGGGCTCATATCCTCAGTATTTCTCACTTGTTTCACTTTTTTCTAGCCCCTTTACCTTTATTGAGAAAAGATTTTAATATATTTTTTTCTACCGCTTTTACAATTTTGGGTCTTCTTTTGTCATGTATTCGTATTCAATATGCTCCAAAAATAAAAAATTCAAATTCGGAACAATATGGGCTCTCTAAAAAATCTACTAGAATTCCACTATTATTAATTTCATCTCAATCATATGTTACACATCAAGAGAGAAAAGTAGGACACTTCAAGCCGAGTGTACGAGAGCAAGGATCGCGAATACTCGGATTAGGATTTCCTTCGTTCCTCCGTTGTGTATCTACGATTTTTCACCAGATCTGCCTCTAAAAATTCAAAATTTGGCCTCTCAAGCACTTTGCAAGGGTTTCTTGTTCATAAGTCATTTAGAATGGACAAAAATTTTAGGGGGCTCATTCTCCTTCCCCCTCCGCTTTTCACTATAATAATCAAACTTTAAGCTTTAATGATTTAGAATTAAAAATAAATTTTCTTCGCAGAGAATCTTCAGTGTAAATTTTGTGGGTTAAAAGGACACACTAGAAGAACATCCAAGCTGTGTTTAAAAAATATATCATCCAAGCGCAAATTGGCATTGGACGATGATTTTAGAGACACTGGAATATATACGATTCAAAAGGGTTGACAAGTTTTTGGAATGCTTCAGCGTTAACTGGAGAACAACGACGAAAAAATAATTAGTATTATTCGTCAAGATGTGTGTAATCTATCGCGTTTATTTTTAAATTTACAACTTTACATAAATTATTTTTATAAAACTAATGCATTATTGATGTCGTTTGACACGTTTAAAGGCTTATATAATACCGATCAACCAAAGTTTTTACATTTTGTTTACAAATTCATAAAAAGTAAAAGTAAAATAATCATTAATGATCCTAAGTTAGTTAGTGATACATATTTGAAGATAGTTGACGAATTTAATTATAATATGAAATATTTAAGTACGATTTATGAAGATTTGGTAGTTAATTATACAGTCACATTGAAAAATAATTTACAAATGCATGCATTGAATAGAATAAAAAAATGCTTGTTGAAAAGATTCAGATTTAAATAAAATAGATATTAAAGAACAATGTACTCAATGTTGGGTAAATCATAAGCGTGATGAAATTAATCTACCTATAATAGAAATCTGCGATAATTTACGGCATACAAAAGATAATACAAAATGGTTCGATTCAATTTATAATTGGACACAATATCAATGCGAGATAAGTAAGAACAATATTATATCATTTGCTGTGTTCCCTATAGGACAGCATGGACTAAAATTTATAAATAACAATGCCCAAAGCTGGTACTATGTATTACAACGAGCAGGTGTAATTGATCCAAAGATTGAAAAATTGAAAGGTAATTTAGAAAACAAACTATTAGTTATATGGGCCAAAGTACATAAAATAAAAAAATCATCTAATGTTAGGTTCGGTTGTTCCATAAAAACTAACGGTGTTGTTGTGTCAGTATCAATGTCACGTTATAAACAGAATAAAAAGTTAGTAGGTCATCCGGAAAATGAGCATTTGTATGATTATAAAAATGATGTAAATAAAAACAAATACAAAAAGTGATGTTACATTGATCCTGGTTCCCGAGTACCGTTAGTTATGCATAAGATAAATAATATTAGTAATAAAAAAACATATAGCAGAGTAACGAAAAACCTTATGAATTTGAATATGATGAAACACCGTCGGGATGCTTTACGAAATAAAATCATTATAAAAATTTTACGTGATGAACAATGAGATCGTAAAAGAATTGAACAAGAAAAAAACATTGTTATATCCGCTAAAACCGAGCATAATGATGATTATGCCAAATTTCGTTGGAAGTGGTTTAACAAACGACAAATTATATATGAGTCAAATTTAAAATTAACAAGATTGAGATTAGATAGTGTAGTTTTCAGACACAAAACTGAAAATATTGTTAATCACCATATTTTATTTGATAGTGTTACGCCCAGGTAACGGGTACCGATGGACAATTATTATTATCATTTTCGGCCCTAGTCTTTCGACCACTAGACCGGGATCACCCTGAGTAGATTATCTGGGAGGTATTTTGAAATAAAAAAATTATTGTTGGATGTACGATTTAAATTACTAATATATTCTACAAAAAAATTTTGACGATATGAATACGATAATATCTGAGATTAAAATTATAATTAGGTGGCTAATCAGCCGACACTAATTGCATAAACAAAAAAAACGATTATTAATTCGGAATTATAGCGGGGACATAAGGTGGCGAGCCGCCCACACTTACTTGTATAATTTCGAATTTTACAATAAAATATTACTATAAGAATTTTATTTTATAATCGGTGAGAACCAGTAATTTTAAACGTAAAAATATCTCTTTTGTTTGTGTCACGAGTTATCGGTGAATTAATAATTCAATTGACTTATATGATAACTTAAATTTACAGTACCTGTGGTCGCAGCAACTGGATGTCTTTTTATTTGTATTATTGTAGTAGATTGCACTGAATCTAGCGTAATATTTACGTTTACAATTTTGTTTTTCACCGTTAAATTTATATTTTTAATTACACTAAACTAATAGAATACTTGTAAAATATTTGTTAATCTAAGTATAAGAACACTTGTATTAGAACGGAACTAACGTAAAATTGAGGTGTGTGTGTGTGTATAAAAAAACTAAACTAGTACGGAACTAGTGTAAAAGTGTAAGAACACTTGTAAGAGAACAACTTAACTAGTGCGGAACTAGTGTGGAGTGAAAAATCACTTGTACTTAATTGTCCTGTTTGACCCAGAACTAAAGTTGAAGAGAGCATTTCTTTTTTCAGCGACACTTTTTATAATTTTTTTTTTTTCTTTCCTTATTGGCTATCGTCCCGATAGGGCCACGTGCCAGATACTGTAGTGTTGATCCTCTTGATCCACGTAGTATATTTAAGCTTTAGTGTATGTATGATATGTGTATGAGGGTATGTCGATATGGTAGGTAGAATTGTGGCTATTTTCAGTGAATGTTTATGTAGATTGAATGTTAGTATTAAGAGGTGTATTATTACATGTAGGGTTTGGGGTACTAAATATTTATTTGATTATGGTTTAGGTAACGTATGATGGGATGAGTCACTGTGTATGAAGATGACAGGACCAGTGACTGGACCGCACAATCTGAAACAAAGTTTTTGTAATTAGAGAGACTGTTGATTAACGCGATTCTAGAGTTACTGTCAGCGAGTTGACAGCTCCAAAGCAAATGTTTGACTGTCTGTTTGTCATCACCGTATTCGCAATTTGCATTGTCTATGATGTTCATCCGGGCAAGGTGAGCTCTAGCTTGAGTGTGGCCGCATCTTAATCTGTTGGAGATTGTAATTTGTTGTCTTGTAAGCCCGAGTCCTTTGAACCAAGGCTTACTTTGAAACTCAGTGGTATGATTAAAGTAAATTTTACCTTTTGTGGCTGCATATTCCTGCATAAACGTATATGTTTCTTGTTTTAGCTGCGATTTGAACCCTTGGAATAGGTCCCGGTAGGTGTAGCCATGCACCTGATCCGCCTGAATGTTTCCTTTGGCTGTATCTTTAGCGAGCTGGTCAGCTTTGTCATTTCCTTTAATCCCTTTATGAGCTGGGGTCCATATAAGGCATATGCTAGTTCCTGAATTCTTGGCTGTTCTTAGTTGGTCCCTTAGTTTTAGAGTCACTAGTGGATCTTTACATGTACCGTATCCTTCCAAGCTCTTTATAACGGCTTGGGAATCCGTACAAATAAGTGCTTTTGGAGTACCTTTAGTAAGTATGTGGTTAATAGCCATCTGTATCGCTGTAGTTTCAGCTGTGAAGATAGAGTTAGTTTTATCGAGAGCTTTTTGATCTGTTTCTTGTTCGTTTGTATTCACCCATGCTGATCCCACTCCATCCGTGGTTTTGGATCCATCAGTGAAAATTCTTGCATAATCCGGGTACTTTTCCTGCACCTGTTCAGCCCAAGTTGCCGCAACTAGGGCGTTTTTTACTGCTTCTGCGCCAATTTCAAGGTCGGTTGTTGTAGTTGTAAACCTGCTCCAATAATTTATCTGCGCTGCCACTGGTATATCATTTTTGACTATGTCTGCCAGTTTGGACTGTTCTAATAGACATGTTTTGTATAATAGAGAGTAGAATCTTTTTCCATAGTTTGGCTTATTTCTGCTTGCCAGGAATTTTTGTGAGGCTTCCAAGAGTTTGAATGTTTTGATCAGTTGATCCGTTTGTCTGGAGGATGTTCTCGCTAGATACCTTCTGGCCAGGTAGTTGGCTCCACTATCCAAGTCTGGTTCAGCTGCGATGTGCAGGAGTACGTTTAACGGGGTAGTAATTAAATTGTCGGTAGCTTTTCTTAGTGCAGCGTATTGTAGTCTTTTAATCTTGATTAGATTAGACTTTGAAGAGTCCCGGTAAAGAATGAGACCCCAATCCGTCGTTGCTCTGACGAGGAATTTATATACTTGCAGTACTGTAGAGGGGTGGGCTCCCCACTTCCATCCTGTTATAGCTTTCAGAATGTCTCCATATTTCCTAGCCTTATCATTGATAGAGTTGATATGGCTGGACCAGTTAAGTCTATTATTTATTGTAACCGCTAGGAATTTGGTTTCAGTGGACTCATAAATTATTTTGTTACCGAGTGTTAAGCTGGCTGGTTCCCTGTTTCTTTTGTTTGTAAAGACCATCAGAACTGTTTTATCCATGGATACTTCTAGACCCCTGTCCTTTAGCCAAGGGTTCAGTTTCTCTAGTGACTCCTGTAGGATTTTCATGATGAGATTTAGGTCTTGTAGTAGGAGATATATTGCGAAGTCGTCCGCGAACGACAGGATACTGACCCATTTGTGGACGTGTCTTCTTATTGATCTCATGTATACATTAAAAAGAATTGGGCTGAGAACACTTCCCTGCGGTAGACCTCTATTGACGGTGGCTGTCTTGATGATCTCCCTGTTAACTTCGAAGTGCAGTATTCTATCCACTAAGAGTGATTCAATTGCGTGAATAAGTACCTCCGGAATATGCAAAGTTCGCAATTCATCGATCAGAGTTTGTATGTCTACATTGTCGAATGCACCTGAGATGTCGAGAAACAGGGCACCCATGTATCTCCCCTTGATCATGGCCAGGTTAGCTTCTGAGACCAGTTGAGTGATGTTATCAATGCATGATCTACCCTGCCTAAACCCATTGAACTCATTTGGTAGGAGCTTAAAGTGCTCGATCCACCACGTTATTCTGTCGTTTAGTATTCTCTCGTATATCTTCATCAGGCAATTGGAGATGGCTATTGGCCTGTATCCTTTGGATGGTTTCGGGATAAGGCAAACTTTATACTCTTTCCAGCTCTCTGGGATGGTAGCTTGTTTTAAGAAATGATTGAAGAACCTCGTAATTAATTCTAACGCAGATATGGGCAGTTTGCATATAAGCTCATATGTGATCTCATCAGTACCTGAAGATTTCTTTTTTTTGCATTTTCTTAGTTCCACAGCGGCTCTTGTTTCGTCTAGGGTGATAGGGTCTGATAGTATACCCTGGTAGGTGCGATGTTCTTCTGATAATAGTTCTTGCTGCTCGTGCTCCCTCTGTTGTCGATTTATTGGCCTCTGAGTGGTTAATTTGTTTATAACTAGATTTATTTCTGGATCATTTGGCGAGAATGTGTCTGTACTTGGTCTAACACTCAGTCTTCTTTTGAAGCTCTTGATACAGCTCCACATTTTATTGACTTCCATGTCAGGGTTTATGGAATCACAGAAATTCCTCCAGGCTTCCCTTTTGGCCTTTCTGGCGGTTTTTTTTAAACTCTTTGTGTGCTTGTACAGCTTGGTCGTATGTATTTTCTCCAGGTTGCGTGAAAAAGCGACGCACTGCCAACCTTCTTGTCTCAACCTTTTCTTTACATCCCTCTGTCCACCACCTGGCAGGTGGAGGGGCTTTTCTTTGTGATGTTTGTTGCTGATCGTTGCAGATGTTTTTGTCGTTGTTATTGTTACTGTTTTTTTTTATTATTATTTCTGTTTTTGTGGTTTGAAGCCATCTCGTTGGGACTCGTTTCTTCCTCTTTTGATTCTTCGACTGCTTTCTTGACGATGTCAATAAATTGTTCATATCCTGTTGTGTCTGCTGCTTTTATTTTTACCAATTCCTTCGATACGTATTTGCAGAATTAATGTTCATTTAATCCTCTTATGTTGAGTTTTCTTGGTTGTTTTTCCTTGTAGAAGTTTGTAGCTTCCACGGTAATGATTATTGGTAGGTGATCACTACCCATGCTGTCCTTGTACGGGTTCCATGTTATCTTGGTATTTAGCTGGCTATCAATGATGGTAATGTCTGGGGCACTGATGTTATTGGCGCCCTCTGGACCCGTTATTCTGGTACTCGTCCCATCATTGATGTTCATGAGGGTTGAGTCGACCAGAATCTCTTCCAGTAGTAAACCCTGCTGGTTAGGAATTGTGCTTCCCCAAGTCCGACTTTGAGCGTTAAGGTCACCACATACGATCACGTTTTGAAGTTGTTGTAGTTTCCGTATAGTGTCTTCCCATTGAGCGCGAGTCAGTGATGCTGTTGGGTCTGGGGGATGGTAGACGTTTGCGATGTGATAAGTTTCGTTTTTTGCTTCGATTTTTATTACGATATATTCCAGTTTGTCCGGTAAGTTCAGTGTGGTTATTCTGTCGTAATATATATCGTCCCTTATGAAGCATGCAACTCCACCCCCAGTTATGTTGGTGATCCTATCCATTCGTACTGTATTGAAGCCCTTTATGTGATAAGTTTGTTTTGGTTTGAGCCAGGTTTCTTCAATCAATAAGACATCGATGTTATGCTCATTGATAAAGTTTGGGATCGAGTCCCTCCTCTGCCAGAGGCTCCTAGCGTTCCACTGGCAGATTTTCATGCGTTTCAATTGAGTATTGAAGGTGGTGGGCCTCCCACTGGATCTTCCTCCACCTCCATTTCACGTGCTGCGTCGACTATTTGGTCACTGAACTGTTGTATGCCTGGGATGGGAAGTATTTTATCTAGTAACCTGTCCGTGTACTGTCTTATCTTGTTGTCGACTGCTTGATGGACCATCGCGTTCACATATTGCTTGATAGCGTCTTCTCCCATGGAACTTGCTACTACTTTTACTTCTAATTTACCCGGCATCTTGATTAGAGCGAAGGGACTTGCTTTTGCCTCCGAGGATTGTTGGGATCGTGAATCGCGTGATTCCAGATCTTCTTGTTCGGTGAGAATTTCGTTGCAACTTTGCAATTCATAGTATCATGTATCCTGATGTACTGATGGAGAAATTATAGTCTCTTGAGAGTTGTATGATGAGATTCTAACTCTAGCAGTGCTCGAAGCTCTAATAGCTGATCTCGCTACGTTTCTTGCAACTCTGTTCCTGATACTGTAGTTGATAATTCCCTGCTCTTTGCCCTAGTGTGAGCACTGTGTCGACAAGGCTTCATGCATGAGGTTGCAGTTGGCGCATCTTGGTTCCTGACTGTTGCATTCTTTGGTCGGATGTGATATACTGCCGCATCTTTGACACTTAGGGCGCTGACTTTTGCAGTCCCGTTTGAGGTGTCCGAAGGTAAGGCAATTATAACACATGACTGGTCTTGGGATGTATTCCTTTATCGGCATAGTGACATAGTAGATATTGGCTTTTGCCGGTAGTGTTCTGTTCCTGAAGTATAGTTTGACAGCTGTGGTATTTTCAAGTGTTATTGACTGAGAGTTGCTATCATTCACATCGTTCTTTACTCGTCTTTTCATTCTTTACACTTTGGCCAATTGAACGTCCGGCTGGTTGGGGAATTTAATTACTTTTTTAATTTCTTCTTCGCCTAGGGTGGGATCGACTCCCCTGATTACTCCAATACGGTAGAAGCTTTGTATTGGGATGTAAGCAATCCAATTCACACAAACCTCGGTCTTGATTCGATCCATGAATCTGTTGGCCTCTAGATAGGAAGTAAAAATGACCTTATACTTTTCTTTGCTAATCGGCACTAGACTTTCCATGGTTTTATGAAACTCCTGGAGGTTTTTGCCCATGGACATGATGTATAGATTGCCCAGATTATGTCCTTCTCTCTCGTCTGCAACTTGTACAGTGAATGGGCCAATGTCTTTGCTGTCGTATCTGTTGCTATCTATGATTCTTCTCTGCGCTGCTGGGAATGCATTTCTTGAATTCTCTTCTGGTCTTGTTTTTCTCTTCGACTCTCTAAGTGTTGTCGAGGATATATCGGCTTTCCGTTTTGAGTTTGCGTCTATATCAGAAGTCACGGAAGTTGTAAACTCCATGGTGGTTGCGTGTATTTGACAAACCAGACAGTTGCGGAGTTTATAAGCAGGTAGATAAAAAGAAAAGAAAAGTGTTATTAATTACTCAATCAAATGGTGTTCTAATATAACTTTATATACTTGCAGTGCAGCTAATCATACTATCTAAATTTTTCTAAGCAGTACAGCTTTGGTAGAGAGAAAAAAAAAAAGAATAAAGCGTGAAAGGTGTTTGAGACAGGAAAACTCTAGGTTAAATGAAAATGTTTGTAGATTCTCTTGTAGTTGTTGAATCTCGACTCTGGTGAGCACGTGGTCCAAAATGTAATATCTATAGGTCTACTGCTATGAGTAGCCTACAAAATTCGAGGCTTGCGCCTTGCCTGATGTTATTTGAAGAATCCTTATGTTTTATTGATTTGAATTATCTTTTACGTTGGTTTCTATGTTTTTATTTGCGTTTTGTTAAGTTTTTTATGAATGTGTATGTAAAAATTAATGACAAATTAACTGTTTAACTATTTTCGGCTCCGATTACCTTCTCCTTGTCACTTTTTATAATTGTCTAGTTGACCTATCTTGTGCATTGTTTTGGGGGAAGACTGTATCCAATCAGAGTACAGCTCTTCAGGGGCCTTCCCCTTCTCTATAGAGTTTTACCCCGGAAAAGTGGTGAGGGCACTCTCTGATGCGGGCGTATGTGCGTGCGCATCCACACATACACTCACGTTTACAATATTATTTTTATTATAATAGTTTAAATTTATTTATTATAATAATTTAAATTTATTCATTATGATAATTCAATTTTTTAGTTACTATAACAATTTTAATTTTATTTATTATAATAATTCAATTTTAGTTATTACAACAATTTAATTCTATTTGCTATAATAATTGAATTTTCAATATTATAACAGTTCAATTTTATTTATTACTATAATTCAATTTTCTTTATTATAACAATTTCATTTCATTTATTATAATAATTTAAATATACTTATTATAAAAATTCAAATTTAGTTGTTATAACAGTTTTAAATTTATTTATTGCAAAAATTTAGTTTTTATATTTTGCAACCTGATAATATTTGGTATTTAGACTTTTACATTTATTTATTTGTATTAACATTTAATGTTGGCGCTGGGCCTGTTTAACTTACTCATTGTTATTCTTATTTACTTAGATATTACTATTTTTGTAAGTCAATTTGAATGATGTTGGAATTAAATCCTAATTTGAAAATAAAAATAGGTGGCTAGCAGCCGACTTTATTTATAATATTAAAAAGTAAAAAGTACTAAGATTATAAATAAAAAGGAAAATATTATTAGGTGGCTAAACGGCTGACTCTAATTTCCAAAATTCAAAATTTATATTTACTATTCTAATTTTTAATTATCTCGTATTTCTTAATTAAAATTATATGCTAAGTAATTTTTATTAAAAGTATTTTGTTAGTTAAAAATTATTTTAAATAATCAATTTTTTTTTTATTTGGATTTTAAATTTCCTTAATGACTATTTCGTCATTAATATCTATTTTCGTCTAGACATCTAAATTTGTTTCTTTAATGGCTATTTCGTTATTGAAAACAATTTTGTCTATTTGTTCTATGATCCCGAGATGTCTCGACAAAAGTGCACTCAGAAAGAAAGTAAGATTGTTTAAAAGATTACTTCATTTATTTATATAAAAAATAGAATTTGTTTACTTCTTACCTATTCTGAGTACGTTTCTGCCGATAAATATTTTTGGTTACTTTCCACGTAAGTATTTTTAACTAGCCGTTGGGCCTTGATAATTACTTAAGGGTCATTACGGCTATTTTTAATTGTTTGTTCTAGCATTTCAACAAATGCCAAAACAAACAGGCCTAATCTTTTAAAAGTATTTTCTCTTTTTGAACTACCTTATCTCTTATCTTTCTAATATTATTATTATTTTTTTTTAAACTAAAAATAAAAGTAAAAATGAAAACTAATCGCCAGCTTAATTTTAATTGTAAAATAAAATTATAATGCCAAATAAAATTCGGGAATTAAATGTATTTTTTATCAATTTTAACTGGACGTAACAATAGCAATGATAAAGTTTTTGAAAAAAAATATAAATGTAGGTGTAAATATCGATGTAACATTAAATTACATTGTAAAAATTGGAAAAGTGATAAATTTTGTTTCGCAACAATATTACGTCAGAATAATAGTAACAGACAAAGGTTTTATCGTTGCCGGTATTGTAGAAATAAAAATGGAATTTTGAAAAAAAAAATTAGTCCAAAAACATTATATAAATAAAGAGCAAGAATTAGTAAATTCTACACTAAAAATTGAAAAAAATCGTAAAAAAATGATAAGAAATCAAAAGACTTTGGTCGGCTAGGGGGCTGGGGCTAATTTCATGCATGTAGAAAAATTTTCAGGTGACCGGTATTCCCACATAAAGTACCCTAAAAACTTGAAAAATGAAAAAAATGTTAGAGTATCTTTTGTAGATGAACATTGGACCAGCCAAGCTTGTTCTAACTGCCTTAGTACAAAAAAATTAAATATAAAAGTCAATTTTGATCCGCGAAGCCGTACTGCTACTTGCTCAAAGTGTCAGCACACATTAGAACGTGATAAAAACGCTGCGAAAAATATTTATTTAAAAAACGTACAAGGGTATCTTAGAAACCAACCAGAAGTTTATCCACCGCAATTAGATAACGAACTAAATGATTGATTAAATTGTAAATAATAATAAAAACCAACAAAAAAAAGTGAGTTGAGTTGTTTATAAATTGGCTATTTTCAAAAAAATTATTTCTATAGTCACACCGAGTTATAGCGAGCTGAACGCAATTACAATTTTGGCCCGGCGCGCTCTCGGGAGTAGAGTAAGACTAGTAGTGGGGGTCACGGACAGTTGTGCTCAATTAAACTGTTCTCCGCGGGAGCTCAGTTGCTGTCTTTCTATCCGCTCTACTTGTTGAATTTTTTTTTTTTTATTTATTACTTATAATTAAATTTTTCATAAATAAAAAAAATAAAAAAAATTTTATGTATTGAAATTTTTAAATTAAAGCAATAATACATTTTTAATTTCATTGGTTATGAATTATTACTGAACTTATCTTTCTTATTAATTAAAAAAAACGAAAAAAGTATCATCTTTGCTAAATTATTAAAATATAGTATTTATCCTGGATTTAATTTTTACACAGAAAAAAATGTCGCAGAATTTAAAATTAAAAATTGTTTTCAACTTTTCAGAAAATAATTAAATGAATTTTAATTTTAATTGTTACACTTTGATTGACAATAAATAATAATATATAAATAAATACCAGTTTTGACTAATTAAATAAAAACAATAAAATTAAGCAAAAGTTTGTTTGTTATTTATTAGAATTTTATCTAAAAAATTACGTTGTTAATTATAAATAATAATTAATCTCAATTGTCGCATTTCAATTTCAGAGAGGTAATGATTTATTCATAAAATAAAAAAAAATTTTTGTAGCTCCTTAATTATCATTTCTTAAATAATAATTATATTAATTATAAATAAAAAATATTTTACATTATAGTATTTAAAAGTAATAATTCATAACTAATGAAATTAAAAATGTATCATTGCTTTAATTTGAAAATTTCAATACATAAAAATTTTTTTTATTTTTTTTATTTATGAAAAATTTAATTATAAGTAATAAATAAAAAAAAAAAAAAGTCCAACAAGTAGAGCGGATAATTAATTAATTAATGTAACGTGGACCTAAGTCCGCTTCCGCCAACCGGAAGCCGAGGCCTCGCCCTTTTGGGCATACTCGCGTTGCGTAATCCCATCTCTTCTACCCAGACGACACTCTCAGTCGAAACCAAGAGTGGACATTTACCGAGGGTATAATCAAAAATCCCCATTGCGTGTGGTATCTAACCACAGCCACCACGAGTCCTACCTCACTCGGCCCCTCATCCCTTCCATCCCAGGAAATAAAGAGACTCTGGCTGAAATGGGGCTTGGAACGGGGCCCCCATGGTATCAATTCTCTGTATTGATCTACAGGCTGCAGATAAGTGGTGAGTTACAGCATAACTCATTACCCTAAAAGGGTTTCTTCCACATTATCCCACTTGGATCGTAGGACGGCAACTAATAAAGATTGCCCTCTACCGTCATCCCCAAGTGATTATCATTTGCTAACTATAGCTTGTGATAGTATTTTGTACGGGCTTGTATACCTTAGAAGTTTAAGACAGTCAAAAGGGTAGGTCTCACCCGCGCAGAGGTACCTATTGGCTTCCTGCAACCACGGAGTTGCCACATGTTACAAGGTGCAAAACAAGTGGGCACCGCTAACGGTTGGAGTAATAGTCTCAGAACCCGCGAAGAGGGTGGTACTTGCTTGGTCTGACGCCCCCTAGAGGGCGCCAAAACCTCTTCTGAGTAGTAGAGCGGATAGAAAGACAGCAACTGATCTCCCGCGGAGAACAGTTCAGTTGAGCACAACTGTCCGTGACCCCCACTACTAGTCTTTGTTATGTCCGCCGCTTAGATTTAAATTAATTATCCGGGATTTCTCCCTTCGGTAGCGATAGAAAAATTTAACGAGCGATTCGAAGGATGCGGACAACAGTAAAGAATACGAGGAAGGTTTTCACTTCCTACATTTATTATTTAATGTGGGTTTTTCGAAGAGTACGAACCCAAACGCCTTCGAGCTTGGTCACGTTGCATTTAAATATCGATCAATAGAGAGAAAATATTTTAATTGTCTCTCACTTAGCTTTAGATGAGTCTTTCTTCTAGTACGGCAGGTTGTATCCCTCCAGGACTTTGCAGCTCACTCGGCCTCTTCCTGAAGACGTTGGTTGAATGGGCGCGGCTGGGGTAGTAGGATAGAATCTTATGTGCTATTTTCGAATGAACTCACTAAATTAAGATTATGATCTTTTGTCTATTTATTTACTTTTTCAATTACAGCACTTAAACACTATAACTGTTACAATGGTTTGCACTTATAAAAGATATAAAACCATTCAATTTGGTTATTATCAATTTTAATTATTTTTAAAATTATGCGTCCTTATGTAGCCTTATGGCTTTTTATGCGCAGATAATCTCGACCCGAGATCGGACTACAATACACTTGATTTTTGTGTCACTATTCGATCGAGTCGGAATGATTTCTATAATAATTGTAAATAACAAAAGAATACCGCTACACGATAGGAAAATATCGGCCAAGTACCTTAATCAATTTACAATTTACTGAATCTAAATATAAGATAAACCGCTGTTAATAAAATAATACCGCTACACGATAGGAACTATCGGCCTAGTACCTTTTATTATGGACGGTTACTTATTGCCTTGTCTAGGACAGATTTTTGCAATAAGATTACGGGCTATCGACGCCGTTTACGCGGACCGTAGGACTCGAAATTTAAAGATCTGATCAACAACCACGACACCGTTTACACGATACCGTAGGACTCGAGATCTGAAAATTTAATCAACAACTAAGGCCCTGAGCCATGGTGCTTAGGCTAGTTAAAAACTTTGATTGATGTTTGATGGGAGTAATTAAATTGTTGTCATTGGTGGAAAATGACGACAAGTTTATATTTATTCGTCAATCGTTATTGCAAAAATCGTCGCGCTACTTTTATACACATAAGTGATGGTAAAACTGACGCTGCGTTTTCGCGTGCTTTTGTAAAGAGGAGTTTCGTAAATTTATTTATGAAATAAAATAAATTAAATAAAAAAAAATTTATTGGACATAACATATCCCCCGGAAAGTAAGAGGGTTGCGAATATGTGAAACATTTATATAAGTATCAATCTACCCACACCTGTATATTTAAGAAAATCTTTGGGTATTTAAACACGATCGGATGTTACCTTTACGTAATGATATAATTTGAGAAGTAAGCTTGGGTCGTGCATTGTTTCCTGCGTGTTGCATTTATTTAAATCTGCATCGTGCCGACACCTAGCGATGTATGGTTTATTAATTAATTTTGCTGATTCCGTACCGGGGAATATGATCCTAGATCAAATGACACCGTCCGGTATCCATTCTTTCTTTCTTTACCAAAAAAAACTCCAGTATGCGAATGACTGCAGTGCGGAACACAGTAAAAAAAAAAAAAAAAAACATTTTGTGAACTAAACTTGTGAAAATAGAAAGTAAGTGCAGGATTATTAAGTTGTCAAGTATGTTAAAAAAAAAAATTTTATAATAATCTGTTTCTCTTTTTTCCTTTCTAGGAACTCTTGGGGTTAGCGTCATTGGTATCAGCTCTGGCCCGGCCTCTAAATCCGGTGGTGGCCCTAGAGCTGATAACATTCGTCTGGCGAGTCGCTCGCGATCACTCGCCCGAATTGGAGGTTCTTCGGGAGTTTTACGAGCCAAGGGAGCGCACGGCGGAAACTTTCGAGTTGTACGTGCCTCCAAACCTTGAGGAGGTCGAGGTTCTGGCCACCGCCTTGAGGGAGATGGCAGAAAATCAGTTCAGGTAGATTTCCCATTATTGTGGTTCGACAAAATTTTATTTAAATCCTTCCCTTTCTAAAAAAAAAAATAATTTTATATATGTTTTTCTAGAACGCGACCTATCGTTACCGCCTTAAGCGATGAGGAGTGAAGGGGACGCTGTTCGAGGAAGGAGCTGTCAAATTTAAAGTTAAAAACAAAAAAAAATTCTAAACTTGTAATGTAAGAAATTTATGTAAAAAAAAATTTTTATATATATAATAAACAAAACAAAAAAAAATATCCACCTGAGGAAATTTTATTAATTATTTTTTTTTTCTTTTTATTTTTGTTTTTGGTGTTTTTTTTTTAAAGTATTAGCCACACGTGTGTGTCTGAGGGAGAGGGTCATGATTAGTATGTGAGAGAGTAGGATAGGTAGTGTCCAATCGGTCTCCTCTTTGTGCGACGTTCGTCGTTCTCGCGGACGCTCTATAGCAACGAGATGCTAGGTATCGACCGTTGCATTGATTCTTTGGATAAATGAACATTTAATCGGCAAGTGGTGCTATCTTATAGATTTCTGGGGGAACTGATTCCCAACGACAGCTTACTTCCCACGGAATTATTTCCGTCTTTGTTACTCTTATTGAAATGTTACTTTTCATGTAATTAGCGGGTAATATCGTTGATCATGCTTGAAATATCCAAAGATTTACATTTGGTTATACTATTTGTCTTAATGATTAATATATATATATATATATGTAATATATATATAGTATTTATTTTTATATAATGATGTATGATAGAATAATAAAATAATATTATAATATTGTTTTTGCTTAAACGAAACTTAAGCGTACTTGCGAATTAAGGTGCAAAATGCTTAATCGCGGAATATTGGTCGATTTTGCTGATATCAGCAAGGTCAAGGATTTTTTACTTTTGATTTCATTATTTTAAGAATTATTTTGTTCTTATCGTTCATAATATTTTTCGTTTATTGTTGTTACTGCTTCTATTTAATAGCTGTGAACTGTTTTAACTGGGGTAAGTAGGTTTTAATAATTTTTTTCGTTCCGCATATTTTTTTTTTTTCTTCTTTCAGGCCAAAAAAAATTATAATAGCACTGCTCCTGTCCCCTCAGGAAGTAACAGAATTTATTCTTTGTTTTCTGATTTTAAATATTCTTTCAGTTCGGAAAGAGAAAAAAAACGTGCAACAGATTAATTCGTAAGCCACGGGATTCACTAGAAGGATGCCCTTTTCCAACGGTTGAGGAATTAGATGTTCCCGAAACTCAACCCTTATGGTATGATTACTTCGATCCCGTATGTTTGTTGGTTACCCATCAATATGAGGTCGATTGGTTGCATTCTATTGCCCCTTTCGCCCCCCCCCCTACTGATTCACAGGGTGTAGTTACGACGTTGTTGGATGTAATTATTATAAATATTTTCCTAATTTGTTCTTTTCATTGCAAGTACAAAAAAAATTTCTTTTTAGTATGCTGTGATTAACTTGCATTTTCATTATACGGACGATCGTTTGCTCAATTGTGGAACTTTATTGGAAAGTTTAAGAGATATTCGAGACATCAGAGAGTACCGAAAAAATCTTCGATTTTTAAAGTATCGTTCAAAAGAATTTCCTTTAATTTGGTTATTTAAATGTTAAGTTCAAAAAAACTTTATTAAACAGTTAAATTGAAGAAAAAAAAAAAAACTTTTCATAATAAATCCTGGGCTTACTCATTTCAAACCTTTTCTAACTCATTTTTTTTTTTCGAAAAAAAAAAAATTTTAGTTTTTGTACTAATTCTTCAGGTCTAAATAATTTATTTCAACGTTCGTTCAATACCGTTGTATTGAACGTTCATGTCGCTCAGCTTCTCATATTTCAGCTGATCGCAACATTCTTACCTCAAGACTGTCATTCCAGTGTTTAACTTTGCACAATTAACATGTTTCTATCATTCGGACAAAAATATCATCTTGACGTTCCGATCTACTATTTCGTTAGGTCGGATTTAGAGTTTGCCAATATTAGGCGAATTTTCTCAATTTGGAACCCAAAGGTCCGAATTTGTGATTGTTATTATTCCTATGGTGTGAGAAATAGTTTACTACATGTAAGTTGCACAAAGTTAATTAGAATTAGTGAGAAAAACTAATTTATATGTGGTTGGTGTTCCTAATGGACTTTATTTATTTAGTATTATTTAAATACTACGTATTCCTTGGCCTGCTGTCCTAGCCGGTTGAAGCGGGAGTTATTTTTGGCTTGGAGTAAGCACGTTTGGAGGACTAAGGAAAAGGAAGATGACGATGACGAGGATGAAGATTGGTTACTGGATATGGAACCAATCGATTGGTTGTTCGATGGGACCATTAGAATTGAGGAGGATATCGAGGCATTGGAGGAACTTGGGGATTCCGAGGATGAAGGTTCAGTGGATCTTGATGGAGAGGTAGATCCTTTCGATCCAGCCGTTGCTGGATAAATGAACATATTTCACAACCACTTATTTATTGTGGCGTCATCTTACTTAATAAAGATTGACGATTGGAAATTCTTTGTGTGTTTTTTTTTTATTTGGTTTTTTTTTTATGTATCCCAAAAAAACGAAATTTTTTTTTGTACTTCTATTTATTAGCGATTTTTGTTGGTCGCCTGGTAAGTGTGGTTGTTTATTTTATTTGAGGTAAGTTATTACTTTTTGTTAATTATTCATTTTATCCGGCTGGATTCTAAAAGAGATTTCTTTTGATTTAGGTTGGTGAAATAAAGGAGTTGGCGGTTAATAGGAGAAATGGGGAATAGAATGAATAGTTTGAAAGCGGGTGTATCCGGTTAGAATTTAGAGGAATTTTTAAGAAGTCTAATGGGAACATCAATTGAAGTTGTTCTGACGAGTAATTATAAGGTAAGAATGTCCGATTCAATTTTGTAGAGAAAGATCTTAATTTTAATAATTCGTTCCAACTTAGGAAATTCCAGTCAACGCTCTCTGTTATATCTTATTGTTAGTTTTCATATTTGCGTCTCCTTTTTTTTTGTTCTATTTTAGCTTACTGTTTCCAACCGGAGGTGTATGCCAGTCAAGTAGGATTCCTTTTCAAAAAAAAAATTTAGGAAGTAAAGATATGATTTTATTAAGACAAAATATAAAGAGGTAATTTATTCCTGCAACTTATTCTTCTCTTTTTTTATTTTTTTTTCGAAAAGGATTCTTACTTAGCGGTTTTAATATAACAAGTTTTACATCTGATTTTTACACTAACTAGGTTGGCTACTATTTAAATTGGAGGCGCATAATCGCTGATTCTGAAGAGTCTCTCTCTTCTTGGAGGTGCTGCCGATTTGGTGATGAAAGACGTGCTAGTTGAACGTGACTTACTTGGAGGTGGACGCTGTAACGTATCTTAGAGTTCTATTACTTCGATTTTATTTTGGCCCGATGACACCTCTTCTGGTTGCTTCCCGCAAGTAAGTTTGGTTTCTGTATTAAGATTTGGGGAACTCTTTGCTGACTTCCTGTTTTTCTTGCAGGTGAACGAATATTTCCATCTACAGCAGTAGCAGCATTTGAAGAATATTGGGATAAGGAGGATGATCCCTAACACACCTACGGCGGACATATTTCCTGCCGTCATTTTCCGGTGTATTTCGACTTCTTGGTGGTGAAGAGAAATTTCACTCATTCGATTTTTTGTTTCCTTTAGCCCTGCTCCCCAGGGTTTGGATTTGTCGATGCTATATAGGGGGTCGGTATTACCCTTAGAGAAAAATCCGGGTACGTTTGGTTGGGCTGATAAATTGGATGACAGAGATACCAGAGTCAAATTCAACGTTGGCAGAGTTATCTTAAGTTGAGTTGTTTCTTCGTCTGCGCTCTTGAGTCGATATTTTCCGTTTCTGATTTCGCATCCATTTTTTAGTTGGATCATTCCTGTCCCATCGATGTAATAATCTTTCTCGATACGATTCGAACATTTAAGGCTTAATTTTTCCTCTGCACATGTCGAATATGCCCAAGCGTTTGGTTGGTAAAGTTTAGTCCAAGTGGTCTTGCACTTGGGAATAATTCGAACATTGCAAGTTCGCATAACTTCCTCGGTTGATTTCATCAATAATCTCATTTCACAGTCAACTTCTCCCGTGTTCTCCGTGGATTGAAGTGGGATGTCCGGACGACAGGACAAATCATCTCCAATATTCTTGCAATTATTGATGTAGTCAGCATCTGCTAAATAATATTGTTGCAGATCCGGATCCGTGATTAGAAATTTTTCTGATGGTAATATCGCCAATGTTTGTACCTTACCATTCAGATTTTCTGGTTTTGGCAGTGGCCTCAACCCATATGAGAATAATGGCGTCTTATGGAATAAGGGGAGGGTTACTATAATAAGTAGGTATCCTTTCGCTCTTGCCACCTTGACGGTTGATACTGATAGGGTTGATATGTCCATTCTGTCAATTGGCTGTAGCGGATTTAAATTGGGATGCTTTTCCATGATATCCCTGGTTGCTTTATAAAGTTGTCTCGGTGAAATGGCTTGTGGCGAGAGCCTTCCGGCTTTAGCTTCTTCGATGATAGTTTCGGCTTCTCTTAGCGCTCTGAGGTGGCTACTGGCAACCTCCAGGCGCTCATCTCCCAGCATTAGGACTTTCGTCACATACACGACTTTTTCCAAGTAGCTCAGCGTTGCGTTTATGAACGCGTATGTAGCGTTTGAAAGTTTGTTTAGATTGGATTGTATTTGAGCCTCGCTCTGGAGGACGGTATTGATTTCACTCTTGACGATGTGAGTGGCATTCTGTACCAGGTGTACCATTTCTCTGTTGTCTTGATACAATTTATTGATTTCTTTGGTCATATGTTCTTTGTCGTCGTAGTCCATGGTTCCGAATAGTTCTCTGGAAATCGCACCCACAAATAAGAACCATGGAGCTCGTTGTTTACGGTCATGTGGAGGGGTTTTAAATTCTGTATCCTTGAGTAGTTGTTTCAGGCGAGTTTTAGTTTGGTCTATCCTGGTTTGTACCTCGGTTATTGTGTCGATTCTCAAGTAGTGCATGCACGACCCTGCGTCGACAATCTTAGCACAACCTTGCATGGTTGAGTGTAAATGGTCCCACTCAAAGGAATACATATTCACTAAACCCTGGACGTTTATAGAAGTAATGATGCGCCAGTCTTCCTCTATCAAATGAATCTTCTTGAAAGGGTCATACAGCAGACCTGGATTATGTACCAATGGTTGAATAGTGAGGTTATCTTCGGATTGACTGTACCCCATGGTGATGATTAGGAGCCACAGTATTGCTTTCATGGTTGTAAGCATTTTGTGGATCTGAAACAGAAAACTTGATAAGGTTTAATATTTTGGGTCCACGGCTAGTTTTGCTTTATTGGGGTTGATTAGTTTACGCTTTCCTTTTTCGTTTTCGTAAATCAGGCTACTAAATTCGTTAATTTCTACGATTTATTCTAATTTATTTTTACGAGGTTCTTTTAGGACGTAAATGACATCATTTACTTGGAAATTCTTCGAATTGATACGTCTATAAAATCGAATTTTCGATTCTTCTTTAGATATGATCAGACAATCAGACGCAATTTGTCTGACGTCAGCTAATCTTTCCATAATATCAGCTAGATATTCTGGATAAGTTTCGATTTTCGTGTAATCTAGGAATTGGGTGGGCAATCGTGCCTTCCGCCCAAACATCACCTCAAATGGGGTGAATTTGGTGGAAGTATGCACGCTGGTATTATAATTCATCATGGCCATGCTTAAATACCTGTCCCAATTCGGATATCTGTCCGTAATAACTCGTAAAAAGTCTGTTAGAGGTTGATGGCTCCTTTCTAAGGATCAATTAGACTGTGGGTAGTAACCTGAAGTGGTTAACCTCTGTATTTTTAGTACTTTTGATAATTGTTGGATTATTTTACTGGTAAAAGAGGTTCCTTTATCCGAAAAGATTACTCTTGGGCAACCGTAATAGCAGATGTAACGGTCGATCAATGCCTCTGCTACCGTAGTTGATCGTATGTCGGGTATGGGGACAACCGTTACGGCTTTCGAGAAATTGTCTTGAATGGTCAGAATATGTACATTACCGTTTCTAGTCATAGGGAGCGGACTGACTGTGTCAATAGAAATTTTCTTGAACGGCTCGAGTGGCGTATCTGTTATTATCATAGGTTGTTTTGTCTTAATTCGTGTTAGTTTATTCTTTTGGCAGATTTCACAGCTCTGGATGAATCGATAAATTTTCTCTTTCATTCCCGGCCAGTAAAATCTTTCACAAATACGCCAGTAAGTTTTCACTACTCATTTGTGTCTTGCGATTGCACTACAATGGTTTTCTTCGATAATTTTAATTCTTAGTTCTTCAGAAGGTACTTCGACATGGCCTTCACAAAGGGTTACTTCAACTGGACAGTTACCCAGTTCTTGTGAAAGGTAGGACTTGATGTTCGAATCGTCCACGTCGTCCCCCTGTTTCGCGATTCGGAACTTGTAAATTTCATGTTTAAACAAGGAAGTTCGGAGGTTTCGCAGTCCTTCTACTAAACTTTTTTAATCGATTTTTTCGAAATGGTTTTTCTTGACAAAGACTGTATATCTAAGGCAACGCCCTAATTTTGTGACTGATACATCACCCATTTGTGGATTTGTAGCCTTTAAGTCTTCTTTGTTGATAAAGGTGAGGTCTCTTAAGAGTCGCGAGACCAGTTTCATCATTTCGCAGTCGAGAGAAAGGAAGTGTACCATGTGATCACGAGCGTACGTGATTCCATCTCGGCTGTCTAAAAATTTTATTTGTTTCAGTGGAAATTTTGGAGGTCTATCGGAATCAGAGTTCGATGATAGGGTATTGCAGGCATCTCTCCGACTAGTAAATCTTCGAAATGCTGTGACGAAAGCGTCAGTTGAGTAATCGGTGACGATTTCGATATATATAGCGGACGTAGCGAGACATACAAATACAGCGATCCAACCTTTATAAGTTTTCGCACCTCGACCTTGAAATGTCTTCAGTGTTACTGGCCCAGCGTAGTCTATTCCAGTGTGTAAGAATGCTTTAGATGGTCTTACACGAGCAGATGGCAATTGTCCCATTAATTGTTGTGCACGAACACCTCTATGTCTCGTGCACACGACGCATCCAGACAGATCTCCGTAGATCAGCGAGAGTCAATTGAGTTCCCCCATGGAATGTTTTTTGATGCGAATGTTCTATCAGTAGCGTACTTAAGCGTGATGATCTTGGTAGAATAGCTGGATTTTTCTGATCATCATCCAGTAGCGAATTCTTCAAGCAACCGCCGACTCTGAGTACTCCATTGTAGTCGACGTAGGGAATCAATTTAGCGAGACGATGATTTCGTTGTAGAGAATCACCGTCTTTCAGTAGTTTCAGCTCTTGCGAATAGTACTGACTTTGCATATACTTGATCAGCAAAGTCTTAGCGAGTTCCAGGTCAACTGTAGAGAGTGGTGTGGCTAGTGTGGACTGTGGCACTTTTTTAAATTTAGCAGCCTTGATTTACTGACTTCATATTGAATATAAATTAGCACAAGATATATAGTATAAGAACTCAAGAAACTTTTATGAAAGCAAAGCGATATTAGAACACGAGGTGAACTGTACTGGAGCACGTTGTGAATTATAATGATGAAACGATGGCGTCTTCCTTCGTTCCCGCTTGGAGGTGATGATGACAGCATGGCTGTCCCAGCGAATTTTCCCATTGGCTCAAAAGCGCGCCAACAGGAAGCAGTTAGTAGCTGATTTTTCTCATTGGTAGCTGAACACGTCGTTATGAGACGAATTTCCTGATTGGCCGGCTAGTAGCGGGTTCTCATGCAGTTTTTACACGGTCATGAGCAATAAATTACGTGTCGGGCCCATATAGCGAGTGACTCGGCACTATTTTGACCTTGAAGTCAATAGCGAGTTCGGCAACTCCCGGAATAGCGAAAATGCACGAAGGGTTTGAAATTAATCAAGCTCGTGACTGAACAGATGGATATCTTTTAACATTACAAATCCGATGGACGCTACCTAACAACTTTTTGCGTCTCATATAGGGAAAAATTGGATCAATTGAAATGCTACACCAGGAATGGTTGCCCGTTAGACTGCTTTGATTCTGTCGAGGCAAGTATGTATCTTTTGGTGATGATTCGTTTTCGATAATAAATTATTAATCACTTTATTTATTCATAGTCGAAAAAAAGTTTCAACTAGAAGAGCATCAATTTACGATAACAAACAAGAACCGTGTAATTATCCCAGCAGAAGTTTTCATTTGGATGCCTAAGGAGACAGTGTTTTACATTGAAATACTATAACCCAGCGTATATTATTCTTTCTATTATCACAAATTTACTATCGAAATTTCAATATGGTGTTTGTATTATTATTTAAAGTGATAACAAAATTATATATGTGTTAAGAAAAATTAATAATGCATGAGTACTAAAATAAACAATTGGAAAAAATAAATTTTCTGCGTATCAAAATTTTATCGATAGATTAAAAAAAAATTAATACATTGAGGGCATTCTTAGATTGTGCCCCCGCCTCCACTTTTTAAAAGTATTCAGTAACCTTAAACATTCGTGATAATATTAAAATGTAATTAATTATATTTTAAGAAATTGAAGCATTTTAATATAACAAAAGATAACGCGGTTACTTTTTTGCCGAGATATAGATTTTTAAATGATTATTTAAAGTTGATGATAATTAGGAGTTTCAAAAAATTTGGAAAATAAATTTCCTCCTTAAAATGTGACTTTTAAAATTATAATATGACATAAAGATTTTACTCAAATTTATTTCCCAAATTCCATTGAACAACTAATTGATATAGACTTTGAAAAATTTTTTTAGAGATCGTTGTCTCGGCGAAATTGTAACGGCTTTGCACTTGTTTCAATTATTGCTTTAACTTTGTTCTAATTAATAATCAAAATTTTAATACGTTCATTATAATTGCAAGTCATTCAATGTTTGAAATAAGTGGGGGGCAATGCCTGAGAATGACCTTAATTAAAAAAAAGAAAACGTAGCAGCGATTTTGCCAGGATATTAAATTTAACGAAATATAGTTACAGCTGTTATCAATTAGGAGGTAAACAAAATTAGTTGACTCGATTTCAGCCTGAAAAATTTGAAAATTTGAATTAAAAAATTGATATAAAGATTTTACTGAAATTTGGTGAAAAAATTTGAAAGAAATTTCAAGCGTTACTAAATGACTCAAGAAGCAACTAAGCTTTTTCAGTTTTCATCTGATGAAAATGTGATTAAATTTTTTTTTTTATTTATGAAAATTATTTGCGGTTTATTTGCACACATTTATCAATGTTGAATAAATTAAAGTATTTAAAATACTGACGTAGGACAAATTTTAAATAAGATATGGCAACAGTGCTCCTTTCATAGATTTGTGTAGACATGTGTGTGAACCTACATAATCGCAAAAGTCAGGTGTGTAGCAGCAGTTTAAATAAATAAATTTCTTTTATTTAAAAAAAGAGAAAAATTTTTACAGCTAAACTTGTCTCATATAATTCAATCCAATTTCATAAATTTATATAATTATTTGTTCAATTTCTCTTCAAATAGAATATACCGATAGGTTTATATTAATGTAATTTATATACTCAAAAAATTTATTTTCGTAATCTATTCCAGGAATTGTGAATATAGAATTCGAAGATTTCAAATATAAAAATAATTTTTGGAAGCTTATACGTCTCGGCACAGATGTGCAAAATTATACTTTAAATGGTAAATATGTTTATTTAAATATTAAAATTACTAAATTAAAGCTCAAGAAAATTCTCAATCAATATGTCCCCAACTTTTTTGAAAACATCAAATGAACTTGATATGTCCTAAAAGTATTAGAATTTTATTAATTACTTTTAAAACTATTGAAGCATTAATAGAAAAATAGACTACGTGGTTACTTTTTTGCCGAGATAAAGATTTTAAATGATTATTTGAAGGTGATAATTATTCGGAGTTAAATAAAATTTAGAAAATAAATTTTTGTCAAGAAAATCGTACTCGTTGAATTATAATGTGACATAAAAATTTTGCTAATATTTGTTTATCAAATTTTATTTAACTCCTAATTGATACCAACTATAAATAATTTTTTTAAGAGATCTTTGCCTCGGTGAAATTGTAACGGCTTTGCCCTTGTTTGAATTATTGCTTTAACTCTGTTTTAATTAATAATCAAAAATTTTAATGCGGTCATTACTATTTCAAGTCTTGGAACATTTTATAAAAGTGGGGGGGGGGCCCTGCCTGATTATGGCCTTGAAGAAATAGCATTGGAATTACCGTGTCATTGAGATAGAGGCATGCAGTAATTAATGATTTTATTTCTCTTAAAAATAAATGTGGCAAATTATTATTTTAAAATTTAATTTATACGCTCCACAAATTAATTTATTTAATCTATTTCAGAAACTGTGGATATGTAATTATCTTAATTAGCGATGAGGCTGACATGTTTAGAAGTTGACACTTTTTTGCTGAGGCAGGCACGGTAATATTATAAATGGTAAATATTTTTATTAAAATATTAAAATTACTAAATTTCAAATTGAGGACATTCTCAGTCAGTGTCACCAACTTTTTTAAAAATATTAAATGAACTCTATATGTGCTAAAAGTATTAAAGTTTTTTTGATTATGTCACGATTGGAGATCGTGATGGGCGTAGGTACGAATTTCGTATAAAGGTATGAAATAAAAGGGTACTTACAATGGTCAAGGACCGATCTTATGACCTGGGCTCACGTGAGCAAATGCTCGATTTATTCTACTTTATATTCAACTCACGCCTACACAATATTATTGAAGACAATATTGATAAAACTCAAAACGATTTTTAATCTATTAATGTGACTTATTTAAATTTCACAATCAAAAGTCAAGAGGTAAAATCAGAGACTGGGAAAATTTTGGGCAATCATTATGTACCCGATTTGAAATAGCCCAGGCGCAGTCAGAGGCTGATGAAAACCGTTTAATTTGTTTCAGAGAGAAGAACGTGACCGCCGAGTCCGAGAGCGGATGGCCCGAGAACCGGTAGTATTCCGCGACGAGACGCATTGCCGTCCCATCATGCGTCGTGAGAGAAAAAAACGCTTTCCTAACGGAAAGGGTACGTTTGGGGTTGTCACTCCCGCCGTAACACCGACCACGTCTACCACGTCCTGAGGTTGGCGAGGCACCAGCACCTGCAAAAGAACCAGTGCTCTGGCACCTGGTGCTCGCTCCCACCGTACGACCAGACTCTTCGGCGCGTTGGCAAAAACGCTGCACTCTAACTTGGGCTACGGAACAACTGGAGGGACGCCCATCATCGGCCCGGTTCGTCCAGCCGTTCTACGTGCCTCCTGCACGCCTCCTGCACGTCCATCATCATCAACCGAGGTCACCAAGGCTCTCAAACGGACCCGTTGGGACCTTATGGGAGACGAAGTTTTGACCTCAGCTGAAGCCGAGGAGTTGGCTACCTGTGCGCCTGTAGCAGCCGCACCCGAGGTAGTCTTTGTCACTTCCGCAGAAGACTTAGTTCTGTCTAAGCCAGGGTCAGAGAAGGACCCCCTAGCCGAGGATGAAGAGGAGATGGATGACCAGTCCGACGACTCCGATTTACTCATTATTGATGAGGAGGTGGTCGTTGACCCCGCTGCGCCCGCACAACCGGCGGAAGAGTGATCTCGTTCGTTATATATAAAAAAAAAAAAAAAAATAAAGCCTGTATAAGCGAGTAAACTTGTCACTACCAACCAATTTATTTGTTTAATAAAAAAATTTAATTAGTCCTTTTCAGACTCTCTCTATTTCCTGAGATGGAAGGAGTGTATGGGTCCAAATGCGGTCGGTCTCGTGGTGGTTGTTGGTGAGACACCCACATGCAATGCATGCCTAGTGGGTAAGTTAATATGAGCTTATGCTTATATTTTGCTATTATGATATATGGTGGATTCAGTATATACAATAGGGATTACGCAGCGCGAGTATGCCCAAAAGGGCGAGGTATCGGCTTCCCGTCAAACGGAGGTGGGCTTAACGGCTCCGTTACATTAATTAATTAATTACCTCTATCCTCCATAATATAATTGCACATATACGGCGCCAGCGCTAAACAGACCCGTTTCATTTTTTTAGGATCTTCGGGCGTCTACGTGTATACACAAAGTAGTGTCCGAAGTAGAAAAGCTGCATAGACCCGAGTACTCCTGTTATCCGAATGCTGCTATGAAAAAAAACCAAGAGCTTGATTTTCTCGACTTGAATTTTTTTTATTTTTGTTTCAAGCAATAGCCACTTGTTGGTTTAAAAAATCTGACTCCTTACGTAGAGAAGTTAAATACATAAATGAAGGAATTCAAAATATTAATTCAAAAAACAATTTACTTTCTTTAGTAACTTGTATTTTTGAACTAAGATGATATATTTTTAACTTAAAAATTTAACCCATTTGGGTCGAAAAAATAACTTTTCGAATCAAAATAATCAAAATTAAGAGAAAATTTTCTTCGATCAAGATTTATTCCGTTTTCCTAAATATTCTCTTGGCTCAAGATGATTCTCTTTGAAGCAAGATAACCATTCGTTCAGTGTACCCTTTCGTTTAAACGACCAAGTCCTACAACAATCCTGGGCACTACCCTTGGTACCCATCAGTTTCCAACACGAAGCGGTTGATCTCATCACTGAAACCGCATCACTAATCGAAGAGGATTACCCGAACATCTCCATCTATCTCCGCCATGCTATTCGTATGGATAAATTTCTCCGGCAAAGTGGGCCGATCCGATTAACCAACGTTACCGAAAAATATACCCATCGTCTACTGCGGCAATGCATCAAAGATCGACCATCGTTTTTTATGTTATCATGTAAGCTAATTTATTATATTATATAGTATTTTGGGAATTCAGTCATTATTTTTAAAAACCGTAGTTAAAAATTTTCCATATAAATCTGAATATATTAAATTTTATTTCATTTCAATTTTTTTTTTTTTTTTTTTTGTCTACTCGGTTATTTTATCTGTTTTTCTTTTTCCAGCGAGTATTCGTCGTATGCTCAACAGTGGTCTGCAGAAAATTCATCGACTGCAAGCTACTCAACACCCAGTTGCTGACGATTTCACCAACAATCGCATTGAAGCGTTGCAGCGAAATCTGCAACGCTCCAGAATTTCAGTTGACGAATTTCTTGGGAGTGCCATTGGTATTTACCAATTGGAGCTGGTTACGTTGGCTGTAGCAAGTGAAACTCGTAAGTGTTTTTACACATATGTGTATATATATATTAAAACGAAGTTGAGGTCCACCCCTCTAGTGGGGATGAATCAACCGTCCGTTACCCATTTGAATTAAATGGGCCCGTGTCCCTTTTAGCTAGTAAGCTACTTATTTGATAACTGATCCTGGTGTTACCCAGTTCGTAAGGACCAGACGACCGGTTGGCCATAGATTTGTATATGCGAAATGCATACAAAGGATCGGGAGTCGTGGGGCTTGTTATATATAAGTAATATATGAGAAAGAGAGAGAGTAGACTACCCTAGTAGAAACGTAATCAAGTATCTGGCCAGTAACTGGCTAGTTTAACTAGACTTAAGCTAGGAACTGGCTAGTATAATATCCAGTAACTGTCTAGTAACTGGCCAGTTTTACTAGATAGCAAATAAAACATGGCGACTCTTGTTGATCTTGAGGTTATTGAGTATTAAATATTGATTTTATTACAATTAAAAATTACTCCTCGTAAAATTTTTAATAATTCGTCTAGATGACAATCTGGAGTATTTGTTTTGATTGCCCACAACCGTAATTCGTTTATTGTGTCGATTTTTTTAACTTCATCCATTTTTTAAAATATATTACCGATTATTTTTATTTTGAAAGACACAATTTTTATTTTTTGTTAATTATTTGTATTGTTTCTTGATGTTTACTAAATATTATTCAACTTACAGGTTAAAGTGAAAAAATAAACATACACATGCACTAGTATAAGTAGAACATCAGGGTGACCAATGTTTACGATTCAGTTATAGGTGGCGCAACTTCCAGTTTTTACCTAGTTTCACTAGCCAGTTACTGGATAAGATTGCTGGCCAGTTACTAGATATGAACGCTAGCCAGATACTAGACTTCATCGAGTAAAAAATTGAACATTTCTACTAGGGTACAGGTGTTTGCAAAATAAACCAAACTAGTGAGAAGCACAAGAAATTACAAAGGTATAATAATAGTGTTATTATACTTACCTGTGAGGTGTTGGTTCACTGGTATCGATGAATGAGAGCAATAAATAATTAAGACAATTGTGAGCTCTGTATCACAATTGTCTGGTATAGCTACAAGCAGGTATTGTAGATAAATATCGCGGCAGGTACGCGCTTCTGTAAGCAGGTAATACAGGATAGGTCGCGGTAGGTACGCGCTTCCACAAGCGGGTATTGTGGGATGATATCGTGGCAGGTACACGCTTCTACAAGCAGGTATTGTAGGAAAGGAGTGCAGCAGGTATGCACCTCTACAAGCAGGTATCGAAGGAAAGGAGTGCAGCAGGTATGCACCTCTACAAGCAGGTATTGTAGGAGACTATCGCGGCAGGTACGCGCTTCCACAAGCAGGTATTGTGGGGAAAGGTCGTGGCAGGTACACGCTTCTACGAGCAGGTATCGTAGGAAAAGGATGTAGCAGGTATACATCCTACGGGGTTACCGTCTTCTACAGGAAGGTATGAAGGCTAGGAAGTGTAGGTAGGTTTACACGAGAATAATCATTGCAGTTAATGATTATTCTATTATTTAAAAGAATACTTAATTAATACTGAATACTTAGTCGTAAGCAGGTAATTAAAGTTAAAAGAATGAGTTAAAAGAATAAACTGTATTTATTATAAAGTCATAGTGATAGTAAAGTTGAGAAAAAGCTGAATAATTAGAGGCGCGCAGGCCTTCTTATAGATTCACGTCGATGCTTACGCGTCGACGCGATGCGCATTCCTTCCATTAAAAATACAAATAGAGAGGGATTATTAAATAATAATAATAATTAGGTAAAATTAAAGCGGGTAAACCAGGTAACACGAGGTAGATACCCTTGGTAACTGCCTATTATCATAGTACGATAAGGAGGATTTATAAACCTCGTTACAATATATATATATTAGGGTGATTCAAAAAACAAACAAATTTTTTTTTTCTTTCAAACAGGTTCAAAAGTTTCGTTTAAATAAAAAAATACGCCTGTGAAAATAAGAGGTCTTAATAATAATATTAACTTTGTCCGCATTGCACTTTTCTATTTTCCATAAGAATAACATGGAAAAAAATTTTTTTACGTCTTCTGATTTTTATGAGTAGCTAACGATACGTCATAGGAATAATTGGCTGGCATATTTTTGTAGGGAATTGAATGCTCTACAAAGAAAGATTCTAATCATTTTTTAAGGAATCTATTTGATCAAAAGTTATTTGAGGTTGAAGTCGAATTCATATTAAATTTTGAGATTTTCTTACTTTTCCGGCGAAACTATCAAACCTATTACAAAATATCATTGGACCTTTTTTGTAGACAATTTTATTCCCTAGAAGTTTTTTCGGATTCCGCATTGTTTTCTAGTTATTTTTATTTCAACGTCGTGCTCATAAAAAAAATAGTCTTCTGATCGATTGAATCACCCTAATATATATATATATATATATATATATATATATATATATATATATATATATAACATATTAGATTAATTTTAAAAAATTGGCTATTCTGTTTTTCGCGAAACCCTCTATTGAATAGTTGCAGGGAGGCGAAATAAGATGCCTATTAAAAGGTAAGCTTTTAATATTAAGAGGTCGCTAGTCACAATTTTCAATTAAATGTTTGAATAACATGGGAAAAAAATATTTAAGTTTTTAATTTTATACCTAGGCAATCGTTCATTATACAGATAAACTCAGGATCTAATCTCGTATAAAACTAAACGCTTTACAAGAAAAGTCTCTTATTAATTTTCTTTGATAAATTCATCTGTTCAAAAGTTATTCAAGCGCAAATTCAAGTTGTAGTCAATTTTGAAATTTTTTTTACTTTTCCGGCGTAACTATCTGAATTATCACAAAATGTCATTGAATCATTTTTGTAGACAATTTTATTGTTTACAAATCATTTCTGATATATAAATTTTCTTTTTGTTTTTTCAAGGTCCAATATAACCGTTTCCCGTGTAAGTGACTTGTTAGATCCAGTCCAAGGTATTGATCGCGTTAGTGTCCTTAGACCAACAAATCAAGATTTTCGGAGATCTATTGGGGCCTGCTTAATGGCTGACAACGAATCGTCAGAACCCGTGGCGGGACCATCGCAAAGCAACTGTAACGAGATATTACTTGTGCGATTGAATGAAGGCGCAGGTAATATTTTTTTAATATTAACTTTTGTCATGGTGGCTACATTTCTGGAAAACCTGGAAATGTCAGGGAATTAAAACAGGGTGGCCACGAACCGGAAAAACCGGGAATGATCAGGGAAATTAATGCAACCGGGAAATATCCGGGAATTTCGAAAAGTATCCGGGAATTGAATTGTAGCAGTTTGAAATTTAAAAAAATTTCAATTATACACTACTTATAGAAATTAAGGGATTTTAAAAAAATTTTGAATTTTTTAAGTGATTTTTGACAGGTTGTTACACGAAGCAAAATGGTCAAACGACAAAATCAAAAAAGGCAAATTGTATAATTATGTACAAAATAGCTCATCTCAGGTTTAGGTTAAAATTCCAAAGCCAAGAACTTGTTTTTACAGTATTCAAAATTGATTTTAAACTTTCGTTTATATAGAGTCATTTCATCATCCAATTTTAGTTTATATAGAGTCAATCATACATTTCATATGGATTATATCGAGTCATTAAATTTTATTTTCAGTCGTAGCGTTATTCATTTAAAACGCTGTGACTTGCTTATGTCGGGAGGTGTTACGCTCCCATAATATTTTATTGATTAAATTAAATTAATTATTTTTCATAAATTAATTTAATTCGATGTAACGGAAATAAGTTACGATAAGAGAGTCGCCGTGGCTCGCGGGCAGTCAAAACAGATGACGATGCATGAGACCCAGGCCACGACGATTCTCTCACAGAGAACCGGAGATGCAGCGTCAACGTTTTGTCAACTCTGTTAACTTTACTATATTTTATAACGACTATACAGGCAGTCTTGGGAGAGAGCTCATGGAGCTCGAACCTCAGCTTCATAAGTAATTAATAAACTACAATTAATCCTAAATTAATTCAACCTTATTTTGGGGTGCCAATTGGCACCCCAATATTTTCACCTACACTATGTCCTATCCATTCACTATCCAAAATAAATAATTACAATAAAATAATCGACGACCAAGGCCCACCGGGGGTCTGTCGATACTCCAATGAGGCCAAACCTAAATTTAATTTAATAATTAAAAATTATTTTTATTTTTAATTAGTTTGGGGTAATTCTCAAAACGTTACAGTGGTGCTGTGACTAGGATCAGTGACCATTGTTTATAGACGATACAAATAATTATTAAATAATTAAAAATTAATATTGGGAATGATTCAAAACGTAACATATGTTTATATATATATATATATATATATATATATATATATAAACATATGTTACGTTTTGAATCATTCCCAATATTAATTTTTAATTATTTAATAATTATTTGTATCGTCTATAAACAATGGTCACTGATCCTAGTCACAGCACCACTGTAACGTTTTGAGAATTACCCCAAACTAATTAAAAATAAAAATAATTATAAATAATTATAAATATATATATATATATATTAGGGTGTGTCAAAAAAAATGATTTTTTTTTCTTCAGGTCTCATAGTCTCAAAAGTTTCTTTGGGACCTAAAAAAAATCCTCCTAAACAATCAGCTTAATATCTCGAAAATTGAGCTGGCGGTTAACAAATTCATTTTCCCATTTAAAATACACGTAAAAAAATTATTTTTCAGTTTTTCGAGAAAAAATCAATGAAAAAAATTTTTTTTCTGATTTTGACTCTCATACTCTCATAGGAAATCTGATTCCCTACAAAAATATCCCTAATGGTCATGCTCGTAACTACAATACAAAAAAAGTTACAAGCCTCCAAAGTTCGAAAAAAAATAATTTTTTTTTATGTATAATTATTGTTTTTACTTTATTGCTATTTAATGAGTAATATATTTCGTTTTCTGAATTTAATTTGCAATCTTTTATGGAAATTCTATTTTATTGAATGATTGACACAGGTAAAAAAAAAAGTTAATCGTCACGGTTTTAAATTATTTTATACCTTAAAAGCTCAATAATTTTCTTTTTCTTTCACTTTATGAGCATGCTAAAATAATAATTTCTTACGGAAAAATAGATTTTCTGTAAACGATTGCAAATTGAACTTCGAAAAAAATACCACTAATTAAATAACGATAACGTAAAAACAACAATTATAAGTAAAAAAAAATCTTTTTTTTTTTCGAACTTTGGAGGCTTGTAACTTTTTTTGTTTTATAGTTACGAGCATGACTATTAAGGACATTTTTGTAGGGAATTAGATTTCCTATGAGGGTATGAGAGTAAAAATCGGAAAAAAAATTTTATCCATTGATTTTTCCTCGAAAAACTGAAAAATAATTTTTTTACGTGTATTTTAAATGGGAAAATGAATTTGTAAACCGCCAGCTCAATTTTCGAGATATTGAGCTGATTTTTTAGGAGGATTTTTTTTAGGTCCTGAAGAAACTTTTGAGACAGTGAGATCTAAAGAAAAAAAAATCTTTTTTTTTTTGACACACCCTAATGTGTATGATAGAATTAGTTAATGATATTGAAATTGGTATCATTCGATAGATCTTGACTTAAATTTGTGCCTTTTTATACTTTAAACTCTTTTTATTACCAAGTATTGAAGTAAATAAATTGATCTATATCATTCGAATTACATTTAAATTACGCGAGAAAAAAGACGATCGTATTTATTTTCTTTAAATAAAGTAATGCTTTAATTATTCTGTCACTAAATATGACTGAATGTCACTGAATATATAGCTATATTATTTATATCGCGTTACTTGTTCCAAAATGACAGATTTTGATACTCCCTTTTGGTTTTAAGAAGCTTCTTAAAGCCAAAAAAGTGTGCATAGAAAAAAAAAAGTTTAATCGACACAAAAAATCTTTACTCGCCTAAAAAAATTTGTACTTACTCCAAGAAATTTTGTGCGTATTGAAACAAAAACAAAAATGTATTTAGAACTAGAAAAAATTACTTGGTGCAAGGAATTATTTCTTGACCGAAAAAATCTTTTCGTGCTCCAACTCAATTTTTGTATTTAATTGATAATGCATAAAATTTCTTGGTGCAAATTAAAATCTTGTTGCGGCAAGAAATCCTTTTTTTCTGCGTGCTTCATAAATTTAGTAGTGATATTCGAGCAGTCACATAGTGACTCGCAGGTTTCTCGTTATAAAGTATATATGCAATGTTATAAAATTTTTATTGGTAAGTGGTGATACTTACAATTGCATCCTAGTATCAACCGTTGGATTTATTTGCGGAATAATGGATATAAAATTTTCGATTTCCTGAGATTCAAGATCAATACGATGTTGAATGCTTACACCTTCTGGATTCAGAGGGTTGTTTAAACCACTCTGTTGATTAGCGTCCGAGCTGCTAAAAAAAACGTAAAAACAACAATTATAAGTAAAAAAAAATTTTTTTTTTTCGAACTTCGGAGGCTTGTAACTTTTTGTGTTTTATAGTTACGAGCATGACTATTAGGGATATTTTTGTAGGGAATTAGATTTCCTATGAGGGTATGAAAGTCAAAATCGGAAAAAAAATTTTTTTCTTAGATTTTTCCTCAAAAAACTGAAAAATAATTTTTTACGTGTATTTTAAATGGTAAAATGAATTTGTAAACCGCCAGCTCCATTTTCGAGATATTGAGCTGATTTTTTAGGAGGATTTTTTTTAGGTCCAAAAGAAACTTTTGAGACAATGAGAACTAAAGAAAAAAAAAATCATTTTTTTTTTGACACACCCTAATATATATATATATATATATATTATGCAGATGACGTTAAGTTTATCATTTATCTTATAAATGTGTAATTAAATCGATGAAGTGATATTTTTACTTTCTTATAATTTTTCAACTATAATATTTTACTATTTATATTTTTTTCAAGTTATCTCACATAAAAGAAGGAAATTCGTTGTAAAATAAAAAAAAAAAATAATTCTAATTTGATTCTATTTTTAGATTTCTATCTAAAATAGTTTTTATATTTAAATATAGTGGAAACCTAAACATGCAAACATGCAAATAACATTCTCAATAAGACAATTTATAGATAAATTGAGAAAAATATCGATAGCTCGAACTGAGAATCGAACCCAGACCAATTCGGTATCGCGCCGAGTGCTCTACCAGTTGAGCTATCCGGCATTATACTATATTCCGCTCAATTTGATCTATAACTTATTGAGCCACACCGTCCATCGTACGGTAATACACTATTTAAATATAGTAGAACATTTAGATTGAACATTTAAATATAGTCAAAAAAAACATTTCGAACACAAAAAGAAAGTTTCAATTTTTTTTTCTTCGATTTTTTTTGACATTTTTTGGAAATTTTTTATTTTTTTTTGTCATTTCTTTGCATTTTCTGAGTCACCAATGCAAAAATTTGAGAAAAGTCAAAGAAAAATAATTTTTTCATTTTGATTATGATTACACAATTAAAGAAACAAAACTTGCTCCTTTAATTGTTTAGCAAAACTTTGATCGATGATTCCCAAAAAACGGTTCGATGGATCAATTTAATAATTTACGGGGATCTTGAGGGTACATTAAGCTAAAAAAGTCCCTGGCAACATTATTTTTTATCGATATTTGCAGAGTAGCGGTTGATCTACTAAAAAACCAAAAAAAATCATTTTTTTGTACTTCTAATGGATGTTAAAAAAAAAAAATTTTTTTTTTCAAAAAATGATGACAGGGTCTTGTAGGGAATTTATTCAAATTTTCAACGCTGCCCTTAAACTTTATGTGTGAACATTGTTACCTGACATATCAATGATCAAAGCGAAAAGGATCATTTTCTGTTTGAAGGCTGATATCTCTGCGACAAGTCATCTTACGAGGTTAAACAAAAAACCAAATTAAAGCTGAATACATTTGCTAAACGAGCATTTGTTTAGTTGAAAGAATTTTTCCGCGGTCCGTGGGTTCTTCGGAAAAAAAAAAATATTTAGAAATTTCTTGTCTCGTGGTATTTCTCATGTTTGCGCTATAACCGGAGCTTTTATAAAATTTTGAAAAAAATGCACCAAAACTAGAGATTTTAAGCTATAAAACGTTTTTTTTTAAATCTCGATAGATCATTTTTCACCAAGTTACAGCCTTCCAAAAATCACTAAAAAATTTATAAAATTTTTCTGCTCCTTTAATTTTTTGCATTAGTGTATATTAAAATATGTTTATGTAAGAGTTTAAAAAATATTTTTTTAATATAAAATATAAACTTTAAGTAAGAATTATATGAAATTAAGGAGATTCTCATACATTGTGCTCCTCACTTTTTAAAAATATGAAATGACTCAACCGTCATTATCGAATTAAAATTTAATTAATTTATTTCAAAAAAATGGAAATCGTAATCGAAAAAAGGACAGCTTAGTAGCGATTTTGTCGAGATATTGATTTAAAAAAAAAAAAATTACTTACAGTCCTCGCAGATTTGAATCACGGTGGAAACACGGTGGGTTTGTTCTATTTTACCACTGTGATCACGCGGTGTATCCACCATTATTTCACGGTGGCTTTACCACCGCGTATACACGGTGTTTTCACTGTGATTACGCGGTGGATACAGCGTGGAACCACGGTGGTGAAATAGCACAAAGCCACCGAGGAATCACAGTGGATACACTGTGTATACCCGGTGGTGAAATGGAACAAACCCACCGTGTAACCACGGTGGATCCACGGTGTTTACACTTCCACCGTGATTCAAATCTGCGAGGGAGTTGTTATCAATTAGGAGTTATACAAAACTTATTGACTCAATTTTTACGTAAAAAACTTCCAAATTCAAATTATAAAATCGACATGAAGATTTTACTTAAATTTATTTGACGAATTATGTTCAAGTCCCGATTGATATCAACTGTAAGTCATTTTTTACATTAAAACTTTTTTCATTTAATGCTTTAATTTTTTCTTAATTAATTAATACAATTTTTATATGTTGATGACAGTTAAGTAATTAAAAACTTGTAAGAAGTGAGGGGCAATGTCTGAGATTGACCTTAAATCCTGAAGAAAATTTTGTTAATTTTTAATTTAAACACAAATACTCAAATTTCTGTAATGTCTTAAATTTATAAGTTCAAAACAACGAATTCTTTTGGCATTATATAGTTTCTAGTATTTTAATATCTATTGTCAATTTTTTTTTTTTTCGTAAAGTATTAAAAAAATTTTTTCTTAAACGATTTCTTCATTAACTTAGTGATGAATAAATAAGTAATTTTTAAAAGACGATATGCACACGTGGAAAATGTTCATTACAATACTTCATTTCTCTAAATCAACATATGCAACAGTCATGTTTACCATATCATCATCTTCGTTATTTAAATTACTAATTTATAGTATTTCTTACTTTTCTATTGTTATTTGTATGAATTAATATTAAGTAAAAAATTTAATAAGTATTAATTTATTAAATGGTATAGATCCAGAACAATGTACGCAATCAACGCATTCATTAATAAATAAAAATATATAATTATTTTGAAGTGTTTTGTATTTATACGTAATTGAAAAATAAATTATTTCAATTATTAATGAATACAGACATTCACAAGATTTGATTATTTACAATAAATTAATTACTGAGTATTTCTAGAAAACATGGATTCTAAATTTTATTAATTAATATTAATTAATTTCATCATTTAAAATTAGTATGTTAATTAAATATTTAACATAAGTTTATAATTAAATTAAAAGTTTTATTATTTGCGTAAATTAACACATAAATATATTCAAATTTCATCTCTATCTAACATTAAGATGATTTCAGAATATCAACAGAGCGCCGTATGGTGATTTGTAGATTGCAGACATTCCTTTATAACCAACGCTTGCTTTTTTATCGACTGTTGTTGAGTAAAGTTGTCATTGAATACAGTTGTTATTGAGTAGAGAAAGAACTGACTAAAGTTATAGTCCATAAATTATTGGGGATTGATGATGATATTTAATATTCACAAATATTTAATATTGACAACTGACGACTATAAACACCTTGAAGTTGTATAATTTATCAGCGAATAAGATTTCAATTCTTTAAAACGCGCGATATACTTCATATCAATTGTTTGCAAAACAATAAATTATAATAATAACAATAAATAAATATAAAAAAAAATCTTATTTAACAATGAATAAAACATGAATATGAATTTGCTTTTATTGAAAATTCGAACCCATGGCTCTTCAATAACTACCCGGGAAAAAATGTTTTTATAAAATTTTACACTGAAAATGGCCTTGTAAAATTTTATCGAATTTTCTAAGGTTTTATAAAATTTTATAAAGTTTTATGAAAATTCATAAAATTTTGTAAAATGTCATTGTTACGTTCCCGTAATATTTTATTGATTGAATTAAATTAATTATTTTTCATAAATTAATTTTTTGCAATGTAACGGAAATCGGTTACGATAAGAGAGTCGCCGTGGCTCGCGGGTAGTCAAAACAGATGACGATGCATGAGACCCGGGTTACGATGATTCTCTCACAGAGAACCTGAGATGCAGCGTCGACATTTTGTCAACTCTGTTGACTTTATTATATTTTTATAATGACTAAATAGTCAGTCCTTCGAGAGAGCTCATAGAGCTCGATCCTCTGCTCTCTATATAGTTAATAAACGTAATGAATTCTAAATTAATTCAACCTTATTTTGGGGTGCCAATTGGCACCCCAATATTTTCACCTACACTATGACCTATCCATTCACTATCCAAAATAAATAATTACAATAAAATAATCGACGACCAAGGCCCACCGGGGATCTGTCGATACTCCAATGAGGCCAAACCTGAATTAAATTTAATAATTAAAAATTATTTTTATTTTTAATTAGTTTGGGGTAATTCTCAAAACGTAACAGTGGTGCTGTGACTAGGATCAGTGACCATTGTTTATAGACGATACAAATAATTATTAAATAATTAAAAATTAATATTGGGAATTATTCAAAATGTAACAGTCATAAAATTCTACCAGGCCATTTTCAGTATAAAATTTTGTAAATTTTGTAAAATTTTATAAAGTTTCATAAAATGATTTTTTTTCCGAGATGGGTCACCCATCCAATTAATTTGTTTATTGGTCACTTGTAGCTTAGAAAAACTCGTGGATGTATTTATGATTGCTCATGAATTCTTATCAGCCATATTTCATAGTATTGATTTATAATTGTATACAAAAAAAAGATTTGAATAATTCAACTATCGACTGTTTGATGGACATAACATTTTAAAATTAATTAAATTTATTGATTTTTAATGATTTATATATTTAAATTAATGGCAAAAACTTTGAACTTTTTCTTGAGTAACGATGATTTAATTCGAATTGCTAGTTGTCAAAATAAAAGTTTAAAAACATTAAATTCAAAATTATCACATTATGTAATACATATATATATATATATATATATATATATATATATATATATATATATATATATATATATATATATATATATATATATATATATATATATATATATATTAGGGTGGCGCAAACAAACCGACTATTTTTTTTTTTCGATCTCGCATGAAAATTTGTTGGTTTACGATGTTTTAAGAAGCCTCTCCAAAAATCAGCTCGATAAAAAATTTTCAAGAGGTCGCTCACGAATTTTGAAAATATCAAAGATAATCGAAATTCGGATTTTTATTTCTACATTTTTTTCTTTCTCGTGGCAGCAATAGTTTATATTTGTAAAATTATGACTATGCTGAAAATTTCAGCCCAAAATTTAAATATTTGAACGGCGCTCAAGAATTTTGAATATTAACTGATAATATGTAACTAATAGTTTGAATTAGTTTTTATATTTTTTTCATAACTCAATTATTGTCATTTCACTTGAATATAACTTTTGCATAACCAAAAATGTATAGGACAGTCTTAAACAATAAAATTTGGTAAGTTTTGAATAAGCGAAAAAACCTACAAATTGAATTAAAAAATAAAAAAGTATGTAAAAAACTTGATATTTCTATTTCTCGGGTTATATTTTCATTCATTGTCATGTAAACTGATGGTGAAAAAATCGAGAAGCTTTATTATTAATATTCAAGGGTCGCTCAAAAACGTCCAAAAGACAGCACTCGGAAACATTCAAAATTCTTGAGCGAGGTGTCACGGCTGATACGTTCGACTCGTATCCTTACAAGTCGTTAAAAATCTTTTCTTTTTGAATATTTTAAATCTATTGTATACGAGAAAACAATTTTTTCTCGAGAACTATGGCGACATAGACAGAAAACAGCAAAGACACAGGCGGTAACACAAAAGCGTTTCCGAGTAGACCTTCAGTTTTTTTAAATATATAATAATTAACAGGGTAAAATAAGGAGAATAGATCGCATAAGAGAATATCCGTCCATCTAGTACGTGAGAACTTAAGATCTCTTGCATTTGGACCTTTTTCTTTTGACGCCCGACTTACTGACGCCAGTAATCGTACGGGACAAATATACCTCCCAAAGCGTTTACAACGCTTTACAATTAAAAATCGTACAGGTCCAAGTAGAAAAGTACTATTAGAGAACACGTACCAGAGTTTCTCTTATTCTTTAGATTTCATCATTTTACGTACTTTTAAAATTTATGTATCCGTCCCCATTTAAAAATCTAAGCATAGGAGCGGTAATCTTTCTTTGATTTTCTTCTTAAACCTATAGACCACCCAACTCATGTGTACCTGCATGTGATTCTTGGAAATTAGAGAAAGCTAATGGAAACTACCGTAATTTATGGTTTCCTCGGCGGCAGAGTGGCGCCAGGTCATCGGCCTACTTAATAGTCAAAATCTATTTCCCAGGGATCACACGTGTGCATGGGCCTAGAACTTTCGAGTGGGTCCGAGTCTTTTCGTATGGGAAACAAGTTACCACCACTTTTCATAGGTGAAGACCATATAAAAAGACCATAGACTTTAGCTCATCAGTTCTTTTGGGATTCAAACTTTGAACCATACTGAACTCCGGATACTTGACGGTGTTCGTGGCTAGAGGATTGATGTCCCGATTGAGCATTCGGTTAACGGTAGCTGGGCATACGAACCGGACCTTGATCGACGTAAGCACTCGAATAATCGGTATATCATGTTCTACTAGTCTCAGGAGAATAATTGGCGTGTTATTAAATTCACCATTCGGTTGACGGTAGCTGGGCATACGAACCGGACCTTGATCGTCGTAAGTCGTGATTTAATATCAATCGGAAGCACCGGTAGCGCTGATTTTCTTCATCTTATTTTAATCATTTTATTTCATTTTAATATTGAATTTTACCACGAAACGTGAAGAATCAAAGAATATTTTACCGCGATAAATGCGAAGATTTTGAATAATATTTTACCGCGATAAATGCGAAGATTTCAAAAGAATTATATTACCGCGAAATTACGCGAAGATTTTATAAACAAATTTACATTTTATTTTACCGTGGAAAACGCGAAGACTTACTACCAATTTACATAAACTACGAAGATTTTGAAACACATAAATAATTAAAACAAACTGAATAAATCAAAATTAGAATCATATTAAATAGCCACGAGATCGCGTGTGTATAAGTGTCCTGTGTTACTGCTGACAGTCTTGACACCTCACCTAAACCTGTTTAGGGTAAGTTTTATCATTGTAATCATTAATTGATTTTTATTATTTTATATATTTTAAATTGATTATAAAACATATGCATGACACATTTTATCTACATTGAGTGTTTTAAATATTTGTAATCCCTTTTGTATTTTGAGTATACTGAATCTTAAATAAATAAATTACTAGTTAACATAATAATTTGAAAAACATTATTTCTCAGACAATTATACTTTTGGCAATAGAATACTAGCTTCTCGAGGCTTTTCGGCAGCCCACCTTCCTTTATCCCTTATTTTCTACCTGTTTAGCCGCTCAGACAGATAGTCAACAGTAGGGGGTACACAGTCTTACGTTTACCGCTCAACGTTTGATTGTGAAATTTAAATAGGTCACACTCTTAGATTGAAAATCGCTTTGGGTCTTATCAATATTGTCTTCAACAATATTGTGTAGGCGTGATTTGAATATAAACAGAATAAACTGAGCATTTGGTTAACGGTAGCCGGGCATACGAACTGAACCTTGATCAATGTAAGTACCCTTTTATTCAATACGTTTATACGAAAATTCGTACCTACGCCCATCACGATCTCCAATCGTGACAGAGGTTCAAATATTCAAATTTTGGGCTGAAATTCTCAGCGTAGTCATGATTTCACGAATATATACTACTGCTGCTACGAGAAAGAAAAAAATTCAGAAATAAAAATCCGAATTTCGATTATTTTTGATATTTTCAAAATTCGTGAGCGACCTCTTGAAAATTTGTTATCGAGCTGATTTTTTGGAGAGGCTTCTCAAAACATCGTAAACCAACAAACTTTCATGCGAGATCGAAAAAAAAAAAATTGTCGGTTTTTTTGCGCCACCCTAATATATATATATATATATATATATTAGGGTGATCCAAAAAATAACAAATTTTTTTTTTTTTCCCGAACAGGTTCAAAAGTTTCATTTAGATAAAATAAGACGCCTGTAAAAATTAGAGCTCTTAATATTAACATTAAGAGGTTCCTCATCGCACTTTTCTATCTCCATAAGAATAACATGGGAAAAATTTTTTTTACGTCTTCTGATTCTTATAAGTAGCTAACGATACGTTAAAGGAATAATTGGCAGGCATATTTTGTAGGAAATTGAATGATCTACAAAAAAAGATTCTGATCATTTTTTGAGGAATCTATTTGTTCAAAAGTTATTTGAGGTTGAAGTCGAATTCATATTAAATTTTGAGATTTTCTACTTTTTCGGCGAAACTATCAGACTTATTACAAAATATCAGAAGACCTTTTTTGTAGACAATTTTATTCCCTAAAAGTTATTTCTTACAAAGTTTTTTCGAATTCCGCATTGTTTTCTAGTTATTTTCATTTTAATGTCATGGTCATAAAAAAATAGTCTTCTGATCGATTTTAAGAGCTTGACATTAAAATAAACATAACTAGAAAACAATGCGGAATTCGAACAAACTTTATAAGAACTAACTTTTAGGGAATAAAATTGTCTACAAAAAAGGTCTTTTGATATTTTGTAATAAGTCTGATAGTTTCGCCGAAAAAATAAAAAATCTCAAAATTTAATATGAATTCGACTTCAACCTCAAATAACTTTTGAACAAATAGATTCCTTAAAAAATGATAAGTACCTTTTTTTGTAGAGCATTCAATTCCCTACAAAAATATGCCTGCCAATTATTCCTTTGACGCATCGTTAGCTACTTATAAAAATCAGAAGACGTAAAAAAAATTTTTCCCATGTTATTCTTATGGAAAATAGAAAAGTGCGATGAGGAACCTCTTAATGTTAATATTAAGTGCTCTAATTTTCACAGGCGTCTTTTTTTATCTAAATGAAACTTTTGAACCTGTTTGGAAGAAAAAAAAAATTGTTATTTTTTGGATCACCCTAATATGCATGTAATTTTACTGTTGATTTATTTAAGAAAAACTTCATTTTATCTTTTCTTATTTCAGGTAAAAGTAGAGAACAATACAGGAGCCCGACTCCTCCACGACGAAGTCGTCGATCACGAGGTAATCGTGATGATTTTGCGACCGGTCTAGCTATAGATATATCTTCAAAAAATAAATCAAAAGTCGATTTTCAATAGAAGCTTTCATTAACATCTCAGCAAGTATCTGTAGCTTCAACGTCAACAGCTGATTCGTCTGTTGGTGTTGAATCAAATGAAAAATTTTCAAAAAATAAATCAAAAGTCGATCCTCAAGAGAAGCTTTCATTGATATCTCAGCAAGTATCTGTAGCTTCAGCGTCAACAGCTGATCCGTCTATTGGTGTTGAATTGAATAAAAAATCTCCAAAAAATATAATAACGAAGAATGAAATTTCCCTGACTGATGCAAACAAGAAAGCTTTGACAATAGATAAACAGTCAATGGCTGAATCGGTTTCTAATAAGCAATAATTACCTTCACATCCTCAACAATCAAGTGATTCGATAACTTTGGAGTCCCCACAGTCATTAATTCCGTCCAAACCACAGCCATCCGCCGATTCTCAATCTGTAGATCCCAAGGTACCAGATCGTCAACAATTGTCTACAAACTATCAAAAATCATCAGGTTCATTATTCATTCAAACGCGTAAATACTCTAAAAATAAAAATGCAATACATATTTCCACAAATGCGGCACATTTCACAGGTCGAAGTCGAAACAATAAGAAAAGATTTGTCAAAAATAATTTATATCTTAGAGTGAAAAATTTAGAGTCTATGATAAAACAAAACGAAAGAACATCTCCACAAGTTGGTGGTTCAGGGCAGGTAATTACGTTTTTTATCCTTCTCTACTTTGAACATTTGTTGAAAGTGATTGAAGATCATTTTATATTCTTATCAAAGTTAATTAAAAAAAATTGCCATCGTCTTAAAGGCCGTAACTTAAAACTATCGCACTAAAATAAAAAACAGTTAGTGTTTACTGCTGTTCTTATTGAATTGTAATTTGGTAAATAAATTTTTAGAAGTGTCGATAAATATATACGTCAAGTTTCATGAATTTTTTTTTTTATTTTGGTGTGATAGTATAACGAACGTTCTAGCTGTTTAATCTTTTCAATAGATAAGGAAATATTCTACTTAATTTTTCTTTTGAAATGATGTAACAACGAGTTTATATTATTTAAATTTTTAGAGATCCGCACCAAATATTACCACGAATGCTGTTTCAAATTCAACATCGGTTCAATCGACTGATCCAAAAACTAATACTTCACCCGTCATGAGTGAAACAACTCCGACATCACAATTTCCTTTGATGATATTATCATATCATCTATGGTACCAATAATTCAACCGTGCACTGCTCAACCGATCCAATCTATAATTCATTCACCAATGTTGTCGATCATGAATCCAATGGCAAATATGGCTTCGTTTATTCATCCAATGAGTCCGACATCATCAATGACTCCAACAATTAACCCTACAATAACAGTTGTACCGCCTATGATGGGACCGATGGGACCAATCATACAAAGCGGACAACCGATGCGTCGTTTTACCCAACCTAGCAGTTACTCACCATATTTTCAAGACTCATATTATCACTACTTCATGTAAAAGAGAAAAAATATTGTTCTTACTTATTTTGTTTATTTAGTATAGTTTAAACTTAATTTCAGATAAGAATAATTGCACAATAAACTAAATATTATTACTAGTGATAACAGTCCTCAAGAGATTAATATTGATAAAGATATAAAAAAAAATATTTTTATCCACAAATTGTAAGCTCATTTAATTATGAAATAAGCTTTAAAATATTGATAGTGATGTTGTTATCTGAAATATTTCATTGAATCACTGACTTTTTAACTTCCCGCTGAGAAAATCGACATTTTCAGAGCGATGTCTGTATGTATGTATGTATGTATGTGATCGGAATGTATGTGTGTATCAGATTCGATCGGAAAATAATAATTTTTTTAAAATTATTTTCCGATTAAATCCGATTAAAACTGATTGAAAAAAATTTGATCGGATTCAATCAGATTCAATCGGAAAAAAATAATTTATCTCTCGATTATATCCCAATTGAATCTGATTAAATCCGATTGAAATATTTCAATCAGTTTTAATCAGATTCAATCGGAAAATAATAATTTATATCTCGATTTTTTTCTGATTGAATCTGATTGAATCCGATTGAAATATTTCAATCGGCTTTAATCGGATTCAATCAGAAAATAATAATTCATTTTTTAATTATTTTCCGATTGAATCCTATTTACTCCGATAAATAAATTCCAATTAGATTCAATCGTAAAATAATCATTTTTTGTCGATTATTTTCCGATTGAATCCGATAGAAGATTTTCAATCAGTTTTAATCGGATTCCATCGGAAAACAACGATTCGGATAGTAATAATAATTATTAAAATTCGGGTAGATATGCATTTCATTGATCATGAATTCAGCAATTTTTAAAATATCAGAGTACAGAATTTTATCTGTCTTTTTAATTTAATCAATTTAAAAAGTTAAAACAATAGCGTTTTTCAGGATTGTATAAAACAATTTAACAGCTTTTTTTAAGAAAACTATATTGATTGAATTATTATAATGTATGAATGTATGAAAGTTATTGATATTAAAGCTTATCGATAAGTTTCTCTCGCGTAATAACTATTGTGATACAGCATAATCATTTTTTACAAGAGCACAAAAATTTTTTGGATGCTTCACTTCGTATTTCAAGTTTGGTCGACAGCATCGTAAAAAAATTGATATAGGTATCGAGCCAACATTTTTCTCTGTGTGACATCTTATTACGAAAGCTCATTAGTGTTATGTCCGGGATTTTTCGTTTATTAAATATCTTTAATAATTTTTATTGGTAACGTGATTGGAAGACGCTCGGACTAACTAATGTATTTTTCCAATTGAGCGAAATGCTCAATTGTTTATTTTATTTTGTTTTGGGAATCGTTTCGATTGCAAGTCTGACTCTCTCACTCTCTATATAATTTTTATCAAGTTCGCTTATAGGGTGTCTAGGTAAATAAAATAAATAATTAGACAAATTATTTATAAATCGATAATTAACTTAGTAGAACTTTCCCCAGGATGGCCGTGAAATAGGGTAAATAAAAAGAAAGATATTCCAGCAATTAAAATCGAGACTTACTACTTGCAGGTGCCGCTTTACTTTTATGTCCTCTCTGCTCCTTGTATTACCTTGAATGGCTGATGGTCCAGGAACCCTGTATCCTTGGATCCTCAGGATCTCCCTCTGGTTCTCGGCTAGTGGATGATCTGCCTTACTCCTTCTCTTTTCGCTTTATTTACTTTCGTTGTATTTTTTTTTTCTTTATTTATTCTTTATTCTCAATTTAAAATTTGAATTTTTCCAAAAGGAAAAACGGAGAAGATTCTCTCGTATTCAAATTCTTTTTTTTTTTTTTTATTATTATGGTTTCAAAATTTTTTTTATTTATTAACTAGGTGCACGTCTGCACTTAACTACCCTATGCCTCTGAAGGCTACACAAGGTTCACTTATGAAATAATCGAAATAATAACAGTTTTTCTTCTATTTTATATTAATAATTTTTCTTCAATATTTATTGATCCACTACACAATTATAAAAATTACACGATGCTTTCTAGCAATTACACCAACAATCACTTATCAAAACTCGAAACTATTATAGATTTCTCTATTCTAATTTATTTTTGTATACTTTTGTTTTATATATATTTATACTTTTTTTTTTCTTTGTAATTTAAATGATTTGAGGATACCGCTGTACCTGATTGCGACTCTTCGCTGAAAACTTCGAAATCAGCTTATGACCGGAAAGCAAGCCTGTGCTCGGTAGAGTAACTTGCTCTTGAAAAATTTTAAACGCTCCGACCATGGGATCCGGTCCTAGGTAGGGGTTTCTTTTAGTGAGTTGCATAGCACGAGATGTCCCGTTGACACAATTCAATATATGTCAATGTTAATTATGGGTGTCCCGCGCATTTAGAGTAACTTAAAAAGGTCTTAGGTGGGGAAGTAAGGAAGATCGAGAGAATGAGAGACGCAAGAACTTGGCGTTAATATGCATTATTTTGTTTCTTATTAAAAAAAATTTTTAATAAGTTCTCGAGTCGGACATAACATTTTCCCCCCGAGATCTAAGGGGTTCCCCACTCCTTGGATCTTGTCAGTTGATGGACGACTGGTTACGATGACTCGAACCCTGATGGATTGCGCTCGATCTTCTTGCTCCTTCGCGAGCCAGTTGGTCTGCTTGCTCGTTTCCGAAAACTCCTTGATGGCTTGGAACGTGAAGGATACGAATATCCCGAGTTTTCATGAGCTGCTTTATATGAATCATTTCATTCTTGTACGTGACGGGTTTACCTGTCGATGTTAACCAGTTTCTTCCTTCCCAATCGTCGTACCATAAATTTAAACTATTGCATAGGAATTCTGAATCTGTATGGATATCAATTTTGATCAAGTTGAGTTCTATAATGATTTCTATTGCTTGTAGTATTGCCTCTAGTTCTGCCCCATTATTAGTATTCCTATTAACACAAGGCAGAGACAGATTTTTGGGATGATTCGGTCCAAAGTAAACTCCAAGTCCTGCAGCTGGTTTCGTTGTCCCGTTTCCAAAGCAAGATCCATCGGTGTAGATTTGGATTCTTCCGTCGCCGTTCCTTTCAAATATTACGTCTGCATCTCTTTTGGATGAACTCACTATATCATGCCAGCTCTGTAGACACTGGTCCATTTCCTCCTGCGAATGGACTAACCTGAAGATGGGGTTCGGGTATGCAGCTATTTGTTCGTGACACTCCTTCCAGGTTTGATATAAACCGGGCTTATGCCCATTGATGACAAGATAAAGATTCATTTTGGAAGAAGGTTACAGGTGAAAAATCAGGAGATTTAAGACCTACTTTAGGAAATTTGGAAACCCCTACTAGAACCGACCATGAATTTCTTTTATTAATAAAATTTTCTTTAAATTTTTAGAGGTTTTAATTTTAATAAGATTTCGAAATTTTCATTATAAAAAAAAATATATTCCTGAAAGGAAACGGAGATGATTCTCCCTGTTAGAAGAACAGTTTTTTTTCCTCTTTTTTTTTTCTCTTTTTTTTTTTTTTTTTATTCTTTGGGTCATATACTATCAAATTTGAATTTTCCTAAAGGAAAACGGAGAAGATTCTCGCTTATTCAAAAATTTTTTTTTTTTTTCTTATCGCTATTTTCATTTATTTATTATAATGTCTTGGTATTACGATATAATTATATCCTTAATACTAGAATGCCCTGAACATACAGGCTAAAATCTAAAAATACCCTTTTTTTTTTTTTTTTTTCCAAAATTTTTTTTTTTTTTTTTTTTTTTTTATTTTTGAATACTATATAAAATTTGAAATTTTCTAAAGAAAAACAGAGAAGATTCTCGCTTATTCAAATTTTCTTTTATCCTTATTTTTATTTATTCTTATAGACTATATTCTACAATAGCTATGGCTAACTACAATATTCTGGATCCTTATTGATTAGATTTGGGCCTATCACCAGGCACAAGGGTACTCCTGCTAATTTATTCTAATTTTTTTTCTTTATCTTTTTTTCTTTATCTTTATTATTCAGACGTTATCCTACATTTTACTTAATGTTTCCAGGGTTTAGGACCGTTGCTCCTAGTGATAGCTCCATATCTGTAACTGAAACAATTTATACTACTTCTAATTAATTACTTAGCTTGGGTTATTTAATTTGTATAAAATTTGGTTTTCTTTTTATTAATAAAATTTGAATCTTCCTATAAAGGAAACGGAGAAGATTCTCCCGTGTTCAAATTTAGTTTATAATATTTTTTTTTTGTCTCTTAATTGGACTTATTTTGTTGCCGAGCTTGACCAAGGAAATAATTTTCCGAAGACAAATCCAATTAATACTTGCTCTTAATATAGAAAAATAATTCTATGTTTATTGTTACGTATCTACTATTATAGACTAAATTATTTCTAGAGTAATTCTATAGGGTTTGTTGCCGGGCTTGACACGGTCAGGAATCTTGTTGTTCTCGAAGGATTCTCGTCGTGGAAGTAGGATTTTATGTGTCCTGATATGAGGTGGATGTTCTTGCTTTAAAAGGCCCATTAGTTCAGCTTGGTGTACAAAATACGTGATGCCCGTGAGGTCGATGGTGTCGATGAGAGGATTGGAATCTAGGATCTCCATCAGAGTATAGTATGAGAAATAATTACCAATTATCTTCAGTTTCTCTACACTCAGATTGATGTTCTGATAGAATCTCCCGATGTGCTTCCTAGGTTTAGCGATGGTGAGAGTTTTCAGTCGAGGTCCTTGAATACTAGGAAACCCAACTGAATCGAGTCTTGACTCTGAGATGGTAAGATGTTCCAGTTGCGGAGCCATACGGATGAAACACGCGACCAAGTTGGATGATGGTCGATTTGACCCCAAAGAGACCTCAACCGTAGTCAGATTCTCGTTCAATTTAATTTGATTTAGATTGAAGTTCCAGATGTCGTCTTGATAATTAGCCCACTTGAAACACAGTTTTTCCAATCCCGAGGAGCCGATGGCATTTATTAACTCGATCATGTCGAGGTGCTCCGAATATCTTATTCTGGATCGGTCGCAATTTTTAATAGATAAACTTCTGAGGTTCTGATTGCTCTTGATGCATTGTATTAAGTGATCTTTGTTCAGGAAAAAGCATCCCTCTAGTTCAAGACTGCTGATGTGATTAGCTGTCTTGCTCAAGGCTCGTCCTGTAAAATATGTATTGCCGATAACCCCGAAGTGTCTCAGCTTGGCGAGCCGTTCAAAAACCTGCACCAGGGCGGTCTCCAGATGTCCTTGGGATCTTCCTACGATCAATGATTCCAGCCTCTCAAGACTCTCTGCAACGCACTCAATAATTCCAGAGGAAATAAGAGCTCCGGTAAAATTGAGGTGGGTCAACGTACTTCCGGCTTTATGTCGAATGAAATTGGTCACGGTGCCAGGAGAAGCGAGATACTGGTCTTCTCTGGATTCTAACTCGAAATGTGTGAGGCGTGCTGCCGGGACCGATGTTAAAAGATCGTCAATTTGGAATACTCCGTGGATACGGAACATTTTTTTTATATTGCTTTTGTTTAGGTTGAAAACTCTCATACTCCCCAAGGTGTAATCCCATAGGTATTGACTACATTGAGCTAATGAGCAGAGGTCTTCGGTCCCGAGATATTTAGCGATTTCTTCCCAACAGTCAGCATTCAGGTTCTCGCAAGCATTTCTCATTGTCGGCATAGGTGGATGGATTCGGGGCCGAGAAGTTGGTTTCTTGAACGAGACGATTCGAATGTAGCTGTTTCCGATCTTGAAACTCCTCTCCCGCGATTGGATTTGTAACTCCAAAGATTTAGCCACCGACTTAACCTTGAGTCGCCCCAGAGATTGCTGTTTTCCCTTGGGGAAGATGGACAGTTTTGTGAATTCTTCCGGTTTTAGCTGCAAGATCGACCGCAGCGTCTCTTTGGAAGTTTTCCTGGGCAGCCCGTACACCAGCAGGTCAAGGACCGGTTCGCCGTTGGAGGACTGAACTTCTGGCAAGTTTCGAGGGGTGCGATCCCTCACCGTGATATTATGATAACGCTCCATGAATCCGTCATCAGGGTCTACCGGGTATATCCTCACGCGGTTTAGAGTTTCATTAAGGGGTTAGGGGTACTCAGGGGTATGAAAAAATGATGATTTTCAATAATTTTTTTTTTGTAGTTAATTACTTTATTTGACAAAAATAAAAACATAGCTTTATTAGAACACGTTTCGATTTGACTTCACGAAAATTTCAAAAAAAAAAATTAATAATTCAAAAAGTTATCGCTGTTTTTGTAGAGCCCGTTCCTCCCGAAGTCCTTTGCGGTGATCATCATAAGTCCTTGGAGATTCATCTAAAATCAATCGGACAAGAAAAATTAGTTTTATTAATAGATAATCTTGTGCCTGATCGAAGCTTTTTTTTTTTTTTTCGAAATTAACAAAATGGCGGCCTCAGGAAATTTTTTTCAAATTTTCGAGAAAAAAACCGACAGTTTATTGTTAAAAAAAAATCGAAATTTTGAAAAAAAAAAAAAATCCTTCGATCAGGCACGAGTTTTTAATGTATTTCAAAAGTACAATAAATTTTATTGAAATCTACCGAGCAGTTTTTAAGTTACAGTGATCACCAGTTCAGAAAACATAGTTTTGAGAAAAACGCATTTAAAGTTTTGCTATGGATTTATGTCGAATTATAAGAATTATTTAATAACTTACACTGAGTCATCTATTCCTGGACCATATAATAGCTCTTCAGCCGACATAGCAGCTTCCAAAATATCGATTTGCTGGTGCCTACGTTGCAATCGACCTTCTCGGGTGTTATCATTAGCGCGCTTATCTGCTACTTTGATACGTGCAGCATCCATTCTTTCTGCATACCGATGAGAATTAGGCCCACAATTAAGTCCTAGTGTATTCATCAAGACTAATAATGAATTTATACCCTCATTAAATATACACATAGCAACGTATGCAGCTATTTGTACGATAGTAAAACTAGTATTTACCGTTTTTGGGCATATTTTCCATACTAGTTGGTTAAAGCTTTCATTATTATTCTGATTGAATCCACCTACACATCTTGAAAGTAAATTTTCATTACTAAGATCTTCGTATATAGGCTTGATAGCTTTTAAAACATCAGAAGGTAAAGGAGAATAATCGTGAGAAAAGGTATCAAGCTCTCCTCTTGCTTCAGCGCGCTGGTAAGAGCACCAAGATTCTTCGCCTTTTGGACACATATCATGATTCGGTTTTTCATCACTCGAGCCGTAGTGATAAAAGGTTGCCATTATAGCAGATTTCATATTTTCAATAGAATCACAATGCCGGCGTATTGCTAAACCATAGTACACAGTTAGTTTGTCTATTAATTTTCCTGTGAGCTTACCTCGACCACCAAGACCTTTTTGTTTACTCTTCAGCGTACGTAATCGACTCCCCATCCGCTTTTGGACATGCCCTATACATTCCTTTTTATTTACAGTTGTATTTTCGTAAGGATCTGATTTTATAATTCCTGAATAGGTCTTGGAGTCACCATCACCAATATAGTTGGCATACTTAACTCCATATTTAGTTTCAGAATACGAAAACATTTCGACCATCGCATCCACCTCCATTTTCCCAGAAGACCCTTGATGATTAGCAGAACACACATCTTCATGCGATTGATACCATTCCTCGAACTCAACAGTATTTGTTTTTTTTTTCCAATACTCACATAGCTTACAATATGCACTTTTAATGTTTATGTCAAGAATCTTTCCAGTAAAATAGCCAATTATAGAAGAAACTCCAAATGACGATGTATATCCCCGTTTTTGCCAGGTTCCATCTCCCGATACAGTTAGATGATTTATATCTTCATTTTCAGTTGTTGGCATTGCTTGCTTTTCTTCATTCACAGCTTTCGTCATGAAGGTTTCTGCGACGGCTTTACTACAATTCAAAATCTGTTTCAGTAAAATTGTATGCGTAGATTTATCTAAAAAAGACGGCATGTCCATCAGGCCGCAAAACTTGCACAATCCTTCGTATCCTATTCCTAGTATTCTCATTACAAAAATGAAACGTCTGTTTATTTCATAAGAATGCCCAACGAAAGAACAGGAAGGAATATATTCATTTCCACAGTTATTACATGCAACTACAATTTTGAATCCCAGCCCACGTGTACTTGCTGTTTGAAACACTACATTTCCATCACATTTTTTACATTTTATAAGAGCAGAAATTGCAGTGAATACCTGAATAAAATTTATTATTCGAAATTCAGTACTGCTGTCTTCAGGTACATCATCTTCAGTGTTTTGTTTTAATTTTTTAGAAGATGTACTCTGAATACTTTCATCACGTTCGGCTGTTTTCGGATTAAAAACATTCTTTCTTTTGACTGAACGCGACTTATTAATTTTTTCAGAACTCCGAAGTTCTCTTGAAACCTTTCTAGAATCACGTCCCATGGTTAATAATTTAATTCACTTGAGAAATAATTTATCACAAAACTATCGACTGATCAGTGCAACGACTACAGGTATACTGGCAACCAAAAATTATTTTTCAGTTCTTGTACTACCTACAAATTGTGAATATATGTAGAAGGATATATATATATATATATATATATATATATATATATAATTATAAATACATTAAAATGGGGAGATATTCATGACAATGAAACCCGAAAAGTCGGTTGCTTGCAGCTGTTTCTAGCTACCTGCTCTCGAATGCCACGTAGCACCCGAGCGTCCTTTGGTCATTGTTAAATAACTCGAAAAGAATTTGTCGGATTCACTTCAAATTTTCACACAATATTTTTAAAATATTATACTTTAAGAAAATGCAAAAAAAAAAAAATCGATTTTTTGAAAATTCTGACTACCCCTAACCCCTTAAGCTTGTACCTTTGTTGGTAAAGGTCCTGTTGGGCCTGAAGCTTGTACTCTTCTAAACGATCTTGGGCTTCTTCTAGGGTCCACGAATAAGATGTTCCTGACATGTTAGGAATGTGCTGGAATGGCGGTTAAGGATATGATTAGGTAAATTTTATTTGAAATATTTTGTACTGGACAGGTGATGCGAAGGTATGTGTTGTGTTTTTATTTTTTTTTTTTTTTTTTTTTTTATTGGTACAGTTGCTACAACAAAATTTGAATTTCCTTTAAGGAAATGGAGAAAAATCCTCCCTTATTCAAATTTTGTTCTAGACCTTCTTTCATATGGAATTTTTAAATCCTTCTCAAGGAACGGAGAAAGTTTCTCCTAATTGTAAAAATTCCGAAATTAAATTTAATTTAGAAGTTATTATTTGAGGTTTTGGTTCCCCCTTGTTTTTTCCTTTCATCAACAAAATTCGAATTTTCCTCGAAGAAAACGGAAAAGATTTTTACCTATTCGAATTTTGTCAATAAATTTTATTATCAAACGTACGGTACTCTTTGTAAGGAATACTAGGAGATGTTAATCGTGTTTATAATTTAGGTTAAGGTTTTGAAGCGTAAATTCCTTTTAGGAAACGGAGAAGATTCTCCCAACTAGCGCTCGACTCGGTGTTAAAAACCTGATTCACCTACTTTTAAACATACCGTCTGAGGTCCGGGAGGTGACATGCTTTCTCTCGCTGCCGCTTTAGGCATTCTAACTCCTACGCTTTCTTCTAACTCTGATGTTATAGTTTGAACTGACTGACAAAACTTGTTACCATCTACTTGAGCACTAACTCGTTTGCTTCTTGATATTAATCTAAACTTGGTTACTTTAGTGCAAGCGCCGAACTTATAGCAAAGAGTTACTATGACCGTAAGAATAATGAATAAAACAAAACTCATGCTAATATATACCATTAGATGTAGAGATATACCATTCGCGTACTTGAATCTGATTTCTTTAACCCGTGCTTCTATCGCTTCAAGGTTCTCACCTGTAGAAGCCTGAGAGAGTGTCAATAATGGCTTAGAATATTCGAGAAATTCTTTATCTATGGTTAATTGGTGGAAATTTGGATATTTAGAGACAATACTTAGGTTTTTCTTCGCACTTAGCCCGGTCAACTCTAGACTGTTATCTCCTAAACTTAAAAGACTAACATGGTTATTTTCAGCTCTGCAGTTGGGAGGAAACCGCAGCACTCCGGCACCTCTTAATTTAGTGGTGTGAGGAAGTTTTCCCTCGCAACTGATTTTTAGATATTCTGTCTGAAAAGTAGAAAACAACCAAGCGTTCTCGTTATCTAGTGCGATCCATTGGGTGGAATTTTCCTGCAACAACCGTATGTCACAGGTTGTGGTTTCATTAGTTATTGTGGCTTTAAATATATCAATTTCGCAATCATGAGACTCGGAGATGGATTCGACTGGTGTATCTGGAAAGCATGCCAATTCCTCTCCCGCGGGTAGACATCGGTCTATATATTCTGGAGAAGCCAGGTAAAAACGATTAAATTCAGGCTGCACGACAAGATATTTAGTTTTAGGTTCTAACAATAGCCCGAAAAGAGTTTCTCCTAACATGTACGGTACTCTATACGGTATCAATTTATAACAAAGCCATGGATATTTGTCCATAAGGGGTATTTTAACCGTTATTACGAAGAGATTGTCTGATTTTGCAGCAGAGATTTTTGCCATTTTAGTTAGGATCTGGAGGTCAATATGATCTAAAGGTTGAGGCGGGTTCAGATTTGGAAATTTTGATTCTATAGTAGTCATTGCATCTTTTAGCTGGTCTGGTGAAATCAACTCTGGACTTAAGATTCCCCTTTTTGCCTCTTCGATTGCGGTGATGGCTGATCTAAGCAAACTATTGCGGTGCTGAGCTTGTCTATAGACTTTCGTAGCATAGTAGCTATACTCTAGTTCCTGATCTATTATTCCGAGTTGTTCCTTCTGGGATATGGTCAAATTTCTTAGCTCGTCGGCAAGTGTGTTTATGGTTTTTGAATGAGTTTGGATCTGCTGATTTAGAGAGTTAATTTCGGTCTGCATTATATGAGTAGAATTGTTGACTAAGTGAATAATTTGGGCTTGATCACGGTAAAGATCGAAGATCTCCTGCTTAAAGTTTTTATCCCCCTCGTATTCTAGAATCCCAAATATTTTCCTAGCAATCGTCCCGACTGTAGCTAGCCACGAGCCTCGAGGATTTCGGAAGTCACTCATTGGAGTTCTGTTTATGATTTCTTTGAGATGGGCGATCAAATGACTACTTTCGCTATTAATATAGTCGATCGCCGGTTTTTGGAGGGTTCTCAGGCATAAACGTTCCGTAAAATACTTCACATACATGCAATCTATGAGCATTGCTTCATATTGGACCCGATCCTCATTGTTGTCGTTTAACAAATTTCCTACGTCTACCGTGATAATCATCGTCCATTGTTCTCGTATTAGGTGGATATTACTGGACTTCTCGTAGTAAACCCCGGGCTTTTGGTCAAAATAACTAATATCATGGAATTCCCCGGCATTTCCAAATTTCCAAAACCCGATTGCCAAAAAGAGTAATTGCGTAACGAGCATTTTCTTCTGGAACAAAAGTTAAGCGAAAAGAGTTTTTTTTTTTTTTTTTTTTTTTTTCTTTTTCTTTTATTAACAAGATTCGAATTTTCCTACGAGGAAACGGAATAGATTTTCACTATCCGAATGTTGTTAATAATTTTCCAATTTTATTTATTTATTTACATTTTAGAGGTTTTCCTATCCAGCTCGTGAATGGAGAAGGATAGTTTTAGTTTAGAAGGGTGTTTAGGGAATCTTTTTCCCTCCTCTGTTTCCAAAATTACTGTTCCGTTTTCTAAGACCGATATAATCTCGTAAGGGCCGTAGTAATGACTGTCTAATTTACCCTTTCTAGGTTCTTTTAGTACGTAAACAAACTTTCCGGGTGAGAAGTCTACTTCATGTATGGCTTTATCATACCGTAATTTAGATTTAGATTTTGCTTCAACTAAGTTAATTCGGGCAATCGCTCGAGATTCGTTTAATTTGGTTATTAATTTCCCAATCGATTCTGGGTACGTTTCTATCTGTGAGTAATCAGGGAACGAGGTGGGTGATCTAGCATTTTTCCCGAATATAAGTTCAAATGGCGTAAAATTAGTTGCCGTGTGTACTGTAGTATTATAATTAAACATAGCCATAGCTAAATATTTATCCCAGTCCGGGAACGCTTCTATAAAGACTTTTAAATATTCAATTAAGGCATGATGTGATCTTTCTAGTGAGCCATTAGATTGTGGGTGATATGCGGACGTTGTTATTCGCTTGATTCTCAGAATACGTGCTAGCTTACTCAAAAGTTTACTAGTAAAAGATGTACCGTTATCAGATAGAATTACCTTTGGGCAACCGTATAGACTGATAAAATGATTAATTAACGCTTCAGCTATAGTCTCGGTACGAATGTCAGGTATTGCTACTGCTGTGCAAAATTTTGAAAAATTGTCCTGGATGGTTAGGATGTGTCTATTTCCGTCGGGAGTGAGTTCAAGAGGTCCGACCGTATCTATTGAAATTTTTTCGAATGGTTCGAATGGTGTATCGGCAATAATCATGGGTTGACGCGTCTTTATTCGCGATAGCTTTTCGCGTTGACAAACATCACAATTTTGAATGAATTTATAGATATTTTCTTTCATTCCCGGCCAATAATATCGCTCGCGAATTCTCCAGTACGTTTTTACCACTCCCTTATGTCCCCCAATCAGACTAGAGTGATGTTCCGCGATTATCGAGCCCCTTTCTTCGTCTTTTGGGTAAGTTATTCTACCTTTTGTGAATGTAACACTTATTGGACAATACTTGAAAATTTTAGACAAATAAGACTCTAAGCCTTCGCCGATTTCGTCGCCGTCCTCAGCGATGCGCAAAGTTGTAATTTTATATTTCTCCAGAGCTCCTCTTAATCTATACAAAGCCTCGGATATCATTTCGGGAGTATTTTGATCAAAGTGATGACGCTTGAAAAATACTGTAAAAACGCGATTTTTCCCATATTTTGTTACAAAAACTTGACCTACTTTTGGTTTATGACTTAATAATTCTTGTTCTGAAATATAATTTAAAGCTTGTAATAATTTAGGTATTGGCTGGGTATATTTACAATCTGTTGAGAGAAAGTGAGCTATATTATCCTTAACGTACGTTAACCCTTCCCTGCTATGGGAAACTTTAAGAAGACTTTGCTTATTTAAACTGGGGTAACTTACGTTGGATTCAGCTACTTTAGATGTTTCGGATTCAGTTGTAAAAGCTCTATCTGTGTGTGGTACTAATATGATGTCCGATTTTGGAAGTACGAACGATGGATTTGGCTTTAAAGAAATTGTAGGTTCCGGTTGTTGACTTAACGGACTCTTTAATTTTTCAGTAATCTCTACGGGATTAGGAGGTTCTTTGATATAGGACGAAGTTAGATTTGATGGTTTTCTCTTAGCTTTAATATAATTTCCCGGAGTTTTATCGAAGTCTATTATACTAGGCGCTAAGGGTGAGCCGTAATTACTCTCGTTACCTGGTGTTTTGAGCATATTATAGGCTCCCGGGTCCCAATACATTCCCTCAAAGGATGTCATAAGCTGTCGATTAAGTGGAGTTATTTCTCCCATTGAAGGCGCAGTCAACTGTTGAAAGCTATCAGGAGGTGGTTCGTCGATGGAGTCTATCTCAGAGCCGTCTGTTTCATCATCCGCCTCTTTCGCTGCATCCTCATCATATGAATCATTCTCAAGGTCTTCATTTTCAGAGGCCTGTATCGTCTGATCAAAGCATTGAATCGATCTTCGAATTTCCTTTACAAAATTTTCTCTAGCTTCGATTGAGGCTTGTTCCTCCTCCTCTTTTCGTTTCAAGATGTTGTCAAATTTAGTAAAACTTTCTTGCAAGGCCTGAGGGTCGAATGTTTTTTCTGTAGTATCTGTTTTCTCATTATTATCATTGGGGCTATCACTTTCGGTAAAATTAGGCTCAACCTCTACCACGGAAGGTACTTCCCGAGGAAGCACATCAGGTGGAGAGACTGTGACCTGTGATAGTTGCGGATTCGACTTGCTGACACTTTCATCCAAGGATGAAAACTCAGAAGTCTCTAGTTCTCGGTAATTCGGCCTTTTGTATAGACTCTCTGTTGATCTAGCCTCACCTAGCCTCTGTCTTAACCTTGAGGCAATTGTGTCTCTCGGTGCTAAGAGATTCTGGGTTACCTTAACTGGCTTGTTTGAGCTACCAGTTTTCCGCGGTCTCCCGGGACCTTTCTTAGTCGAAGCTTCGATTACTGGTTGACCATTAATCGGATACATGTGTGGACTGCATCTGTTTCGGCAAGCGATTTGGTGGATTACTGGAAAGGGCATCCGCGAGCTGGTCGCCTACTTTTCTTTTAAGAACGACATTAAACCGATAACCGTTCAGCAGCGATTTCCATTTTACTTGCCGATCCGTAAGATGTATCCCGTCTCGCAACCATGAGATACATCCCTCGTCTGTTTGAACGATAAACTCGCGAGAATACAAATACGGTCTAAACTGTTTGATCGCAAAGACAAGTGCTAAACATTCTCTTTCTTGTTTAGTATATCTGGTTTCGGCTTCTATTAAAGTACGAGAACCATACGCGATAGGTAATATTTGATTAGAAATATTAGGATTGTCATTATCGGGCTCGATGTCAAATTCTTGGCTTAAAATGCAGCCTAAACCTACTTCGGAAGCGTCTACAATTAAAATGAATGGTTTATTTGGATCGGGGTGTAATAGCAAGGATTGCTCGCAAATCGCGGCTTTAATATCTTCAAAAGCTACCTGTGCCTCTTCGGACCATTTAAAAATTTTATTTTTCTTAGTTAATTCGGTAAGTGGCTTAGTTCTTTCCGCGAAGTTATAAATGAATCTACGCAAGTAGTTAGCTAAACCCAAAAATTTTCTCATTCCCGTATGACTCGTGGGTTGAGACGCTGATTTAAGAGCAACAACTTTAGCTGGATCGGGTTTGATTCCCTGGGGACTGATGATGTGCCCCAAGAACGTAACTTCATTGCAGAAGAATTTGCATTTTTCGGGTTGCAGATTAAGATTGGCGTCTCTTAATTTCTGTAGAAATTTTCTAAGACGACGGTTATGCTCGTCTAAGGTTTCTGCAGGAATTAGAAAATCGTCTATAAGATTTTCAAGCTCTCCGGCATTACGCATGTCCTCCGTCTCGTCGTTGACCATCCGCTGGAACGTGGGTGGAGCTACACTCAACCCAAATGGCATCCGAACAAACTCGTAATGTCCATCCGGGGTAGAGAAAGCTGTTTTCTCTCTGTCCTCAGGGCCCATTGGCACCTGATGGAACCCACGTGCCAAGTCCATGACACTGAACATAGTAGCACCGCTAAGCCTGAGTAACATATCGTTGATATTCGGCAGTGGATATGAATCCCCAATAGTTTTTTATTAAGAGCTCGAAAATCAATTACCATTCTCCATCGTTTGCGCCCTTGAGCATCTGCTTTCTTGGGTACGATCCAGAGGGGTGCATTGTAGGGCGATCAGGATTTCTGGATAACTTTAGTTTCGATCAACTCTTTTACCTGGCGCTTGGCCTCGTCCTGGTGTTCTTTCGGCAATCTGAATTGCTTAATTTTCACAGGTTTGCTATCCGTTAGCGGAATCCTACAATATGTAGTTTTTGACAAACCTAGGACGTCGCCTGGTAAATAAAACACGTCGTTAAAATCTTTAACGATTTCAAGAATATGTTTTTCTTGCTCAGGTGTAAATTTTTCTTTAGGAATTCGCTTAAGAATCTCCGTTACGCGTTCCGACACGTTCAGATTGTTACAACCAGACTCATCCAATGAATCGCTATCGCTTTCACCAGCTACATAATCGCGGTTAAATTCATACTCTTCTACCGTCTGAGGCTCTAACGTAAATTCTGCCCTACATTCATTAAAATTCGTTATCATTACTATAGCTCGATTGTTGTTAATTTTTATTGCTGCATTCCCCAAAACTACTCCAGGAAAAGGTTGGATCTGGGGTAAGTAGCCCTCTTCCAACAAACTGTCTTTAACTGGAATAGATTGATAGACGCTTGTCCTTGGTGGCACTGAAAACCATTGGCTTCTAATGCTGCTGACAAAAGGTATAATGTGGGTTGGTATATCGGACAACGCGAGCGTGTGCTTATTGTAAGATAACTCCGCTTCTTCTATTTTTAGAATATCGTTGCCGATAATACCAATGCCAGCAATAGGAAAATCGTCTTGTACTATATGCAGTTCAAATTCCTTATATAAGGACTCCGATTCAAAAATCCTTAACCTAACTACTCCTAATGTTTGAATAATCTTATTGCCTATTCCAACTAATTCTAGTATCCTACTTGTGTCTACCGGTAAATGTGGTTTCAAAGCTTTTAGTTTAATCACGCTAACATCCCCGCCCGTATCTATCAAAAATTTCTGCGATTTTTCATTCAATTCCTTGCAAACAATGTTAATAATAGGTCCTGCATTTAAATTTAACAAATTACTATGGTTTGGAGTGTTCAAAACAAAAGGGATAGGCCGTATCGGCCTATTTCCCAGAACCATAGTATTTGAATAAAAAGACAAAATCGCTTGGTTGTTTTCAAAGAATTCATTGCCTATAATCGCATCATACCGATTAATAGAAGAGATAGTGACAAAGAAGTCAATCTCCAAATCCCATAGTTTTAAAGTCGTTATCCCGATGATTTGAATAGGTTCTGTGGTAATACCCGTTACCGATTTAGATATTTCCTGAATTTTTACATCACACGCTAAAACAAATAGATCTATAAGATTGTGTGAAGAACCCGTATCTAATAATATTGATGCAGATTTCTTAAATTGAGAATTATTTCTTAAGATAACTACTGGTCCACTTCCGAGGGACCTTGAGATTGCTTTACAGGTGAGAATTTCTTTTGCAGATCTCCCGCATTCGGCTGGCTCTGAACGATTTTCTGTTGAGGGGGTAGGTTGTTTGGGTTGCCCGACATTCCCCCTGTACGACGGGCACCGTTGGAGTTTAAATAACCGGCCTTTAAGCTTTCCATCTGCTTGAGCAGCTCTTCATACTTCTTTCGATAAAATTCTAATTCCGAGTTACGATTTGGAGTGGGCGAATTATCCCGAAACTGTACGTGTCTCGCGGCCTGAGAGTTTTCTAGTCGACTCTGAGTTTGATCAACTTTAGGTTGGAGAATTTTTGAAACCTCCCTTGTTTCTTCGAAAGTAGAGGCGGGTTTGCGCTGAGTTTTTGGTGAGTACGAAAATGATTCGGTTGCCTGATCAGGTTCAGGTTCGTAATTAGGATTAGAATCACGACGATAGTTCATACGGTTCCTATAATCATCGTATTTTCTTGGGAGTTTCGAGGCCTCCCACGCGTCAGAGCGCATATTTTCATTATCAGATCTACGTGTGCGATTTGTGTCGTATGTATAATCTCCCGTGAGTTTAATCATTTCCTTAACCTCTTCAAATAGCAGAGCTAAGGTGATGTTTCCTTGTTTCATCTGTTTAACAAAAGCGATTTTTAATTGTTTGGGTAAGTTTTCGTAAAATATTTCTTTTGCGTCCGCGCAGCAAGCTAAATAGGTCGCGGCACCCGTTGGCTCTTTATCCTTAACCGCATTTAAGCTCAATAGGATGTCATTTATTCGGTAATAAAAATCTTCGACCCGTTCATCTCGTTCACGTTGGCATCTAGCCAGCTTCCTACTCAGGTACCTGACAGGGTTCGCGGGTCTAAATTCTTTTCTGAGGATTCCTAAAATCTCATCTACTTTAGTTAGTTCTTTTCCTTCCAAGTACCGTCTAGCTCGACCTTTAATCCTACTTAAGGGGTTAGGGGTAGTCAGAATTTTCAAAAAATCGATTTTTTTTTTTTTGCATTTTCTTAAAGTATAATATTTTAAAAATATTGTGTGAAAATTTGAAGTGAATCCGACAAATTCTTTTCGAGTTATTTAACAATGACCAAAGGACGCTCGGGTGCTACGTGGCATTCGAGAGCAGGTAGCTAGAAACAGCTGCAAGCAACCGACTTTTCGGGTTTCATTGTCATGAATATCTCCCCATTTTAATGTATTTATAATTATATATATATATATATATATATATATATATATATATCCTTCTACATATATTCACAATTTGTAGGTAGTACAAGAACTGAAAAATAATTTTTGGTTGCCAGTATACCTGTAGTCGTTGCACTGATCAGTCGATAGTTTTGTGATAAATTATTTCTCAAGTGAATTAAATTATTAACCATGGGACGTGATTCTAGAAAGGTTTCAAGAGAACTTCGGAGTTCTGAAAAAATTAATAAGTCGCGTTCAGTCAAAAGAAAGAATGTTTTTAATCCGAAAACAGCCGAACGTGATGAAAGTATTCAGAGTACATCTTCTAAAAAATTAAAACAAAACACTGAAGATGATGTACCTGAAGACAGCAGTACTGAATTTCGAATAATAAATTTTATTCAGGTATTCACTGCAATTTCTGCTCTTATAAAATGTAAAAAATGTGATGGAAATGTAGTGTTTCAAACAGCAAGTACACGTGGGCTGGGATTCAAAATTGTAGTTGCATGTAATAACTGTGGAAATGAATATATTCCTTCCTGTTCTTTCGTTGGGCATTCTTATGAAATAAACAGACGTTTCATTTTTGTAATGAGAATACTAGGAATAGGATACGAAGGATTGTGCAAGTTTTGCGGCCTGATGGACATGCCGTCTTTTTTAGATAAATCTACGCATACAATTTTACTGAAACAGATTTTGAATTGTAGTAAAGCCGTCGCAGAAACCTTCATGACGAAAGCTGTGAATGAAGAAAAGCAAGCAATGCCAACAACTGAAAATGAAGATATAAATCATCTAACTGTATCGGGAGATGGAACCTGGCAAAAACGGGGATATACATCGTCATTTGGAGTTTCTTCTATAATTGGCTATTTTACTGGAAAGATTCTTGACATAAACATTAAAAGTGCATATTGTAAGCTATGTGAGTATTGGAAAAAAAAAACAAATACTGTTGAGTTCGAGGAATGGTATCAATCGCATGAAGATGTGTGTTCTGCTAATCATCAAGGGTCTTCTGGGAAAATGGAGGTGGATGCGATGGTCGAAATGTTTTCGTATTCTGAAACTAAATATGGAGTTAAGTATGCCAACTATATTGGTGATGGTGACTCCAAGACCTATTCAGGAATTATAAAATCAGATCCTTACGAAAATACAACTGTAAATAAAAAGGAATGTATAGGGCATGTCCAAAAGCGGATGGGGAGTCGATTACGTACGCTGAAGAGTAAACAAAAAGGTCTTGGTGGTCGAGGTAAGCTCACAGGAAAATTAATAGACAAACTAACTGTGTACTATGGTTTAGCAATACGCCGGCATTGTGATTCTATTGAAAATATGAAATCTGCTATAATGGCAACCTTTTATCACTACGGCTCGAGTGATGAAAAACCGAATCATGATATGTGTCCAAAAGGCGAAGAATCTTGGTGCTCTTACCAGCGCGCTGAAGCAAGAGGAGAGCTTGATACCTTTTCTCACGATTATTCTCCTTTACCTTCTGATGTTTTAAAAGCTATCAAGCCTATATACGAAGATCTTAGTAATGAAAATTTACTTTCAAGATGTGTAGGTGGATTCAATCAGAATAATAATGAAAGCTTTAACCAACTAGTATGGAAAATATGCCCAAAAACGGTAAATACTAGTTTTACTATCGTACAAATAGCTGCATACGTTGCTATGTGTATATTTAATGAGGGTATAAATTCATTATTAGTCTTGATGAATACACTAGGACTTAATTGTGGGCCTAATTCTCATCGGTATGCAGAAAGAATGGATGCTGCACGTATCAAAGTAGCAGATAAGCGCGCTAATGATAACACCCGAGAAGGTCGATTGCAACGTAGGCACCAGCAAATCGATATTTTGGAAGCTGCTATGTCGGCTGAAGAGCTATTATATGGTCCAGGAATAGATGACTCAGTGTAAGTTATTAAATAATTCTTATAATTCGACATAAATCCATAGCAAAACTTTAAATGCGTTTTTCTCAAAACTATGTTTTCTGAACTGGTGATCACTGTAACTTAAAAACTGCTCGGTAGATTTCAATAAAATTTATTGTACTTTTGAAATACATTAAAAACTCGTGCCTGATCGAAGGATTTTTTTTTTTTTTCAAAATTTCGATTTTTTTTTAACAATAAACTGTCGGTTTTTTTCTCGAAAATTTGAAAAAAATTTCCTGAGGCCGCCATTTTGTTAATTTCGAAAAAAAAAAAAAAAGCTTCGATCAGGCACAAGATTATCTATTAATAAAACTAATTTTTCTTGTCCGATTGATTTTAGATGAATCTCCAAGGACTTATGATGATCACCGCAAAGGACTTCGGGAGGAACGGGCTCTACAAAAACAGCGATAACTTTTTGAATTATTAATTTTTTTTTTTGAAATTTTCGTGAAGTCAAATCGAAACGTGTTCTAATAAAGCTATGTTTTTATTTTTGTCAAATAAAGTAATTAACTACAAAAAAAAAATTATTGAAAATCATCATTTTTTCATACCCCTGAGTACCCCTAACCCCTTAAAACGTGAGCAACATATAGCTCCTGATTATTTTTAGGTAACAAGTGTAACTGTTGAGTGACAGCTCTATCGAATCTTTCATAAGTTGTTTCACCATCGCCCGAGAATATAGGAATAGTTGAAGCAAAATCTTTAGCTGGGGTATAAAAACGATCTATCGGATCGACATTGATAGTGACGTTTCCGTTATTAAGGGTATTATTTGCCGCATTAGTGGCCTCGAACTGTTGTCTCGTGGCCTCGAATTCGCGTCGCTCCCGCTCTAACTCTGCCCGCATACGTGCAAGTTCCGCTTCCTCCATTTTTAGTTTTTATTAAAAATTTATTTTTTTTTTTTTTTGTTTTTAGAGTTCAATATCCCGAATCCCAATCAAATCTTTTACAGCTAATTAGAAATAAAGTGATACGCAAACCAAAAATAATAATAATGATAATGATAATACTCTGATAATTAATTGTAAAACCTTTAGGTAATAAGAGTTAAGGGTGTCGGTTATCTACGACTACAGTATCGTTCTCAGAACTAAACGACGATCTGTTTTTTTTTATTTATTTTATTTATTTTATTTTTAATTTATTTGTCTTTAAATTTAGACTATTCTTTAGTCTTAATAGGTTTCCATTATCAAAAAATGCTTAGGTTTCAATTATAATAACCAAGAATAATTTGTTATCGACTGCAATCTTAGTTAAATCTGATATTTAAACTTTAATATATTTAGCTGGTGTAAGCGCAACTTAATTCTTTTATTTACTTTGTAACTAACGAATGTAACTCTATACCTTGGCTTTAAGACATTTATTCTCATCAATATTTTATTCTCAAGATTTTTTTTTGTCAGAGTAATGAGACACTTCCTGTGATAAGGAATTGTGTGAGAATGGAACGAAAAATTTTATGCTAGGTTTCCAGAAAATTAATACTAAGTTTCATATTTCTTTTCTATATTTAGTTACTTTTATTATTTTGTTTACTGAGAAATAAAAATTTTCTTCTTCAACCGTCACCAAAAATAAAACTAAATTTAATTTACAATGAGATATTTAACAGCCCTCTACTTTACTCTCTACAAACAAAAATTTTGAAAGCGAACAACAGTTCGAGGGTTTAGGACACGCAATAAAATTTTTATGGTTTTATGGTCCGCTCAAAGGTCTCGCCCGTAACGACTTTGTTAACATACAAACTTATTCGGAAAAGAAAATCTATGAAATCCCCTTTTTTTCTGAGCTTTACTATTTAAAATTTCAAACAAAAATTTATTTATATAGGTAATATATATAAAAAAAAACAACAGGCCTAAACGTAACTTAGCTTTTAAAAATCTCTATGCTGCAAAATCATCCGTTTATTCTCTAAAAGGAAAATTTCTTCAAAACTTTAGTCTAGAATATTATATGATTTATACTTCCGGTTTTTCTATTACAATATTCGTTTTATTATTTTACGAGTTGGGTTTTCTTGAGGGGACTTAAATATTCTTAATGTTAGTTAAACTTAAAAATTAAATGGCCAATCCCTTTTATATTAAATTTAAAACAATTACCTGGATATTAACACATATAAAATAGTAATAATTAAAATCTAAAACTCTGTTTTTCTTTATATTTTTACCTTCTTTTACAGAAAAGTTCTTTTCGCCTTATGTTCTCACAGAGAGAAATGGTCTAGTTAGATCCTAAGGGAAAGAAGGTTTCCGAAAAGAGTACAGTTTCTAATCTTGAGCAAAAATTATAAATAACCAAAAATGAAATTAAACTTGATTTATTTTGTGTAAGTGAGAATTCTACTATATAGACAATTTGGTCTTAAAAATTTTCGTTTTTTTTCTACTTGGAACAAATCAAATAACAGAGTTTGAGATTTCCACAAAATAAAATCACAAAAATGAAAATATTGGTTTCTTAATTTTTATTTATAAGTGATCAAACAAACCTTAATTTAAATTCTGAGGTTCCTTTAAGGAAATAGAAACGATCTTCTATCAGACTATAGGTTTACTTGTTTGATTTCTCATAAGTAAAATAATATAATATAATATGTTTAAAGGAAAGTTATACTAAGGGTTTTTTTTTTATTTTTGTTAAAAATAAAATTTAATTGCTCGAAGAGAGAGCAATATAATAATAATAAAAGCGTACTTGAGTTCGAATTGAAATAACGTATTTGTTATTTTATTTAATAAACAAAATTAAATTTTATTTCTTTATGTTGATTTATATAGTTTATTTTACTTTGTGTACTAAAGTATTTCTCGGGTAATATGAGAAGTTACATCCGGCGTTGGTCTTTATCATGAGAATATTGTATTTTCGAAACCATGTATATATATTTATTTATTTTATAAACCGATATATTTCTCCGAAGAAAGTTATTAATTCAAAAATTTATCGATACGAAATTTAATTAATTTTAAAAATAAAAATTAAAAGTTTTATTTGCTTATATGTTTCTTTTATAGTTTGTATATATTATTTATATATTATTTATTATAAAAGAAAGAAAGACTTTATTAATTGAATCCCACCGCTGCCACCAGAAAATTCATTGTTATGTCCGGGATTTTTCGTTTATTAAATATCTTTAATAATTTTTATTGGTAACGTGATTGGAAGACGCTCGGACTAACTAATGTATTTTTCCAATTAAGCGAAATGCTCAATTGTTTATTTTATTTTGTTTTGGGAATCGTTTCGATTGCAAGTCTGACTCTCTCACTCTCTATATAATTTTTATCAAGTTCGCTTATAGGGTGTCTAGGTAAATAAAATAAATAATTAGACAAATTATTTATAAATCGATAATTAACTTAGTAGAACTTTCCCCAGGATGGCCGTGAAATAGGGTAAATAAAAAGAAAGATATTCCAGCAATTAAAATCGAGACTTACTACTTGCAGGTGCCGCTTTACTTTTATGTCCTCTCTGCTCCTTGTATTACCTTGAATGGCTGATGGTCCAGGAACCCTGTATCCTTGGATCCTCAGGATCTCCCTCTGGTTCTCGGCTAGTGGATGATCTGCCTTACTCCTTCTCTTTTCGCTTCATTTACTTTCGTTGTATTTTTTTTTTCTTTATTTATTCTTTATTCTTAATTTAAAATTTGAATTTTTCCAAAAGGAAAAACGGAGAAGATTCTCTCGTATTCAAATTCTTTTTTTTTTTTTTTTTATTATTATGGTTTCAAAATTTTTTTTATTTATTAACTAGGTGCACGTCTGCACTTAACTACCCTATGCCTCTGAAGGCTACACAAGGTTCACTTATGAAATAATCGAAATAATAACAGTTTTTCTTCTATTTTATATTAATAATTTTTCTTCAATATTTATTGATCCACTACACAATTATAAAAATTACACGATGCTTTCTAGCAATTACACCAACAATCACTTATCAAAACTCGAAACTATTATAGATTTCTCTATTCTAATTTATTTTTGTATACTTTTGTTTTATATATATTTATACTTTTTTTTTTCTTTGTAATTTAAATGATTTGAGGATACCGCTGTACCTGATTGCGACTCTTCGCTGAAAACTTCGAAATCAGCTTATGACCGGAAAGCAAGCCTGTGCTCGGTAGAGTAACTTGCTCTTGAAAAATTTTAAACGCTCCGACCATGGGATCCGGTCCTAGGTAGGGGTTTCTTTTAGTGAGTTGCATAGCACGAGATGTCCCGTTGACACAATTCAATATATGTCAATGTTAATTATGGGTGTCCCGCGCATTTAGAGTAACTTAAAAAGGTCTTAGGTGGGGAAGTAAGGAAGATCGAGAGAATGAGAGACGCAAGAACTTGGCGTTAATATGCATTATTTTGTTTCTTATTAAAAAAAATTTTTAATAAGTTCTCGAGTCGGACATAACATTAGCATGTTTCGAATACCCAGAAAATTAAAATAAATTTATAAATTATTATCATTATTATTATTATTATTATTATTATTGTTTTTTTTTGTTAAATGCTCAGGGGGTTATCACCGGTAGTCCGACTCTACCGAGGGCCTTACCTGAGCGCCAAATCGTTACTGCTGCGATGCTTCATCAACGAGATGATCAGCATGCGCAGCAGGCCAAGTTTCGTTGCCTAAGTAAACGGAGGGACCCAAGAATAACAGCCTTTTGCATCCGCGATGCCAGAAACTCAACTTGCGCTGAACAAGTTGGTATTCTAGCTAATGCAGACACAAACGACTGTTTCATCCCTCCTAGGACGCCAACAATGAGTACGACAAGCTTGACACGGTAGCCTGGGTAAAGTTTGCCAATTTCAAACAGGCGATCCTGATAGATCTGGTGTTTGTGCTCTTCTTTGACCGTGATGTTATACTCAGCAGGTGCTGAAAACTCAATGTCATAAATGTCACGAGCGGTTTTATCGAAGAGCACAATATCAGGTTTCTTATGGTCGATTTTTCGCGTTGTTGCGAATGGTACGTTCCAAGAAATACGGCAACGGTCATTCTCAACAACTTGCGGAATATCTCCTGGCAGATAAGGCAGAACTGGTGTTTTATCGATACCGTGCGTATGTCTTAGATGGTAATAAAGTACTCGCAGAGCAGCATTATGACGCTGGATGTATGCACTTCTTGCCAACACAGGACATGCTGACAAAAGATGCATAAGCGACTCGGGATGTTGCTTACATACCCTACAGAGTGTGTCGGGTAGCTGCATCTGGAGTACTTTTGCACGGTATTCGAGGGTATTGATCACACCATCTTGGCAGGCAAAAATATACCCTTCGGTCTCGGACATCAGGCCAGCTGACTTAAGGAAGGAAAACGTCAGCTGGGTGGACAAGCCATGATCACGCACGTGTTTAAAGAACACGCTGTGCATGGACTTGTCCATGTGTGTAGTGAGCAGTTTTTGCTGCTCAGCATTCCTGACGACACTCTTAAATTCCTCCTTAGGGAGTTCAATAAGCGGGTTTACTCTTCCGAGACCGAGGGATTTTGCCGCGTACCTTGCTGCCTTATATAAGAACGTTCCCTTCTGCAGATTCTCATGACTATGAACAATCTGCATAAGGAAGTCGTTCTCGTCTGCAGTGAAATTGACAACTTCGTATGTTAGACCCAAAACCAAACGATCATGTAGACACTCCAAGCTCTGTAGACCTCTCCCTCCGATGTGCCGGGAAAGGTATAATCTGGTGATTGAGGACTTACGGTGCATGCTCCGATTGATTCATGACTTTGCGTGTCTTGATATCGAGATCACTAAACTCTTTTCGGGTCCATTTAAGGATACCGAAAGAGTAGAGTAGTACTGGGACAGCAAGCATGTTTGTTGCAGAGACTTTGTTTTTCCCGGAAAGTTCTGATGACCAGATTTTCCGGAGTCTCCACCCATACTCGCTACAGAGAGTCGTTTTGATTTTCGAGACGTCCTGCATAGGACTCCCGTCAATCCCTAGATATTTATACGACTCTCCGGCGTCAAGATGGTCAATGACGCTCCCATCTACTAACTCGATATCATCGCGCAAATCAGAGCACATACCCTTCACCAGATTAACGACCGCGCACATGTCCAACCCAAAAGCCATGCCGACATTCCGTGTATACTCCCCTACAATGTTCAAGGCTCTCTGAAGGTGTTCCTCATCAGGAGCATATACCTTCAGATCATCCATGTAGAGTAAGTGGGTGATCGAATATTTCCGATCAGTTGGTGGGCCCACTGAGTATCCACGGGTACGGCGTAGCGCAACAGATATCGGCAGCAGTGAGATGCAAAACAGCAGAGGGCTCAGGGAATCTCCCTGGAAAACACCTCGCTTGTACTGTACAACTTCGGTCACACGTTTGTCGTTGCCACATGATATGTGGAACCGTGTTCGCCAAAGTTGCATCGTACGCTGTATGCATCTCAATGTATCGCGATTTACCCCAAGGCATTTGAGCAAAAACAGAATGAGCTCATGAGATGTTGAGTCAAATGCCTTACGGTAGTCAATCCAGGCCATTGACAGGTTGCGCTGATAGTAGACCGCGTCTTGAATGACACAGCAATCTACTAACAGATTCTCTTTGCAACCTGACAGGCCTCTTTTACTGCCACGTTGTTCGTATATCTGCTACCATACAGGATCAATCTCCTGTAGAATGCGATTATTCAAGATTTTTGTGAAAATCTTATAAACTGCATTCAAACAGGTGATAGGCCTGTAGTTCTTTGGGTCGGACAAGTCACCTTTCTTAGGGATGAGCACGGTTCGCCCTTCTACAAGCCAGCACGGAATAGGTTCGTTGCCTCTGATAAACGCTGTAAAAATCCAGGCCAGATGGCTATGGGTAGAAGTAAGTTTCTTCCATCAAAATAAGTTAATGCCATCCGGACCCGGAGCAGCCCAGTTCTTACCATTATTCAGAGCCAAACGAACTTCTTCCACGCTGACTTCAGGGCTCTCTTCATCAGCATTGTCGTTTCGATGGTGGCGACAAAATGCCTCGAAGTCGTTGAGAGCTGGAGTGTCACGATTCACGTTCGGTTGAACACCATACAACTCGGACCAGAAAGCTTCTACTCGCTCGATAGATGGGGGATCGCCAGAAACAGATGTCTTAGGTGTCAGAAAGCGTGAAGGACTTAACCGAAATAAAGAGTTATCGGTAAGCCGCTTCAGCTTTTTCTCTAGTGACTTTTTAGCAGTCACCAGAGCCCGCAACCTGTTAAGGGAACCTTCTTCGATGATAAGAAGATTCTCCTTATTCAGTGTGTGATGTTGATATCGTAGTCCAGCCGCAATACGGTGGACTTTAGGCGTAAACACTTTACGAGCATTTACGTACTCAATCACACACTGAATGCGGGAGACATGTTTCCGGAGATCATCAATCTTCAGTGAAAGCTGCCCAATGCGACCTCTCATCTTAGCCTCAGGAGAAGAAGTATTATTTCTTGCCGGAGGTAAGAGTAAGGAAGCAGCATCATAGACAGCTTGATTGATGGTGAGTAGAGTAGAATCCTCCTGAATCCGAGTCGATAGCTCGTGGTTTTCCGTGTCAAGTTGGTCTTTGGGGTAGTGTATCTTTTTAGAGATACATACTTGCCGTGTGTCAAAATCATTGTCGGCATTTTCGGAAGAACGGCGTCTCTCCTGATGTAGCTGTGCTGGAAAAGACAGACGGTGAGATACTCGTCTGTTAGATAACAGTGATCGTCGTGTTCGCCGGAGATGAGAGGCGTAATCACGCAGATGTTGTCGTGAAAAATGGCTATGGTTAGGGTGCATATCGCTCCAGAGAGCATGCATCCTAGCCATATAGCCCCTCCGCTCCAGTTCACTGTTATCATAGCACATCAGGTGATCGGCTCGTAATTCCTCCGTCCACCTAAATGCAGTCCGTTGTTCGCCAAGGTCGTCATCGTTCGGAATCTCGGTGCTCCGCCCAGCTAGTGGGTAGCCCTCATCCGAGAAAGGCCGGTTGTGGGAAGCACTTCTGTGTTCAGGATTATCTTGAACTCAGTTTACTTCACATTGGGGAGTTAGCCCAATGCAAAGGTTGTTGTGCGCTTTGTAGGCCAGCAGATGGAAGGCTGGCCTACTTTGCCCACGATGCGCCACGGGGTAAATAGAACCCCCGCTGGCCGCACAACATGCACCGTGGGCATTTATTATTATTATTTTTATTATTATTATTATTTATATTTATAAAAAGTCCTGTTTTCGTCCATAAAAACAATTGAACACAGATAAAAAATTGTAGTAAATAAAGTCTGTTTTTGTCCTTAAAACTAATTGAACACAAACCAATAATTATAATAAAAAGGTCTGTTTTTAGTCTACACCCGATTTAAAACAGACTAAATATCATCCGAAAATACGTCTGATATTGGCCGGGATAATGACTAGTACGGACAAAAACAGATTGAATTTCTGTATAAAATAATAACGATTTATAAACTTGAATTAAAGAAATAATATTTGAATTTATCATTTATTTTAAAACAGACTTAATTTTTTGACCCGGGAAAAAACTTATTTTTTAGAATTTTCTAGCTTACAAGCCAATCGACGGATTTTTATGCACGACAGATGTTTTTGTAGGAAATTGAACGCTCTACAAAAAAAGTCCCATCATTTTTTGATAAATTTGACTGTTCAAAAGTAATTTGAGCTGAAAGTCAAATTATAGTAAATTTTGAGATCTTTTTTTTTTTCCGGCGAAACTATCAGTCTTATTAAAAAATCTCATAGAAAATTTTTTGTGGGTAATTTCATTTCTTAAAAATTATTGAAAATAAAATTTTTCGGAATTCCACATTTTTTCCTAGTTATTTTCATTTCAATGTCAAGCTATTAAGCAAATAGTTTTTCGATTGATTTTTTACAAATTCTAAAATACATTTTTTGTATTTTAACTTATATATTTTAAATCATTTTTTTTACTGGGGGTGTTTAACGCAAGGATTTCCATATGCTCCAACTAATAAAAAAAAAGTTGCTTGAACCAAGAGGAAAATTTTTTAGGAGAAAAGATAATATACAAAGGAGGGGAAATTCACCGGTGCTAGGCAATAGCAGTGGGAGTAGTTCGGTGCTCGCCACTAGATAGCGCCTACCACTTTTAGTGTCCCTGGTAGGAAACGTAGTTCAGACGTATTATATTCCGAAATTGGAAGCATTTATGACACGAGCACTCCTCTGTTCTACGACAGAGTGACAAGTGCCATTTTTGGTGGTAATATAGTATATCTTATATTACTTCATGACATGCAATCTAATTGTTAAAATAGATTTAATGGAGATATTGAAATATTCTATTTGTCAATTTTGAACCGTTTCGAATGATTTTTATTCGCTTATCACAAGTTCCAATTTTCGAATCGATTTGAATTGTTTTTGTTGACCAGGGATAATATATAATATTATATAAAAAAATTTTTTCCCGGGAATAGGTAATTTTCGATTAATTTACAATCGAAACCTTCCGGAAGTTTCCGATTAAATTCGATTGAAACTGATTAAAAGTCAATCGGAAATTCCTGATTAACTTTCAATCAGAATTATTCGGAAGTTTCCGATTAAATCCGATTGAATGTCAATCAGAAATTTCCGATTAAATCTGATAAGACGTTTTCAATCGGATTCAATCGGAGTTTTTAATCAGGGCAGTTTCTGCATGCTAAATCACATTGGTCTAAAATCAATTATTGAAATTGATTTGACTAGTTAACACAGGTATTGAAACTGCAAGATGAATTAAAATTAAAATGTCATCATGTTGCTAGTAAATAATTTCATTGTAAATAAATATAGAAGTTGGTAATATTCAAATTGAAAAACGTTTTTCAAACCAAACTAATTTAAATTTCTCCGTGCTGAGAAAATATATAAATAATTTTTTTTTTTTTTCAAAAATATATTGTTGACAGCATTTGAAAAATTTATTTTTTGATCATAAGGATTGTCAACATTATCCATTAATAATCACAACACAGCATGAGTCAACAAAAGAATACTTGTGAGGACAGTGTAATTTATCAATATCTACATGAGCGATTGGTAGAACATTGTTTTATTTTAGCTGGCTTCAGACGTTTGAACTTATATAATCTTTTACAGTCATCTTGTTTAATTCTTTGAAATCCAATATACTGCACAAAAGAAAGATTTCTTGGCACAACAAATTATTGCTCATCCCGAGAAAATTATTACTTGTTTAAAAAAATTTTTCGCATTATGAATTGATATCTAAAATTTTCTTAAGGCGAGAAAAAATTTTTTGGAGCCAAGAAATTGTTTGTAGTCCTAAAGAAATTTTTCTTTTCATTTATAAGGAATTTTTTTTGCGCCAAAAAATCGTTTTTTTCTGTGTGTAGAATTTTAAGATAACTTGGCTGAATATTTTTACCTTGGATAGTAAATGAATGACTTTTAAAAAATTCATTGTCGAAATTGTCAGTTTTACCTTATCCTATAAATATTATTATTTTTCTAGTCATTATGACCGCTCTAAATACATAAATATTAAACAATAAATTTAATTTTCAAAATAGGAAACGTTGAAAATTATATATCATCTACAAAAAATGCTAACACATGACAAAGTTTGCGGAGTAACGCAAATAAAGTCTGAAATGAATGTGAAGCGGATGATTTTTTGTTTATTTGATTCCTTTTGAGTGAGATTCACTCTGAAGTGGTTATCTATATTTTATTTACAAAAAAAACTTCGTTGGCTGAAATACGAGTAGTCACAATCCAACAATCGAAGGACTAAACTATAGTCACATCATTAAAAACAAAAATTTAATTATTGGTAATTGAATAAATCATTTGCATGATAATGAATAAAAAATTGTTTCTGTCAAATACAAATTTATTTTAACTTTAAACTCCGGATCGGAACGAATATCACGTACAGCGTACGGATATCAGTCCTGGGAGTCATAAAATATTATTTGTTAGTTGGCTGCATTGGGAGTTCCCAAACGCCACCTATGTATTTTATATTTTTCTTAATAAAAAAAAAAATAATGAAAAAAATTACTTGTAAAGACTTTTACACTCGTCAATAAGGTCGTAGTGAAAAACTATTATAATAATTTTATCTATCCTACAAAATGGAATCTGTGTATTTACGGTACAAATTAAAAGTACCAACGCGTAACAGGCGCTTTCGGTGGTTTTATAGAATCAGTTTGTATAACCGCAATTTTCGATCACGTTCTACAAGATCCCTCATCAAAACAATTTTTCAATGTGTGAATTACGTGCAAGAAACAACCGCCGTTATTTACCCAAAGTTTGGGTTCAAACCCGTTATCAAGGGGTGCCACAATTTGAGAGGCAAGGTTGTCATACGAAACTGGAGTTTTTTAAACCAGAGGTTATTGCCAATTTTGGATATTTGTCAGCCGTTACTCAGATCCGACGACACATATCAGTGCAGATAGAAGTATATTTACACATGCGTGAGGAGTAGATCAGGTAATACGCATATGATAGGTGCTATCCTATATGCTATCATATATAATTATACATGAGATTACATATAATTATATATAAGCCTACACAGATTGAAACTTATTTATATGTTACTTTAACATACGCCGTTTGTGTAGAAAAAGTTACACTCGTGTATGTTAAAAGTAACGTGTTATGAGTGTCAAAATCCTCGAAAACGTAACCTTAAAATTTGACACACTCATATGTTATTTGTAACACTCAAAGAGTGTTGAATTTGACATACGCTTTGGTGTTACTTGGACACTTCTCAAAAACATTTTTTACATTATTTAAAGTTTAAATCAATGAAACAATTGTTGATAATTGTTTCTTCAGCAGTGAAATAATAATAATCACGATAATATTAGTAATAAATAATAAAAATAATGATAATAAAAATAATGAAAATAAAAATTATAATAATAATAATAATAATAAAAAGAATATTATTATGTATTGTTCAATATATGTATATATATATATATATATATACGATCATTTATTATTATTTTGCACGACTCGTTCGTGCTTTACGATCGAAAAATTTTTTTTCGCCTCACTTTGGTAACTAATCAATTATTATACCCTTGTTAGTTTACGGAATTAAGATGGTTTGACAAAAATATTAAATTTGAAACAAAAAATACCAATTTTTTGCAACGGCCCAGGATTATTCGAAATTACAGAGTAATTTTTATCAAAAAATTATTTCCGTGTAGTTATGAATATTTAATTTATTATTTATATCCGTTTATTATATACTAATTTCTCGACAAAAAGTATGAATAGCTTCTCAAAAAATATTTTTTAAGTTTTTTATTGTTCTTTAGTTGCTATTTATGAAAATAACTTTATAGATATTTAGTATTAATTAATTAAATAAATATTTCAATATTATCATTTTATTTTATAGATAAAGAAGAAAAAAAAAGCCGGCACAAATTTACTGAAGAAGAACGTCTTCATTTAGAAAATTTATTTTTGAGGAATCAATTTATATCGCGGGCCGACAGAATTGTTGTTGCAGCCATATTCGGGCTTGCAGAAAAACAGGTAAGAGAATCCTTTCATTTTTGTTTTTGGTTATTCGTGAAATCTATGTAACATGTGTTTAAAAAAGTTTTTTTTTACGGAAAACCGTAATTTCCCGGGTCAAAAATAAAACTTGATTCAGACTTGGTTTACCAAGTCAAAATTTGGAGCCGTTTTTCACAAGACAAACTCGACTTTTTTAACGGAGGTATGAAATATGTTACGTTTTCGCCTTGGCTTGGACTTAACTGGCTTACTTAGTCACGATTTAAGACGAAAAAGTTTAAATCGATTCGAAATTGACTTGATGTAGACTTATTCGACTTAAATTATGTCGAAAAAGTCAGAACTAAGGTGAAATAATTCTTAAATATTAAGGCGAAAGTAAGGCGAATAAATGACTTTTTTTCGACTTGGTTTAGCAAGTCAAAAGTAAGGTGAATGACTATCGTGCTCGAAGTAAAGATGAATAAGTTGAATCTGAGATGAAAAAAGTTGAAAAAGTTGAAAAAATTTAAATTTAAGTCGAAAAAGTCGAGATCTTATCAAAAAATCGTCGGCAAATCGATAACTTCAAAAGAAAATAACGCGAAGCGATCCTGAATCAAGTTTTATTTTTGACCTGGGTTGTAACAAAATATTAACTATTAATATTTATAAAATTATACATAGATGGGATGTTTGGAAATTTCTAAGTTAATAATTTTTTCACAGATTAAAGTGTGGTTTCAAAATCGTCGGCAGAAAGAAAAAATACAACGGCAGAAAGAAATAAACGACAGCAACCGAAGCAAGTTGATCGCCGAAGGAGATGGAAATACATCGGCTGGATATGTTCAGACTGTACATCATTATCATCATATACCACAAAACGGATACAACCATCATTATAATAGTCACTCTACCCCAGCAAACAGGATCGGATTGAGTCGGATTCAACATCCGATCCTCTTCAACACGATTCGAAGCAGTTATTGAAATCTCCATTTTTCAATTCGTTTTAATACGACCAGACTATATAAAAATTATATATTTATCAATCAAACTTTTTTCATGTATGTTCAGCATATATATCTTGGTATATTTTATTTTATATTGATATATTGTATTGAAAGTAGTATATTTATTAATATACAGTATGATGTATATTTTTATGTAAGTTTTCCAGTCTATCGCGAAATATATGGTACTATACAAATTTTTTGAACTATGGTATTACTTAATGAAAACCATGCATTTTAGTTTGGAATTTTTATTATTCTATCAGGCAGCTTCTGAGAAAATATCAGTTTATAAAGACTATAATTTTCAATATATCGAGGAAAATATAATTTTTAATACACTCACGCAATAAATTAAAAGAACAGAAACCTATTATAAATGTTTCAGTGCTTTTTGAAAGGCTGTAACTTTGAGAAAAATAATCGTATCGAGATGTAAAGAAAAAAAGCTATTTATAGCTTGAAATCTCTGGTTTTGGTGCATTTTTATCAAAATTTTTTAAGAGCTCCGGCTATTGTGCAAGCATGAGGAATACCACGAGACAAGGAATTTCTAAATTTTTTTATTTCCAAAGAGCCCACGGAAATTTTTTTCAATTAAACCAATGCATAAGTGGTTTATCGAATTTATTCAGCTTCAATCTGGCTTTTTTCTTAACCTCGTAAACGGAGAAAAAAGAATAGTAAATTTTACTCAAAAATATGAGAATAATTACTAAATTTGGATTGTAATCTTGAAACGCTTATGATGTATATGGGAAATTCATAAACAGATAAGCATGTTTTACAAGACGTTTAGTTATTTCTCATAGACTGGTTGTAAAAAAACTCATACATTGCATATTAATTTTTAGTTATATTTAGTGAATTTTACTATTCCTGTTTAGTGAAGTTTACTATCCCGTTAAGTAAATTTTATTATATTAGAATGAAAATAAATAAAATTAAATTTTTCATAGCTTTTAACTTTTTATTATTGTTGCTATTGGTTTGATAATTATCGCTATTTATGTCATTTGTGTTGGTGTTGGTGTCGATTTTTATTTTTTAAAAAATCACTTTATTCAACCGAGATTCGAACCCTGAATTCCCGCGCGTAAGTCCTTTCCAATGACTGACGCCCCGATGTGTCTTTGGAACAAAAGTTTTAGAACTTGTCATACGTATTTGTATATATATGCTATTCCTACCAACTTTTATTTTTTTCTATACATAGTAGAATTTGGTATATAGATAGTAAAAATATTTAATCGTGTTAACGAGATACATTACGCATAGTGATTTTTAATATCTTATTATGTAATTATAACTATCTTGTAAATTCTACTAAAGGTTTAGTAATAATTACAATGCAGAATGTGATTTTTTATATCTGGTAGTAAATTCTACTATAGTATTGTAATTTTTACTGTAATTTTCTCTCTGTGTACAGTTCATTATTTTTCGTGCTAGAATAACAATAGTTGTCAAGTCATTACGGACTCTCGTCTAAATTTCATTTACTTTCACGCCTAACTAATATAAGCGGTTGTTAAACTTGTTTTCTGTCCCAAAGCTTATAACTAAGTGTGAATTATCCTGGTGCAAAATAAGGATCGATAACAACGCATTCATTTTTAAGGCGCCAAAGATAATTTCCGGATTTTATGTCATGTACATGTTTATACGATGCATCTATATACTATTAAAAATATATTTTTTTTTTAATTAAAATATTTTTTCTTTTTGTATTTTTAAATGAAAAAGAAAGTTCTGTTTTGAAAGTAAGGAAAATTTTTCCCGTGTGTCCATAAAAAAATTGACAGTTAAAATGAGTTCGGATGAAAACACCTAAATTTCAATCAAAAAACGGTTTAATTTAATTGAAACATGAAATTATACTATTTAATAAGATTTGAAGCTTCATAACTTTTTATCTGTAAGTTCTCCGGAGAAATCACACAGGAGCTGTTTTGTAGAGAATTTAATTTTCTACAAGACTATGTACATTGATTCTCGAAAAAAAAATTTTTAAATACTATTATTTTCAAAAAACAAAAAAAAAACATTTTTTTACATGCCATTTCAAAGAGAAAATGAATTTTCGTTAATTGAGATTTCGAGCTGCTCTTTTAAGAGGATTTTTTTATTCCTAAGACTAATTGTTGAGACCATAAGAAAAAAAGTTTTTTTTTTAAACACACCCTAATATATATATATATGGATGGTCGTTAAAAATTAAATTTTCACAGGTGCCCCATAAAAAGTTAAAAAGCCAAAAAAAAACTTCCAATCCATTTCGCATGCGGAGTGATTTTTTGAAAAACTCAAGGACTTTGACTGGCGGATTGAAATTAAATCCGGATTCACTCCTAATTTTTTATTATTTCATATATTGTGCAATATATCGCGTTATTATATTCATATATTTTTTCACATATTAAGTTTTTTCATACGGGATATTTACCTGGCTATCGATAGAAGTGTCGACAAATCCCAATCGTATTTGGCGTCATGACTGATGCCTTAGAACGATAGTGTAATACTTTAAATGAATGTCTTAAGTTAAGCTCTTGTTACAAAGATAATTGATTTTAAATAACGGACAATTGAAAACTGTGAAGTTTCCATACATCCATTGAACTTATCGTCTAAAGAATGGCGCCAGACTTTTAACTTCGGAACCCCTAGTATCTACGTATATACCTGTTTAGGTGTTCTAGTAGGGGACGGTGGGGCAGAGCGGCCCCCCTGAAATTTTGGTCAAAAAAGAAATTTTTTTTTTCTGACTAATTACTATAAACCCGATATGTTTGCGCATTTTTACCCCTACGCATGACATGTGGGGCAAAATGAACAAGCTCAAAATTTTGAAAAAGTGATTTTTTCATATTTTTATCGTCAAATTAAAAAAAAATTAGTATAATTCCACATTTCTAGCCCTACGCATAACACCTTTTCATATTTTTCGACCGTTTCTCTATGTAAGAGGAAAATTTGGTCACTAAAAATTTATAAAAATTAAATTTTTTTTTTGGTCGATAAATTTTTGAAATAAAGTAAAACTATAGAATTGATTTTTTTAACTTCCCACTAAGAAAATCGACGATTTTCGAAAAATTGGGAAGTTATTGTTTTCACCCCGATTTTCGAAAGTCAAGTTTTCATCAGATGTCGACGTTTTGAGGTCCTAGGAAGCTATTCTGACTAATTTCACGATGATGTCCGAGTGTATGTATGTATGTGTGTGTGTGTGTGTGTGTGTGTGTGTGTGTGTGTGTAAACTCTTTGTAACTTTTTAACTAATAAATCGATTTGGATGGTTGAGGTAGCAATCGGAAGAGCTTGTTGGCCCTCAACTTTTCTGAAAATTTCAGATCATTTGATCAAGCAGACTCAAAAATATTGGCGAATTACGAAAAAAAAAAAAAATTTTTTTTTTAGTCTTTTAGTGATTCCTCAGAAACGACTTGAACGATCGACTTTAAAATCTGATCAGCTCTAGAACTTTATAAGCCGCGTCGAATACTACCTCAACCATCTCAATCGGTTAATTCGTTCGAGAGATATCGATGGCGAAAGAAATGATAAAAAACGGTTTTTTTCGATTATCTTTGAAGTGACTCATCCGATCAATATTAAAATTTAATCAGCTCTAGAATTCAAGAAAACGCGCCGATTGCCACCTCAAACGTCAAAACCGGTTGATTAGTTCAAAAGATATCGACGCTGAAACGTTTAAAAAATAACATTTTATGCTATTTGTTCCAGATAAATCAAAATATAATGTGCTAAAATGTGTCTGAAATGATACCAACGCTTTCTTTTTATAGTCTCTTTCGATTATCAGATTATGTCATCTAACGTGTTCCTTAGTTTTAAACATATTGTCAGCAAAAAATTGAAAAACAGTCTTTAATGTTTTTCTCGGATATTCCATATATTATTGCTCTGGCCTAAGTCAAAACTCATTTAAATCTTGATTTTGATCACTGACATTGATTTCTGCCTCAACACATTTATTTCAGAAAACATAATCGATAATAAAAATTTAAAAGCCGCTTCTTCATTAATGATTTTCGATTTTTAACTTTCCAAATTCTAGCATAAAACGTAACTTGTTAGAGCTTGAAAAGCTCATAAAAAAAAGGAATCCATGTAATAGCATTTTCGAGCTCGAAAATATATTCACAGTGATGTTTTCAAGCTCCTTGAGCTCGAAAACAGCGGGAAGTTTTGGGGCTGGCCCGCAGGATCAACCGACGCCCAGATTTTTTTTCTTGATGTATCTTTTTTTTCAATATAAACATTGTTAATTTATGTAATTTTGCACGACTCATGATGCGAATCATCAGAGTGTGCTTTACGATCGAAAGATTTTTTTTTATCATTGAGAAAATTTTCTTTATTGAAGTAAATTTTTTGAACTTCTCAATGTTTCATCAATAAAAAATAAAAATCAATTCCAAATCCCAAAAAAAATTAATGATCCTGAAGTTAGCAGACAATTAAAAAAATTTCCGGATGTTTTTTTCAACAAGTAAATTACAAAAAAAAAAACAATAAAAATAAAAATATGCACGTATAGAAAATTTATAAAACTACAGGTGCAATTTTTTCAAATTTTTTTTTTTATAATTTACGGTCTAAAATAAAATGCAAAAATTATTAGACATCGGCTAACTTCAGTATCATAAAAAATTAATATAATAAAAAAAAAACGAACTTACATCGAAAAAATAAATTTTTTCCATAATAAAATTTGAAAAAAAAGTTACGGTCTGAATGAAATCTAATCATTATATTTTCTATTTTTTTAATTCTTATTTATTTTTCAATTTTAACTGTGATTTTTTTATATTTTTTTCAGTTTGATTTCTGCATGGTTTTTATTTTATTTTATTTTATTTTTGTATAACTGACATTTTTGACAGTATCCGATCTGAGTATTCATCATTTGTAAAAAAAATTATGTCAAATCAAGGTGAGATATTTTTTTATTTTTTTTTTTTATTTTACTTTTACTTTATTTTTTTTTTTGCTTTTTTATTTCAACGTGTATTTTATTAACTTCTTCATTTCGTTCACTTTCACTTGGTTTCTAATAATTTCATGTCATGGTTTTTCTTATTTCTGTAATTGCTTTGTTTTAATTTTTTATTTTAATTTTCATTCATTTACTTCTTTTTTTTTTTATTTTCATTAATTTTGTTTTTTAATTTGATTAAAAAAATAAAGGTCACCGTGCTCAAGACATAGAAGATTTGCGTCGTTATGTCGCTAGGTTGGAAACCGAGCTTGCTCGTCGTGAGGACAGTTGGGCACAACGAGAGCATGAACTCATTTCGCGGTACAACGACTCAGTGGAAAGAATGCGTCATGCACAGGCCCAAATTCTTGTTACTCAATCACCGGCGATTCAGAATAACTATGGTACTCAAGCTCAAGAAGTTGCAACTTCGTCGTCACAAGTACCTGTTCGTCAACCAGTGAACCCGCACCTCCACGGTGCTGGGTCACAAGCAGTTATTACTGCTTCAACAGAAGTAGCTGGTCATCCATCAGTAAATCCGCAGCTTCAGGGAACTGGATCACAAGCAGTTGTCACTGCTTCAACAGAAGTAGCTGGTTGTCCATCAGTAAATCCGCAGCTTCGGAGAACTGGATCACAAGAAGTTGCAACTTCGTCGTCACAAGTACCTGTTCGTCAACCAGTGAACCCGCACCTCAAGGGTGCTGGGTCACAAGCAGTTATCACTGCTTCAACAGAAGTAGCTGGTCGTCCATCAGTGAACCCACTTATTCAGGGAGCTGGATCTCACGCGCCCGTAATTGCTCCGCCGGAAGTAACTGATCGTCTCCCACTGCGAAATGTTGCTATTACATCACCAGCTGAACCGGTAGATCAAGAAGCTGCAGTCGCTGACGTCAGAACCTCCGCATCAGTTTCAGATAATGAGTCAACAACTAGCCGCAAACGGGAAAATCCAGATAATAGTAAGTACATTTTTGTACGACCAGTAACTTTTTTTTATCGACTTAATCATTTTGGGTCGATTACATTTGTCACGGCTGATACGTTCGACTCGTATCCTTACAAGTCGTTAAAAATCTTTTCTTTTTGAAAATTTTAAATTTATTGTATACGAGAAAACAATTTTTTTCTCGAGAACTATGGCGACATAGATAGAAAACAGCAAAGACACAGGCGGTAACACAAGAGCGTTTCCGAGTAGACCTTCAGTTTTTTTATATATATAATAATTAACAGGGTAAAATCAGTAGAATAGATCGCATGAGAGAATATCCGTCCATCTAGTACGTGAGAACTTAAGACCTCTTGCATTTGGACCTTTTTTTTTGACGCCCGACTTACTGACGCCAGTAATCGTACGGGACAAATATACCTCCCAAAGCGTTTACAACGCTTTACAATTGAAAATCGTACAGGTCCAAGTAGAAAAGTACTAGTAGAGAACACGTACCAGAGTTTCTCTTATTCTTTAGATTTCATCATTTTACTTAACGTACTTTTAAAATTTATGGTTTCCTCGGCGGCAGAGTGGCGCCAGGTCATCGGCCTACTCAATAGTCAAAATCTATTTCCCAGGGATCACACGTGTGCATGGGCCTAGAACTTTCGAGTGGGTCCGAGTCTTTTCGTATGGGAAACAAGTTACCACCACTTTTCATAGGTGAAGACCATATAAAAAGACCATGGACTTTAGCTCATCAGTTCTTTTGGGAATCAAACTCTGAACCATACCGAACTCCGGACACTTGACGGTGTTCGTGGCTAGAGGATTGATATCTCGATTGAGCGTTCGGTTAACGGTAGCTGGGCGTACGAACCGGACCTTGATCGTCGTAAGCACTCGAATAATCGGTATATCATTTTCTACTAGTCTCAGAAGAATAATTGGCGTGTATTAAATTCACCATTCGGTTGACGGTAGCTGGGCATACGAACCGGACTTTGATCGTCGTAAGTCGTGATTTAATATCAATCGGAAGCTCCGGTAGCGCTAATTATCTTCATCTTATTTAATCATTTTATTTTCATTTAATATTAAATTTTACCACGAAACGTGAAGAATCAAAGAATATTTTACCGCGATAAATGCGAAGATTTTAAAAGAATTATATTACCGCGAAAATACGCGAAGATTTTATAAACAAATTTACATTTTATTTTACCGTGGAAAACGCGAAGACTTACTACCAATTTATATTTTTACATAAACTACGAAGATTTTGAAATGCATAAATAATTAAAACAAACTGAATAAATCAAAATTAGAATCATATTAAATAGCCGCGAGAGCGCGTGTGTATAAGTGTCCTGTGTTACTGCTGACAGTCTTGACAGTCTTGACAGTCGTGATCGTTATGCAATATTTTTTTTTTTTTTTTTTTTTAGGAAGGAGATTGAGGGAAAAATGCGTCACCGCACCGTAGAAAACAATATTCATATGAAAGGCATAAGCTGCTCTTCATATGCCTATTGTTCTCCGTGTGCCGGGCTCCTCCCCCAAGGATGTATTTACTTAAATGATGTTTTAAGCAAATAACTGTATCCTTGGGGGCCCTACCGGCTAAAAACCTCAATCCCTCCCTTCTTCAGACCCAGCACTGCGGGACCGCGTTAGCATTACTTCGCAGTGCTAGTCTTCCTCTTCTTGTCGCCGTCGCTGTTCGTCTTCTTCGATTCTACACAATCTTTTCTTTTTTCTTCTCCGTTATCAGCTTTTGGGCGTATGTTGTCATTGTATTAAAATTGTCTGCCGTCACCAACATCCAAGGTATCACCAGGTCAGCGGCATTTGGCACTTCCTTCTCCTCCTGAAAGCGCAGCCGTATTTCAGACCAACGCTGACAGAAAAGGAAAGTGTGCTCGGCAGAGTCGACAACTTGCGGACAGTATTGGCAGTAAGGATCGGTTCGGATCCCCATGCGATACAAGTACTCATTAAACTGGCCGTGACCGGGCGGAAATTGGGAAAGGTAGTAATCCACCTCTCCTTCTTTCCGTGAAATCCAGTCACGGACTCGTTTAATGAGCCTGAATGTCCAACGTCCCGTTTCCGCAGATTCCCATCGCTCTTGCCAGAGTCTCAGGGTCTCCTCGCGTTTTCGAGCCTTAACTCTTTCCAACGGTTTTTCCCCAGCCCGACGGGCATCCCAGATGGGTCTCCTCTCGAACCCTAAAAGGTCGATTGGAATCACACCCGCGATGACCATCACGGCTGCTTCCGAAACCGTTCGGTAAGCGCAAGCTATCCTCAGTGCGCCTCTCCGTTGAACAGATGCCAGTCGTCGACGATAGCATTCTACTTTAAGTGACTCACACCAGATTTCTGCTCCGTAAAGCATTATCGAGTTTAAGACACTTATGAGAGCTCGTCTACGGCTGCTCCTCGGTCCTCCGACGTTCGGCATCAACCAAGAAAGGTTTGCCACGAACGTTGCCGCTTTATTAGCCGCACCGACAATCTGATCGCGAAACGTAAGTTTCGTATCGATCGTCACCCCGAGGTATTTCAGAGAACTTCCACTCTCGACGTGTTGATCCACGACGAGAGCACAGAAAGGACTCGGAAACGATGAACCAGAGTTCCGGTCCTAAGACAGAACCCTGAGCCGCTCCTCCACTCAGCTTCTTCATCATCTCGCCAAAAGTAGTCTCATAGATCAAAAAACGATCACGTAAGTAATCGTCAATAATCCGAATGAGATACTCGGACAGACCTTATTTCCGAAGCGCTTCCATTATATCCGGCCATCGTGCCGAATTAAATGCATTTTCGACATCGAATGTCATCATAATGCATACTGGACGGGATCGATGATTTCCCGTCCAAGCTCTCCTGGCAAATGAAAGCGCTTCCGAAATAGCACCGATTGTGCTGCGACCCAACCGAAAACCATGTTGGTTTTCCGCTAGACCACCGGCATCTGCAACTTCAATTCTCAGTCGATTACGAATTAACGATTCGAGAATTTTTCCAGCTACGTCCAGCATGCAAAGTGGCCTGTAGGACGAAGGAGTAAAAGGCGGACCTTTTCCTTTGTCCAACAGGATTAACCTTTGCAGCTTCAATCGTGCAGGAAAAACTCCAACCGAATGCAATATTATGTATAGAAGGAATCATAGAAGTTAGGTCAGGTAATAACGATGCAGATGTGATATTGAATCCAACGGTTGTAGATTTTTTAAAAATGATCGCAGCTGATGGATTTTGGGGTAATGAGCTCTTCGAGCTCGAAAATACTTTTGTATGCCATTGTTTTCTAAAAAAACATTTTTTAGCATTTCTATCTCCCACGATATCTCGCGAACAAATAAACCGATTTTAATGGTTGAGGCGGCAATCGACGTGTTTTATTGAGGTCTAGAGCTGATAAAATTTTGGCAATGATTGGTTTAGTCGTTACGACGATATTTGTAAAAAACCGTTTTCTACTGTTTCTTTCGTCGACGATATTATTTGAACGGATTATCTGATTGAGACGTTCTTGGTGGCAATCGAAAGCTTTTATCAAGTTCTCGAGCTCATTAGATTTTGGAATTGATCGATCCAACAGTTTTCACAATATCCAAAAAAAACGAAAAAAAAAAAATTTTTTTTTTTCGTATTTCTTCAATATCTCAGAGTTTATTTGACTAAATGGTCTAAATTTTTTTTGAAAATCTAAGTTCAGAAGATATCTTTCGAATGCTGCAAGAACCATCTAAATCGGTTCATTCATCAAAAAGATATGAGAGGTTTACATCCATACACACGCACACACACACACACACACACACACACACACACACACACACACACACACACACACACACACACACACACACACACATATACACACACACACACATACACATACATACATACAGACATCGCTCTGAAAATGTCGGAAGAGCATCCTAGCACCTTCAAATGTCGACATATGATGACAACCTGGTTTTTGAAAATCGGGGTGAAACCAATAACTTCCCGAATTTTTTGAAAATCGTCGATTTTCTCAGCGGGATGTTAAAAATATTATATACAATTAGCAAGTCGAGAATTATTTTCACAATTTTATATCAGTATAAAATCTAAATTATTTTGAAAAAAGTAACTTTAAAAAAAGATAAAATTAAAGTAATTAAAAAATTCTTGTGTGTTTTTCAATTTTCTAATATTTATGATTTCTGAATCTCATCTCTGTTGGGGATGAGTTGAGGTGTATACAAAGTAGTATCTCTAAATTCAGAACTAGTAATATAGTTATCTATAAATTTAAACAGTGGAGTTGGTAGAAAAAGGTAGATTAGGTCAGATTCATTAGCATTTTTTCCCGGTATAATAGGCCCAATAAATTTAATTTTTGGAATAAAATTAAGAGTAAGTTCGATCCTTCTTAAGTTAAGTGGAATGTCCCGCGCTTCTGCTAATATACTTAATCGTGGACTGGTTCTAAAGGCACCAATGGCTATTCTGAGCGCTGTGGTTTGGATACCATCTAGTTTTTTTAGTTGACTGTTAGATGACATATTGTATATTATCGAACCATAATCTAGTTTACATCTTATGATTGCTTTGTATGTGTTAATTAAGATCTGAGTGTCTGCACCCCATTGGTTAGACCCAATGGCTTTAAGAATACCAATTCTACGATAGCGTTGTCCTCTTAAGATATCCAGATGTATGTTCCAGTTGAAAGATTTGTCATATATCATTCCAAGAATTTTCAGGTGAGGTACTTGTTTCAATACGGATCTATTAAGAGTTAAGTGTGATTGAAGACTGTTATATTTACGGCTTTTAGAAAAAATCATGTATTCAGATTTATTCTCTGCAAATCTAAAGCCTGTTTTGTCGCACCAGGAGCTTCGTCTGTCCAGAGATTCTTGGAGTAAATTGCTGATATTTATGGTGTTCTTACCCGAGCAATAGATGGTGAGGTCATCTGCATAATGTAGTGCGTGGGTTGGAGCAGAAATGCACTGAGTTATGTCATTAATAGCAATCAAGAATAAAGTTACACTGACAACTGAACCTTGAGGAGTGCCGTTTGATGTTGATCTTGGGTTTGATAGGAATTCATCCACCTTTACTCGCAAAAGTCTGTCACGTAAAAAGTTATCGATGTAAGCTAGTAATTGGTTATTTACTCCCAGATTAATTAGTATTTTGATAATTCTATTTCTCCAAATCATTTCATAAGCTTTTTTTAGATCAAGTTGTACTGCAATGACATGAAGTTTTTTCAGAAGAGCTTCACTAATAAAGTTTTGCAGTTGAGCTAAATGAAGATTAGTTGAGTGTGATTTTCGGAATCCGTGCTGAACTGGAGTGAACCAATTTATTTTTTCCAGTACCCATACCAGTCTTTTGTTGATTATTTTTTCCAGAAGCTTTTCCAGGTTACATGATAGGACTATTGGTCTGTAATTGAGGGGGTTCGACTGATCTTTACCCGGTTTGACCACTGGGATCACAGTAGTAAGTTTCCAGACGCTCGGGAATAATTTATTGATCCAATGTAGTTGTATATATCGAATATCTACGATATTTTATGCAACTATCTGGGAGATTTTTTATCAATATTACTGGTATACCATCAGGGCCAGGGCTGGAATTTTTGCTATCTTTGATGACTGCTTTTAGTTTCTCTAATGAGAAGGGTGAGTTAGTATTCTCCATTAAATTCTCATCAATCAGTTGTTTAGATGGATTACTTGTTGGTTTTGCTCCGGATTCCAATTTTTGTTTAATTAATTCAAAGGGCTCTGTATAATTGTCATCACTAGAATTATGTGTCAAGGTGGTAACCAGTAATTCTGCTTTTGCTTGAGATGACGTATAAGTTTGATTTTGTTTATCTACTAATACTGACTATACCCCAGATGATGATTTGCCGTGAATTATTTTTATTTTCTTTTAGATTTAATCAATAGAGGTTTCGTTAGTTATAGACGATACGAAGTTTTGCCATGAGGACCGTCTAGAATACTTCAAACATTTTCTAGCTATTGCTCGTTGTCTTTTGAACTCAATTTTAAATTGAGGATTATTTTTGTCTTTTTTTAATCTGTTAAATACTTGTTTTTTTTTCAGGTAGTGCATGTTTAGTCTCTTCCGAGCACCATTTATATGATTTTTTGTTACCTTGGGTTGCTGTAGGAATGCTTAGATCAGCTGCCGAAATAAGTGCGTTGTTTAAATCGTTGATGGTTTGGTCTATTGTCTTGGGAGAATTAGGAGATTTTAGTATGTTAAATTTTTTTTCAGCTATAATTGAAAATTCACTCCAGTCTGCTTTATGCATACTTCACCGTATGGACTTAGACAACTTACTCTGAGGAATATTTTCTTCGTAGATTATATGGATCGCACAGTGATCGCTGTCAAAGAGGTCTTCATTTACGTACCAGATGAGATTTTGAGCTATATAGTCTATATAGTCAGTAAATATTGATCCCCACAGGGTGTTGTGACTATTAAAATCTCCTAGGATGATAACTGGATGTTTCAGTTGGGTTGTTGTGCTGTCAAGTTTACTAGACGTTAGCTTATGACTGTTGGGAATATAGACACTACATAATGTAACTTCATGTGGAATTTTAACCGTAACTGCAATGATTTCCAGATTAGAATTAACGAGAGCCCGTTAAGCTGGGATATGAGACTGTAAGCAAATTGTGACTCCGCTACTAGCATGTGTAGAATTCTCTCAATTCTTGTTGAAACAGTTATATCCTCTTATTTTAATCCGGGTTTTGTTTTTTAAATGAGTTTCTTGGAGACAAATAATATCCGGGTTGTTTTTTTCCTTTAGGATTTTTAGGAATTCTGATCTGTAATTTGAACCATTGAGATTCCATTGGATGATATGCATAATTATTGTATGATATGTTTAAGTGGTATATAAATATGTATAAGAAAGAAATAGGAGGAAAATTGTCTTCGTGTACTAATTTTTTATTATTTAGTAGGGTCCTCTACAGTATCTGTAGCCTCTGAGTCAGTGGTGAGTTCATCAGAAGACCAAGATTTGTCAATAATATTTACAATTATTTACTCAATGCTACTTAACTTCGGTGATCGCCCGAGCCACGCGCGTGCCGAACGGCTGCCTCAGCCGCTTTACCTCACGGCTTATAATTTATAGACTATTTTCTTTATTGTTGATTGAATTTCATTTATAACTAAATTAATATTAACTTTAATTTATTTAGTAATCTTACCAGTATATTAGGATATAAACAGGATGGAAAGTGATAAATAGAGTAAAGGAAATAGTTAGAAAAATGCAGGTTTATTGTCGATCATAATAAAATTCAGTTACTTACAATAAATGTTTCCGCAAGATACAATATCAGAATCGTCCCGGTATACGCTGGATAAACAATATTTCTCTACGTGGAACAACGCAGTTACAGCACTGAATTTATTATTTGATTTTAATATTGGTTACGACGTGAGTATATCACCAGTAACGTACAGTAATATTTGATTAATTTAGAGTTGATTTATAATAATTAACAAATAAACAATCAAATATCATCGCAAGATAATTGCCAGTATTGTACGAATATCGCAAGTGAATTGCCGGATTAATAATTAACTTTGCAAGTTAATTGCTAGAATTGATTCTGAATAATTTATAGAAAGACGTCTGTACGCTAATTGATCCAAGATCAAAATGCTGATCGATAATTAAGGGTCTAGGACTTGCCGGTGAGCCCTGTCCCCACTTCATCCTTACGGACATGCGTCGACGTGAAAACTTGTCATGTGACCACAGCACTATGACGTACAATTTCAGACGGCAACGAAACGGAGAAAACCGGGAACCGCAAGGCTGTGGATGACGAAGACAATTCACAATGTCTCAATGTTTAGTGGCAACGTGATTTTTTATTTCGCCTGCTAAGATCCATCCTTACTGTGTTTTTCGAAGAACAGCATCTGTCTGATCCTTCAATGATATTTGGCCTATGCTGAGAAGCTTGTAAAATAATTTGACACCAATAAGAGCATCAATTTCAGATGGTTTAAAAAAGTCCGGGTCAGCTAATGGAATGTTTTTAGGAATTTCCAGTGAAGATTGATTAATTTGAATAAAAGGCATGGGCGTGCTTATCTGAGGTTCAATTAGAAAATCAACGTTTGTTTGAAATTGATTGTAATGAAGTTTTATCGCTGCGAACGTAGACTGATTAACGTTTGTTGATATATCATCATGACCTGATACTGAAAAATTGACCATTCTGCGCTCTAGGTTTAGGAATTTTGGTGTGCTTTCCGTAATAAAATGCGCTTAATAGCCTGCATTCGAATATACTCTGCAAGTTCTAACTTTTCCATGAATGTTTAAGATATCTATAATCGCCGTAGCCAGGACTGTTTCTAGGAGACTTGCATGTGCATTTTCACGCTGGAAGAGCTTGTCGGAGTTGCGGGTGAAACCTCCCGGGGTTGATATCAGTTGCCATGATAATTTTGACGATTATTCACAATATAATTATTGCTGTTCGCATGATTATGATTATTATTAAAATTTTCATGATTCTTGTTATTATTAGTTCGCGCGTTGAAATGCAGAAAAGTGTGATGTTTTTGTTGGCAATTACGGCAACTGATGGATGTACACTGAGGCGGACGATGACCTTTGCGAAGGAATTGGTACACCATCCTCCTTTATTGGTGGCTTCGTATCGCTGAGAGTGATTTAAGGCGAGGAATTTAGGACATAGATTAGTTATAACGTCCAAAACGAACAAAAATAATAACGAATCAGGGGAGAGATCACGGGACCGAATTTCGAGCGAGAATGTATGCAACAAGCGGAAATATAACCGAATAAATATAATAAATAAAAATAATAAGGAATAATTATCACTAAAATATACCCACGAAATAAACAAACAAATGCTGGCTATCACTGGAATCCATTTACTATACTATTCAATCCAAATATATTTATAAGTATAAATCCAACAAAATATGACAATACCAAAAACCATTTACTAAACATTAATTCTTCATAATAAATTTCAACAAATTATAATATGCTCATTACAGTCGAATAATAATAATAAAAATCAAATTAATTAAATTATCCACGGGGGAATAAAATTACCAATTACAAATTTTACTTATTACACTTGATATAAAATTTATATAAATAAAAATACTAATCTTTTCTTGATTTAATATTATTTACTCTGGGGAGAGAAAGACGCGGGAACTCAAAATGTATTTGGCAACACTGGGTTGCATACCATTTAATTACAAAATAAATTTTACCCAGAGAAATAATATTTTAAAAACTATTGTAAGACAAGGAGTCAAATACGCTATCCTTGTCTATAATTTACTAAGGAATTTATTCGACGCGTCTCCGCACGTATACCAAACTCTGGGGCATACGCCGAATATACTCAAATTATTATTATAACAATAACTCAGGTTCAATTATTAAATAATTAAATATCGTAATCGACTCTACCGAGGGTCCAGCGATAGCCGATGCAACAAATAATAATACAGATGACTTACCGGCGTTGATAATAATTTACTTCTGGAGTCTATCCACAATAAACAATATACAAACTATATACTTTTAATATAACATAACAAAGTTAATTACCACCAAATTGACTTTCTTAAATATTTTAATTAATTTTATTACGGCAACTGGGCCAGAATAATTTTACTTAAAAATGGCAGACAACAACACGTCCTACCTTTACAATAGCCCGGTCCTCTCTAATTATTTTTCCGCGTCGGTTTACTGAGGGATGGGTATCACTCACGTGTTATCCCTTCTAATGACCTCGGACCCGAAATTATCAATTAAAATAAAACATTTAAACATATTACCCGTCCTGAGTTATATGATAATAATAAATTAAGTAATATTATTCGTAAATGTTTATAAACATAATAATAATTAACCCTTTAAACATTAAAATAATATTTCAGTGCACCACGTGGCGGGAGGGATATATTGATTTATATCCCTACTATTTCGACTTACTCTCCCTTTGGTCGATATTTTTATACAATATTTACGCGCACGTGTGCTACTAACTGAAATAAAAATATTGATTAAATACATAAAATTCAAAATCATTATTAAAACATAAGCATAATAAATAATAATTCCAATAAATCATAATTAAATAATTAATCAAAATAATATAAATACTTAAATAATAAAATATCGTAATAATTAAATGCGCTTTATTAGTTAGGAAGTGTTGTAAAATTGACGGCGAGATGAGAAAGCGCGCACAGCGATTCACATTTGAATCACTACGTGACATAGTATAATGATTCTCATTACAATAGAGACACCGAATAGAAGAAGTAGATGCCATATAAGTCTTTTGAGAGCGCGCATCCGATCGAAAACTTGTCGATCTTAATTAATCTTCCGAGTTGATTGGCTTAGAAGGAGCCGGCTGAGCTGGTGTACTCTCGGGTTGGGCTCACCTATTCAAAAAGCTGATCATTCATTTAAGAGTAGGTTTTTGTATGTCATTGCTGAAATCCTCCCATCTTTTGCGTAAATAATTATTAAATTGTCACGATATTTAAATATCGCGGCATCTTCGCATTAGGTTGGAGAAGGGCAACAGATGGCACCGGTAAATTTATTTATTTAAAATAAATTTACTATTTTTATAAATAAACCAAGGCGAAATTTAACTGTAAAATGTATGCATAATTGGCTCTGAAATATGGAAATGGTCATTTAATGTCGAGAGTGGACAAATTACATGCCAAACAAGTCATGCAGCATGTTGGTGTCGATAAGTGAATTAACATGCGACAGGTAGATTGCTCCATTGGTTGAAATGAGAAAACATTATAAGATGGCGCCGGCCGAGGTGCCGGCATAGGACTCACGTGCTGCCATGGCCAGACGTGGATAATCTATAAATTGTCTTATCGAGAGGTTTGCATGTTTAGGTTTCCACTATATTTAAATAATGTATTACCGTACGATGGACGGTGTGGCTCGATAAGTTATAGATCAAATTGGACGGAATATAGTATAGGGCCGGATAGCTCAACTGGTAGAGCACTCGGCGCGTTACCGAATTGGTCTGGGTTCGATTCCCAGTTCGGGCTATCTATATTTTTCTCAATTTATCTATAAATTGTCTTATTGAGAGGTTTGCATGTTTAGGTTTCCACTATATTTAAATGGTTAGAACCAGTCCATAATTAAGTATATTAGCAGAAGCGCAGGAGATTCCACTTAACTTAAGAAGGATCGAACTTACTATTAATTTTATTCCAAAAATTAAATTGATTGGGCCTATTATACCGGGAAAAAATGCTAATGAATCTGACCTAATCTACCTTTTTCTACCAACTCCACTGTTTAAATTCATAGATAACTATATTACTAGTTCTGAATTTAGAGATACTACTTTGTATACACCTCAACTCATCCCCAACAGAGATGAGATTCAGAGATTATAAATATTTGAAAAGTGAAAAACACATAAGAATTTTTTAATTACTTTAATTTTATCTTTTTTTAAAGTTATTTTTTTCAAAATAATTTATATTTTATACTGATATAAAATTGTGAAAATAATTCTCGACTTGCTAATTGTATATAATATTTTTAACTTCCCGCTGAGAAAATCGACGATTTTCAAAAAATTTGGGAAGTTATTGGTTTCACCCCGATTTTCAAAAACCGGGTTGTCATCATATGTCGACATTTGAAGGTGCTAGGATGCTCTTCCGACATTTTCAGAGCGATGTCTGTTTGTATGTATGTATGTATGTGTGTGTGTGCGTGTGTGTGTGTGTACATGCGTGCGTGCGTGTGTGTGTGTGTGTGTGTGTGTGTGTGTGTGTGTGTGTGTGTGTGTGTGTGTGTATGGATGTAAACCTCTCATATTTTTTTGATGAATGAACCGATTTAGATGGTTCTTGCAGCATTCGAAAGATATCTTCTGAACTTAGATTTTCAAAAAAAATTTAGACCATTCAGTCAAATAAACTCTGAGATATTGAAGAAATACGAAAAAAAAAAATTTTTTTTTTTTCGTTTTTTTTAGATATTGTGAAAACTGTTGGATCGATCAATTCCAAAATCTAATGAGCTCTAGAACTCGATGAAAGCTTTCGATTGCCACCAAGAACGTCTCAATCAAATAATCCGGTCAAAAGATATCGTCGACGAAAGAAACCGTAGAAAACGGTTTTTTCCAAATATCGTCGTAACGACTAAACCAATCATTCCCAAAATTTTATCAGCTCTAGACCTCAATAAAACACGTCGATTGCCGCCTCAACCATCAAAATCGGTTTATTTGTTCGCGAGATATCGTGGGAGATAGAAATGCTAAAAAATGTTTTTTTAGAAAACAATGGCATACAAAAGTATTTTCGAGCTCGAAGAGCTCGAAAACAGCGGGAAGTTTTGGGGCTGGCCCGCAGGGTTAACCGATAAACCGATTTTATAAATTAATATCTTTTTTTTTTATTATATTTTTTTTTCTATGTCGAAAAATTACAGTAAATCAGACCTGATCATACATAGACTTATATATGGGCTTATGACAGCCAGGTATGATCAGATCTAATTATGTATAGGCTTATATATAATTATATATAATCCCATGTATAATTATATATGATAGCATATAGGATAGCACCTCTCATATGCGTATTACCTGATCTACTCCACACGCATGTGTAAATATACTTCTATCTGCACTGATATGTGTTGTCCGAACCGAGTAACGACTGACAAATATCCAAAATTGGCAATAACCTCTGGTTTAAAAAACTCCAGTTTCGCATGACAACCTTGCCTCTCAGATTGTGGTACCCCTTGATAACGGGTTTGAACCCAAACCTTGGGTAAATAACGGCGGTTGTATCTTGCACGTAATTCACACATCAAAAAATTGTTTTGATGGGGGATCTTGTAGAACGTGATCGAAAAATTGCGGTTATACAAACTGATTCTGTAAAACCTCCGAAAGCGCCTGTTACGCGTTGGTACTCTTTATTTGTACCGTAAATACACAGATTCCATTTTGTAGGATAGATAAAATTATTATAATAGTTTTTCACTACGACCTTATTGACGAGTGTAAAAGTCTTTACAAGTAATTTTTTAATTTTTTTTTTTTTTTATTAAGAAAAATATAAAATACATAGGTGGCGTTTGGGAACTCCCAATGCAGCCAACTAACAAATAATATTTTATGACTCCCAGGACTGATATCCGTACGCTGTACGTCATATTCGTTCCCTGATAGCCACCTTATCCACAACTTAACTTCAAACTACTGCCGTATTCTAAAGTCAATATAAAGGAAAGTGTTGGAGAGCAAGCAGTTATCTTCAAGTTGACAGTAAATTGTCCTGTAACTTGAATTCAATTTGACTACAAGTATTACTGTCAGACAACGACGTTAAGTTAATTGAAAGTTTCACTTCAAATTGACGGCAAGTTTTTCTGTCAAATTACATTCAGATGGCGGCAGTAGATTTGCATCAGCTTGTACGCAAGTATTATCCAGCCAAGGCTTACCAGAAACTTGTTAAATTAGCCGTAAGTGTTTCACTGCAGAACTTGCTGAGCAATTATATTTAGAGTGTGGCTATCAAAGTATTTAAGGCTGAGCCGAACCTAACGAAGTCCTGAATTCAAGAATTCTAATTATTTATTAAATAATTATCATAACAGCAATGTTATTAGCTTCCGACTAAAAGCAGAAGACGAACTTCCTCGAAAGATTTTCATCATTCGAGTCCCATATATATTCAAAGAGTGATTAGAACTCTTAAATTCAGGACTTCGTTAGGTGCGGCCCAGCCTTAAGACTGGCCCGTAGTAAAATTTTCCCTAGATGATTTTATCCTACCAAAAACAGATTCTCTGTATAAAATCGCGCCAAGCACACGTTTAAAATTTTTAACAATTAAGAAAAGATTCTTTTTTCAAGAAAAATAAATCAAATCGAAAAAATACCAAGTACCTAATATAATTCAAAATCATGAAAAACATTTTCATAGAATTGAAAACAAAATTGAAAAAAAAATTTCAATGTACTTGGTGTGCATTACTAAATTTATTGAAGGAAAATTAATTTCTAGAATTAATTTCGCATATAAATTATTTTTTAATAAAATTGAATTTTCTTTTTTTTCCAGTTTATAGGGGGCGATTCCACGGGAGATGATTTTTGACATAAATTTTTAAATCACAGTATTTGTTACTTTCTTTTATACCAACACAAAGAGAAAGATATAAATTTAATAATAAAAAAAACTTTTAAGAACTTAAGTTATTGTTTGAATTTTTTGGCGCGCTCAGAAATAGTGGCGCCTGAAAACTTGATGCAAACCATTCATCGACACTTGATAATTTTTCCATGAAATGACTATTACCGGTGGTTTCAGGTTATATTTCACTGATGAATATTGAAGTCATAATGTTTGTTTATTGCCTTCTATAAAAAAATTAAATACTTATTATCATTTTTCTAACAATATTGATTAAATAAGAAACCATTGTTGATCAGTTGCACCCGCGATATAAAAGAAATAAAAGTTTGGTTTTCTTGAAGAATTAAATTGGTAATTTTTTGAAACTTTGTAGAAGTAAGAAGAAATAAAAGAAAAGCTTGATTCAGTCGCAATAGAAGGTATGTTGTCATTTTAATTAAAATTAACGTTAACGAAAATGAGTTGCACCCGCGATCAAAATATTAGAATCGCGGGTGCAACAGTTATGACTCTTACAATTACATTGTTATTTGTCATATTTTTCATTTATGAAGTTTTTGATAACTTCATATGTTATTTGTAATTACTGATTCCTTTTTAATAAGAGTTTATTGTTAATTTTTTACTTTTTTTTGTGTAAATAGATCAAATGAAATGGCAGGACAACAGCAAAAGGAGACTGCTTCTCAAAAATATCGGCGAAAACTAAAAGATAATCCCTAACTTCTTGCAAACCATCTCTGTCGAGAAAGGGCTCGTGATTTGAAACGTAGAGAAGTTACGAAAAAAAAATATGGAAGAAAATGAAGGGTTAAAAATGCTGGCTAGAATGCGTTCAAAAGAAAGAATGCGGGCGACAAGAGAACGTCGTAAAGAAGCAAAAATTGAAAGAACAAGTGTTTCTTATAAGAATTCGCGTACGTTGGGAAAAGCAGTAGCAAAAGTGAAGCGTCATTTACCCGCTAGCCCTACTAAAGCAGTTGAAGTTGTCAACAAAATTGCTGCGGAATTTCAAGTTGCTGTCATTGATCCTCCTAAAACGATGCCTTCTAAATCGATAGATGAAGTCAAAGAAAAAATTCGTAACTTTTATGAAAGGGATGATATTAGCTGACAAATGCCTGGAATAAAAGATGCTAAATCAATGAAAACAAGTACGGAAGAAAAATTAAGAATCCAGAAGAGAACGATGATATTGAGCGTTCGTGAAGCTTCGAGCTATTTCAAATAAGTTTCCCCGAAATATCAATTGGCAAGACTCTTTTTTATAAAGAAAGACCTGCTTACGTTTTGCCAACGAAACTCCTTATAATGTTTGTGTATGTACAATACACTCAAATTATATTAATATTCTTACTGCTATTTCAAAACATGTGACAGATTTTCCCAAAACACACCGAGAGCTACTAAATCAGGTATCGTGTAATATCGATGATGAAAATTGTATGTCAAATAATTGCGATGTATGCAAAAATTCCAATATTTGGAATACTACCCTAGATTCTAATCCAAATGTTGAATGGAAGACCTGGATTTTGGAGAATCAGAGACCAAAACAGATCGTAGTGAATAAACCGTTTAGGGAAGCGTTAAATGAACTACGTGAGAACACTACGAAATTTAAGCTGCATTTTTTAGTTAAGAATGTCCAGTCCGAGTACTTTCAAAGTGCAAAAGAAAACTTGACCAGCGAGGAAGCCATTGTACAAATTGACTTTGCTGAAAACTATGGATTAGTTAGTCAAGACGAAATACAATCAGCTCATTGGTGTCATGGGCATGTAACGCTTTTTACGTGCTGTATTTGGACAACTGACAAACTTCACTCAGTGGTTATAGTAAGCGATGAACTAAGCCACAGTAAATATACAGTTCATGTTTTCCTGCAGAAAATTTTTCACTACATTTAGTCAATAAATGATAATATTAAATCTACACGTATCTTCAGCGACAATTGTGCTGCTCAGTTCAAGAACCGATATGTAATTGAGAGTATGAATACTCTTAAAGCAGAACACGGATTTACTCACCTTGAATGGATTTTTTTTGCTGCTTCACATGGCAAAAGTGCCGTCGATGGACTCGGAGAAAGTGTGAAAAGATCAGTGTGGACTGCTGTTAAAGCTCGGAAAGCAATTGTTAACAACGCTGAAGAATTTCATGATCTGGCTCGTCGCCTTTCTCCAAAAATTTCTTTTATATTTGTATCCCAAAAACAAATTGAAGAAGGAAAAACCATGTTAGATGATATGTGGAAAGGACTAAAAAATATACCAGCTATTCAATCCAACCATTTTTTTCGATTTGAAGAGGGTAAGAGCATTTGTGTTGCACGAACATCGAAGTCTAATTTGAAAAGCAAATTAGTTTTGACAACTGCTACTAAAAAAAAACGTAGAAAAGTTACAAAAAAAGTTACGCGTTTCTGATGTTTACAGCGATTCTGAAAATTAACCTTAAGGCTGATAAATCGCCGACTACTCCAAACAAATAATTCATTTAAGTTACATAGGAAAGTGCTAATTTGTGATACAGCATCTATGATCTCATATCTATAATTTAAAGTTACATGGAAATGTTTATATTCATTACAGTGAGACGTGTTGCACCCGCAATAATTTTACGTTGCACCCGCGACTGGATAAAAAGTGAATAATTTATAATATTTATTTCTTTTAATAATTTTATTTAAGTTAATTATTAGTTTGTTTTGTATTCTTTCAAAGAATGTAAAAATAATTTAATAAATATTCCATAATTAACAGACTTTTTTCATTCAAGCTTCATGACCTTTAATGGTGGGCTGATTTCGTTGCACCCGCGATAGCACTTTGAACCTCTCTTGTGTCTATTTATACATTTTATTAAATGTTTTTTATATTAATTTTTGTAAAACAGATTACAATGTAATCCTGCGACCAGTCATTTCTTTAAAAAGAGTTTATATTTTCTCAGTAAGAAGCCTTGAGTGAGTCTAAATGTTGCACCCGCGAGTACGGAATCGCCCATTAGTTAATAATTATTGGTGACCGTTCATATGTTTGTCGGTAAATAATTATTAACATTTACGTTATTTATTTATTATTTTGAATACTATTGGACACGTTTTCTCTTAGCCGCGGTAGATATTTACAAATAATTACTTATTATCTGGGAAGCATTTTTATTTAAAGCGATACTAATTATTTGCTAATGATTATTTATATAATTTATTATTTTGCGGTAAATATCTACCCACCTGGAATTTATTATTTGTAAACCGTACGCATTAGTTGAGAAATATTTTACACTCAGTCAGATATCACCAGTGGTTCTGTATTATTTTGCGTTAAATATTTGATATTATTATTTGTGATACATATTACAGTGGGGTAATTATTATTTGCGATTAATTATTTTATGTTATGTTGATTATCTATCGTTATGATTATTATTTAAAACACTGGTGATCATTTGTTGTAACTATTTACAATAATTATCAGCTATTATTATTGGTAGTAAATAGTTACAAATAATCAAAGTTTTATCATTATTTTTCTGCGTATTATATCCTTAATAGTTGGGATAAAATTGTATCTGTGCGCATAATAATTATTATTTATAATTATTTATATTTTGCTATCACGTGCGAGTGATAGCAAGCTGAATAATGTTTAGTATTTGCGTTATTTGACTATTGGTCAAGAATTTATATTGTTAAGTGACTATTATTATTTATATTATTGTTAATACCCGCTGAAACATTTTTTTTATTATGATTTAAAATACATCGGGTTGATAAATGGCTACCAACCCGGGATTTATTTCAATTTTATCATTTATTTATTGTATACTATCTCTTTCTTGCTTCCTTTTCCAACACCTGAAACTGCTCTCTGATTATTTTTATTATTTCATTTTCCATTTTCATTTCTTTATTTTATTGTTTATTATATTTTGTTCGTGGGGTACACGAACTGGCGCCCGATTCGGTTATCTAACCCAGCCTGGGAAGAGCTGTATGTCCAGTGGGGATCGTGGGCATCTCCAAGGGATATTTGTTTGGTTTCGTTTATTATTTTATTTTCAGTTTACCATCGGTGGGCCATAACGGCTATTCTGCACACACCACACTCCGCCGTGGGTTGTGACGAATAGTAGTGAACGTTATAAAATTTATCGCGAAATAATACGATAAAGAAAGGATCCGAGTATGCGATAGGTTCTTCTGATGCCTAAAGGGCTCTAATATTTTTCTGGAATTGATCTAAAAAGGAGCGCGTAGAGAATTCTTTAGAAATGCAAGGCATGTTAATTAAAGATTAAATGTAAGTATCGCGAATGAATTTTTGGTCATCGTATCTTTTCTTTAGTAGGTTTCATGCAGTTTCGTAATTTCATGCCGATGATTCAATTGATGATATAACTTCGGCTACTTCTCTCAATAAGCAGCCCTTTAAATAAAATAACTTAGCAATGGGCGGTATAGAAGAATCTTCATGGACGAGAGAATCGAAAAGATCATGAAGTTCTAGCTAATTATCAATAGAACTATAAAAGGTAGCTAAAGTCATGGTAGGAAGATTTGACATAAAATATGAATTTAACGGTGCCTGAAAAATAGGCTGGGTTACTGCCGGAACCATGGTTGGGATTGTCGGCACCGGAAACGGAGGATAACGCAAGATTTTGACGTGCGGATTCATCGGGAGTAAGGACATTGGAAGGTAGATGATTGTGGATCGTTTGTTGTACGACTAGCTAAAAGGTTCGAGGCAGTTGAGTATATAGAGGAAAATTTCTCCTCGAACTCAGTACGATATGCACTGAGATCATCAGACTCTACAATGGCTGATTAAAAATCTGATCGAAGTCCTCCAAATGTGGCACAAACCGTTTTCATTTCCTTAAACCGTATTTCAAGTGCAGGAAAGTCTTTTGAAAGATCAAAACGTCCTAAGAAATTTTCAAAATTGGTAAGAGATTGCTTGGCGTTTCCGCGTATCGTTTTTCACACTTTAATTTGCTCCTCAGTCATTTTTTAATACTTGATTGAGATGTTACCTGTTTAGTTGTCTGCATTTTTAGACCGAAATTCGAATTATAAAAATTTCAATATCAATTTGTCAAATAGTTCTATAATTTTCAAAAATGTTTGTAATCTTAGTACACATAACGGCTTTCGAAATACTTAATTCTATTGTTTGTATGTTTTATATTTTTATGAAATAAGCCTGGCAGCTGCACATTTTGCTTATTTATTTTATTTTAAGCTTTTTGTCTTATACTTTTTTCCGAATACTTTATTTTATAAATATTCTTAAATTACCCCTTACATAATAAATTGGTTATCCCAATCTTTTTAAAGTAAGCTAAAATGTATACCTACATTTTATCTTTAAACATTCCTTTTACAACTTCCGTAAAAATTTTTATATATATTTGTTAAAAGTGCTATTATTCATTAAGTTAAATAGTTTTACCTATTTTTAATCTTTAAAAGTAAAAACTGTAATCCTTCGTGTCTACGACCTCGCGACCTTTCTCAGGTACCTCTCTCTCTCGGTCCCAAAATCTCACTCGTACGTCACCTCTACCTGAGTCCTGCCCTTCGTGGAAGGGCCCTAGTCCCTACTGCACTAATTGTTCTCCAATTACTTTCCTTCATTGCTTTATTTCCATCTACTACTTAATGTTTTGCCCAGTAACTGTTTTGTTACGAGATATTGAGAGATAATTATATATTATTTATGTATATAATGATATATGAAGTATAGTCTTTATGCAATAAATAAATTGCAAGACGTTGTATTAAATGCTAAGACAAGTATTTATTTTAAGTTGATGAGCAAGAAATTGAAGCGCAGTTGCTACAACAATGTTGTACTTAACACTAACTTATTCTATAGATTTCACAAAAAATTACTAAGTTTCACAAAAAAGCGAGGAAAGGATGAAAATTAAAGTGGTAAATAGAAATAGGCGAATGAAGAAAAATAATTGGAGTATAATTAGTGCAGTAGGGACTAGGGCCCGGCCAAGAAGGGCAGGATTTAGGTAAAGGTAACTTAGGAGTAAGATTTTAGGATTGAGAGTGAGAGGTATTTGGGAATTGTCGCGACGTCATAAACATGGAGGATTACAGTTTTTACTTTTAAAGATTAAAAATAGGTAAAACTATTTAAATTAATGAACAGTGGCACATTTAACAAATATATATAAACATTTTTACGGATGTAGCAAAAAGAAAATTTATAGATAAAATTTAGGTATACATTTTAGCTTACTTTAAAAAGATTGAGAAAACCAAGTTATTATTTAAGGGGTCATTCAAGAATATCTATGAAATAAAGTATTCGGAAAAAATTATAAGACGAAAAGCTTAAAATGAAATAAATAAGCAAAATGTGCAGCTGCCAGGCTCATTTCACAAAAATATAAAACATACAAGCAATAGAATTAAGTATTTCGAAAGCCATTATGTGTACTAAGATTACAAACATTTTTAAAAATTATATAAATATTTGACAAATTAATATTGAAATTTTTATAATTTGAATTGCGGTCTAAAAATGCAGACAACTAAACATGCCGCCGCCTTTGAACGATCCTAGTTCAATGAGATATGATGGACGATTTACTCCAGGGGCAAAGGGCATAGTTTTTTAGGACAACGCTTGTACTCTCCATTCTTAATCTTCCGAGTTACCACGCATACGACGCCATCTTATCCTGGATGAATAGCAGGAATTCTGCTGATGGACCAGGCTAGGGGTGGAAGGTTGTCTTCGTGGTTTATCACCAACATTTCCACTTGCAGTTGGCTGTTATTTCTAGATCGGTGATGTGAACTGATTACGTTGTTCAGATACTCTTTATGCCAACGTTCCCAAAAGTCCTGCTTTAATTTTTGTGCATCTTGTCAGGCAGACAAGCTATTGGATGAAGAAGTCGATCTCCGGATAACTGGTCAATGGACCACCGATTAGGAAGTGACCAGAGGTCAGGGGTAAAAGGTCATTGGGATCAGAAGACATAGGGAACAAAGGACGAGAGTTTAATTTCGCTTCTATTTCGATTATATATGTTTCTAACTTCCATTATGTCAATAAGGTATCTCCAACAGTCCTAATTGAATGTTTTTCAAATTATTTAACCGCGGCTCCCCAGAATCCTACAAAATTAGGAGTTCTGGAAGGTATAAAATACCAAACAATTCCTTACGAACCAAGACATTGTTTAATGAAAGTTTGGTGCTCAGCTGACTCGAATAATAATTGTAACTCTCGGTCAGCACCTACAAAATTTGTTGCGTAATCAGAAAAAATTTTAAGGACCCCTTCTAGAAAAGAGGTGCTGAAGATTGTCGAGAGAGGCTTCCGTGGTAAGATCAGAAACCAGCTCCAGGTGTAGAGCCTTGGTGGACATGCATACATAGATGTCCACATAAACCTTGAGTTTGCTGTGGTTACGAAGCTGTCTTTCTTTTATGTATAACAGACCTGTTTAAATAATTAATAACTAATTAATTACTAAGTGCGAGGATGAGAGGATCTGGTGTGTGTGAATTGGCGGGCAATGAATAAATTTATTTAACACTGAGATTTTAATTTAATAAACACTATAAATAATTTATTTACAATATTTACACTTTATGTTAATTGTTTATGGTGAGACTTGAGATAAATTACTATTTATTAATGCTAATTTAATGAGAATTACACTCGCGATCAACACGTGGCCAAGATGGCGTCGAGGCGCGAAAAGTGCCTGTACACGAGGTGAGAATAATTTATGTAAAATAATGCTGAGATAAACAATGAGACTAAAAATAATGCAATAAATAATTAGGATAAATTATTATTAACAAAAAGCACTGAGAACTGTACTGAAAACGCAAGGGATTATGATATTACGAGACGATTTATGAGAGCACGAGGCGTCAGCCATGAAATCACTGTAACTATAAGAGTGAGAGAGAGCGTTGAAGAGTGAGTGAGACCGCGCATCCGTCTTCTTCATCCCCACTCTAGCGGTCCCTTGAATGAGAATGCGACTAGCGTAGCCGCCTATAGTGGATGACTGATCGGTAATGCCGGCGATAAGATATCGACGGTGAGAATAGAATAGCTAAGCGCGGGAGATTTGAACACTCCCCCGCCTTCTCCTACTCGTTGGAGAAGTGAGACAATTTATGAGAATCTTCCGTGTTCGATGAGACGGGCAATAGCACTAGTTTGCTTATTGGCCTTTTGAGAGTTGTTGATGCAGTTTTGAGAGTAACCACTCTGATGAGACCATCGGCACCGGGATGTAATTGGATGACACGGGCGAGCGGCCATTTTTTTGGTGGATACCGCTCGTCTGAGAGCAAGACAAGTGATCCAACTGCGATGTCGTGATGAGAGGTGTTCCATTTTGAGATCGATTGATGAGATTGTAAGCATTCTGTAGACCACCTGTCCCAGAAATGCTGTAAGCGTTCTTGAATATGCTGCAGATGAGATAGTCTTGAGGTTGAGATTGCAGTGAGATTGGGTTCCGGAATGGTGTTGATGGCAGCACCGCGGATGAAATCTCCGGGCGTGAGAGCAGTGAGATCGTCCGGATCCTCTGAGAGTGCGCTGAGAGGACGAGAATTGAGAACAGCTTCAACTTGTATGAGAAAAGTTGAGAAATCTTCATAGGTGAGAAGAGTATCAGCAATGGTTCGCTGAAGATGATACTTTATGGATTTTACTGCAGCCTCCCATTTTCCTCCCATATAAGGAGCCCCAGGTGGGTTGAATGACCACTGGGTTCCATCATTGGCGAGATGCTGCTGGAGATAAGATGATTCCTTGAGAGCACCGGTGAGAAGTTGCTTGAGAATGAGATCAGCACCCTTGAAGTTTGTTCCACAGTCACTTCGAAGGGTGCGGCAATTCCCCGTCTGCTAGTGAAACGGCGGGATGCCTTGAAAAAGCCTTCACTGGAGTAGTCAGTGACAACCTCCAAATGAACGGCTGATGTTGAAAGACAGACAAAGACAGCGATCCAGCCCTTGTAGCATCTCGTACCGCGTCTTTGAAAGAACTTCAGAGACACTGGACCGGCGTAATCGACTCCAGTGTTCTCGAAGACGAATGATGGTGAGACCCGATGAGATGGAAGTTGACTCATGAGTTGTTGAGATCTGACTCCCCGCATTCGTGCACAGGTGAGACAGCGATGGATGAAGTTTTTAATTGGAGCTCGTCCACCAATTATCCAACACTTCTTGCAGACATGAGATAAAGTAAGCTGGGTACCTCCGTGCAAAGTGCGTAGATGAGAGTCTGAGATGATGAGACGTGAGAGCAGACAATCCTTGGGAAGGATTGCTGGGTGCTTGCTGTCAGCATCCAATGCTGAATTTTGAAGACGTTCACCGACTCGGATTACAGCAGCTTGATCGATGAATGCGGTGAGACGGGTGAAACAGTGAGATTTCTTGAGAGTACTGCCTTGAAATAATGCTGAGATTTCTGATGAGAAATATTCCTGCTGTGTTGATTTAATCCAATGGATGAGAGCTGATTGTAATTCAGCAGGTGTGAGAGGTGAGATGCTGAGTGATGAACCAGGTACTTTCTTAAAACATGAGATTGCTCTGAATACTGTTGCAGTACGCCGTAGTAGAGCTGTGAGCGTAGTCCATGAGTGAATGAGTGATGATAGTGGCATGAGAGGTGGACTAGTTGAGACATGAGACTGGCAAGGTCTCATTTCTGAGGTCACTTGCTCTGATTCATCTGCTGCTGAACTGAGAACATGATAAGATGGCCATTGAGAGGGAGGATCAGCTAGCCAGCTGGGTCCTGACCACCATAACTGATGGTTGATGAGCTGAGATGCGGTTAGACCCCTGGATGCACAGTCAGCAGGGTTTTGTTTTCCTGAGATGTATCTCCAGTGTGCATCTGGAGAATGTTGCTGGATCGCTTCAACTCGATTCTTGACGAATTCTTTCCATCTTGTTGGTTCACTGGTAACCCAAGCAAGTGTTGTTGATGAGTCGGTCCACAAGTAAGTTGGAACATGAGATAATTGCAGCGTAGATGAGACATGAGAAGCCAGTTTTGAGAGCAATACTGCAGCTGAGAGTTCGAGTCGAGGAATTGTGAGACGTTTTAGTGGTGCGACTTTAGTTTTAGAGCAGATGAGAGAGATGCTAGTCTGTTCGCCAGGTTGACAGACTCTGAGATATATCACTGCTGACATTGCAGCTTGAGATGCGTCAGAAAACCTGTGAATCTCGATGCCAGATGAATTTGGGATGAGATTGATCCATCGAGGAATTCTGAGATGAGAAAGTTGAGGTAGTTCATCGCGAAAAGTTTTCCATCGGTGAACTAGCTCTGGTAAGAGTGAATCATCCCAGTCGACCTTTTGTAGCCAAAGGTCCTGGATGATGATTTTTGCTTTTACAATTACTGGTGAGATTAAACCCAGAGGGTCAAATAGCTGAGCAGCCTCTGAGGTGATGGTGCGCTTGGTGATGCTGAGAGTTTGAGAAGTCTTGCCAGTGAATGTGAGAACGTCTTCTTGACAATTCCATGAGAGACCCAAGATCTTTGAGATGTTGTCTGAGAATGAATGAGAATCTTCTGGACTGAGTGATGATGAGATTTTGCTGAACTGAGGGTGGTTGCTTTTCCATTTAGCTAGTGGAAAGCAACCTAAATCGCAAAGTGCTTCAACATTATTTGCAATGTCGTTGAGATCGCTGAGATTGTCGGTACCGCCGCCGATGTCGTCGACGTAGCTGCCTTTTTGAAAGGGTTCCACTGCTAGTGGATATTGAGACCCTTCGTCGATGAGAAGTTGTTTGAGAGCTCTGCCAGCAAGGTATGGTGCTGGTCGAGTGCCATATGTGACGGTGTTGAGTTGATAAGCCACAGTGAGACCATTCTCTGTCCAGAGGATGCGCTGATAGTCCCTGTCATCAGGGTGGATAAGAATTTGACGAAACATCTTAACGATATCGGTCAAGAAGATGTATCTGTGACTTCTGAGGTACAGAAGTACATCACAGATCTTTGATTGCAGGCTTGGGCCGATATGCAGATGATCATCGAGAGAGCTGGCTGATGATGTTTTGCTTGAACCATTGAACACGACCCTCAACTTGGTAGTTTCGCTGTCTTCGCGCACAACGCAATGATGAGGTAAGTAATATACATGAGATGGTTCAGGCGATGATGATGAGACTCGAGTCATGTGTCCAAGTGATTCATACTCGTTGAGAAAAGTAGTATATTGACCTTGAAGTTCTGGGTTTTGAGAAAGACGCTTCATGAGACGGTTGAGACAGCGCTGCGCAATATGACGAGATTCACCTAGCTTCTGATATGATGATTTGAATGGTAGACGGACGATGTATCCGGACGATATTACATACCTGTAGTTTGCAAAGTCAAATAGGAGTCAATACTTCGTTGAGCACTAAATTACACAGAATCACTATATGTTAGTATCACTTGAATATAACTAATTATTAAGTGGGCTGGTTTTTAAACTCTAGAATACAAGAATTATAATGCTTCGACGAGCTTCTTCAGATGACTAAATCATTTTGAGAAAAAACTGCGAAATAAAGTCCTCTTAGGACACTTTAAGTGTAAGCAGTACATAAAAGTAGAAAGAGTAATAGTTGTTAAATAGTTTTAGCTTTGAAATTCGTAAAGTTGTAGAATTTATTTGTCCAATAGCTGTATTGTCAGAATTCAAAAAAGCAAAAAAATTAAGATACGATCGGGAAAATCACTTTTGAATCCTTAAAGTAAAATGCATCCTACTTTTCAAATTTTTTTTCTTTAATTTTTTTTTTCTTCAAAATTGATTGTATCTTTAAGGTCACTACATTTTAATGTTTATAAATTTTTAAAACACTAATAAAAAAATTTTTTTTTAAAAGGATTTTTATCTCAACTGAATATTCTAAAATTATCTGACAGCTATAGTAAATCAAACTATTTTTTATAAACAAAATGTACAATGTTACTACCAGAACGATAAGAAACTGTATGATATTAAACGGAAAACCTAATATTTTCTTAGATAATTATTATAATAACCATTATTATTTTATAATTATAAATTTTTTAGCTGTCGATAAAATTATAAATTCACCATTGATGGTAACCAACCAAACCATCAATGTTTGGTGACCATCAATACTAATTATTATTGACAATTATCTGAATACTTCTTGTCAAGTGACTAACGCCTCGCAAAAAATGACAAATTTACCAAGGTTTATGTTATTACTAGACAAATAAACCGTATTTATGATAAATTATGACTTTATTATTTAAGATTAATCAAACATTTCCAGATCGAATGAATGTGCAGAAAGAGTATCTTTATTCGAATCCTTTCCATGCAGTTCCTTTATCTGCTTTTCATCTTTTGCTGAGCTTATTTCAATAAATAAGTAGGCTGCTTCATCAGAACCCGGAAGTGACCTTGTCCGTAACAGCGGTCTTCCTTATTGGTCACCATCTAATGAGACGGTCTTCTGAAGTTTTATCGCGTTGCTATAGTCTTCTAGAAATGCACGAGTGCGTTTCATTCTCATCAATTTATCCATTTCCGCCCTCTGGATGGACAAGAGACTTTCGGTACCACTAAGAATGTTAGGAGGAAACTCGTCGATAAGATATTCGGGATCATTATTTTCTTCGTCCAGCTTGAATAGAACCTAAAAAAGATATAAAATAGATGATGTTATCTTAAGATGATATAGAAATTTTTTAAGTATTAGATACATACGCCATCGTCTTTAAGGACAGGAGTGATCGGCCAAAGCGCTTTTCCTAATTCGAGAAAAATTTTCTTGTAAAGCCGCCTCATTGTAATCACATTTTTGACTAGCTCCGGTAAGACCGCCTGTACAGATTTTCCTTCATTATCCTAGAAAAAAATTTTCAATTATAATTAATATTTTCATTCCTGATGACCTACTTGATATTGCGAATCGATAATATTAATAATTTTCCCGAAAAATCTGCCTGAAACAGTTGGCTGTTGCTCACAGGAAGTGATGCGCGTATAGAAATTCATGCCGTTTGCTCCCATGATTCGAAATTTTTATCACCTGTCAATTTTTATTGCATTTTTGGCATGCGACTACAGTCTTGTGGCAGTAATACTACCGCAAATGACTAATAACTTTAAAATAAATCCAAAAAAATTATTAAGATTCTCACCGGAAAATACTCCGCCTGAATTTTGCCGCAATCTTTAAAGTTCAAGCATTGGTTCAGTTCTTTAGCGAGATCGGGACTAAACAACGTGCCATTATCCATAGTTTTAAATCGTGCGATGGGATCTTCTGGAGCATCAGACGACGTAGCTACTTTGAAAAAGAGCTGAAAATAATTAAACAATTAACAATATATATCAATGAAAAAATTTCATACAAAGTTTGTAAAAAATAACCTACCCCTTCTGCAGTTACTTGCGGCGTATGGTTGATACACAACGCTTGACCCAGTGCAGACCAGGTTTTGTGCCACCCATATTTAGAATATTGCAAATGCTCAATAAGCTTAGTGATTCGTTCGTTGTTTTCCATACTAAATCAAAACCGAAAGAGTTAGCACAATTTTCACTATAATAGCTATATAATTAGAACTACCTGAAGTGTTTATTGTGTGTATCACGTGAGTTGATCATACAGATGACTCCATTAACCCCTGGTACACTAAAGTATGGACTAGAATCTGGTCCCAATGCTCGGTTGGTGATCCTAGTGCCTTGAGGGCCTGAACTGCCTCATTGGCAGTGTTGATGATGGACTTGAGCTGCTTGGCAGAGTTGCTGTCAGCTGGTCTAATGCTGAACAGCTTGTCCAGCTGCGCTGAGATCAGCAGACGCTTGTTGTCATACTGCTGTACGACGGCGTCCCAAGCAGATGCAAACGAGTCCCCAGTGACTCTGATATTTGCGATGAGACGGGCGGCATCACCCTCCAATGCCGATTTGAGATGATACATCTTCTCCACAGAAGTGAGAGATGTATTTTCACCGACGAGAGAGACAAACAAGTCGTGGAATGTTTCCAGTCTTGATTTTTGCCTGAGAATTTTGGCACAGGGATAGTAGGGACATTAAGCCTACTTCCAGCTGGCACGATGAGACTTGAGTTGGCTAAGACATTGCCTTGTGAGGGCAGTGCTGCCTCCAACTCATGTATGCGATGAAGCAAGGCATCTTGAGCTCCTTGGAACATCTTAAGAGCTTTTTCGAAAGAACCGTCGATGAAATATTTATGTTCGACCGTCACGTCGGTCTTAGACGAGAGTAATTTCTCGTGGTCTTCCGTGAACTTGTTCCAGTGCTCGGTGAGAAGGTCCAACTTTGCGTTGGCTGCACGCAATGAGAGAGATTCAATGATACCGGCTTCAGCGGATGCCGAAACAGAGGTAAAAATTGAGATGCGGTGCATCTGCAGCACAATTCGGTTAGGTACAGTAGCCATATCTGTAAAAAAGCTTAATGAGACACACAAGAAACAATGCAATGCTCAATTGAGCCTGAGAATTTTAATGAGACACAGAACAAACTGACAGTAGTTTTCTGGGTGATGATGAGACGCTGAGAACTGCTGCAAATAGACGCAGATGAGAGACGCTGATGAATGAGAAGTAACTTGTGCACTGATCACTTCACAATAATTAATTTGCACTGTGGTGTCCCTTAATTATTTTCCACAAGTGCAGTACCACTTCCAGGGTACTCCGCAATGCACCTGTGTTGAAGTGAAAAATATACACGAACTAAAAACGTCACTTTTAGTCACTGAGAAAGTTTTGTAAATAAATTTATTCAACCAATTCACACGATCCGGCTCGAAGGACCAAAAAATGTTTAAATAATTAATAACTAATTAATTACTAAGTGCGAGGATGAGAGGATCTGGTGTGTGTGAATTGGCGGGCAATGAATAAATTTATTTAACACTGAGATTTTAATTTAATAAACACTATAAATAATTTATTTACAATATTTACACTTTATGTTAATTGTTTATGGTGAGACTTGAGATAAATTACTATTTATTAATGCTAATTTAATGAGAATTACACTCGCGATCAACACTGGTGCTGAGAGATTTGAACAAGACCGCAATAATCTACTTCAGTTTTCAGGAAAGGCCGAGCAGCTGTGACGTGATATTCAGGCAAGAGACCGGGATCGTGATCAAATAGACGAGGTTTTGCACGAAAGTAAGGCAGGCACTTGTGAATGATCTTCCTTATAGCTTTTCTTGCGTCTAACGGCCAATAAGTTTGGCGAATTGAATATAAAGTCGCTTGGGCACCAACGTGCATGAGGCGTATATGCTCATCGCGTATAATGAGATGAGTAATGTGATGATGTGTAGGTAAAAGAATGGGATGACACTTTTCTAAGGGCAAAGATGATCTCTGAAGTCGGTTACCAACCCTTAAAATTCCTGTATCATCCAAGTATGGAGTTAAAGAGATTAACTTGCTGGATTCGGGCTGGGTTCCATTTCTTTGCAAACGATTGATTTCTCGGAAGAAGGATAAGGTTTGTGTGAGCCTTATGATGAGGTTGTGGGCAGTAGAAATCTCGGAAAGGTTCAACGGGCCAGAACAGCTCAAATTTTTGTGCCTCGTGTTGTAAGCAAACCGAACAAGCACGACACTACCCTCTGCAATTTGCGAAGGGAGCTATAATTTCTAGCAGTGGAAATCCTTGTATTTTTAGACTTAAGCAATTACTCAAATCGTTTAGCTTAGGTTTGAATTCAGGTATCGTAATTTCAGACAGTGTGCCTTCTGGACAATTATCTTTGCTTTGCACCAACCAGGAAGGGCCATTCGATCTGTACAGCAATTAGCGGAAGATGAAGATCATCTTTATCCTCTTGCATCTGTAGCTCTGAAAAGAGACTTTTATGTTGATGATATTCTCACCGGGGCCAACACTCTACCTGCAGCAGAAAAATTATGCGATCAGCTGCACGCCCGAGTTAAAAAAGGTGGTTTTCAGCTCCGTAAGTTAGCGCCAAATTATCCATAGCTTGTATCTGATGGCACTAAGCATCCAGAAAGTACTCACATGTCTCTGGACTCCGAATCTAAAATCAAAACTCTGGGGATTTATGAGAATGTTCAGGATGATGCACTTTTTTATAACGTCATTCCAACGAATTCAAAAACGCTTACTAAACGAATCATCTTGTCTCAAATCGCAAAACTATTTGGCCCTTTATGTTTTGCCACAATCTCAAACACTTTGCAAGGGTTCCGTATTCTTAAATCATTCAAATTGAACAAAATTTTTTGAGGACCTATTTTGCCCCTAAATATTTCGATGCATCCAAAATTTTAGAGGGCTGATCATTTCCCCCTCTTCCCTACATTATACTACTATTCATCCGGGAAACATGACAAAACTTTATTTTTTAAACTTTTCATCGTCGATATCTTTCGAACAAACTAACTACTTTTTACGTTTGACGTGGCAATCAGCACGATTTATCAAGTTCTAGAGCTGGTAAAATTTTGGGAATGATTGGTTCAGTCGTTTCAAGCATATTTGAGAAAAACCGTTGTTTACTATATCTTTCGCCAACGATATTTCTCGAACAAAGTAACCGATTGAGATGAGTGAGGCGGCAATCGACGCGTTTCAGATGAAGTTTCAGTGCTGGTTAGATTTCGAAATCGATCGATCAAGCCGTTTCTGAACAATTTCAAAAATATCTTTTGAAATAATGAACGGATATTGACGTTCTAGGTGACACTCGACACAGTATTTGAACCACTGTTCGTAAACAAAACTTTCATCAATTAGTTCAACAATTCCAACATTATTACAAAAAAACACTTTTTCGCAATTCTTTCGACAACGGTCTCTGTTGAACTAACGAACCGATTCTGATGATTGAGGTAGTACTTAACGCGGGTTATGAAGTTTTAGAGCTGATTAGATTTTGGAATCAATTCATCAAGTACATTACAAGTCATCCGAAAAACCATTTTTAAAATAATTTTATTCTCGATATACCGTACCGATTATACTCAATTGCTAAAAAATTGTTGGAATTAATGAACCGCTTTAAATGCTACCTAAAAAGCCACATCGGTTCATCCTTTCAAAGGTTACAGAATATTTACATACGTACACACACACACACACACACACACACACACACACACACACACACACACACACACACACACACACACACACACACGCACACACACACACGCACACACACACGGATATTATTCTGAAAGCAGTCAGAGGAGCTTCTTAAACCTCAAAACGTCGACATCTGATGGAAACTCGACTTCTTGAAATCGAGGTAAGAATACTAATTTCCTGAATGTTCGAAAATTATAAATTTCTTTTTAACAGGCAGTAAAAAGTTCTTGGACTAGTAAACGATTGTAGCAAGTTTGCCACTTGTTTCTTCTGTAAATTGATGAAATCTAAGAGTGGTTTGGGTTTTACAGGCAATTTAGAACTGACGAGAGGTAAAAAAAATGTCAGGTCTAGTAAAAAATTGGGTGCAAATAATCTACTGCCCCGGGAAAAACGAATTATATATGACCATATGTGACTATATATGACCATATGTGACTATATATGACCATATGTGACTATATATGCACCATATATGGGCATACATGCTTCTCGAAGGAGTCAATATATATAACTGTAAATGATTCTATATAACTCCTATATAATATGGGCATATATAGTTACATATATTCATAGATAAAAGTGCATGATTTATTTTTTTATATTTTAGTTATCATATATGGCAATGTACTTTTCAAATAATTCCACATATAACTACCCGACTAAAATTTTTTCCTGATTTGCCTGAATAACCATAAAGACCTTGTCAGGTTAATATAAGATCTGCCTTAATAGGGTCAACCTGACGTGTTTCTTATCAGGACCACATTTGGATTTCCTTATTTAAAAAAATTTGATTTGTCATCAGGTGAACCTGACGTGTTCCTTATCAGAATCACATGAGGATATCCTTAGTAATAAACAAGTTATTCAATCCCTTTAAATATTTTATTTACAGGCTAAAAATTAAACAAAGTACAAAACAATATTATATAAAAATTACGTCAATCATTGCAGCACGAATTGTTTACTTTTCCATCAGTTATTCTTTGATATCATAATGAATATAATATTTACACTTACAAGATCACATTTATGTGTCAACACAGTGGATAGCAACAAGGACCTTGAATCGGAAGGATGCAGATTCGAGCCCAGTAGTCATGAGTATTTTTTCATCAATGATAAACATGTTTACTTCCGCTAAGTAATGCTATCAATACAATAGATCACATTCCGGATCGAATTCAAATTTTCGTATTTTTTATCGCAATTTAATATTTTTTAAAAAATAATTACTAATACGGCAACCCTGATAAGGATTTGATGAGGATATCCTGGTAAGCACCTGAGACGGTAATCCTGATAAGGATTTAATGAGGAAGTCCTGGTAAGGACCTGATCAGGTAATCCTGATGAGGGCCTAATGGGGCTTAGGCGTTACATCCATATCAGTTCCTTGTCAGAATATCCTGATCTGGTCCTTTTTTGAAATAAGGTTAACCTGATAAAGTCCTTGCCAGGTCCTTATGAACAATTCTAGTCGTGAATATACGACTATATGTGGGTACATATAAAAGGGCATCTATTGCACATCTCAAGCGCGAAAGCGCTGAGGGTGCTTTACTGACGGTTTTTCCTCGTTGACAATTTCACTCATACAAAAACATTTCTACACCCTTTTCATACAACAAACAATATATTCAATTGTGTACTCGCATGCAGATAATTTATTAAGGAATAATTTAAACCCAACGTTGAGTCGATTTGTTAATTCATTGATTTCAAATTAATTATTTTAATACAAGAAACTAGTGCTGCCAATTGTTACGTATGAATCTTTGTAAGCACGATAACTCTCGAAGGAAATAATTAATCAGTCTATTTTTTTTTTTTTGGCTATTTTTTTTTCATTCCAAGAACCCTTTTGAAAATCACGGTCTAAATCTGTCCCGTTTAATAAGAATCAATGAATATCGAAACTGATAATTCAACATCAAATATATTTATGTTCACACATGAAATTTCTAGCATCTCTTTTTAACGGCTGACTACTTATATCTGTTTCTATTTTTTCTTTTCATCTATATCTACTATCTAACTAGTACTGACAATGCAATTGGCGTGACAGTCGTAAGAGTAAGTGGTGAGATCTACGCGAAAGGCGGCTTATTAAAAAAAAAATTTTTTTCAATTAATTTTTTTTTTTTTTATTATTTTAATACTTATTATTTTGTTATTGACTTTGTATCTTTTATCACAGGACCCGGCATGAATAACTCGGTCTATAATAACTCTAGTCAGAACAACTCGGTCATTACAACTCTGGTAAAAACAACTCTGTATAAAAACAACTCCAGCCAAAACAACTCTATACAAAAACAACTCGGTACAAAAATAGATTTTCTACTTTTAAGTATAGGCGTTACAAGAGAAAATTAGTATGTATGATTAAGGCTTGCTCAATCTTGCATGAGGCCCGGACATCCTTAGATACAATATCCCCGGACAAAATATCAATCTGGGTTGGATATACACAAAACATGTAATAAATGGACACAGTACTATTTCAAGCGCATAGGTTAATATATTTAATAATTAAATACACACAAAACATGAGAAAAATGGGCACAGTTCTATTTTAGTGTAGAATGGTTTTCGAAATAGGAGTCGAAATGGAGTCGAAATAGCAACGGCCTACCTGAAATATGGAGTTATGAAATAAATATGCGACATTTCTTCGATGTGGTGTCTTATGTCCGGATTTAATTAATTAATAATAATTAATTATTGGAAATCGACGCGTGGGCCTCAAGTGGGAGGCACCAGGCAAACAGGGTGATTTTCCTAGAGGATTAGCTCTAGGTTTTATTTTTATTGTGAGAACTCGAACGATAAACCCCGCAGGGGCCTCTCTGTATATTCGATGCAGAATTCGGATGCAATATGTTAAAGAATTTGGTAATTTCACCTACCTTTCGTTGTTCGCTGCTTACTTGTAAGTTGGTCTTTGTAGTCTTTGGACTGCTTCTGTTGGTCCCTGGTCGAAAGATGAATTGGCTCAGGCAGAAGGGATGCAGTTCTTAATATTAGAAATAATCGAATATCCAGGTTTCCCAATGATAGATGTTTATTGAAATATTTCCCTATGGGCTCGCCGTACTCAGTTCACAAGATGTTAAATTGTTCTTAACACTAAGGTTCGTTTCTGTCACTTAAATCTCTGGGATTTACACTTAACTATTAACTTAACTTATAGATTTACACTTTGAATTTGTTGAGTCTTTAGCTCATATGAGTTCGGTATGAATCCCCGACTCCAGCAATTCACTCGGACAAGAATCGCCGTTTATACACTGAACAATTATTATAAAAATCACCCACGCTTCCTCGTGTTTACGCGAGCGGTACTTCCCGTGTGGTGATTTTTTGAAAAGAAAATATAATTTGAAAAGAGACAATTTTGAATAGAACTTTAACGGTAACTAGCAACTTGCCACGCCTCCTCGAGTGCAATATCGAGACGATCTTCCCGTGGGATTTTGTAATAACTTGACTATTTAGGTTTTATTAATGAATATGAACTAATCGGTTTGAAGAGAAATAGAAAATAGAAAAGAGGGTTGCCTAAACGTAACACGGTTTAGAACTCACGCGGGCCAGCAAGGAAGATACATCAACTTCTCAAGCGTCATAGGCTGCCGCACCTTGGTGTTCGTTGTTTTAATCACCTCGGTTCGCGGTTCTGGAGGGAATCATTTAGAATATAAAATTGGATAAATTTAGAATACAGTCAAGTGTAATTCCCTGATTGGAGGAATCGTTGACAACGTGCAACGAGGTGTTGGCCGAAGTTGCTATCCCTAAAATTGTAAAACGCTGCACTTTGCAGCGAGCGCGGCAAATAGTCCCCTTTAAATATACGGCAAGCCGGATATAACAGGTGTTTTTAAATTTTATTAAAAACTTGATTCATACTACATATGAAAAAAAAAATTTTATAAATATAATTGAACACAAATAAACTATTAAATACTTTATTTATTCAAAGGTGATTTTTTTAAAACTTCACTTCCGTTAATTGTCTGAGGGGATATTTTCTTTGTCTCTTCTTTTTTGGCGACTTCTTTTATTAATATAATTGACGTTGTTACCATTTTTCGTTCATTTTTTTTCTTCTCTCGTCGCATTTTTGCTTTTTCATTCCTTATTTTTTTCTGTTCTTCGGTCGGTGTTGGGCGGCGGTCGTTTTTTAATAAATCAGATATCCATCCTCTTATGTTTATCAACTTATTATCTGGATCCATATCAAAAGTACGACCCCTTTGAAGTAACTTGCAGATTTCTGAAAATATCTTTTAATATGAGTTGTTTTTTATAATTGGATTTAGATTTTTTAACGTAGCTTTGTGAAATTACGACTTAAGTACAAAAAAAAAGATTTCGTGAATTATTTCAGTATCATATTACTGAAAGCAATGACTATTTTTAATAAATTTGTTCTTTATGTCTTAATTTTATCAGAAAAGGGATTTTTTAATTTTTTTTTGTTTGATTGTTTGACAATTATTTACAAATAATTTATTTATTTATATATAATATTTTATAACTGGACAGTTTGCTATTATTTTAATAATTAATCGTTGAGATGTATACGTTCATATCATGGTGCGTTCTTAATATAAAAAGGAAGTACAATAAAAGTTTTTTATTCAATCAAGTCAGTAATATTTGAAATGTAGTAATTCAGTGATCTTTTTAATTTCTTTTTAATAATTTTTTCCATTTGAAATTGAACGTTTGGAGGCTTTGGTTGTCAAATTTCACAATTTTCTAAAATAAGTTCGGGACGCCTGAACGTCAAAATTTTACAAAAGCCCCATCTCCAAAAATCTCAATTTTATAATTTCTTTTCGAATTTTCAATTTGCGTATCTAGAAGTTTACAGAAGGCTACAGTAAAAACCTGGGAAAAAATTTTTTACATTTACGTTCATCTAACAGGCCATCTTTTTAATCTCCGTAGATCTAACTACATCTAGAACAATACATTTGCATAACAAGTTACATCTCTTTAGATCTCCGTGTACTCAAAAATCAAAATTTAAATGTACGTAAATCAATTTTATTCTTCTCTGGGAAGATTTATAAACCTCACGTCTTTCTTTAAAATTATAAACTTTTATTCTTCATCAATTGAAAAAACCTCGTTGTAGAAAATTATCGCAAAATTTAATAAAGAAATTTAATTGTTAAAAAAAAAATACCAAATTTTTTTTCAATTAATTAACAAACACAAATAAAAATTTTATATGCATTAAATATGTAAAAGCTTAATTTTGTAAGTAGATGTAGTTATGATTTATCAAAGATCAAGCGAGTATGGCTCGGATTATCTGTTTCTTGAATGTCTTATCTAACAATACAAACTTTTTATTTCTTTAACATCATCTTGTTTAATTGTTAGTCTTCCCGCTGGTCGCCCACATCTATTCGATAGCACTAATTTTTTACGTTCTTCTAGCAGCCAGAATGTTCTGGTCACGTAATTGGCACAGATTCTGATAGTTGTTACACCTTTAGCTAGTAATAGTTCTTCAGCATTCAGTAATGATCCCAATATCTCTTAACCTGTAAGAATGCATTAAATATTTCAGATCACTCTTTTAGAGACTTTTAATAATTACATTGGTTATCATGATTTGATTAGTATTTTTTATGGAGAATATGTGTCATTATTAATTATGCAAAACCAAAAAATGCCAATAATTACTTGAAGCTTAAAAATTACTCTACTCAGTCAACTTAGCTCAAAAACAGCTACATAATTTTTATAAAAAGTACATTCAAGTTCATTAAGATCGCATAAAAATATTTTCATTTTTTTTAGTTCTTTCTATATAACAGTAATCCAAATATATTAAGGATTCTATGAGTTACAAAAAATTTTACCATAAAATCATTCACGATTTTTGTACAAAAGATCGAGAACTTAGTAAAAAATGAGAACATTGCACATTTTCTTTGATTTCTAATAAAGTTGTACATAAATTTATCGTAAATGGGATGAATAATGTTAATTTTAATTTTTTCCTTGAACTATTACTACTAACTTTATAATTTGTCAACAATTTCGAAAGAGTTCAGAGTATCGTGCTTACTTTTACTGTCACAAATAGTATGACTTCATAACCTTTTTTATCTTCAAAAAGAAGAAGTTTTGCGATATTTGTGGTCAAGTTTTATTTATAAGAGCAATAGTATCTGTTATGTCCGCCGCTTGATTTTTAATTATTTATCCGGAATATCTCCTTTTGGTAGCGATAGAAATTTTAGACAAGCGGATCAGAGGGCACGGACAACAATAAAGAATACGAGGAAGAAATTATCTTCCTATAATTTATTATTTATAGTGGATCTTTTCGAATATTAAGAACCCAAATGTCTCCGAAGAGACTGGTGCTCTTGTATAAGCCAAACATATTTTTATAAATGATCGAAAAATCGTTCTTCACCTACCTTTCGATGTAACTTTCTTTTAGTACGGCAGGTATTATCTCTCCAGGAATAAACAGCTCACTCTGCCTCCTTCTAGGATTGGGTCGTTATTACCTCAGGAACTGGGGTTTCTGGGAAGTATATCACTTCCGTTACTGTTGGATCGTTCAAAAGCCTGGAAGCGTAGAAATTAAACCTAGGATCTCTTTCGTTGACCCAGGTCAACGGAAGAGGTCTTTCCCCAATTGTTATAGGAATCAACTTATAGGAATTATTTGACTCAGAAACAGGTTTAAGGTAACCAGGACAACCAAGGCACTTACAGACTTTGGGTTTTGATTTCAATCGATTAGACGGACGGCGGGAGGTTTTCATTAAAATAAAGTAATAATACCGTCTGATTCGATTTATTCCTCAGATTTTATTATAGACAAAGAATATTTGAATTGACAGAGGTAATTATAATAAAAAAAAATATATTCATATTGTATAGGTTAAATTCTAATATCCTCCACGCCTATTACCGAAAGTAATAATTTCATTAGTTGTATGGAAAAAAAATACTTTTTTATTATTATTATTATCGCCAGCGGATTAAAATGCGAATTTGGGTGACAAGGTTAAACTATTCATGTTTTGCCCGTTGGGGTTTGAATTAATCATAATTTTATGAAAAGAATTCATTTAAGGTTATTAAAAAAATTGAATGAATAAATTTTACAAATTAATTAAAAATTTTGTGAAAAGAATTCATTTCAAAATTATTGAAACAATCGAATAAATAAATTTCACAAATTAATTTCAAATTTTGTGAAAAGAATTCATTTCGAAATTATTGAAACAACCGAATAACTAAATTTCACAAATTAATTTAAAATTGTGTGGAAAGAATTCATTTCAAAATTATTGAAACAATCGAATAAATTAATTTCACAAATTAATTTAACATTCTGAAAAAAGAATTCATTTCAAATTATTGAAAATAATCAGATAAATTTCAAGAAAAAATTTTATATTAAAAATGGAAAAATTTTAATATCACAAATTTCTCAAAATTATTTTTATTAAAATTTTCCGAAAAATTTTATACCGAAAAATCGAAAGATTTTAAAATCACGAATCGCAAGATTATCTTAATTTAAGTATTTTATAAATTTTTTCCAAATAAATTCTTTCGAAAATGGAAAGATTTAAAAATCACAATTCACAAAATTATTTCAATTCAATTATTTTATAAAATTTCCTCAATTAAATTTTATCAAGAAAAGATCAAAAGATTTAAAAATCACAATTCACAAAATTATTTTAAGTTAATTATTATGTAAATTTTTCCAAATAAATTTTATCATGAAAAGATCAAAAGATTTAAAATTCACAATTCACAAAATTATTTTATAGATTTTTCTTTTGTATAGTTTAGTTTAGTTTATTTATTTACGATCATGGAGCTGCTGCTCCTTGTGATCAGATATCAATATACATCTTATATTATTATTATTATTAGCAATAAGAGTTAAAATGAACTCAACAGAATACAGTATAATTTAGACGCTTACTCACTCATCCCAACAATACAATAGTTTAATTTATTAAGGCTTACTTATTTTCTAGATCCATTAGATACAAATAGCATTTACTTCTAAATTCATCTAAAGTTACTGATGTCGTAATTTCGATTGGATGCGAGTTCCAGAAATTACAACCCGTAATTAAAAATGACTTCTGGTAAGTTGTTGTTCGAGCAAATGGAACTAGAAGAGTATCCGTTTTGGTTAAATCTCTACGAGACGCAATGTTGGGCCTAAGGACTAACTGATGCCCAAAAAGATCTGGTCGCATAAGACATAAAGCTTTATAGAATTCGCACGAGACAAGCTGTAGCCTACGACTATGAGGTGTTAGCCATCCTAATTGATGTCGATACTGCGATATATGCTCATCTCTCTTAATTCGCAATACAAAGCGTACGCAGTTATTTAATGAAACCAAAAGTGATCTCTCGAGGTCCACTGTTAAGTTCGTGAGTGCGCAGTTGCAATAGTCGTATATAGGCATTACTAGTCCGATTACCAGCCTACGTTTTAATTGTGTTTTTAGATTAGAATCATTTAAACGAATCCTATAAAGAGCATAAGTAGCACGTTTTTTAACACTGTCGATATGTGAGTACCATGAAAGTGTACTGTCAAGTATAATATCCAAATATTTGAAATTATTAACAAACTCAATTACGTCATCATTTAGGTATAATTTGAGATTATTTCCATTGTTAGCATTACTCACATTTAATTTAAAAACATTAATTGTGCTACCTAAAACCATAGCTTTCGTTTTAGACTTATTAAGACTAAGTTTGTTTGCTGAACACCAGTTAACAATACGTTTAATATCATCATTCATACATCGAATACAATTATCAATATCATTAAGTTAATAACGCAGATATATTACAAGATCATCCCCATATAAAAGGTACGAACAATACTGTAAACATCGCGGCAAATCGTTAGTGAATATAGAGAAAATCAGAGGACCAAGAACACTGCCCTGAAGAACACCCGAATTTATTTCAATCCATTCTGATCTATTGTTAGCATTTATAAATACAGATTGATATCGATCACTAAGATAAGAATAAAACCATTTGACACTGTTCATTGAAAAGCCGAGCTTAAAAAGCTTTCGTATAAGTAATAGGTGATCAACAGTATCAAAAGCTTTTGTAAAGTCAAAGTATACTGCAATAGTAATCTCTCCTTCATTAATGCCAAGCCTAATATCATCTAAAAGTCTCAGTACAGCAGTCTGGGTCCCCATACCTTCCCTGAAACCAGTCTGCCTATTATCTAGAAGATCATTACCCGATAAGTATTTAATAACTTGTTTATAAATCACTCTTTCAAGCACTTTTAATAGGGTACAAAGTAGTGATATAGGTCTGTAATCCGAAGGCGATGACGGGTGACGAATTTTTGGTAATGTTTTCACTATAGACATCTTCCATAAAGATGGAAAAATCCCATCATTGATAGATACGTTAAATAGATTAATAATGAACGGCAATAATGTATTTAACAGAACTTTATACACTTGTATTGAAAAACCATCAATTCCCATTGCACTCGTAGAAATACGCTTGATTGCACATTTAACACTATTTACCTCAGTATCACGTAGGTGAAACTGAAATAAAGGATTTTCATAGTAGTCATCTGGAACACATTCGTCAAAACTCAATAGTGGATCACCTGAAGAAATCGAAACAAAATGTTTGTTTAGATCATTAGGTGGTATCAACTGCTCATTATTGTTATGTGCTCCTTTTCTTGTGAGTCCTAGGTTATCAATCACTCTCCAAAAGACTTTGGAGTTGCTTTTGGATTCATATTTAGATTCTAGATACTTGCTTTTAGCTATGGAGATCCCTCGTCTGAATTCACGACGAAGATCGATATATCTATCAAACAAAGCATTTGATCCATATCTCTTTGCAGCTCTATAACAAGCATCTCTCTCCTTTTTCAATGAACGCAGTTCAGCAGATAACCACGAAGCATATGGACGGTTTACAGAGAAAGTTCTCATTGGAGCAACATCATCTAAAAGTTCATCAATCATAGAATTGAACAGTCTGAGCTTAATGTCAATATCCAATTGATCATCAAACTCAGTCATATTATAATTTGCCATGAAATTTTCCGCAGCTTCTTGGTCTACATTCTTCAGAGGTCTGGAAGTAACTATCATCCGTTAATGAGCTAATGCGTTATAATTAACAGATATATATGTCAGATCATGTCCAGATAGAAACGGCTGAGACGACTGTCCCCAAGAAGAGATCATCGTGAGATCATTCACCGCACAAATATCAATCCAAGTATCTGACGTTCTTGTATGATGTGTAGGGTCCATGCGAATTATTTCCAGTCCTTGAGAAGCAAAGTATTCCCTTATATTAGAAGAATCCTGAGTTTGTGTCAGCAAATTTATGTTAAAATCACCCATCACGCAAATAAATTTATGTTTCTTTATATGACGTGCTAATTCATCTTGAAATATCTCTAAGTGACCAGCTCTCGGAGGTCTGTAGATTACTGCAATTAGTAGCTTTGGTTGAGATGGGCTCCAGACCTCAGCAATGAGGAATTCTGGAATGCCATCTTCTGATCGTGATGTTGACGATGCTAGTATACAAGATTGCAGTCCATCATGAACAAATAATGCTACACCCCCACCTACTCGCCCACGACGATCTACACGTAAAATATAATAAGATGGCAGAGCAATTTGAGCGTCAGCAATTGCCTCATTTAACCATGATTCAGTCACTGCAATAATATGGTAGGGGCTCATATGAAAATAATCTCTAAACTCATCAAGGTGAGCATCAGATACCAAAGACTGGGTATTAAGACAACAAATATTGATGATTGGTGATTTTAAAGCATCACGATTTAACTTTGATTTCGTGGATATTAAATAGGAACTGGATGATCTGGGCGATGGTATGTGGCAGCAATGTAGTGAGTCACCCGGGGAAAACGATTTAGATCTGACCATATATAATTATATCTGATCAGATCTGATTTGTCAGATCTGGCCAGATCTTTAAATTGTCTCTATCTGACGAGATCTGGACAGATCTGATCAGATATAATTATATGTGGCCAGATCTAAACCTTTTTTCCCGGGATCCCTATTAAAAAAACAAAATTAAATTGCAAAAAAAAAATAATATAGTTTTCATTCGATCCGAAATGTAATCTAACGTATTAGAAACGTTACTTAGAAGAGTTATACATGAATTTGATTGATGAAAAAATCCCGATGACTGCTGGGCTCGAACCTGCATCCTTCAGATCCAAAGTCTTTGACGCTATCCACTGCGCTGCTCCACGTATGTGATCGCGTGAATGTAAATAATCAGATATGAACAATTTTCATGATTATATCTGAGCAGATATAACAAGATCTGATTATGTTAATTGTTGTATTTAGTTCAGATATAGTTATATCTGGTCAGATCTTACGACATACACGCCGATCTGACTAGATATAATCATGTCTGACAGTTTATCTAGCCTAGATCTAATTATATCTCATTAGATCTGACCGGATATAAACGGTGGTTGGCCAGATATAATAAGATCTGATCATGTGTAATTATTAGTTCTGATCAGACATAAATGATTTGCAAAGATATAATTTTATCTGATCAGATATAATTTTATCTGGTCAGATCTAAATCACTTTCTCCGGGTAACTACTTAATCAGATCTGATCGAATCTGATGCTGTTGACAACTTCGATATAGTTATATCTGGCCAGATATGATAAGACCTTTTCATGTCTAATGTATTTTGCAATCCAGATATAGTTATATCTGTTTAGATCTGGCCAGATATGATAAGACCTTTTCATGTCTAATGCATTTTGCAATTCAGATATAGTTATATCTGTTTAGATCTGGCCAGATATGATAAGACCTTTTCATGACTAATGTATTTTGCAATCCAGATATAGTTATAACTGTTTAGATCTGATCAGATATGACTAGATCTGATCATGTCTGATGAATTTTTTAACTCAGATATAGTTATATCTGTTTAGATCTGATCAGATATGACTAGATCTGATCATGTCTGATGTATTTTTCAACTCAGATATAGTTATATCTGTTTAGATCTGATCAGATATGACTAGATCTGATCAGATCTGATGTATTTTTCAATTCAGATATAGTTATATCTGTTTAGATCTGATCAGATATAACTAGATCTGATTATATCTCAAATCCCATATCTAACCAGATATAAATAGATCTGATCAGATATAATTAGATCTGACCAGATATAATTATATCTGGTCAGATCTAATCCGTTTTTCCCGGGCAGTGTCTGATAAAAGCTATAATTCAATGAGCGATAAATCTGTGCTTGGCAAAATTTTAATTTGCTTGGTTGTGGGATCCTTCCTTAAGAATACAGCACCATTGCTGATCCATATAGATCTCGGGCTTATTTCAGTAAACTTTTTACGGACTGCATCACGTAGTTTCTGCAATTCGAGTGGTATTCGATGATTGATATTTATTTTTTATCATTAATGCAATATAGGTAGCTTTCAAGGCTTCCACGAGGGCTGTAGTTGGAGATACTGCTAAGTACATGTAGGCTTTTTCAAAGAGCATACAATTCTCTTCCTAGAAAACTTTCAAACGATAAGATACGTAAATATGGGGCTGAGTTTTATTCGATAAAAAGAAAAGAATCAAAATTTACATGCTTTTAGCTTGAGAAAACTTCAACGACGTTGTTCCAGTTCTTAAAATTGTTATTAAGAGCTCAAAATTTCACTGAATTTTTATTTTTACATGGAGAACAAGATTTTTGATGGGGACGAAAAAAAAAAAATCTTCGTTTTAAACGGAGCACCCTAATATATATATATACATATATATATATATATATATATATATATATATATATATATATATATTGTCACGAGATATTCTCCACTGGGAATCTCACCAGCGGGAATTCTCAGTGCAATTAACTTATGGCTTACTTGCGGTGCAACGTTGGACGCCAAGTAATTTTTCGTGAGAATTCTAAACTCGCGACGCGGAAATCTGCTCGTATTAAGAGGTCCGGGAAAACGAGAGTTCTTCACGACGGGAGGAGTTGGAGTAGATGCGTAGTAAAACGACAGGACAGTTAATCAAGATAATGAAACAAAATAAAATAAGAAGAAAAAAAAACGACCAATAAAAGAATAAGATCCTTCGGAATGATCACTCAATCTCTGCTTTATTTATATTTATTTCACAACAAGGTACGCAGATATCGGCAGTACAATTACTACAACTTGTTCACGTATTCACTCCCAGTCTTGCATACGATTTACCATACTAGGCGGCGCTCCGGTCATTCAGCACAAGTGTCCTCATACGACAATGACTTGCGATCAAAACCGCGGAATAATTTCTCGTGCACACAACAACCAACTTAATTTATTCTACGATGGCCTTAGTTAATACGGATAACGCTTTATTAATAAGAAAGAAAAAAAATTTTTAAAAACCCAAAATGTCACAGAATTATTTGTGCAATTTCTTTCAATAATAATCACTCATGACAGGAACTTACTAGAGTTTATATCGCAGGATTAAAAAAAATAATAATTGTAAATTGATAGTTACAGAATTACCCGCGGCGACGGCACACAAAACAAAATAAATACGTCAAGTAAATACTTTGCGAACTGATTGCAGTAATAAATACAAAACAAAAAAAATTCTGATAATCGCGGCAAATATCGACCCGAGTGGCACACACAAAAACTCAAGTAAATATTGTGCGACTTAAAAAAAAATAATTAATTTTAAAATCTGAGAATCGCGGTAAGCATTGACAACAGTGGTACACACGAACTCAAATACGTGTTTGACGAATTTATTACAATAATAAGCTTACAAAAAAAATCTAATAATCAAGATAACTATTCGCAGTGACGGCTCACTCACAAAAAAAAATAGTAGATATTTTTTTTAATTTATTACAAATAATCACTTTAAATCTGCTACTCGCGGTAACTTTAAAGAAAAATATTTACTCTTACGTGACGACCACGCGACACTCGAGAACTCTGGCTTGACAACTTACTCAACAAGTAGAGTTAAACATGAACATATATACTATAGTAATAACCATAATAATACAAAAAAAATAAAATCCACGACCACAACTACTGGGTAGTAGATTAACCGATGAGCACAATGCAAACTTCCACTCACCCTATGCTGCTGTCGACGAGAAGATGTTGGGGTTTGTCCAGCTCTCGGTGATCCTCGATGGGATGGTCTCACTGCTTTTCCCGGTCTGCGGCAATTGACTGGCTTCAAGGTCAGATGCGAGGCACACGCGGTTCAATGTTGATTTTTCTTTTTTTTTTATTTGGAATTTGACAAAAATATTGCCTTCGCGGCACTTGAAAAATTGAATTATTAACTAGCCCTCACAACAATGTATTGCCTCCGCGGCACTAGAATTACTTAATAGTATCTTTTATTCGACAAAATAAATGCAAAAAAACAATATGATGCAATCCGCGGCACACTTTTACTTCAGAAACACGTGTTCTCAACAACAGGCATCCAGCAAAGATGGCCGCACCACCTCAGACATCGTAGATCTCACTCTCCGCTCCCCACTCCGTTGCCCAGTTAAGCTGCTCCCACAGAGATAGCGCCAGCGATACAATAAATTGTTCAATACTGAACCTTCGAGTCCATGGCTTGAACTTATGGCGCGTGTGCGCTCGCGTTTGAAATTTAAAATTTATTGGTGCTTAAAGGCTGGCCGTCGTCACTGGTTTGCTGCTGGTTCATAACTTGTGGTTATTCTTGGCTGGATCGCAGTTGTCTCACTTTATGATCGCGATACTATTCCGGTGGGGTGAGTGGAAGTTTTTCCGGCTTCTTAATACTAATTCTTAATGAACTAACTTAACTTAACAATAAATAATCTCCACCTACCAGAGCCTTCGGAGATCGTTGTTGGAAGCCTGTTACCAGTCGCATTACATTACCTCTAGCTTCCCATCACTCCCGTGTGCCTCGCAGGTGCCTTATTATTATTATTATTCAACTAATAAAAAAAACAAGAAAACTATTGACTGACTTTTATGTTAACGCGTAGGATTCGCTGAGGACTGGACAATTCCAGATATCACAATATATATATATATATATATATATATATATATTGTCACAAGATATTCCCGGCTGGGAATCTAACCAGCGAGAATTCTCTGTGCAATTAAATTATGGCTTACCTGCAGTTCCCGTTGGACGCCAGGTAATTTTTGGAGAGAATTACCAAACTCACGACGCGGAAATTTACTAGTGTGGAGGGTTCAGGGAAAACGAGCTTACTGGACGGCGGGAGGAGTTGGGTTTGGGTATCTTACCGGCTATTACTGTCAGGGCAATTATTTAATAATAATAAAAAAAAACAATGTTATGGTAGGAAAAAAAAAAACTGTTAAGCACTTTAATAAACAAAATACGCAGTCCTCAACCGTATAATTGTTACATCGTTTCGCGTATTCACCTTAAAAGTTACATACAAAATCATACCACGCGGCACACTGGTCATACAACACGCATTCAAGTACAATTCCGGCTCGGAAATTCGATCAAACTTAATGTTTTTTTTTTTTCTTCTTCTTGAATTAATTTGTCGAGTCGCGACATTATTTTAGCATACAATCAACAACAACAAACCTCAAAAAAAAATATGCAATCCATTATTTTGACTCATAGCAATTACAAAAATAATAACACTTCAAAACTTCTTACATAACTATTGTGACCGTAAATTACCCCAACGAGGCTCAAATATTTTATTATTTTTGCGTAAATTTCAAAAAAAAATTCAAGAGCTAATAAGCACTAACTATATTTATCTAATAAGCATTAACTATATTTATCTTACATCTAATAAACGTAAGTGGTCCCAGACTCGAGCACAAAAAAAATAATAACATAAACTAAGAATCGCGACTTATTTTATTTAACAAAAAAAAATATTAAACTCCCGACGGATTTATTCTAACAGGAATAAATAATATAATACTCGCGGTAAACAACTAAAATTTATGCGCGACGAATATTCCCGCGTGACGACCACGCGACACTCGAGGACTCTGGCTTCACAACTCACCAAAATGCACAGTCAACAAAAAAAATTAAAAATAATAATTATAATAATCGATAATAAAAAAAAGAAAATCAACCACCACAAATACGGGGTATTGAAATGACCGATAAGCGCAGTACAAACTTCCACTCACCCTTTTTGACGGTCGACGAGGGGATGTTGATTGTTGTCCAGCTCTCGGTGTTCCTCGGCAGGGCCTTATAACTCCTTCCCCGTCTGCGGCAATTGAGCAACCCCAAGGTCAGCTACGAGACACACGCGGTTCGATGACGATTCTGTCTCACCTTTGATTTATTTTGTTTTGTTTTATCAGACAACTTGCCTTCGCGGCACTTGAATATTTATTGCTGATGTTATACAACAATATATCGCCTGCGCGGCACTCAAATTAGTTTATTTGCAAATAATTAATAAAGAAATAACCGTACTTTAATAGCTGGTATAATCCACAGTAGAAAAAAATATCAATAACACGTGTTATACGCAACAGGCATCCAGCAAAGATGGCTGCAACACCTCCGATCACATGGATCTCATACGCGACTCCCCACTCTATTGCCCAGTTCAGCTGCTGCCTCAGAGATGGCGCCAGCGGTACCATAAATTGTTCCATAGTGAACCTTCGAGTCCATGGCTCGGATTGATGGCGCGCGTGCTCTCGCGTTAGAGACTCGAACTGCTCGTGGCTTACAGGCGGACGGTCGTTGGTTTTGCTGCGAGTTTCCCCTTGCCTTATCCGCGGGTCTTCTGGGATTGATTGCGGCTTGTCTCCCTCGATGATCGTGGTCCACTTCCGGTGAGCGAGATGGAAGTTTGTCTGGCTACTTAATGACTAATTCTTAATGGCTAACTTAACTTAACAATAATTAATCTCCACCTACCAGAGTCTTCGGGGATCGTTGCTGGAAGCCTGTTAATAGCCGCGTTACTTTACCTGAGACTTCCCATCACTCCCGTGTGCCTCGCAGGTCCTAATTATTAATTTTATCATTTACAGAAACAAAACAAAAAAAAATGAATTAATAACTAAAGTTAATCTAACGCGTGGGATCCGCCGAGGACCGGACAATCTCAAATGTCACAATATATATATATATATATATATATATATATATATATATATATATATATATATATGTGGTTTCCCCATTTCGGTAACTTTTTTTCAAACGGTTTCAACATTTCGGTAACTTTTATACATTTTGGTAACGTTACCAAAATACAATTTGCCGAATTCAACATTTCAGTAACGTTACCAAAATGTATTTTTTGATGGATCCAGCATTTTAGTAACGTTACCGAAATGCAATCAGCTAGATTCACCATTTCAGTAACGTTACCGAAAGGTATTTTTTCGTTGGATTAAACATTTTGGTAACGTTACCAAAATTTTTTCAATACAATTGAATAATTCAGTAACGCTACCTAAAGTTTTTTTATAGCATGCGTAGCAACAGTAACACTTTGTGTTAATGCCTCAAAAAATTCAGTCTCAAATGATGATATAATATTACACTTTTTTTGATAACAGTTTGACGAAATTGGGTTAATATTTCACTTCATTTAAATAATAGATAAATATAAATAATTAAGATTTTGATCGTCAAAATCGCAGTTTTAGTTTTAACATGAGCATACGAAAATTAAATAGCTGATGCCAGTCTTAACATTTTGAAAATTCGAATCTAGTTGGTACAATAAGTGTCCTTTCCCGTGAAAAGTTCGAAGAAGTCTTGTCGATCATTCAATTTGTTATCATAATAGTCTCATAGCGTTTTTTAAAATATTCTACCAAAATACAATCTTCCGAACTCAACATTTCAGTAACGTTGCCAAAATACAATCTGGCAAATTCAACATTTCAGTAACGTTACCAAAATGTAATCAGCTGAATTCAGCATTTCAGTAACGTTACCAAAAAGTCTTTTTTTGTCGGGTTCAACATTTTGGTATCGTTGACAGTACCATTTTGATACAATCGAGAAATTGAAAAAATTCAAATTCGGGCTTTAATTCCTTGACAAACAAATCAAAGAGTTAACGATAGATTATATAGAATAATTTTAGTCAAAGAAAAGAATGTAATGTCACACTTATTTAGATAATAGTTTGAGGAAATTTAGTAAATATTTCATTTTATTTAAATAAAAAATGAATTCTGATAATTTAAATTTTCATCCTTAAAATTGCAGTTTCAGTTTTAACATGTACATACGGAAATTAAATAGCTAATGCTCGTCTTCAAATTTTAAAAATTCGAATCTAGTTAGTGGAATAACTGTCCTTTCCCGTGAGAAGTTTAAAGAATTCTTATCGATCATTCAATTTGTCAATATAATAGTCTATCAGCATTTTTCGAAACATACACCAAAATACAATCTACCGAATTCAACATTTCGGTAACGTTACCAAAATGTAATCAGCTGAATTCAGCATTTCAGTAACGTTACCAAAAAGTCTTTTTTTGTCGGATTCAACATTTTGGTATCGTTGACAGTACCATTTTGATACAGTCGAGCAATTGAATAAATTCCAATTCGGGCTTTAATTCCTTGACAAACAAATCAAAGAGTTAACGATGGATTATATAGAATAATTTTAGTCAAAGAAAAGAATGTAATGTCACACTTATTTAGATAATAGTTTGAGGAAATTTAGTAAATATTTCATTTTATTTAAATAAAAAATGAATACTGATAATTTAAATTTTCATCCTTAAAATTGCAGTTTCAGTTTTAACATGTACATACGGAAATTAAATAGCTAATGCTCGTCTTCAAATTTTAAAAATTCGAATCTGGTTAGTGGAATAACTGTCCTTTCCCGTGAGAAGTTTGAAGAATTCTTAACGATCATACAATTTGTCAATATAATAGTCTATCAGCATTTTTCAAAACATACACCAAAATACAATCTACCGAATTCAACATTTCGGTAACGGTACCGAAATACAATCTGGCAAATTCAACATTTCAGTAACGTTACCAAAATGTAATCAGCTGAATTCAGCATTTCAGTAACGTTACCAAAAAGTCTTTTTTTGTCGGGTTCAACATTTTGGTATCGTTGACAGTACCATTTTGATACAATCGAGCAATTGAATAAATTCCAATTCGGGCTTTAATTCCTTGACAAACAAATCAAAGAGTTAACGATAGATTATATAGAATAATTTTAGTCAAAGAAAAGAATGTAATGTCACACTTATTTAGATAATAGTTTGAGGAAATTTAGTAAATATTTCATTTTATTTAAATAAAAAATGAATACTGATAATTTAAATTTTCATCCTTAAAATTGCAGTTTCAGTTTTAACATGTACATACGGAAATTAAATAGCTAATGCTCGTCTTCAAATTTTAAAAATTCGAATCTGGTTAGTGGAATAACTGTCCTTTCCCGTGAGAAGTTTGAAGAATTCTTATCGATCATACAATTTGTCAATATAATAGTCTATCAGCATTTTTCAAAACATACACCAAAATACAATCTACCGAATTCAACATTTCGGTAACGGTACCGAAATACAATCTGGCAAATTCAACATTTCAGTAACGTTACCAAAATGTAATCAGCTGAATTCAGCATTTCAGTAACGTTACCAAAAAGTCTTTTTTTGTCGGGTTCAACATTTTGGTATCGTTGACAGTACCATTTTGATACAATCGAGCAATTGAATAAATTCCAATTCGGGCTTTAATTCCTTGACAAACAAATCAAAGAGTTAACGATGGATTATATAGAATAATTTTAGTCAAAGAAAAGAATGTAATGTTACACTTATTTAGATAATAGTTTAAGGAAATTAAGTAAATATTTCATTTTATTTAAATAAAAAATGAATACTGATAATTTAAATTTTCATCCTTAAAATTGCAGTTTCAGTTTTAACATGTACATACGGAAATTAGATAGCTAATGCTCGTCTTAAAATTTTAAAAATTCGAATCTGGTTAGTGGAATAACTGTCCTTTCACGTGACAAGTTTGAAGAAGTTTATTTGATAATTTAATTTGTTAACATGATAGTCTAATAGCATTTTCCAAAAGATTATACCATCCCGGGAAAAAATGATCAGACCTGGACAGGCATGAGTCTTCAGGCCTGATCAGACATGAAAAATGATCGGGTTTGACCAAACCTGGCCGGGCATGTTCATGTCTGTTTATGTTCATCCGGGTAAAAAAATTATATATATAAAAAATGGCCCTATATAATTATATATAATTATGTATAACTATTAGGGTGTTTCATATTTAGACGATATTTTTTTTCTGTCCTACCTGAAAAAATAACAATTTATAGAGCAAAATGATTATTCCTGATTGAAAAAAAATAAAATTGTCTACAAAAAAGGTCTTATGACGTTTTACGATAAGTTCGATAGTTTCGACGGAAAAGTAAAAAGATCTCCAAATTTACTCTATTTTGACTTCGAGCTCCAATAACTTTTAAACAAAAGGATTTATCAAAAAATGATAAGAGACTTTTTTTGTAGAGCGTTTGATTTCCTACAAAAATGTATGCTGGGCTTAATCGCACAATGAGCCATTGCCGAGGTATAAAATTCCAAACCAAAAAAAATTTTTTTTCCCATGTTATTTAAATGAGAAATCGAATTTTCCGATGCGTTAAGCCCCTAATAGACTTTTTTTTCAAGCAGGAATATTCATTTTGCTCTATTAATTGTTAGTTTTTCAGGTAGGACAGAAAAAAAATATCGCCTAAATATGAAACACCCTAATAACTATATACAATTATATATAATTATTTTTATAAATAATAAAAAAAAATCGAGCGTGTGCAGGGTTTAAACCATAGACCTTGCACTTGAAAGTTTAACTCGTTACCCACTGACCTAACAGATTTAGTTGAAAGGTAAGTTTCGTATGAACTTTAAGTAATAAAAATCTTATACGTGATAGATTCTTGGTCAACAAAATTTTATATCTATGAACAGAGATGAACAGACATGACCAGGCATGGACAGCTATGATCAGGCCTGAGCGTATTTAACGCTTCAGATATGAACAGGCATAAACAGACATGAACAGTCATGAACAGGCCTGAGTGTATTTAACGCTTCAGACATGAACTGACATGAACGGGTATGATCAGGTTTGATCATATCTAATTTCAGGCCTGATCATACATGAACAGGCATGATCAGGTCTAATTTCAGGCCTGATCATACACAAACAGGCATGGTCAGGTCTGATCATTTTTTCCCGGGAAAATACAATCTACCGAGTTCAACATTTCAGTAACGTCACCAAAATACAATCTGGCAAATTCAACATTTCAGTAACGTTACCGAAATGTCATCAGCTGAATTCAGCATTTCAGTAACGTTACCAAAAGGTCTTTTTTTGTCGGATTCAAAATTTCGGTATCGTTGGGAGTATCGTTCCGATACAATCGAACAATCGAATAAATTCAAATTTGAGTTTAAATTCCTTAACGAAAAAATCAAAGAGTTGACGATGGATTAAATATCAAAATTTTAGTCAAAAATAAGAATGTAATGTCACTCTTATTTAGATAATAGTTTGAAGAAAGCTTGTAAATAATCCACTTCATTTAAATAATAAATGAATATTGATAATAAAAATTCTGATCCTCAAAATCGCATTTTTTGTTTGAACGTCATCACACGAAAATTGAATAGCTGATGCTAGGCTGAAAATTTGAATTTTGTTAGTAATATAACTGTGTTATTTTTTAGAAAGTTAAATAAAGTCTATTGAATAATTCATTTGGCCGACAAAATAGTCCAATGCATTTTCCAAAATATTATACTGAAATACAATCTACTAAATTCAACATTTCAGTCACATTACGGAAAGGTATATTTTTTTGGATTCAACATTTCGGTATCGTTTGCAAAACATTTTTCATACAATGGAAGGTTCGAACAAATTCAAACTTGGGCTCAAACGCTTTGAAAAACAAATCAAAGAGATGATCATGTATTTAGAATATAAAAATTTTAGTTATAAATAAGGCGAAATCTATTGCTTGTTAAGATTGCTTATAAATAAAGACAAATAAATTTCTTTCGCTCGGATCTCCCTTATGTTTACATTTATTTATATTTATCAATATGTAACAATATTCATATATACTTTTAATGGAAGTGAATTACTCCGTATAAATAATTATATGATCATACACTTCTTTCGATAATAGTATAAACAAATCTAGTAGATAATTCAATTTGCTGAATAACGGAAGAGTTATATTAATTCAAATTTCGACTCTCTAAGCAAAAATTTTAGTTTCAACATAAATGCATGCAAATTAAACAGCCGATGACATTTCGATAAATTAAATTTAAATAATCAAATAATTGTCTGCTTTCTCATAAAATAGCTTAAACAATTCTAATAGATAACATAGTTATTCACCAAATTATTTAATTAACTTATTTCGATTGATAATCTTATTGTTCTTTATTCAAAGATTATTATCGTCCCGTAGAATCACGAGGCACTAAATTTTTATTAACAATAAATCGACACAAAATTGGCCTGAAAATTGACGACAACTTTTTTCTAGTCAACCTCTGTAGTAAATTTGTATTCTAATTCGGGTGGTAAATTTACGTCAAATTGAATAGCAAGTTGCATACAAATTGTCGTAAAAAACGGAAAAGTCTGAAGTAGACGGAAATTTTACGAAAAATTCAAGGAAACTTTCGATTAGGGTTTATTTTGCTGTCCAATTTCGGGTAAGTTAAATTTCAAGTTGCTTCCAAAATTTTTCTTCAATTTGACGGCAAATATAGGTCAACTTCAGACTTATTAGATACTGACTACAATATGAGTGCAATATGCTGTGCAAATTGATAAAAAGTTGGCTGCAAAATTTGCTATTTTTTGTTTGTTAACTAATGTTATGAACAAATGAATTTTTCCCAATCTAATCTGGACTTTGAAAAAATCCATTTGTTTATAACTTTAATTAACAAAAAAAAAAAAAACGTCTGAACGATACGATATAAATCCGTTTCGAAAAAAATGCCGTCGATTGGTACTATCAACATTTTTTCGATTTTTTCCATCCAATTTGGACTTCGGAAAATTCCATATGTTTATAACATTAGCTCACAAAAAAAAAAAGTCTTTGGAAGATACGATAGAAATCTGTTTCATAAAAAATGCTGTCGATTGGTACTATCGACATTTTAACGATTTTTTTTTTCTTTCATTTTTAAATGTAAAAAACTTAGAAAAATTCCGGCCTATCAAACATCTGACGCAATTTGGCGGAGAGAGAGCTCGCGCATAGGCAGCTGCTCGTGCGAGAGAGAGAGGTTCGAGCGCCGGCTCGGTTTTTTATCATATCTCGCGAAATATTTGAGATACAAAAAAAACGAATGATACCTTTTTTGTGTATTTTTTCATTTTGAACATTTTGTTTCAAATAAACTGCCCCAACAAACCAGTGGTTCGAGAGTTATTTCGATTTAAACAATTAAATTGTTATTAATAATTGTTTGCAGCACTTTTGAACGAAATGGAGCCGATTTTTGTAATCCTTGGCCCAAAATACGTAAGATACAGTCAGATTTAGCCGGTATCAACAAAATATACGGGCTCACCTCTTCAGCCGAAGGACTAGAAATACCGTTCGTTACCAAAATGCATAGTTCGGTTAATTTGTATATATATAGTTACCAAAATGTTGAAACGATCATAGATTTGATGTATATCAATAACAGTGAAGTTACATCAAAAATCCTGAAAAGCCATCAAAGGACATGCAATCAGAAACATTTTAAGCTATTAAAAAAAATGCGTTACCAAAATGTTGAAACTACATATATATATATATATATATATATATATATATATATAAAAATAAAGGAATAAGTGAAAAATATACCAGCTGATATCCAATACTATCTTTTAGAATTGGCCAGTCATTATAAATATCAGTAACCGTTTGAAATTGATTCGACTCGATTTCATTTTCTCGTAAAGCATATGAAATATCCCAATGCTTTAAAACATCCTTGATATCTCGATTGTTTATTAGCCAAGTTTTACTTTTCTCGGGTTCTGTTTTTTCTGTAGTAAATATATAGACAATAAGTAAAAATCATTTTTCATAAAAGCTAAAAGAGAAAATTTATACATGTATCATTACCGATATGATCTTGTAGTAAATCCTTAGGTTTTGAATCTGTAGGAACTTCACAAAGCGATTTCCAATGCTGACCTTCACGGATAATAGTGCAATTATATTTATATGCGTTCAATAATTTTTCTTTTGCTCCAATATACTTGGTAGTCTGAAAGTCCTGTCTTTTTATTGGAGCAACATAATAAGATTCCAAACACTCGTTATTAAATTTTGAAACAATATCTCGTGCAATTTTTTCAAGATCTTCATTTGTTAGTGTCCTATTCAATAAAAATTTAACTCAATAAATTATAATTTCAACATTAAAACACATAATGAAATTAACATTTACATTCCATAACGGCGAATATAAAATAAACTGACGATTCCGCATAAACGACCTTGGATTCTGTTCTCCAACTCCAAAAAAGCTTTATAATAAGACAGAACTGGTGGCCCTAATGGGTGATCATTCAATATCTCATGAATATCGAAGAATAATACTTGAAATTTTTTGCTTTTTTGATGGCTTATTGTAAACAAAAGATTCAAGAATATTTTCACTTAGTACATTATTGATATTTAATAAAATTTCTTGCTCATTTTCTCCGAGTATTATATCAGCCTCATTGAGATCAATCGATGGAGTTGATATTGATGGTTGAGCGCCAATACTATTTAGACTCTGAAAATAGTGAAAAAATTTTAATTAAAAAACAAATTTCATTATTAAAAATATAAATAACCAAATTGTACACCTGGTTTTTGAAAATAATACAATGAATATTAAAGTATTAACCCTGATTAAGAAAAATTATTTGAAATGATTCAGAACAATTTGAGAAGATTTTGTAACAATCGTTAACATATGGATCGCGATTTAACCACTTAATTAATTTTTCCAAAATTTTTCACTTTATAAACAAAAAGTAGAAAGCCACACCCAAAATCTTTGCGTTGAGATCTTCTCAGGTACCTATGTAAGTGCATGCACGATGAGTAAGAAAACAGAGATCGACCGATATGACAATATACCTTTCTCTTTTTATCTCCATCAAAAGGGCAGAGCCTATGCTCAAACCCAATTATGTCGTCTAGCCGTATACTCATCTTGCATCCACACTTACCTGCGTACACCTATTCACAACACATTTATAAGAGAGTATGTATGTATGCGTACGGGCGTAGTACCCAAAAGTATGTATAGCTGCGACTCAGCGGGACACCTGCACGTGTGCACCGGACCTCTAATTAACTCAACAGTCATAAAAATTTTACGACCATCTAATTTACATATTTCGAAATCACTGCATACGTTCCCATGCTATGACGAATCGGATCTACGCACTTAGCCATTTGTTTTTCTATTGGAGCACTTACTCATCCGCTGTTGTTGACAGAAACGATATCGCCCGATGTCCATATATGGACTTTTTTAAATTTTTAGGAAGTTATTCCCGGAATCGTGTACTTACTCATCATGTTAATGAGATGGACCCAACGATTGCACCAGAAATCTATGACTTTCCCATCAAAACTAGAGTATATAAACTGCCGAAAACCTAACGAAGGCAGTCACTCGCTAATCAGGATTAAACTCTGCCGGATCTCGAGTCGATCAAAAGTAATCTCTCCGAAGCTCTCTAGACTTTAACAAAGCACCGATTAGTTCTAACGGCTTAAGTCCGGTTAGTACCACGAATCAGAGGTAAAATTTTAATCGTTGTCCACGTGACGGTCCACCGCCTAGGCAATCCGGCTCCTTGGCCAAGTACCTAAATTTTAAAACTCGCAAAAATCACGGTCGATTCGACTCACCCAAATCAGGATCATCGGTCCAGAATCCAGACTCCTAGATCGTAATCCTAAAAACATATTTCAATATCCGCGTTGATATTCGGTAGATAGGGGAGTGTATCCGCTTGGCACCCCAGTAGCTCCGAATAGTGCAGTTAATTCCGCTGAGGTAAAATCACGACGCCACAGTGCAGTGTTCCGGCGAATGAAATAAAACAATTTCGCGATCATAAAATTCAAACCGGTGAATTGAGAGAGAGTGTGATCAGCGCAAATTTGTAAACCACCTCCACCTGAGTGGTAAGTCAAAAAAATATATATATACATATTGTTAAACCTATAATATACCCAATGTAAACCATATTATCATTTTATATCAGAATATACAGATTCTTTTCTTTTTTTTTATCAAAAACATCTTTCTCTTATTCATACCTCTCACTCTAACATTCATAAGTTAACGGGTACAGTAAGAGACAGACGTAAAGGAACAGGGACTTCTCGAGGGCCCATATTCACCTACCTGCTTCCCTCTCGCTTTAAAATCCCTGACCTACCTTACAGCCACGCAGGTCAACGATCGGAATTGTCTATCGTACTTCCGCTCGGTACGAAATAGACTTATTTAGTATACAAAAACTTGCCAAATATTAAACATTCTCACACTAGCCACGTGACGGTCCTATTAGGCTCCTTGGTTGAGTAATAGAATAAATATTTTTGGTAGTTTTATTAAATAATTAATTAAATATAACCCTTCGCCCGTCGCCTTCACTCTCTTCGATCGTGACAGTCAAAAAATTTGGTGACAGCGGTGGGATACGCTGGTGAATCGTTCTTTTATTAAAAATTTTATAAATTTTATTTGATTCTCATAATTTTAATCAATCTAAAAACAAACTGCCTTGTTGGAATTTCCGAGTTAAATTTCAACTTGTAATTTTTAAGTATTCAATTCTCAAATTTAATCATCAAAATTTTAATCTCTGAAACCTTATGTTTTATACATGCAATAAATTCTCAAATTTTAAAATTCTATATTCTAAAAAATTTTTTTAACAATAGTTTCTATTTTTTGCAAAAAAAAAAAACTCTTTTTAAATTTCTTTACAAATTAAACAACTACATTAAACTCTCAAAACAAAATGTTTCTTTTTGACATTTCAAAGTAAAACAAAAACTGATTTAATTTTCTTAACTCAGTCATTAAACTATTTTTCTCAAAATCACAACCAAAAATTATTATTTCAATTTTTAAAATCGTTTCGATAAATTTTATCCATCGCAGAAAATCCAAAAATATTCAACACGTCAAAACTAATTCGAAATCATTTCAAAATCATAAAATTTTAAAACTTTTAACCTTTACCTGAAACATTCCTTTTATTTATACTAATCTTTATTTTACTCTTTTTGAAATCAAATCCTGGAATAAAATTCCAAATTATTCCCAAGAAACTTTTCTAAATTTTTCTGAAATTCAAATCTTAATTGTTCGACTCTTAAAACTATTTGCGATTTTATTTTTTTGGAAATCTTCTTTCATTTTTATTTCAACATAAATCTTTATTTGAGGAAGTTTTACACTTTCAGTTCCAATATTTCAAAGCTTCTTACAAATTATTGTTACCTACAATCTTAGTAGCCACACATATTATTACCACTACACGTTTTATGCCTAACTCATCTACACTAAAACGCAATAAACAAACAAAAATCAAATTTTACATTGAAAGATTAGTTGCAATTATAAAAGACGCATCATCGTGCCCTTTTATAAAGAAATATTTGCTTTCTAATAGATCGCCAGATATTATTAATTATAAACTCACACTAGTTGATATACCCAATCAATTTTTAAAATTCAATTATAAAATTTTAAGTCTTGATCCTCAAACGTAAGTATTAGACGAAAATTCAATTTATTATCGATAAATTCAATTATTAAACTTAGTCAATTTCAGTAAATAAATTTGTGGTTTTTCTAAGGTTAAGTCGATTCTTTCATTTCATAGTACTACCGGGTTTTACGTGCAATAAACTCGCTACCTTTTCGCACCCGAAATTGCAAATTATTTTTGGCAAATCTTGGAACATTTATTACTCACTCATTACTCATCTCATTAATCGAGGTTGCTTAGAAGACCGCAGACTTACTGTCGGATTTTATTCAATCTTTCATCGAATCAATTGGGAGACCGCAGACTTTCTTGTCGGATTCCAGGCGATTCGTTCATTATTCACTCATCCACTCATTTTCAAGAAGCCATAAAAGTTTGTAATATTTCGTAAAATCAGTTATTGTAGTATCTCACTCATTAATTGATCATTGGAACAATTGTGAAGAGTATCTTGTACGTACAGCCTAGAAATATCTAATGAGAACCAGAAAACGCGCCGGAAGAAAGTATCAGTTACGAAAATTAGTTGCAATATACCATAGGGGAGAGTTACCATATACTTCCGTAACAATACCACTATCCTTACAAAATCCAACAAATACTTTACAAAATCAGGAAATAAATCACCCACATTTGGAAGAGAAAAATAATTGCAGTTCTATAAAATAAACTAATTTCACTTTTACTTTTACACACAATTTTACACACAATTTCAAACACTATCCAATGAAACGTAGCCACCGTGCCGGGAGAAAATTTCAAATACGGAAATTAATAGCTATAATAGAAAAAGGGATAGTGAATCCACATCCTGTAAAAAGAGAAAAATCAAACAATACAGTACAACTTCAGAAAATAGATAATTCACCTGACAGTAGTATCAATAAAAATCCTGAAACTAAGGATAAACAAACACAAACAGACACAACACTTACATTTAAATAATTAATACATTTTCAACACTAATTACTTTACAATGAACAAATTATAAATTTAATACAAGGCTATCTAAAATTTGGTAACAACTAATTAGTAAATATTTTTCTGTCGGCGCGACCTTTCACTTGCGTCTGACTATTGCAAATCTAGCTTTCCTTGCCAATCCCTTACTACTTACTAGGATTCTCATTCTTACTATCTCTATATTACCTTTATAACCTTTTCCAATATAAACAACCAAAATGTCGGACAATGAAGGAGACGCTTTAAACGCACAAGTCCACAACATAACCCGACATGTGAATATTACGGGTCAAATGATCACGTCCCTCGGGGAAAGTATGACATTGCATCAAGCATTAATGCAAGTCCCGAGTTTTGACGGTAAAAACATGCCTTTACAAGCGTTCTTACAAAACGTAGAAAACGGTCTTACAATTGTACCAGAAAATCTTGAAAACACTTATTTTAACGGAGTTAAGTCCAAACTTAAGGAAACAGCTAGAGACGCGATCGCGGATAAAACAATAATTAATTAAATATAACCCTTCGCCCGTCGCCTTCACTCTCTCCGATCGTGACAATTTATAACAATTTGAATCGACTAAAATATAGAGATACACTTAGCATGGATTAAATCATTTTTCTTAATCAGGGAAATGCAAATAAAAATTAAGGAAAGAAAACGATCAACCAACTTCTTTATATTTTTTTATTAATTTTATTTTCAATCCAATGGAAGGGATTAATTGGGCAATGTCTTTGGGATCGCCATTAAGGAACTCTCCAAGGGTTTCAATGTCGGATATATCATTTTCTACAAACACAAAACAAATTTCAAATCTTATGAAACAAAAAAACATTTCTTTATGCAGACTTGTTTCTTACATGAATTTGTTTTTTTTTTTTATATAAATATTAATATCAGAATAATTGTATATATTTTTAAGTATATATATATATATTAGACTGGGCCAAAAAAATCGACTATTTTTTTTTTTTTTCAATATTGTGAAAATATTGTTCCTGATGACAAAAAAAAAATTACTGTGGAAGTTTGAGCTCTTAATATTGATATTAAGAGGTGTATCGTTACGACTTTTAGTTTTTTGACAGAAATTTAATTTTTTACCCAAAACTTGTGAATCATCCATCTGAAAAATTTGAGCAATGTATATTCTTAAAGGAAATTGAATTCTCTACAAAAAATCTCTCCGAGTAAATTGACGTGAAACGAGCCGTTTTCTTGAAACCGCGCCTTTAACATTGATTTGTTTTTTAAATTGTTTGTTTCTATTTTGGATTTTTGTAACTACTAGAAATATTGAAATTTTTTTCAATCAAGATACATATTCTCTAAGGAAATTTAACGCTCTACAAAAAAGGTCTCTTAATATTTTTTTGCTAAATTCACTCCTTCGAAAGTTATTCAAGGTTGAAGTTGAGTCAAAACGACTTTAATAACCTGAATAACTTTCTTGAATAACTGTCAATTTTTTTGACAGTAGCATTGCAAATGACCGAATACATAGTTTTGTTATTAAAATCAATGTTTATTTAATCAATTATCAAGATTTTATTAAATTAAAAAACAATTAATATTGATCTTTTAAAAAAAATTTTTTACATCATTTATTGTGAAAGAATATTGTTATAAGTAAATTTATCATTTCGTTTCATAAAAAATTATTTTTTACAATTAGTTTTAAAATAACTATTTTGCAAAATTTTCATTGTCAAGTCGATTTCTGTTGAACACCAGCATAATAAATTTTAGTTTAAATAATTAGTTAGAGTTGAACTATGTTGAGTAATCAACACTAAACATTTAAACAAATAATTTTTTTTCCACTAATGCACAAAAATTCGAATTGTATTTAAAAAATTTTCACCATACCTGCGCCGAAAGTTTACATTCCTGCCCTGTTTAGAGGAAAGAAAATCGTACTTTTTTTATGAAAAAACGAATGATAAAAATTAGCAAATGCGTTATTCTTCCCATAAACAGATGCAAAAATTTAAACTTCCAAACGCAGATCTGGTGTTACATTGTATACACACCACGGAGGAAGGATGAACGTCCCAATCCACGTGTTTGTCACCCTCCCTTTTGGCTTGGGTAGGCAATCACACACGCGCGTTGAAATGTCTTACTTTCCTCCCTCGGTGTGTACTATACTATTATTTGTTTTGTATTAATAGAACTATCAAAAGCCGAGTTCTTCATTAAATTACAATCTACATGAAATCTATAAACTTATAAGTCTTGGATTTTCTTTTGTTGTGAATAGGCGCTGACCAAAAAATTAAAGAAACTTCGACTCTTAAGACCTATAACCACTCGGAAGTATGGCCAAATTATAGCTCGAAAATTTAGGGCGTTGGCGTCGCTACCAGCAGATGATATAATACATGGATATAATTGGTTGATAAATAATATTCCTGACGATCTTTTAATAATTATTCAACCCTTCTTTGAATATTTTTATGATGAGTAGATTATCAGAACTCCTCCTAGAATGTAGAGTGTGTATAATCTTCTCCATCGAACAAATAATTTTACCGAATCCTATAACAAGAAAGTAAATCTTCGATTTGGTGTCTATCCTTCTATATGGAATTTTACAGGTAAAAATGAAACAATTAATTAATTTCTTAAATATGCGAAGATCTTTCGATAGGTTGATGATTAAAAAAAAACTCTAAAAAAAAATTACAAATTCAAATACAAAAAAATTTGTGGACATACTTTGTTATAGTTAGCCAAGGACAAGGGCAGTTGGATAGTTTGTAAAGTTTATTTCTCGAAACCTTTGAGAAACCAATTATACATGGCGACTTGAGTATTTAAGATTTATGTAAACATACACGCTTCTATGTGACATCATAATCACATATGTCCATGTTTGTGACCCTACATCGTCACAAAGAACAGAATATGACTAATAGAATACCTATAAAATATATATTAGTATTCAAAGTAGGATCTCTATGTTTCTTACTATTTAAAAAATATTTAGTAAATAAAAAAAAAATTCATGTTTAAGCTATGATTTTTTAAACCTTAAGAAATTTTTTTCAATGCCTAAAAATCCTTCTATCAGTGTGTATGTAAAGAAAAAATATTAACAAATCTAAAAGTGCGCACTTCAATTACTCATGGTTTTATTATGGTGATTATTATTTTTCCTTTCTTATTTATTCGATTATTTTTTCAGTTTCAATTTTTGTTTTCGCTAAAATTGTGATGAATAATCCGGCTTTTTTTCTAGATGTCGCCTTTTTTGTATCCATAAAAAGAACTGAAACATTAATTAATTGCAGAAGCACTGACTAATCTTCAAGCAGTGACACACGCCGAGTTTGAATCATAATGTAATGGAGAAGAAATCACGAAAAAAACTTCATCAGCTGAAAAACTGTATTGTGAGTCACAGATTACGAGAGCGTGGAATTTGTATCATTCAGGAGTATTGGATATACCTAACGTTTTAGCCTGCGCCAGTAAATGTTTAAATGCATTTCAAGGGGCAAATAAAAACAATGCAAGTAATCTATGAACGAAATAATAGTATTTGGTAAATCAAATAGAGAAAAGAGAATAGTAATTATTTTCCATTTCAGACGATGCTGATCATAATGACAATTATGATGACTTATTAATTTTTTTGAAGCTTGATGTCTTAGATTTATAGAGAATATAAATTTGTGGTATTTAATAAACTAAGGATAATATAAGTCTGAAAGATAAATAATGGTAAAGTAATACTCATCTGAATAAATCGATTATAAAGACTCGGAAGTTAGTTGCCGCTTCCCTGATTAAAAATTCTGATTAAAACTCAATCGTAGTGCAGTCCAGAGCGTTCCGATTAACTGATTGATTTTCAATTAACTTTAATCGGAAAATAATAATTGTTTTTCGATCATTTTCTAATTGGAGTATTTTGATCAGATTCGATTAAAAAATGATTTTTTTTTTATTATGAAGTTGGCAGAAAATTAAAAATTAACAAATTTTTTTTTTCAGCAACTTATTTTAATAACTAAAAATATGCACATGCAGAAAATTAACCAAAACATAGGTGCAATTTTTTGAAATATTGTTTTTTGCTAACTTATCGTTTTTAAAATGATGCAAAAATTATTAGACGTCGGCTAACTTTAGTATAATATTTTTAGTAGATTTCATAAAAATCTAACTTTTGTATTTGTCCTCATGATGGAATTTTCGAAAAATTTCGCTACCTCTGAACTCAGCTCGATAAGCTGATCCAGGAAATACATTCAGATTAAAAGTTTATATATGTATTTATATATATATATATATATATATATATATATATATATATATATATATATATATATATATATATATATATATATATATATATATATATATATATACTTTCCTGTGTTGAACGACAAAAAATTATTTCACATATGTAAAGTACATAACACAACCAACGGTTTATTCTTCAAAGGTTATAATTAGCGGGAACTAATTTTATAAACAGCACTCAGACATGTGACTGACAGCAACAGTTCTTGTCCAGCACAGGAATGGTTACTATGCTGAACGACAATGGGACGCATTTGACCGGGGAGTCTTTCGCATCTCCACACATGACCTATACCTATTTTATATAGTAACACATCGACTGCTGAAAGGAATCTGTATTATCTAGGAAGCGAACAGTGACTGTGAACACGATAACCAGTCATGTTTTTGGCATAATGTGTAACATAGTAATGGTTGCTATGTTAGATCATACTCAGTCATATGTAAAAACGACCCATTCCTATTATAACGAAAACTATTAATGTGCTAAGGTTAGTTTTTACATACTTTACGATCATTCCTGTGTAGCACAGTAACCATTCCTATCTATTTTTTTCCGTGTATCACACCGCACGCATACTCATTCCTTACAAAATGATGTCTTACATCTATATGTTTAGTACGCTGATGATATACATCGTTCTTGATCATACTGATTGCGCTCTGATTATCATTCAGTATCGTGACAGTCTCTGATTCTTCCTGTATACCTAAACTTACTAACAGGCCTTTCAAGTATAGGGCCTCTTTAGTAGCCTCTGCTACCGCCATATACTTTGCTTCTGTACTTGAGAGCGCCACCGTTTTTTGTTTACGCGCTTCCCAACTAATTACAGATCCCGCCAAAATGAATTCATACCCCGTATACGACTTACGATCCGTTGAGTCTCCTCCCAAGTTAGCATCTACAACGGCAAATAGAGCTAGCCCGGTTTGCTCAAATCTCAACCCGTAATCTATCGTACCCTTCAAATACCTCAAAACCCTTTTCGCGGCTTTCCAATGCTCGACATTGTAATTGGTATTGAATTGACAATAATAATTCACCGCGTGCATTATATCTGGCCTAGTAGTTATCGCAAGATACAACAACGCTCCGATTAAACTCTGGTACGGATACTTATTCATTTCTGATTCACTCGCACCTTCTGGTTTTACTAAATTACTTTTAGCCTCAATGGGTGTGTCTATCAATTTACACTCATCCATCCCAAAACGTTTAAGTACGGCCCTGGTATACTGTCTCTGTCTCAAGAACACACGTGACTTTTCGTCCCGCTCAAACTCGATACCTATACAACTTTTAACTAGTCCGAGATCTTTAGTCTCGAATGACTTTTACAACGCTTTTTTTGTTTCACTTGTCCAGGGCTCGTCGTCACTAGCTAATAAAATATCATCTACGTATATTGCTATATACATCATACTGTCACCTTTCCGGTTCACAAACAGACATCTGTCTTGTGGCACTGCATTAAATCCTAATACATTTATTCTATCTACTAATTTTCGATGCCACTCAACCCCGGCTTGGCGCAACCCATACAACGACTTTTTCAGAGCACATACACTATCACTCCCCGCTTTCAAGCCCTCTCTCCAGGGCTTGACGGTTTCTATTATTTTCCCGTCGCGTATTATCTTCCCGCCTAAACCGATGGGCTCACCGGCACTTCTTATCTTTTCGATAATTTCATGCATACACTCGGGCACTTCCATGTATACACTTTCGCGCAATTCACCGTTTAAATACGCGGTAACTATGTCTATCTGGTGAATTTTTAAATTGTATTCCGCTGCTATCGCTGCCATGATCCTCACCGACGTTGACCTCACTACTGGTGAAAATGTCTCGGTGAAATCTTCTCCTGGCCTCTGAGAACACTATTTTGCTACTAATCTGACCTTTCTTTTGCCATCAGACTTAGTGCAAAATAGACGTAGCGACTTCCGATTACTTTTCTGTTCCTGGGTCTCTTTTCGATTTCCCATGTCTTGTTCTTTATTTGAGCTAGCATCTCTTCTTCTAATGCTATCTTCCACGAGTCCGCATTTTCTGTCTTGCTCGCGTGTTTCCATGTAGTCGGATTTTCTGTCACTGTCAGATATGCGAAAACATCTTCTTCCATCGCATCATCTTCAATTCCTTCATTCTCTCCTTTGGTAGCAGCTTCGTGGTCATGCCCACTCTGTTCGTCTGGTACTGTGACGTATACTTTCTTCGGTCTTCCTACCGATCCTGTCCGAATGTACATTGGTCGTCCCCGGCCTCTCTTGCTGGGTAACTCTACGCCTTCCCAAGACTTTGTTGCCCCTTTCTTTCTCTGCGGTCTCTCTAGTTTCGTTTCTGGTTTGGACTTCTCCGGCTCTTCGCTCGGCATCTCGAGTTCTTCACACTGCCTTTCGCACTGCTCCTCTATTACCTCAGTGTTTCTCTCGTTTTCAAATATTTCCTTATATTCGCCCTTAAAACCAATCTGATCGACAAACTTCACATCCCGTGTAGTTTTCACTGATCTATCTCGCGGAGAATAGATACGATATGCCTTCGAGGCAAATGCATATCCTATAAATACCCCTGGTACTGACCTGGAGTCTAGTTTCCCGCGCTTTTGCGTCTTATCCAAGACGAAAGCCTTTGTTCCAAACATTTGCATGTGTTTCACTGTGAGGGGTTTTCCCCACCATACACAATACGGTATTTCTCCGTTTAACGCACTGGTCGGACATCTATTTCTGGTATAGTTTGCGTTGCTTAACGCCTCGGCCCACAGGTGAGGGGGTGCCTCTGCCTGCCGCATCATACATCGTACCATCTCTATCAGCGTTCTTTTTTTTCTCTCCGCTATGCCGTTCTGTTGGGGCGTGTGAGGTGCAGTCAATCTCCGAATTCCATTTTTCCGTAGATATTCTTTGAATTCCCCGTTACAATATTCCGTTCCGTTGTCTGATTGTAACGCCTTTATCCTTTCCCCGGTCTGGTTTTCCACCTCGTTCTTGTATTCTTTGAACTTCTCCAGAAATTCAGATTTATTTTTCATCAAGTATATCTGACACCATCTTGACTTGTAATCAATGAAGGTGACGAAATATCTTTTTCCTGAGTTAGATGTGTGTCGCATTGGTCCGCATACATCTGAATGCACTATTTCTAATAACTTCTGAGTTCTTTGTTCACTGGTCTTGGGAAAAGGTAATCTGGTCTGTTTTTCTTGTATGCACACCTCGCACTCTGATAACTTTTCACTATTGCTTATTTCCAAGCCATACACCAATTTATTTTTGGCCATGAGCTTCAGGTCTCGCTCATTTACATGTCCCAACTTTTCATGCCACTTATCTATCCCTAGTTTTTCACTAGTTACGGCACTGTTAACACTGTCTTTGAAGTCTTTTATAAAGTACAGGTTCCCGCGTCTCTGCGCGAATACAATACAAATACAATAATAGTTTAACAGGCAAATCACTAAGGAAACGCATTGTATCTAGACGGCCCAATATATTTAAGCCTAAAAAACCGATGGAATTTGCTTTTTGTCCAAGTTTCCAAGTTTCAGTTGCTCAAAAAACACTGTCTGCTCATTTTAAGTATTGAACTGGACTTCATGGGAAAAAGCGTAGAGTAATCAAAAAAATGTCGAAGATCTTTGAGGATGATATTCATCCTGAAACTAGTAAAAGGTTGCGCAATCTTATTTTGTGCATGCATGTTGATGATGTATCAAAAACGTTGAAACTCGACTCTTTATTAATAAGATTCGGAAATATTTTGTGTCGAAAATATAAACATGATCAACAGAACGAATTGATCCGTAACCGGCTGCGGCTGCTTTCTAAACTGCTGATAACTACCCAGAAAATTGAAAAAAAGATATTTGAAAAAAATAATCTCCGACGATCCTCTGTTTTTGTACCAAAAATAAAAAATATGAGTTGTTTGTTTGATCCACAACACGTTAATATTTGTGTAGAAGTCGTAAATATAATATCTGGAACAAATGAGAAAAATTATGATATGAAAGCTCCATCGGTAGCGTCATTGATAGGTACACTATTAAAACAATTAGAGAGTTTTTTGACATGTGAACATATAACGCAGAATTTAAAGAAAAATAATGAAACAATTGATGACTTTTTACTTGTTGTCGATAGAAAGTGGGCATACGTTATTAATAAAAATGTTCGAGAAGCTCAAATAAAAAACAAGAGACAGAAAAAGATTATTTTGCCAACGACAGTGGATATTACAAAATTGATGGACCATTTACCAAAACAGCAAACGGTGGCCTACAATCCCCTAAAAACAGCATTTTCACTTGATAATTATTTCTTATTAGCTGAAACTACACTCATTGTAGTGCAAATGTTTAATCGTAGAAGAGCTGGAGAAATGAAACGGGTTTTGTGGGAAGATTTCGAGCTGCACAGTAGTATTAAACATGATTCATTTAAAGAAGTCTTAAAAAATATTTCTGATGAGGCCAGGAGATTTTGTGAAAAATATGTAAGTTTTACAACCCGAGGAAAACTAGATGGAGACGTTTCTGTTTTTATTGGATGACACATTGTTCAGTGCAATTCAATTGTTGAAAAAGAATCGATTAAAGGCTGGAATCCTTACGAAGAATCCATAAATTTTTGGGTTACCTGGTGGCTCAGATGAAAAATTTACCTATTTGCGCGCATGCACACTTATGCGTAAATACTCCAAACAATGTGGAGCAACATCTCCAGAATCATTACTGGGAACTACTTTACGTAAACACATTGCAACGTATTTAGTACAACACAATGCTGCTAATATTGACCGTACCAAATTAGCTAAGCACTTAAGCCATAATATGGGAATCCACGAAAACTACTATCATTAAGTGAATGTGGCCCAGAATTTTGAAAAGTGATTGTGGTGCTAAAAAATCTGAAGAAAGTGAAAACGATTCGACTGATACTGAATACGAACAATCGGAAAATGAAAATAATGATCTCTTTCAAGCTAATAGCTCAGTTGCAAGTAAGTCGATCAATGAGCTGGAATTGTCATATTGTGGTTCATCAAAACCTTCAAGTGACATCTCATTAACCGACCAACTTTAAAAGTTCTGGCATGTATGTGCCGATCATAACGAATTTTGGAATCCTGTTTCGCCTTATTAAGACAATCAGCCGCGATTTCTCTAACTTCTGACAGTCTTCCCATAAGGTCAGCGAGATAATCAGAATAAGTTTCGATCCTAGAATAATCAGGGAATTGGGTTGGCAACCGAGCTCTTCGACCAAACATCAACTCAAATGGAGTGAATTTGGTAGAAGTATGCACATTGGTATTGTGACTCAACGCAGCAAGACCCACATGTCGATCCCAGTTCGGATACTTATCTGAAATTACTCGCAAAAAGTCTATCAGTAGTTGATGGCTCCTTTCTAAGGATCCATTTGACTGGAAGTAATAACCCAAAGTCGTTAATCTTTGTATTTTTAAAGCTTTTGCAAGCTGTTGTATTATTTTCGAGGTAAATGACGTACCTTTGTCTGAGAAGATGACTCTTGGACACCCATAATAACACATATATCGATCAACAAGGGCTTCAGCCACTGTTGTCGATCGGATATCGGGTATTGGGATCGCGGTTACGGCTTTCGAAAAGTTATCCTGGATCGTCAGGATATGGACATTTCCACTTCTGGTCATCGGAAGTGGTCCAACGGTATCGATGGAAATTTTCTCGAAGGGCTCAAAGGGAGTGTCGGTTATCATCATTGGTTGTTTAGTTTTTATTCGCGTGAGTTTGTTCTTCTGGCAAATTTCGCATTTCTGGATAAATCTGTAGAACTTTTCCTTCATGCCGGGCCAGTAAAATCTCTCGCGGATTCGCCAATAAGTTTTCACGACACCTTTGTGGCCTGCTATAGGGCTACAGTGGTTTTCTTCGAAGATTTTATCGCGTTATTTGTCGGCAGGAACTTCTATATTTCCTTCGCAAAGAGTTACCTCGATTAGACAATCGCCCAATTCCTGTATGAGATGAGGCTTTATGTTCAAATCGTCGAAGTCATCCCCCTGTTTCGCTATGCGGAACGTATAAATCTCATGTTTGAACATGGACGCTCTCAAGTTTCGTAGTCTTTCGATTAGATTTGTTAAGTCGATTTTTTCAAAATGATTTTTCTTGACGAAAACGGTAAAAATGGAGCATTGACCCAATTTTGTGACAAGTACGTCACCCAATTTTGGTCTAGCCGCTTTCAGGTATTCTCGATTGATGAAAGTGAGATTTCTCAACAGCCTTGAAACTGGTTTCATCATTTCACAATCCAGAGACAGGAAATGCACCATGTGATCTCTCACATACGTGATTCTATCTCGATTGTCTTTGAATTTAATTTGATTTTTAGGCAGTTTCTGAGGTTTGTCAGATTCAGAACCAGATGAAGAGGGAACTTCAGGCGGTGAGTAGTTTTGACCACTCAAATCTTCGGCTATGTCCGAAGATGGAGGGTCGAAGACGCACCATGGAGCTTGATTCGGAAATTTAGGTGGCAAATCGTCATTCACCGCCAGCTCATCCTCCAGTTGTTTGTCAACAACTCCTGGATGTGTCACATGGCGAGGATCAGATTCGTTTGCCTGCTCATTTTCGTCGTCTTGTTCTTGGTGTACCACTACTTGAATCACCGTGGCTTCGTCATATTGTGTGGTCTCTGATTTGTCTGACTAAGAAGAGCTCTCTACCCTTCTCGTCCAATCATTTGTAGAATTTTTATTTGGTGATTTGGGTTGCTGGCTTTCGTTCAGCAACGTTTTTTCATCATCGTTAGTTTTTGGAGAAACTTCCCCCATTCGCTTGGGAGTTTCCGGATGTGCTATACTGGAAGATGCAGCTGGGGAATCTTCAGTGTTTAAGGTTTGACAAGTAGAAGGTCTTGCTATGATGGTAGAATTTCGATTATCTGCTTCTACCTCGTCATTCCAATAGAAAGTTTTGGAATGGTCATCGTATTCTAGTCCTTTGTAATTCTTCTGTGCAGCTTTCAGAACCGTGTGCTTCCACATGGGCGTGGATGGACTTTTACCTGCAGTGAAATATTATTCACAAATTTCACCGGCGCTCGGCGCTTGTGGAGTTGCTGGAGTTATTTTAACTTGGACTTCTGGTTCAGAGCAGCTGGCTTCGCTGAAGTCGTCATTTTCTTCAGTATTTTCATTATCTCGAAGAAATTCTTCTTCTTCTTCTTCCATTTCTTCGGATTCGTCTGAGTCTTCGTTTTCATCGTATTCGTGCGGAAGGTAACTCTGTTCAAGATATTCTCTGACTTCCTTGACCACCTGAGGGCTGACTACTGGCAGTGGATTGTAGTAGTCGTCTGGATGGACAGAGCAATCCGCTTCTTTATCTGGGATGTTAACGGTTCGTTGTTCAAGAGCTCTGTTGAAACGTTCGAATGATTTCCTCAAACCTTCCCGCATTTGTTGTCGATTGATCGCCACGGGCGAATTTTCATCCCCCTGATCGCTGGAACTTTTATCCTGTTCGTTCATCAGATATTCTTCGTTTATGAGCCGGACTGCTTCTTCTTCCTCCTCGTCTGTTTCTTCAGAATTTGTTTTAGGCTCTGGTTCTGGATCTACTGGAACTTGAGGGCCTGATGATGGTCCTGGTTGGTTTGCTTCGAATACGTCGTCTTCAACACCCTCTGAAACGTCAGGTTCAGCGGTACTTATTTCACAATAATTTACCTTTTTTCGATTTGGGTTCAGTTCTGTAGCTCGTCTCATACGTAAACGAGATGCAATTGTATCACGAGGTTGTGGAGCGCTGTTGACACAGGGTTTATTTTTACCTCCCGGTTTTCGACCTCGTTTTACTGCTGCTCCTGCTTCGTCATCTGGACAAGAATTTTTCTTGAGCGGTAACATTACAGCTATTTTGATGGGTGTTTCTTCTGAATTAATCTCTGCCGGAGATCTTCCTTCGGGATTGTAAGATAATCCTTCGGCATATAGCTCGGAGATTTTATGACGAACAACGACAGAGAATTTATATTCACTTAATTTAGATCTCCATTCGATTTGGCGTTCTGTAACGGTTTGGCTATCCTTTAACCACGACATACAAGGACTACTTGTATACAAGGTGAAGGGCTTACCGTAGAGGTAAGGCCGAAATTGTTGCACCGCATACAGAACCGCCAAACATTCTTTTTCGTTGTGTGTATATCTGGTTTCAGTTTCTTGGAAAACTCTAGATGTACATGAGACAATTTTCTCGACATTTGCATCTGGGTTTTCGGGAGTTTGATCTTCGTTATCGAGTTCTTGGCTCAAGATACCCGAGATGCCAACATCGGATGAGCTAGTTGCTAGTATGAATGGTCGATTAAAGTCTGGGTAAGCAAGCAATGAATCTTCGCACAGTGCATTCTTTATGTCATCGAAAGCTTTTTGAGAATCAGCTGACCAGAAGAACCGTTTAGTTTTTCTGGTAAGGTCAGTGATCGGTTTCGCTCTTTCGGCGAAGTTTTCGATGAAACGTCGGTAATAGTTCGCTAATCCCATAAATTTGCGCGCCTCCGTATGATTACGGGGGTGGGATTTTTAAGGGACGAAATTTTCTTCGGGTCGGGTTTCACGCCATCTTTAGTGATAATGTGACCCAAATATTCCACCTTGGGGCAGAGAAATTTACATTTCTTGGGCTGAAGAGTTAGCCCAGCCTCTCGAAGGCGGTTGAAAAGTCTTTGCACTCGTACTTCGTGCTCTTCAAGTGAAGATGCGTAACTTACAAAATCATCCAGGTAAATGAATAATTCAGTTCCCTTCAAACCACTCAAAGTGGAGTCCATCATACGTTGGAAAATTGCTGGAGCGCACTCAAGCCCAAAAGGCATACAGCAGTATTCCCAATGACCATCAGGGGTGGAAAACGCAGTTTTTTCAGCGTCCCTGGGATCCATTGGTACTTGATGGAAACCGCTTGCAAGATCAAACACGCAGAAATATTTCGCTCCACCGAGTTGATCTAGAATGTCAATTATGAGTGGTAGGGGGTGAGCATCCCCGATGGTAATCTTATTCAAATTTCGAATATCGATAACCATTCTCCATTTTTTATTACCTTGTGCGTCGCATTTCTTAAGGAGGATCCACAAGGGCGAATTATACGGAGATTTTGATTTACGTATAATTCCTTGTTTGAGTAAATTATCGACTTGTTTTTTGATTTCCTCGCGATGTTCTTGAGGAAAACGGTATTGTTTGATTCGGCCTGGCGTATCACTCGTGGTTTCGATTTTACAAGTGAACTTTTCGGAGCGTCCCAAACGATCACCCGGAAGGTGAAATATGTCGTGATTTTTCTGTATAAGTCTAAAGATTTGTTTCGTTTCCGTACGACTGAGGTGGTCAGTGGGAATTTTGTCAAAGATTAAGTGAACACGTTCTTGCTTAGAAAGTGAGTTTGTTTCGAGTGGAGCGTCAGCAGTATCGGAATATTCGTCGGATTAATCAAGGTGATCAAATTCGAATTCTTCAAGCATTTGAGGTTCGACCTTGATTTTCGCTGGGTCAGATGTTGTGTTGATCAGATGTTGTGTAGAATCGCGTTTCCGAGCAGGTCGCAAACATTCGCGAGTTCGCTCTTCTTTAAACGCTGTGTAAAGCTCTTCCAGCGTTCTGGGATCTTTTAGACGCGCAAGACATTTTGGAAGGTCAGGCAAAGCGGAATAAAGAAGATCGAATGCGACCTTTTCTTGCTGCGACATGTTAGCATCTCGATTTTCTGCTGGTAGTGCAGCTTCCAGGCCTTTGATCATTCTGCGTAACCTGAAATAAAAGTCTTCGATAGTTTTCCCGTCCTTCGGGGACGCTGCAGCTAAAAGTTTATGCCAGATGAGAGCAGGATCGCCGTGACGAAATCTCTCACCCAATGCGTCGAGTGGTTCTTCAACGCTGTGGATCGGAGTATATTCGATGATGCTTTTAGCACGACCAAAAATTCTCTTTGCGATTTTCGCAACGAACATGTTATGGTGGTCTAGGAGGATGCATGGTAACCAGCTTCGTACGATTGCGTCAAATTCTCTAAAATCTTGTTCGCAAGTTGGGCCTTCACCGTTAAATTTAGGTAACTCTCGATAGAGCTCCTTGGCCATATCGTAGTGGGTTGGTGGGGTGTTTGCATCGTACAAAGTAGCATCCAGCCGGATGATGGATCTCTCGTTATCGGGCATTTCTGCTTGTAAGCCGTGAGCTGGGGGAGGCGTTAGATCTTCGCCTCCGGTGTTGTCTATTACGAGTAATGGTGGTAACCACACCCTAAGGTGATGGTAAAGCGACAATTTAATGAGTCGCTAAACTCGGAGTGTAAATTGCTGACTTAGTCAGAAAGAGAGAGAAAGAGTTACTTTCAACAGGTCAAAGCTGGGACAATAAAGTCGATGTTTGACTTTCCGCTGACTCTGCGGTTTGATCCCAAAGTCGCGGACTGTGACTTCAGGTGTTTCGCAACTCGATTGAGGGGCAGAAAACGCTGAGTTCGCAATACGTGGAGTTGCTAACCGTTAAGGTGTGGCAAGTCCACGAAAACAGGGTGTAGTACTTTCAAAAATGCCACGAAAATATAATTTTGAAATTTTTAGAATTTTGAAAATAGGAAAATTACCACAAATCTACCTTTAATCTCAAAATTGGTAGAAAAATGATACCTGTGGCTCAAAAAGAAGGATTTTTAATTTCGAAAATTCCACCGCTGCCACCAGTGTTCTTTATGTTATTTCCACCGCTTAATTTTTAATTATTTATCCGGGATTTCTCCCTTTGGTAGCGATAGTAATTTTGGACAAGCGGGTTGGAGGGTGCGGACAACAATAAAGAATACAAGGAAGAAATTATCTTCTTATAATTCATTATTTATAGTGGATCTTTTCGAAAATTAAGAACCCAAACGTCTTCGGAGAGACTGGTGCTCTTGTTTAAGCCAAAAGTATTTTTAGTATGATAGAAAAATAGTTCTTCCACCTACCTTTCGATGTAACTTCTTCTAGTACGGCAGATTTTACCCCTCCAGAACGTTGCAGCTCGCTTGACCTTCCTTCTAGGATTTGGGTTGAGTGGGCCCGGCTGGGTTATAGGATAAGACCTTATGTGCTACTCTCGAATGAAAACCGCAAGGTTGGAGTGATGAACTTTGTCTTTATTTTGATGGTTCAAATTACAACGTTTTTAACTAAACGTCACTTATTTACTCTAGTTTTCACAACTCTATATTTAATTCATATTATAGGATTATTTATCCTTAACAGATATTTTATTAAGATTTTAATTTATATTTAATGCGTCCTTTTTACACACCCGAAAAGTGGTTTTATGCGCAAATTAACTCGGCACGAGATGGAATCGCAAATTCACGTGATTTGCGTCACTGGTTCGATCGTACCGGATGGTTTTTAAAATCCGACAAATATTGTATTAGACGAACGATTACTACAGTTGCGTCAGATCGAATTTTAGATCAATATTTGAGGATTTTTAATAATAATTTGAATTCAATTACTGATTATTCAACGCCGAAACGGATTCCTGCAATAAGGTTTATGTTGAAAATATTAAAAATCCTCTTATTGACTTTTCAACGCCTAGGGCAGATTCCTGCAATAAGAGTCCACGAAATTTCGACGTTCAAAATTTTGCGGACCGTGAGTTTTAAGAACCGACTAGCCCTGAGCTATGGGTGCTCAGGCATTTTATAAATTTTGGTTGGTGATTTGATGGGGAATTTATAATTATTGTCATTGGTGGAAATTGACGACAGTTTATTGTTTATTCGTTAAACTTATTGCAGGTGTCTTCCCACTATTCTTTGCCGCATAAAAAAAAAAGGTGAAAAAAGGTGAAAAAACTGACGCTGCGTTTTCGCGCGCTTTGCAAAAAGGAGCTCAGAAATAATTATTTAAAATAATTATTAAAATAAAAAAAAAATTATTTGCACATAACATCATCAAGTAGTATTGGGAATGGATTTTGCTCTGTTATTTAATTTAAGAATTGATTGTGGGAAACGAACTTGGCGTTTTGGTGTCAGTAACGAAGAACATCCATTCGAACTAATCCGTTGCCGTGAAAAACCTACAACGTTTAATTTTTTAACTACTGATTAACGTGAAGACTTTGACCGATTCCTAAAACTTGAGATGCAGAAATTCGAGTCATTACCCAATGAGGCACTAACCAACTTGGTTCAGCACACCATCGTGATAGAGGCTGGTGCTAAACCGGTAAGAATTCATCCTTATCGACAAAGCCCAGCCATATCCGCTGAATTAAACCGTTAAGTCACTGAGTTGAAAGAAAAGGGTTATATTCGGGATAGTGTGTCCGTGGTCGTGGTCACCGGTTATGGTTCCAAAAGCGTTGGGTGATTTATGTTTCTGCGTTGACTACCATCCGGTAAATAAATAAACGTCTCCACCAGCGCACCCCTTGCCGAATATGTTGCGCATTCTTAGTGCGTTGCATCATGCCATTTTTATAAGTACGATGAATGTCAAAGAAGCTTTTCACCAGATCTTAATGGGTGAGGAATCGATTCCATACACTGAATTTTTGGTGGAAGGTTTGGGCCACTTCGAATAGGTCCGCATGCCATATGGTCTCTGTGGTGCCCCCAGCACTTTTCAAAAGGCCATGTATAAATTACATGAACGTTTTATTAAGCTTCTTGCTGATCGTAAGTTACCGATGGTGTGGGCGGAGAAAGTATTTGCGTATATGGATGATAGGGTCATTATTAGTGAGACCTAGGAGGAATGTAAAGAGCTCCTCTCTTTAGTGTTTGAAGTTTTTCGTGATGCTGGTCTTTTAAAAAATTCTACTAAATGTAAATTCGCGCGCTCGGAAGTAAAATTCCTAGGCTTCATTGTCGATTGTGAAGGATTAAGACCAGACTTAGAATAAATGCCTCCAACCATCCAATACCCCCGCCCCACCACTCGTAAACGGTGTCACGACTAAATATCCGCGACAAAATATCCAACGACAAAATAACCACGACAAAATAACCGACGACAAAATAACCGAATGACAAAATAACCAAATGACAAAACAACCAAATGACAAAATAACCAAATGACAAAATAACCAAATGACAAAATAACCGACGACAAACTATGATAAAAGGGCGGTTATTTTGTCGTTGGATATTGTGTTACGGAACCCTCGTAAACAACTCCGTAGATTTTGTGGCATGATAAATTGGTTTCATCGCTTTCACTTACAAAATACTGCTCGTGAACAAGGGCCCTTAAACAAACTCTGTAGGCCTACAGTGACTTGGGTTTGGGGTGAAAAGGAAGAGGAAGCTTTTCAACAACTTAAAAAAGCATTAATTAATGCCAAGCCTCTATCCATCCCAAAAGTTGGTTTGCCGTATTACTTGTATACAGATGCAAGTGATACTGGTCTCAGTGCTTTCATTGTACAGAACGACCCTGACACAAGTGAAAAATATTTAATAACTTGTTGAAGTCACCCGTTGCGCAGAGCTGAAACACGGTACACTCCAACTGAAAAGGAATGCTTCGCAGTCGTGCGGGCCGTGCGTAAGCTCCGTTGCTACTTGAAAGGCGCACCATGGTCCGAATCATCGTGGTCCGAAGTCCTTGAAAACCTTAAAAATACTAAATTAAATTTCACTTCGGTACTGGCAAAAGATTGGTATGATGCACGTATCGAGAATGTCACTAATAATCCAAATAATTATGCGGGATGGCGTATAGTCGAAAACCGACTTGAATATTATAAACCTGACTATTTAAAAGACACGATAGGTGACGACGACGCATGGGAAAGGGTGGCGTGGGAGTCCGAAGTCCATGAAATCCTTCGCAGGAATCATGAAGACCCGGATGCCGCTCATCTAGGTTGTGAAAAGATGTATCAACGGATACGTATTAAAAACTACTGGCCGGGAATGTATCGCGATATAAGCGAAAACTTCGACGAGTGCGAAGTTTGTGAAAAGACTAAATATATCAGACATCTTCTCATACCCCTATGCGAACTCGTCAACCTATCGAACCTTGGGCAATCGTGGCAGCCGATGTGGCTGGTCCATTCCCACGCTCGCTCAAAGGATTCGAATACATTTTGATAGTTCAAGACTTTTATACTCGGCTTATGGAGATTGATCCATTACGGAAACAAACATTTTAGATTGGTCGTAAAACACTCCCTTAAAGCAGCTCACGATATACGACTAAATATTCTGTCCAAGTAGTTTGATAATGTTTTGTTAAGAAAATTATCCGCAGCAATATCTTGTACCGGTTATAGACGTATGATGTGTATATTTCTTACTGTATACTAGATTAAAAGATGATTGCTCATCCTCTTGGATCTGGAATTGATTTGTAGTAAATATTTTAGTACAATTTTATTGTTGAACAGAATTTTTTCGGACGGGATATTTAGTCGCAGTCCCCAGCTACAGATGTGCATTAATATAATTAGAAAATCTTTCTCATTTCTTTATGATTGGTTTAGAAAACATTGGATTTCGATATTGTGTATCCACAAAAAGGAGAGGATTTTTATCGTAAATGGGAAATTTTTTACGAGAAATTAAAAATTATCAAATTTGATAAATATTCAACAAAAGAAATAAATATGTTAGCTCACGAACGACAAAATTTGGGGAATAGCGAAGTCTCTAGAAATTGTAAGTATTGATGTTTTTTGATGTTTTTTTTAAATGAATTACTTAACGTTGATATACTTTTTTAATGATACACACTTAATTTTTATTTTATATTGATTTATGGCAATTTATTTTTTAGCAAAAATGCTTATTGAACTACAAGTAGCAGCCATGCTAGTTGCACCAAAAGGTAGAGCCTCAAAAACAATAATATATTCGACTCAAGAATCAATCGATAATATAATTGTTTTTGCCAGAGTATGTATTTATCTATTTCAAGAAGAATTATTATAAAACAAAATTTTTTCAAATAAAATAACTAAATGATAAAAATAATAATAGTAATAAAAATAATAATTATAAGATTCGACTCCAATTAATTTTATTAATTTATGAATTGTATTTTATTCTATTCTCTTTTTTTTTGAATGCAGCTGATACAGATAAAATTATGAATAACCAAAGACAAAAAGCGATAAGTCTAAAAGACATTTTCCATATTTAATCATTCAAGGATCAATCCAAAAAATCGATCAAAATTTATTAGTGATCGATGAAATTAAATACGAATTCCAGTCTACGATTCATGCTTTGGATTGCTTATTTATACTATTTCATGTTTTTCATGCAAAATTTCCAAACGCAGCATACCGTCTTCACTTATTGATCCAGAGAGCAGTTTATAAAATCAAAACAAAATTTGATGTGATTCCGCAAAACATTATTGGTGTGATAACGGAATTCGAACGTACGGCGGGATAAAAAAAATAACTGTTGGTATTTCCTGTTAAATATATAAAAAAAAAAAATATAAAGTTGTTATTATCTTTAACGTACTTGTAATAAAGCGTTAATATACACTAATGCAAAAAATTAAAGGAGGAGAAAGATTTTGTAAATTTTTTAGTGATTTTTGGAAGGATGTAACTTGGTGAAAAATGATCGTATCGAGATTTCAGAAAGAGCATTTTGTAGCTTAAAATCTCTAGTTTCGGTGCATTTTTTTCAAAATTTTTTACAAGCTCCGGTTATTGCGCAAACATGAGACATACCGCGAGACAAAAAATTTCTAAATTTTTTTTTTTTTTCCGAAGAGCCCACGGACCGCGAAATTTTTTCAAATAAACGAATGCATAGCTCGTTTAGCAAATTTATTCAGCTTCAATTTGATTTTTTGTTCAACCTTGTAGGACGTTTTGTCGCAAAGATATCAGCCTTCAAACAGAAAATGATTCTTTTGGCTTTGATCATCGATATTTCAGGTACAAATGATCGCACAGAAAGTTAATGGGCGGCGTTGAAAACTTGAATAAATTTCCTACAAGACCCTGTCTATGTATCTTGTATATGTTATTTATTATATAGTAAGAATTTTTAATAAGAAATTCTGTGTAGCATGATAAATAAAACTTTTTTATAACAATAGTATTTGCATATAATATTTCACTACTTTATATTTATTTTAGTAAGTAAAAAATAAGTAACCATTTCTTCTCAAGTCAAGTTTTTTAAGACTTTTCACATTGTATAAAATTACTATTTCGAGTTCGTCAAGATAAAATATTGAATATTTTTTCCAGCGATTATATTTCTTAATCGGATAAGCAAAAAACATCATTTCAACGGTGAATAAAATAGTTTTACGAGTCTTAGACCAGGTAATATTTTTTAATTGATTAGTTTAGTTGTTTTTAGTGATCTTAAAAAAATATACTAAAAAAAAAATCATTTTACATTTTTTAAATAAATTTCAAATTTCATTTGAGTTATTTTGAATTTTTTAATTGAATCATACATATTATGACATTTTCGATTTAAACTAAAACTATCATTCAAAGCGAAAGTATATGTACACTTTGATATTTATGTCTATGTTTTCTTTAATAAAAAAAATACACTAAAAAGCTGACTAGAAAAAATTTTGAATTTTTCGTAAAAATCCATTAAAATTAAATTATAAAAAAAAATTAATTTTTAAAAATAATTTTACTTTTCGTACATAAGTCGGTTTTTATTAAGGACAAAATAAATATTCCATTTTTCTTAAAATAAATATTTTATTGCTTTGTAATGTTAATGGTAAAACATTTGACATGGAAATTTTCTAGATCATTTGTATTTTGAGGTGACACTACTATTGTTACTTCGGTATAGTGCAGTCATCTACCCCAAGAAAAATTTTTGCCTTGAACCGTGAGCATAGTGTCTGTCGGGTTGAGTATATGATTGCTGTTGGTTCAATATATCTATATTGACTTGTCACGACACACTAAGTCACTTGAATTAACATATAACGTACTCTGAGTTGAGAACTTTTTACACTTGGCTAAAGTCACGGACCATCTCAACTCAAAATTAGTTACTCTCAAAGTGAGATTTTTTTTATCTCTGGACAATCGATTTTATTTTTGGGCGAAGAAATTATTTTTCTAAATGCAATTTTTAATTTATTAATACTACTGTTAATTGTTTGAGCTCATGAATACGTAATTAATTGAATACAAATTATAGAATTGAGCTCGAGTAAATAATTGAGATGATTAAAATAATTAATTTGAGTCTATTTGAAAACTGAGTTGATCGAAAAAATGTCATGAAAATAAGTAACATGAATTCAGAGGTTACCGAGCGAAGTTAATAATTCACCACTTGATGATTATGATTGAAGAGCACTAAATGCATGAATATTTGAGTTCATTGAGTTTGAATATTAATAATCACTTAATTTAAATGAATCAAATGAGCTCGTATAGACCAGGGTCAAGAATTTTTGAAACCAAAAAAAATAACAAGAGGATGAAACCCATTAGAAAAGGAGGGGAATATGATAAAAATGAAAGGAAATATAAAATACGGGTGATCCGAGTTCGGGAAGTGGAAGGGGGTGAGTTTTTAAGGGTACAAAATGGTTTATCTTGATTTCCGGCAAAAACTACTAGTCCTATGAAAAAAAGTTCATTGACAAAGTTGTAGGTAATGAGAAGATCTACAACTTTTGTATTACCAGTTTTTTCACATAACCTCAAAATTTAGGTAAAAAATTCAAATAAACCAGTTTTTGGTTTATTATTTTTATCTTTTTCAAAATTTTTTTTTTTCTACGAAATTTTGTGAAAACTTACTTATTACGTCAACTGGTAGAGCACTCGGCGCGATACCGAACTGGTCTGGGTTCGATTCCCAGTTCGGGCTATCTATATTTTTTTCAATTTATCTATAAATTGTCTTATTGAGAAGGTTATTTGCATGTTTGCATGTTTAGGTTTCCACTATATGAAAAAACTTATTATGTCCTAAATACACTGTAATTTATTTGATTTAAAATATTCAATTTTTTGCCTTATTTTAACTTAATATCAAAAAAGCATCCTAATTTTCAATCGAAAATTCTCGCGTCGAAATATCAGCTTTTTTCAAAACGTCGAGGAGCTTTTTGTTCTTTGAAATCATTACTTTCTGATAGTATTAAAAAAAATATACATTACTATAGTAAATGTTCTCAGAAAATGCAAAAAATGGACAAAACTCGAATTCGAAAATATTTTTTTAATCATTATGTGCAATTTTGAGCTATTTATTAAAATATATGCTTTAATTACTCAAAAAACGTAAGATTTCATGTTACATTGATAAACGAAAAAATTGCGAATCGAAATATACTACTATAATTAACAAACAAATAAGTTAATAAAGTTAATATTTAATAAGACATCTACAATATTACGAAAAAGTTGTATAATCTTCTTTAAATAATATTTGTAGATGCCTATTTATTGCTGTTTTAAGATAATTTATATACCTGAGTGAGCTACGGTAAATTTTAGCCCATTGTAAAGTATTTCATAGAGAAGTGGAGTCCGACCTAGGAGGGTCTGGGCCTTACTACAAACAATTAAATCATCCTTCATTTTGGGAAACCTCCTACCCACAGAAGGAGCAGCAGAACAAAATTGTTACAGGGCATATTATCAGCTTTAAACTTGGTTGGGTAACGAATTGACAGCAACAGATTAGGGCTGGAAGCAACATCAACGTGGCATTATGCTGAAAACATGGTTTAAAATGCACAAATTTATGCACTAATTGTCATGGTTCTGAAAATTGCTCCAATATGAAGAAAAAACCTATTAGGAAGTAAATGATTCAGATGAAATTGTGGATGAAGAACCAATGCAGACTGGAAATAACATTGGAGATGAAGAATGTGATGGTCTTGAAGATTTCGACGATCAACTAGAGTTGGAAAGGTTTGACGAATCTAACGATGACGAAATTCCTTCAAAGAGACAAAAACTAGATAACAACTGAGTAGAATTTCAGATAAGGTATTTGCATGTTTGCATGTTTAGGTTTCCACTATCTTTAAATGGTGTATTACCGTACGATGGATGGTGTGGCTCAATAAGTTATAGATCAAATTGAACGGAATATAGTATAGTGCCGGATAGCTCAGCTGGTAGAGCACTCGGCGCGATACCGAATTGGTCTGGGTTCGGTTCCCAGTTCGGGCTATCTATATTTTTCTCAACTTGTCTATAAATTGTCTTATTAAAAAGGTTATTTGCATGTTTAGGTTTCCACTATATTTAAATGGTGGAAAACCGATTTAAATAAAGTGGAAACAAAAACATGCAAACCTTCTCAATTAGACAATTTATAGATAAATACAGATAGATAACAAGATTAACGTTTTTAAAAAAATTATAATGAATAATTGAATAATTGAATCTAAATTCAATAGTACGATTTACATGTATATTTATATATCATGAGATTTTCTATGATATGAATGTAATTATAATTCAATAAATAAACTTTTTAACTGAAAAAAATTGCAGCAATCACATTTTTTTGACGAAATTGTACATAGTGATTAAATAAAAACTTTCGAGTTCGAGTTTTTTCCATTTTTTCGCATTTTCTGAGATCATTTGCTATAGTTATATATATATTTTTTATACCATCGAAAAAGTAAAGATTTTAACGAAAAAAAAACTTCCGACTTTTCGGAAAAAGCTGATATTTTGACGCGAGAATTTTCGATTGATTGTTAATGTTAATGTTAAACTCTTAAAATCGATCAAAACACTATTTTTTAGGAGCTTAACATTAAATCGAAATAACTAGAAAATTATGTGGAATCTGATAAAACTTAATTTGAGATAATTTGTAGGAAATCAAATTATCTACAATAAAGATATTGACATTTTATGACATGCCCGATAATTTCGCCGGAAAAGTAAGAAGATCTCGAAATTTACTCTAACTCGACTTCGAGCTCCAATAACTTTTGAACAGATGGATTTATCAAAAAATGATAAAACACGATTTTTGGACAGCGTCATAGGTTATTGTTTTCACCATGATTTACGAAAATCGAGTTTTTATCAGATGTCGACGTTTAGAGGTCCTAGGAAGTTATTCAGACTATTCTCAGAATGATGTTCGAGTGACTTTGTGTGTGTATGTGCGCGCGTGTTTGTGTGCAAGTGTGTGTGCGAGAGCGTGCTTGTGCAAATGTGTGCGTGCGTATGTGTGGGTAAGTGTACGTGAGTGGGTGTGCAAGTGCGCGATTGCATGTGTGTAGGTCCGAATATGTGTGTGGGTGTGTGTGTGCGTATCAGCTGATCAGTAATGTAATACGCGAGTTTTGACTTCGATTTTATTGAGTGGAGTTATTTTTTATTAATTTGTTCAAAACTCCTCTCCGGAGTTAATTTTAATCCGGTGGAATGAAATTAACAAAATATTATTTACTCTGTGAAAAGTCCTCTTCGGAGTGAATTTTACTCCGAGGGAAGTGAATAATTAAAAATTCATTCACTCCGCATTCACTTCGGATTTACTCCGCATTCACCAAACGATTTTTTTACAGTGTATAGTCGAAGTTGAAAAAAAAGTATGATTAATACAAATGTAGTGTTTATTTTTATTCTTACAATATACAAGCTTTGAAAATTTTACAATGAATCAAAGTATATAAATTTATGTGTGTATGCGCGTGTGTGTATACGTGTGTGTGCGCGTGTGTGTGTATGTGTGTGCGTAAATATACGTCATCATTTTTTTTTATTCCAGTGGAAAAATGTTATACCATTTTTAATGACGCGGATAATTGTTTGGTTTCCTTTTTTTCTCTCTTCAACAATATGGCATCTTTTCTTTTCCTCTCTTTTGACGTCCTCTTTTTTTGTTTCATTTTCCAACTTCTTTTTATACTTTTCTTCGTCTTCTTTTCTTCTTCTATTTCACCTTCTATATCTTTTCCATACTCGTTTTCTGCAGATGGAATCATCTCTTTCTTTCAATCTCTTCTTCTTCTTCTTTTTCTATTCCGCCTTCTATTTCTTCCCCATACTCTTCTCCTCTCAACACGCTTTTCTCAATCTTCTGTTCTTCCTTTTCAACGATGCTCCATCTTTCCTTCCTGTTATGGATAATTTTTTTAAATTTAATTTTTATTACTTCATCTTCATTTTCCTCTCTTCGCTTTTCTTTTTCCTAAGTTTAATTCCTCCAATCTTCTTCGTCGTAGACTTTTTTTGCTACTGTCCAGAAAGACAAGTAAACTCTGATTAAAACATCAGATTGAAATCGATTGAAAGTCAATCGGTTTTAAATTGTCGAATCGCAACGCACTCCGTCCTATCGCAACCCGGGTCAAAAATAAAACTTGATTGAGGCTCATTTCACCTTATTTTCCTTTGAAGTTATCGATTTGCTGATGATTTTTTGATACGCTGTAAAAAATTTGTAGTAAATCCGGATTTAATTTCAATCCGAATACACTCCGCATTTTTCGACTTAAATCAAATTTTTTTCAAGTTTTTGAACTTTTTTCATCTTAGTTTCAACTTATTTCAACTTATTTGTATTTTTTGATCTTAGTTTGAACTCATTTGTCTTTACTTCGAGCACGGAAGTTATTCACCTTACTTTTGACTTGCTGGACCAAGTCGAAAATAAATTATTCATTCGCCTTACTTTCGCAGAAATATAAAACAATTATTTCACCTTAGTTTTGACTTTTTCGCCTTGTAATTTAAGTCGAATAAGTCTAAACCAAGTCAATTTCGACTTAATCTTGACTTTTTCCCCTCACAGATTTGAATCACGGTGGAAACACGGTGGGTTTGTTCCATTTTACCACTTTGATTACGCGGTGTATCCACCTTGATTCCATGGTGGTGAAATAGCACAAAGCCACCGTGGAATCACGGTGGATACACCGCGTAATCACAGTGGATACACTGTGTATACCCGGTGGTGAAATGGAACAAACCCACCGTGTAACCACGGTGGATCCATGGTGTTTACACTTCCACGGTGTTTCCGCCGTGATTCAAACCTGCGACGGTCGTCATAAAGTTTAAGTCAAATAAGTCTAAACCAAGTTAATTTTGACTTAATTTCAACTTTTTCGTCTTAAATGGTGACTAAGTAAGCCAGTTACGTCTAAACCAAGGCGAAAACTCAATGTATTTCATGTCTCCGTAAAAAAAGTCGAGTTTGTCTTGTTAAAAACGGCTCCAAATTTCGACTTGGTAAACCGAGTCTAAATCAAGTTTTATTTTTGATCTGGGTAATTTCGAATTGAGATCCAATCCAAAAAATAGTATATTACACACCTAAGGAAGTAAAGTAAGAAATATCTCAGACCACATGTAATTGTTGGCCGATGCAAAGCCGAGGTTAACAAACATGTGATCTGAGGCTTTCTTACTTTACTTCCCTAGGTGTGTAATATACTATTTCTCCTCGACGGAGACGTTTCGCACAGCGGGACGAAAGCACGTAAGTTTGCGTTTTTCTTCCGGAGGGGAGAAAAAAGAACTGTTGCTGCAACAGGAATGTACTGTAGTATTTACAGGATTAGTCCTATTGCAGCCACGTGTCCATTCCTGTGACAGGAACGGACCTATGGCTGCCATAGGAGTTGTCCTGTAGAAGCAACAAGACGGATCTTGTGAAGACTATGGGGCTTTCCTGTTACAGCTACAGAGCAAGCCGTGTAGATATGACAGAACTGACCTGTAGCTGCTACAGTTCTTTATTTTTCGTGTAGAAATAATCCATACCGCAATGTGCAACTTTCTTAACTTAGCACATAGATGGCTATTATACTTACATTCATCAAAATTTGTTTGATATTACATTCATCAAAGTTTGAACATAATTTGACAAGATCCATTGGCTTCGTCAGCCCTTTGTTATATTTTTCCAGCTCACATTGAAGAATAGAATTTTTTAATTGGTCAGAACGTTGTACCCTCTGTTTTTTTTTTTTTTCAAAGCCATAAAACTTTCATATTCATTTTGAATTCGTTCTTTATATCTCATCAACGAATCTTTAATATTAAATTAAAGAAATCAACGAGCCCCCGTATCTAAGTGTTGTGTATTTGAATGTGTATATGTGTGTGTATGGTATAGCTGTAGGGTGTATGGGTATATGTTCCATAGTTGTAGGTGTGTTTATAGGTGAGCGTGTGCGTGTGCGTGTAGTACATGTAAGTGTGTTGTTTAGTTGTAGGTGTGTGTATGTGTGTACGTTTGTTGTATAGTTGTCGGTGCGTTTTTGTGTGTGTGTCGGTTTGTGTGTTGCACGAGTCGCTTGTGTGTGCTACACATTTAGAGATCTACGTGTTATTGTGTATTTGTCAACGCGTAATGTATGTCAGTGTTTCCAGGTCCTAGAAAGCTATCCTGTTAATTTTCTGATTCATATCTGTGTGTCTGTGTTGTATATTTATAGGTATGTGTGCGAGTGCGTTGTATATTTCTAGAGGCACATGTATGTGTGTGTGTGTGTGTGTGTGTGTTGTATAATTATAGGAGTATGTGTGCGTGTGTGTCGTATAGTTGTAGAAATGGGTGTGCTTGTGCGTTTGTTTGTTTTGTTAGGTGTGTCTATTTGTTTGTTTATGACTGAGTTTTTGTGTTTACGTGTGTGTTTAAATGTAGAAGAATTAGTTTAATACTAATTTATCAGTCAGATTTACTCACGAAATCACACGCTGGTGGATGATTTCTGAAGAACGAATTGATGGTCCTGTTACCTGATTCAGACCCATTATTGGTTCTTCTGAGAATCCCATGAAGGGACCATTCAATGGGCGGCCTGAGTACAAGCTATTGTCTGATAAAATATTTGAAAAATTCATACAATCGCAAATAAATTGAAATGTTATCTGCATCACCAGCAACAGCCTTATAAATGACCATAAAAGTGTCAAGAATATCCTCAGGTTTTAGAAAAGCGAGTGCCATGATTAAATTTAGGATTTCCTTGACCTTTTCATTTTGTTGTTTTTCGTAGGCACTGGTGTTGGTAGTTTCTTTTTTCAGGGCTCCTTTTTTTTTGGCATTTTTCATAATTGCCTGAAATTGAAAATTATTAAATTTCTGTGAATAATTAGAAAACGCTTGCGTGAAGATTTATACACAATCTCTTTGGTGTGATTTTTAATTATTCATAGTATCTATAGCTATAGCAGTTCAGGCTTTGAAGCTAATAGCCTATAAGGTCCAAGAATGTAGAATACTTATTATTTTCTAACTTCTCGATAAAAAAATTGAAAAGAAGGCAAGTTTTTGTTTTCTTTCGGGTTTTTGAAAATTGAATTTTCATCAGGTGGCGTCGTTTTCAGGTCATAGAAAGATATTCTGACTATTTTCAGAGTGATGTCTGCGTGTGTGTGTTGTACAATTGTAGATATATGTGTTGTATATTTGTAGGTGCCCGACTAAAATTTTTTCCTGATTTGCCTGAAGTAACATAAGGCCCTTGTCAGGTTAATATAAAGTTTGCCTTATAAGGGCAAATCTGACGAGTTCCTTATCAGGACCTCATCACGATATCCTTATTTATGAAAGAATTGTCCAATCCCTTTAAATATTTTATTTACTGGTTAAAAATTAAACAAAGTATAATACAATTATATATATGTATTTTAGGCTGTATCAAAAAAATTGACTATTTTTTTACTTCATTATATCGAAAATATTGTTGGAAATGACGAAAAAAAAATACTGTAAAAGTTTGAGCTCTTAATATTAATATTAACAGCTACTGCATCACAATTTTCTATTTCCGGTTTAAATAACATGGGGAAATTTACTTTTGAGGCTTTGGAATTTTGTAGCTCATGGTGGGACCAATACTTTTAAATGTTCGAGACATATTTGTATAGGAAATTTGACGCTCTACAAAATAGGTTTCTTATAGTTTTTCGATATTTTTAGTTCTTCAAAAGTTAATTGAAGTTAAAGCTAGATTGACGATGAATTGTTACATTTTTTAAGTTTTTTGACGCAACCATTAACTTCATAGGAAAATTTCATAGGACATTTTTTGTAGAGCATTTTATTTTCTATAAGTTATTCCAGAGAAAATTTTCGATATTTCTCACAAGTCGTAAGTTATTTGCAATTAACTGAAAATTTAATATAATTAATTTTGAGCAACGAAATTTAGATTATTTAAGAAAATTTTCAGTTAATTGCAAATAACTTACGACTCGTGATAAATATCGAAAATTTTTTTGGAGATAACTTATAGGAAATAAAATGCTCCACAAAAAAAGTCCTATAAAGTTTTCCGATAAAGTTGATGGTTGCGTCAAAAAATGTATAAATTTATCTTCAATCTAACTTTAACTTCGAATAACTTTTGAAGAACTAAAAATATCGAAAAACTATAAGAAACCTATTCCGTAGAGCGTCAAATTTCCCATACGAATATGTCTTAAATATTTAAACGTATTGGTCCCACTATGAGCTACAAAACTCCAAAAAGCCTAATATATAAATTTTCCCATATTATTTAAACGGGAAATAGAAAATTGCGATGCGGCAGCTGTTAATATTAATACTAAGAGCTCAAACTTTCACAGTATTTTTTTTTTCGTCATTTCCAACAATATTTTCGATATGATGAAGAAAAAAAAAATCTGTCTATCGGTTGACCCTGCGGGCCAGCCCTAAAACTGCCCGCTGTTTCTAGCTCGAGGAGCAGCACGGATTTTTCACGTCTTCATAAGTTATTTTATGACATCATAATGAATATAGCATTTACACTCACACGATCACACATGTGTGTCAGCGCAGTGGATAACATCAAGGACTTTCAATCGGAAGGATGCAGATTCGAGCCCAGCAGTCATCGGGGTTTTGTCATCAATAAAAAACTCGTTTGCTTCCTCTAAGTAATGCTCTTAATACATTAAATTACTTTTCAGATCGAATTGTAATTTTATTTTTTTTATTTTCGCAATTTAATAATTTTTTTTTAATTATTACTAATAAGGCAACTCTGATAAGGATTTGATGAAAATATCCTGGTCAGGACCTGATAAGGACTTCATGGGTCATTAGCGTTACATTCATATCACTTCCTCGTCAGGATATCCTGATCTAGACCTTATTTGAAATAAGGTTAACCTGATAAGGGCTTTGTCATGTCCTTATGAGAAATTCTAGTCGGGTATGCTGTATAGTTGTAACAGTGTGTGTGTGGTATAGTTATGTGAATATGTATTTTTGTAAATAATTTTTGAATTTATAGTTTAAAATTCTTAATTTTGCTTACATAATTTAATTAAAAAATTTGCAAAATCATCAGTTGCCGGATTTTAATGCCCTTTGGCAAAACATTAAATGTAAAATCAAGGCAAAATTCTTCATTGTCAGAAGCGAACTTTACTATCGATTTAACAAATTGTGGGACATGGAGTATCACTGATGAGAATCCATCTGAAGACTTGACTATTGTTGCACTAAAGTGCCCCTGGGAATAGTCAAGCAAATGAGCCCATTCTTCATTGTTCAAATGTAACCCAAATTCTTCTAAAGTTTTCGGAATCGGTGGCTGTATAAAACTCCGCTGTCGTCTCATGGTGCGGCATTTCTACTTATAAGAGAGTAGGTTCAATTCAAGGTAGCTATGTATTACACAGGAAAATTACTATTTAATACTTTACCAGATAAAGAGAGATACTTATATACACGGTAGAACAATAGGTGCTGCCACAGGACTTGATCCTGTGAGAGCAACAAGACAAAATCCTGTTGCAGCAACAGGAAGTTCAGAAATTCATTTTAAGAAAGAATATTTACGTTTTAAGGGTCTCGACAAAAGCTTGACGAAGATTCCTCTGATTAGGATTCTTCACAGCCCTGACGAGATCTTGGTGAAAATTTTTTTTGGACACCAGGTTTTCATCGGCCTGATGGTTGTGGGATTGAAAATTTTGAACAAAATTCCCGTCCATATCAATTGTCACCGTCACACGACAATTGTTCTCTCCAGTGTGAGGTCGGCGGCGTCGAATACATTCGATCTCCCTGAGATAAAAAAGTTTATGAAAACAAGACATAAAAAAATAATGATTGCCTATCGAGATAACTACACTGTAAAAAGTGCGGTGTTGAAAATGGACTCAATTTAACACCGCGTTGTGTTAAAATGAAATAACACCGGTGTAGGCGATGCAATTTGGAGGTGTAAAAATACTGGCATTGAATCGGTTTAAAAAAAATTCAACTTATAGTAATTAGAAAAAAAAAGGATTACATGCAGAGAAATATAAAAATTTAATAAATATTATATAAAGAAAATTTTTATTTTTCTATGTACTTATTTATAATTATTTATGTTATACGTCATTTATTAAAAAATTATACAATTTTACGCCCATCATTTTAATTACCAATAATTTAATTAATAGTTAAAAACACTGCTTAACTGCAGTGATAGAGTAACTGAAAATATTCACAAAGTAAAATATGTTCAACACCGAAAAATATTTAAACACCGAGATTTTTTTTAACACCGGTAAAGAACAACTACACTACCTGAATTTACTCCGTTTTTTTTTACAGTGTAAAAATTGATAATTTCATTAACTAAAGGTAAATTTAACATTGTGGAGTTAACTATAAATAAAAATATTAAAATTACAATTAATTCAATACTTACTTAACCGGTTGATTATCGAGCATCCGATATCGTCCTTTTCATATGAACGAAAACCCATCAAAAATTTTTTTTTCATTAAATTTCGCCGTCAAAGCTAATTTAATATCGTCAGAGATATTTTTAGCCATTTTGACGATAAAACTAAATAAAATAAAAAATAAACTATATACAAATTATATAGAATTTGAACAGCGAAGAATGAAACGCAATTTAAATTGATGAGAAAAAAATAATATTTCGAAGAATAAAAACTTATTTATAACGATCAAATGTAATGCGTTAAATATTATAAATAAACAGAAACGAGGAGATTGTAAATGCAACAGATTATTATTCCACAAAAAAAAAAAAAACAGACTTTATTTTAACCATACGATTCACAGATTGGGTATAAATTGCTCTACTGAAGTTGGTTGAAATCAGTGCTTAGTTATAGATAAATAATAAACAATTGAATCGAATAAATTTATTTTCATATATTATGCATCAATATTCACTTCTTTCAACTCATGATTTTAATTCCAATAATAGTACACTTAAAAATTTCCGCCGATGGTTTTTTCATTTTATATTTCAAAAGAAATTAGAAAAAAAAATTTTTTTCTAATGATTTCTAAGCCGTAATTTAAAAATGATACTGTCAGTAATAAATAATGTAATTTCTTCTACAATAAATAATTTCCAATTAAATGAATAATCACCACCAAAAGTTTTTAGCAGAAAAAAATATTTTGAATTACAAGTAAAATTTTTTTCAAATATACAAAAGTAAAATTTTCTAAATGTTTACTCATCGTATAATTATTTTATAAATATTCAAATATTTGAGAAAAAAACACAATTGATTCTTTGTCCAAAAAAAACGATTCATTAACGCTGTGGATTAAAATACATTTTAATGCCAAGCTCTTAGAATCGATCAGAACACTATTTTTTAGGAGCTTGACAATAATACAAAATAACTAGAAAATTATGTGGAATCTGATGAAACTTTATTCAAGATAATTTGTAGGCAATAAAATCATTTACTATAAAGATGTTATGATATGTCCGATATTTTCGCCGGAAAAGTAAGAAGATCTCGAAATTTACTCGACTTCGGGCTCCAATAAGTTTCAAACAGATGGATTTATCGAAAAATGATAAGAAACGATTTTTGTGGAGTGTTAAATTCCCTACAAAAATATATGCTAGGATTATCTGTACAATAAGCCATTGCCGAGGTAAAAAATTCCAAACTAAAACATTTTTTTTCCTCATGTTATTTAAATAGGAAATCAAGAATCGTGATGAGCTTCCTCTAAAACTTGAGTTTAAAAGCTGATCTTCTAACAGAATTTTTATTTTGTCATATACTATCGATTTCTGGTTGTGCCCAGAAAAAAAAAAAAATTTGTTTTTTGACTATATATATATATATATATATATATATATTGGGACGTTATTTTTCGTATGGGGGTCAAATCAAAGTGAACGTCACAAACACCAACGGATTTATTGTATTTACGAGCATGGTAATTCAAGACTTATAATTTAGCTTACAGTAATTTACGATTTTTATACAGATTTTTGATTAAGTTATAGTTTAAGAATTAAATATGGAGTAACGTTTGGCTACAGTTATGAATTTTTGGATAAAGAAAATAAGAATTAGAATCAGAATTATTGAAAATTATTATGGGATATGCTTTGAGATTAAAAGTTGGGAAAATGATTGTTTGAGTTTTGGATTTTTAGTATTTTGAGTATGTGGACGAGTCAGTGTTACCGTGGAGCGGGACTTAAATTAGTCACCCGGTATCATCTGATGATAGAACCTAGTTCTATCCCTCTGAGACTTCTTGGTTGATTGCAGAGGTCTAGCTGAGATGCTAGTGCTCCAGTATATAAGGAATTTGACGGATGCAGAATGGGATCAGTTTTGGAGTTTTGGTTTGGCAGGCCTCAATAGTAATTTTGTGACCGTTGCTGTTGTGGAAGCCGTTTGGTCATTTTTAAATTATTAGTCTGACAGGCCTCAGAGGACAAGTCATGACCACTTGTACCGCTGAGGAAGTCATAGGTCACTTAGTTTATAAGTTTTATGATCCCAGCTGAAGTTTGTTCCAGGAGAGCAACTGCCAAGGATATCCATACTCAGAATGGGTTTAGTACGTACGTTTGGTGAGGACTTGAGCCTCCAGTTACCGTTATAGTAAAGATTGAGTTGGATTTGAGAATTTAGAATATAGAGGTCAGTTATTGATAACGATAAGATTGAGTTTGGGGTTTTAGAATTGAGAATTGAGAAGGAGAAGTCGAAGGGAGACCTTCGAGGAGTACGGACGTGGGCATTCGACTCTAGTCGCTTGAAGCGAGTAGACGTGTGCAGTAATGGCGCTACAGTTCAAGGCATTGCGGAAAGCTACAGATTAAGAATATTGCTACAGAAGTATTGTTTAAAAACAGTGTAAGACGTTACTTGACATTTATTCACCAGACATCAGGTATGAACTAATTATTATAAATAATTACTCGAGTTCGAGTCAGAAGTCTTGAGGTATTATGCTCCTGTTTTAATTAAAGAAAAGATTTTAAAATCTGAGAGAATCATAATAAATATGTTTGATTGTTAAACCAATTAGTGTCTAATTAACATCGAAATGAGACCCATGTACGTTAGTTTTACGATTTTGCTAAAGAGAATGTTCTAGAGTATCGAGTCTATAATTATCGTTCTAGTTTACCAAATATTATTTGATTATCATTTAGTTCTAGTTAATTAAGTGATTTATTTGTAAGATATCGATACGTATCGTTTAGACGTCAATTTACTTTCTGTTAAGATTAATTTTAATATATTCAGCATTCGTTATAGAGAAAAATATTATTTGTACTGAGCTATCGTATTTCATTTATTGTTAAATAGAGTTTTGAGATTATTTGTTGTTAAATAAAAGTTGCAAATTTAAAAATGAATCTACATGACTTTGGGAATGATGTAACCCGGACCACTCCCTCTCTCCATAAACCTACACACTGAGCGACACCATGGCATACCGTAACTCTGCTTTTAGTTTTCCAGTCTCCGTTTTGTTTTGCTAATAAGTTCTGAGCACTTTGTTAAGTTTTAGTTTTAGTTTTGTCTATGCGTGGTTTTGGTGATAATTCCACAGATCAAAAATTATCCAAAACTTCATGATTTACTGGTTCGGTGATTCCAGTGATAAAAATTACCTGGCGCCCTATTCGTATTGAGACTGGAGGCTAAAGGCAGAGAACGAAGTTATAGCGCAGAAATTAGCGTCTAGTTTTTGTGTTATAATATATATATGGGTTTTATTTTCAAGATTTGTAAATTGAGTTATTCTTAAAAGTGCTTTTTCTAATTCTTAAAAATTTTTTTCTTATTTAAAAATAAAAATTTTTTTTTTTTTTTTATATATATATATCTAGGGTCTTATTGTAATTCTCTGAACCTATAAAGTTTTAGAGGTTTTAAGTGTTTTCAAAATAAACAAAATTGTAAAATACTATAGTTAAAACTGCGAGTGAATAAAACGAAACTAAAATGTTCTTAAAAGGACTCAAATAGAAATTTTCTCAATGTTTAAGTTGTTTATTGTGGGGTTCAATACTCAGTATTGTCTCCACCGAAACACGTGTTGTTTTTTTTTTCTTAAACTGTGGCTGTAATATTTGGGTGTACCGCATACATAGATGAAAGGTCCTTTGTACCACTCAAGGACTCGAGGTCATAAACGAAGCTTAGAAAATAAAAATTTTATTATTTTTCTTTCCCTTTTTTTTTCATTATAAGTTATCTAGCTGCACCAATGTGCACTAAAGATATTCCCATGTTTCGAAAGAGAATAAAATAAAATATATTATTTTTAAGAGTAAATATTTCTAAGAACAAAATATCTAAGTCATAAAAGTAAAAGTTTTTGTAGATGGAAACTTATTTTTGCTCAGAACATAAAACTTAATCCGATCCTATGAATAGTTCTTTTTATAAACATTTTTTTTGTTCTCTGATACTCATTAAATTATATTCTTAGAGATTGAATTTCGATAACCCAAAAGTATTCACGCGGTGAGACTGCTAGGTGGGCATAAACATAAGATAAATTATTTTATTTATTATATCGCTGACACGAGTAAAATGATATCTATACTTTGTAGTTATTCAATATTTTATTTTTCGTTTATATATTATATCATTAATTCTGTTTAGTATTTTTTTTTTTTTTTAAATTCGTAAGCACTTTATTCAAAATTTTCGTCGTTGAAATATGATATTTCCTGCGATAAGACGGCTCGGATGCTTATCTAATTGTTTGAGTAATAATATCTGGACGAATACGAATATTTGCAAAATCTAGCTTCTCTCACCTCACTTAAGAATTCTCATTGGCCAGCTCTCAACTTTCACTTCTCTTCTCTCAATCAAGTCATCTCATTGAAGCGCAGATACCGACTTTTCCCACTCCGAGGAGAACATTCTAGAACCCGACTCTCGGGTATAAAAGAAGGGGATCTGAGAGCAGCAGCGCATTCATTCTTGATCAGTCCAATCGAAAAAAGTCCTCTCACATAGCGAGCAAGGCTATCGGCTGTAACTAACTAGTAGATATTCAAGCGAGCAAGGCTTGAATATTCTCCAGCTACTTCTCAACAACAATAGTTTTTTCCAGAACAAACTTTCAAGTTGTCTTAGCTGTTTTCAGAGCTAGTCAACCAGACCTCCAGGTCAAACGTAAAACATCACGCCATTTCAACGGTTCTTTCAAGAACCAACTCATCGTCATCTCAAACTCTTAACGCAAAACTCAACGGTCTTTCTCAAGACCACAACGGCCTTTTTCAAGGCCACCAAATTTATAACGTAAGACTTCGCTTCAATAGAGTTAACAATCTTACCGGCAGGCTACTCCTCATACAGATATATCGGATACAGAAATAGAAAGCAGCGAAACAGAAGACGAATGGGGTTTTCGGGATAATCTGTTAGCTAGGAAAATCGGTGAAAATGTTGTTGAAACGCGTGACAGATTAATCATGACTAAAGATAATGTTGTAATATTCGTAGCGTCAAATAGAGAATCTTGCGATGAAGAAAGTGTCGAGTTCATCGATTTAATTCACATTCCCGAAGAATTCGAACGCGGGAGAATCTATCCGGTAGTATACAAAACAAGCAGAAAATGCTTTATTTGCGTAGTAATACTCACCCAATGGTACCCAGCTACCATGGATGGTGTTGAACGGGTATTAGACGCTTTATACGTATCTGCTGAAACACTAGACATAAAATCATTTAGTATAGCTAAATCGAGTCAAAAAGATAAACTTAATTAGAAAGCAATACAGAATTTATTAATAAATAAATTTAGTGATACACAAATTAAAATAACTATTTGTTTACAAATTGTAAAAATACCGGATCGAAATGATATCGAAAGAACATTAAATGAATACCATGCGGCTCCTGCTGCTGGGCATAAGGGTACAGGTAAGACATACATAAATATTCGGTAGCTGTACCTTTAGAACAGACTACGGCAGTGGAAGTTGGCAATGCTAGGTGGATCTGCTATTTTGGACCACCAGGGGCATTGTTAACCGATCAAGGTTCAAACTTCTTATCGAGTTTGATAAAACAAGTCGCTAAGAAGTTCAGAATTAAACAATATCACACCACATCGTACCACCTCCAAAGCAATGGTTCGATCGACAGATCACACCATGTATTTACAGAATATTTAAAGCAATACACAGATAAGCATCATGATTGGGACGAGTTGTTGGAGGTGGCTACGTTTGCGTATAATACCAGTCAGCATGAGGGGACTGGTTTCTCTCCATATCAATTGGTATTTGGTAAATTTGCCAGACTCCCATCATGCATGCCAGTCGGCGATGAAACTAATATAAGTCATAGAGAATATTTAGAAAAATTATTCAATAAAATACATAGAGCTGAACAAATAGCAGCTGAAAACCTAAATAAATCTAAACAAAAATCTAAAGAGTACTATGATTGAAATATAAAACCCGAACAGTTGAAAATCGGTGACCAAGTTTATTTACTTGTAAAACTGCGTAAAGGGAAAGTAGACCCACGCTATAGCGGTCCACATAACGTAGTAGTAATATTACCTGATTAAAATGTAAAAATTAATATAGGGAGCCTCCCAAAAGAGATTTCATATTAATAAATTGCGGAAAACTCGTTAATTGTCACAGATAATACAAAGAAAAAATTTGCGGAACAAAATGATGAAGTTTTGGCCAGTTTTCATTGCCTTTGTGGCTCTCCTTCCCTCTGCACATGAGCTACTGGGGTACGGCTGTGGCGGAGGAACTCTAAATTTAACAACGATATTATTATAAGATGTAGAGGAATGTGATATTCAAGAAATCAAAGTTAAAACTGAAAATATTAAAATACAATTGTTAAAAACTATAGACTTTAAGGAAGTAGAGATTATAGAATGTAGAGTTGAGATCGGTCGACAAATACATCGCTTTCGAATGCATTCTCATTCCTCAGTCGTTGCTAATTACCGTAGAATCTATCTATTAGATTTAAGCGAATCATTATGTCACCATATGTAGTATCCGGGGTCGTTCCCTCTGGCATACAACGTTCCAGTTAACGGCCTTCAGCGGAATTCAACTAAACATCGACATGTCATGCTGGGTGGATCCCTGGGTAATGATGGCGCGTGTGAAGGCACCTAGTACAGCGACCCCTTTGGAGATTGGCTTAAAGTAGCAGTGGATGCTAATTTATATATCACCGTTAATAAATATATGGGTCGTGTAGACATTAAATCGGGATTGGTCGCTCTGAGGTCAGGGCATGAATGCAACTTAAAAGATTTGAAATGCGGAGATGAGGCAGGATATTCGGCGTTTTGGCGAGACATTCCTGCAAACAGCTGTCCACTTACCAAGTTTGGAGTTTTATATGAGGGGATAGCCACTCATATCATTGCAAGCGCACCGAATCCAGATGTATACACAGTTATCACAGAAGACATTACATTCGCGTTGGCTAGGAAGGTGGTACACGACCTGTGTGGGTTCAGGATCATCAGTACAGATCATTCAATATTGTTCGTCGTCGAAGAAGGGGGGGCATCCAATAATGGAAAAGTTGAAGTTGACAATATGGACATTTTTACCTACATCAACTCAAAATTTGTATATGCTGAAAGACACATCCGGTTGCAAATGAAAAGTCTGAAGCCGGAAACAGAACCCAGCTGGAGTTACGACGAACCAACACATCTAGCTCAAAGTGGAGCCTATTCGCAAGAAGATATGGAGATATACCGAGATCGCATCATATTTCCGGTGGAAAGAGAAGCATTATCAAATTCAATAGCCAGGGGTGTAACGGGAAGATCAACCGGGGACAAACAAATATCACACTGAGAGAAAAGTGCTTAGTAACCTGAACTATTCAGCGACAGATATAAAAATATAGTCTCCTTAACCAATCTTTATTGTTACTGGAACTATATACTAGTGCAAATCAACATTAAAAAATAGTTACATGAACTAAACTCAAGAAACTATTTTTTCCTTATTGTGATCATTACGAAAAATTGATCTTCTTAAATCAAAGGTAAGTAGTAAACACAATACTACCTTTACTATTGACTCAATTAAAGTACAATAGCCACATTAACTATGTAATCTTAGTGACTGGTAGATAGTTGGTAGAAATAGTCTTAATAGTTGACTCGACTAAGAGTTTAGTTGACGTCTCATATAACTGCATTTGATTAGTTCCTTTTACTACTGATAAAAGTATCAACTATACTACTTCATCTTAGTTCCCTAAACAGTCAATTTCAAGTTTATTTATCAATTTTAGGATACTTTTGCTGACTAACAATCGAATGTTGAAAACAAATTCAAAAAAGAATATAGTTATGAGGGCTACAAACATGTAGTTACTCTGACAATATATTTATATTTAAATAATGTACAACTGCTTCAGTGTTATTCAACAAAGGAAAAAGTACTTGCAACTATTTTAATTTATTTAATGTTGAATAGTTGAAAAAATAATTTCAATAGTTGATTTAACTTATAGTATACAGAAAGATTGGAACCCGACTGGTTACTGTTTTGCACCCAATTCAGTACAGTGCTGGAAAAAAATGCTTCATTGTGGGGCAGCACCACACTGATTACTGTGCAGAACCTGACTGAGTGCGATGCTGCACCACAATCGAGTATTTTTTTCCAGCACAGTACGAAGTCAGGTAGAGGACAGTAATTATACTCAAGTCCCAATATTTTCGTGTATAGTTAGTGATGTTGTGCTTTTTGATATTCGCTCGAAATATTTAAAATATTTTTTCTTTAACACTATAAGATTTATAAGCATTGTTAATTTTATTTGTAATGCTACACAAAAATCATCGTTCTATCGATCAATTTGGTCTTAATAGACTAATGAATTCTTGGGTTTTTACAACGAAATGTTCATTTTATAATCATGTATCAGTTTAAAATCTTGAAGATAAATAAAGAATCTAAGGGCTCTAGCGTCACTATGCCACGCCATTCGAATTCTCGCTCATCTGATCTCAATTAAAATAACAAATTCTTATTAGACATCATTGGTTTACTTAAATACTAGAATGATTACTAACTTAATAGAGTGATTCCCCGAAGATAACTACGTAACCTATTGGGTTTTATATGTAGAGTGAAATATTTTTAATTATTCTAATGTTAAAGTTGATCTACTGGTTAAATTTTATCTTGTAATTCTTCCCTGTGAAAAAATTTTATAAAATTTTTACAAAATTGAGACAAATGCATGGATAACATCCCCTCAAGATCTTAAATCTGTGAGATCCTACAGAGATTTTATGTATGCATTAGTTTACATTTTATGAAATTTTTATGGACGTTTTTTACAGGATTTACCATAAAATGGCAGATACTGAACAGGAAAGTTTTGTAAACGTGATCAACCAAAATCCATCCACTCCAACTGCTGCATCGACTTCCAATCAATTGTCATCAACTGTAAGTCATGACGGAAATGATATCCATGAGGCTAATTTCCTTAGAAACACATTGATTCAATGGAATCTTCAAGAATATTTTAATGTTTTTGAACGTAAGTGCCAGGTGTTATACTTTAGTTGGTAAAATAAGGTTAAAGCCCTTATACCCGCTCACTTTTCATTGGAGTGAGATAAAATCACTCAATATAAATTAATAAATGAGATTAAAAACCATATTTTTTCTTTTTTATTGTTATTTTTTGATGTTTTAAGTATTTGGATAAGATTTTGGTTTGAAGAATAATGTTGATAATCAATTACTATCAATTTTTCAAATAAGATCCTTGAGTGTACCCATAGTCGCTCACTCAAAGTTGTCATGTACCATTCGATCATTTCTCGATCAACACATGGCCCTATAGTCAATCAAAGACAATATTTATTAAACTATGATAAGTTTATTGATTTGGAAAATAATTGATAAATTATATGACTTGACTCTTCCATAGTATAAAACTTCATAAATTTTCAAAATGTATTTAATAAGATATAGTTATAAAAATTCTTAAAAAATTTGACGTAACCTTAATGTAATTAAACTAATGAATGTTAAAGTAGAAAATGCCCGGCTGAGCGCGATTTTGAAAACCGTCGCATTTAATTTAAATTTATAATCTATTTTAAAATAATTTGATACATTATATTTTAACATATTTAGATTCACAAATTATTGTTTATCAAAAACAATTCTTTTAGTTGAAATTTTTTTTATAACAATTGGAAAAAAATGCTTTAAACAGTTAAAGTGAATGATTAATGGTACCGAGCGGGTATAGCGGCTTTTGGCTTACTTATTAGTTATTCTAGCCTCTATTATTTATAAAAATCCCACTATTGACATCTTACTTTATTTTTAATTTTATGTTATGAACTGTGGCATTACCAACAATCGTACACATTTTTAAATTATTAAAGATAACTTTATTATTTATGTACCGTAGAAAAATGCTTATAGTAGCAGAAAAAGAATAAACATATGTTAATGTTCGGAAGTAACTCATCAACTCGGATCTGAGATCCGCATCTTAGGATGCCTCTCCATGGTCCGCGCCTTCTCCCACCTCACTACCCGACGTCTCATTGGTCAACTCTTAAGGTTTCCCTTTCTCCTCGACTCCGAGATTTCTCATTGGAGCGCAGATACCGACGCCTCCCACTCCTCGGAGAACTTTCTCGAACCCGGCTCTCGCGTATAAAAGAAGGGACAATCAGAGCGACAGCGCATTAATTCTTGAGCAGTCTGACTGGCAAGAATATCTCAACTGATAGCGTGCAAGGCTATTGCGATCTAAACTTACTAACTACTCAAGTGCGCAAGCTTGTTTAGTCTCCAGCTCTAATCTCAAACCAAATCAGTTCTTTTGAGAACTCTCCACCAGTTGACTAGTACTTCTCAGCGCTAGCCAACCAAACCTCCGGGTTTCGTAAGATACTTCTCGTTGACGAGTTCTCCAGCTAAGTTGACTAGCACTTCTCAGCGCTAGCCAACTCGACCTCCGGGTCAAGTAAGAAAACTTATCATACCAGTTCTTCTCAGGACTTCTCTGCAACTAACGTAATATTCAAACCAACGGTTTTTCTCAAGACCAAATCGGCCTTTCTCAAGGCCACCACATCACTCTTACGTAAGATTTTCTCTTCAATACAAATCAATTAACCGGCAGACTACTCGTCTGAACAGTTAATAAGAAAAATAATATCTACTCGAGTATGTCGATGCAGCTCTTGAGCGTTCAGTTCTTAAACTAATTCGGTTCGAAAATCAATTCTTTACAGAGCCTTTTTTTGAGCTTTTTCATATTAAATAAAAAAAAAAATTTTTGTTTTCGCGGATAAGTCTGACAATAAATAATATTACACCTATTTACTGTAAATTTATTACTCATCAAGTTTTAAATGACTATTGTATAGGGTTGATTTCAAAGAGTTTTTAAGATTTATTTATAATACAAATAAATTATTATTATTATTATCATCATTATGATTATTGATAGTAATAAATATCCTTAAAATTTCCAAATTCACCTTCAATAGGAGAAAAAATAACCAAGGATTTCTTACTACAAATGCCAGATGATTATATTAAAGAACTCATTCCTCTTTATGGAGATCGTCACCGATTTATACTCAATAGGAAACGGTTATTAGAAGAGTTTGTACGTATCTGTTATGTCGAATATCATTAATGTCTTTACTAAAGGTTTACACTTTATTTTAGCTGATTGAAATAATAATAATTTAATTTACATTGTTAACTTCCCGCTGAGAAAATCACCAATTTTCAAAAAATTCGGGAAGTTGGTTTCACCCCGATTTTCAAAAACCGGGTTTTTATCATATGTCGACATTTGAAGGTGCTAGGATGCTCTTCTGACATTTTCGGAGCGATGTCTGTGTGTGTGTGTGTGCGTGCGTGTGTGTGTGTGTGTGTGTGTGTGTGTGTGTGTGTGTGTGTGTGTGTGTGTGTGTGTGTGTGTGTGTGTGTGTGTGTGTGTGTGTGTGTGTGTGTGTGTGTGGATGTAAACCTCTCATATCTTTTTGATAAATGAACCGATTTAGATGGTTCTTGCGGCATTCGGAAGATATTTTCTGAACTTAGATTTTCAAAGAAATTTTAGACCATTTAGTCAAATAAAGTCTGAGATATTTAAGAAATACGAAAAAAAAAAATTTTTTTTTCGTTTTTTTTTGATATTGTGAAAACTGTCGGATCGATCAATTCCAAAATCTAATCAGCTCTAGAACTCGATAAAAGCTTTCGATTGCCCCTAAGAACGTCTCAATCAGATAATCCGTTCAAAAGATATCGTCGACGAAAGAAACAGTAGAAAACGGTTTTTTGCAAATATCGTCGAAACGACAAAACCAATCATTACCAAAATTTTATCAGCTCAAGACCTCAATAAAACACGTCGATTGCCACCTCAACCGTCTTAATCGGTCAATTGGTTTACGAGATATCGTTGATTAAAAAAATAGTGAAAAACGTTATTTTCCAGATATCTACAGAGAAATTGAATCATTCGATTTTAAAATCTAATCAGCTCTAGAACTTAATAAAACGCGTCGATTGCCGCCTCAACCATCACAATCGGTTAATTCGTTCGCGAGATATCGTGGGAGATAGAAATGCTAAAAAATGTTTTTTCAGAAAACAATGGCATACAAAAGTATTCTCGAGCTCGAAGAGCTTGAAAATGTATCCAGAATAATGTTTTCGAGCTCAACGAGTTCGAAAACAGTGGGAAGTTTTGGGGCTGGCCCGCAGGGTTAACCGATAGACCGATTTTTTTTATAGGAACCACGGGCACCAGTAGAAATTGCATATGTGCCTGGAGATCAATTGAAAAGTCTTTTATAGTCATCAGTTCAAGGAAAATGCATTCTTGATCAGTCAGATTTAACTGAGAATGCTGACGAGTTAACGAAGATTATTGGGGATCACATAATATTTTAGAATAAAGGAATATAGTAAGTAGTACAGAACCTTCTTTAACTTTTCGCTAAGAAAATCGACGATTTTCTAAAAATTCGGGAACCCAGATAGCATAATGACGTCTTGATGAGTTCTGAACGAGCAACTATTTAGGATTTGGATGTCTCATCAAAATCTTCGAGAAGTTCTCAAGATGTCGAATGAGCCACCTAGCGAACTCAGTAAGACGTCTCTTTTTGAAGACATCTTACGTCTTTGAGAACTCTTTTTATTCACAAAAAATTCGTTTTTCTCACTTCGCAAATAAGACTTTAGTATGAATTTACTACGACGTCTTAAAGAGCTCCTTCATAAAGAAGTTAAAAAAAAGAATACATTTAGACGTCACAAGACTGACGTCTTATTTATGGAGCCTTTAAGAACTCTTACTTAAGAGTTCTTAAAAATGACATCTTTAAGAAGTCAGTATAAGACTTCTTGAGGACGTCTTCAAAAAGACCAAGTAAAGCAGTCATTCCGACTTGAATGCTGTCTGGGGATCCTTAACTTCTTTTATTAACTATGAAAAACAATAACTGCTAGCAGTTTGCGTTTCTAGATTTTCAAAATATTTTATTTTTATTGCAGTGTAACAAAAGAACAATATTAATTCCGGAGAACAGAAGTTCAAGCTATATGGCCTGACGAAAATGTAACAGACTGGTACCAACGTGGCCGACTGAGCTTTACGTTTCTGGCCACGTTGGTACCAACGTAAAGCTCAGTAGTTGAGCTGGGGGAGTTCACCCTCCCCCCCGATAAAACAGATTGTGGGTTCTAGTCCGTGCTAAGTTACCGACCGAGGGTAACCTGCTTGCAGTCGGTGTACTGGCGGTCGGTATGGATATCGACAGTCAGTTAGTTCTGTTTTATCATCTGTATGGATATCGGCAGTCGAGTATGGATATTGGTAGTCGAGTATGGATATCGGCAGTCGGTAAGTTCTGTTTTATCATCTGTATGGATATCGGCAGTCGATCAGCTTGTTTTAGCAGTCGGTAAGACCTCTTACCGGCTGTAATTTGCTTTCGAGCTCATTTTTAAGGGACTTTTTGAGCTAATGGTTACCATTTTAAGCTCATATCGATTTTCCCGGTCGAATTGAGCTCTTTTTTGGACTAGATGTCGCATACAGTCTGTTTTGAGTAGGAAATTTTCAAACAAAAGAGACTTCGTGATGGCGCTCAAGGCTGATGATTTCCAGTCTATCAGCCTTGAGCGTCATCACGAGGTCTATTTACATCTCCAACCGATGTTTTATATATTGAAACTGGGGTATGTATGGGTACATGCGAGAAGCATGCGAAGAGCACGCCATCTAGTGGTTTAGTTCCCCCCACTCTTTTTTCTAAAGATTGCGTCATCCAACAGGTCTGGACTTGTTTTCCTTTTTTTGTGACGTCATTCGACAAGTCTGAACTTGTTTCAAAGTTTAAGTAGGGGATACAGGTTTGTGCGCTGAGCTCAAGAGCTCGCATCCAGTCAGTCTACGCTGAGAAGAGTTGGAGTGAACATATCGCTCCCCGTTATTTTATACACTAATGCAAAAAATTGAAGGAGCAGAAAAATTTTATAAAATTTTTAGTGATTTTTGGAAGGCTGTAACTTGGTGAAAAAAAATCGTATCGAAAATTTAAAAAAAGCATTTTATAGCTTGAAATCTCTAGTTTAGGTGTATTTTTTTCAAAATTTTTTAAAAGCTCCGATTATTGCGCAAACATGAGAAATACCGCGAGCCAAAAAATTTCTAAATTTTTTTTTTTTTTTTCGAAGAGCCCACGGACCGCGAAAAAATTCTATTAACTAAACGAATGCATACATCGTTTAGCAAATTTATTCAGCTTCAATTTGGTTTTTTTTTTAACCTCGTAGGACGATTTGTCGCAGAGATATAAGCCTTCAAACAGAAAATGATCCTTTTGGCTTTGATCTTCGATGTTTCAGGTATCAATGATCGCACAGAAAGTTGAAGGGCGGCGTTGAAAACTTGAATGAATTCCCTACAAGACCCTGTCATCATTTTTTGAAAAAAAAATTTTTTTTATTTTTAACATCCATTAGAAGAAAGTACAAAAAAATGACTTTTTTTGGTTTTTTAGTAAATCAACCGCTACTCTGCAAATATCGATAAAAAAAATAATGTTGCCAGGGACTTTTTTAGCTTAATGTACCCCTAAGACCCCTGTAAATTTTTAAATTGATCTATCGAACCGTTTTTTGGGAATCATCGATCAAAGTTTAGCTAAACAATTAAAGGAGCAAGTTTTGTTCCTTTAATTGTGTAATCATAATCAAATTGAAAAAAATTTTTTTTTTCGACTTTTCTCAAATTTTTGCGTTGGTAACTTAGCAAATGAAAGGAAATGACAAAAAAAATAAAAAATTTCCAAAAAATGTCAAAAAAAAAAATTTAGAACACAAAAAACAAGTTTCAACTTTTTTTTTTCTTCGATTTTTTTTGACATTTTTTGGAAATTTTTTATTTTTTTTGTCATTTCCTTTCATTTGCTAAGTTACCAACGCAAAAATTTGAGAAAAGTCGAAAAAAAAAATTTTTTTCAATTTGATTATGATTACACAATTAAAGGAACAAAACTTGCTCCTTTAATTGTTTAGCTAAACTTTGATCGATGATTCCCAAAAAACGGTTCGATAGATCAATTTAAAAATTTACAGGGGTCTTAGGGGTACATTAAGCTAAAAAAGTCCCTGGCAACATTATTTTTTTTATCGATATTTGCAGAGTAGCGGTTGATTTACTAAAAAACCAAAAAAAGTCATTTTTTTGTACTTTCTTCTAATGGATGTTAAAAATAAAAAAAATTTTTTTTTCAAAAAATGATGACAGGGTCTTGTAGGGAATTCATTCAAGTTTTCAACGCCGCCCTTCAACTTTCTGTGCGATCATTGATACCTGAAACATCGAAGATCAAAGCCAAAAGGATCATTTTCTGTTTGAAGGCTTATATCTCTGCGACAAATCGTCCTACGAGGTTAAAAAAAAAACCAAATTGAAGCTGAATAAATTTGCTAAACGATGTATGCATTCGTTTAGTTAATAGAATTTTTTCGCGGTCCGTGGGCTCTTCGAAAAAAAAAAAAAAAATTTAGAACTTTTTTGGCTCGCGGTATTTCTCATGTTTGCGCAATAATCGGAGCTTTTAAAAAATTTTGAAAAAAAAAAAACTAAAACAAGAGATTTTAAGCTATAAAATGCTTTTTTTAAATTCTTGATACGATTTTTTTTCACTAAGTTACAGCCTTCCAAAAATCACTAAAAAATTTATAAAATTTTTCTGCTCCTTTAATTTTTTGCATTAGTGTATTTATGGCTGATTTAAGTGAAAGTGAAAAGATTTTTTCGCAATAATTACCCGTTTGCTGAAAGTTTTGAAGATCTTATTGAAGGGTTTTTTGGTGACGTGCCTCCCGAGTCTATCGGTAAATTTATTGACGATATAATCGCGTTAGCGAAAAACACAGACATTATTCACATTGTTCGATTAGAACCATCGTGTGTAAGCTGTCACGATAGGAGGATTTTCTCCAGAAGATTAATTAAAACTACTAAAAAGTTGGCGAAACTGGAAAAGCGTGCAACAAATAAATGAATAACGATGAGTCTTTCGTCGAGGTATGTAGTAATTATTATTTTTAATAACCTGCTTTGTAGTCGTTTAATTATATTAACTAATTAATAAAATGTCTTTTTTTTCCAGACCGCATGTGCGTACGGATGTGTGCATGCATGATGCGCAGATAGACTTCGAGGATGTTATGGCTGACGACAACGTTAATGACTTTGATCGTAACGGAGAACAAGAAAAATTAAATGAATTGGCTGAACAAAAAAAAAATTGATATACAAGTGAAGCATTGGAAGAGATTATTGTTAAGCTTCAAAGATCATCACGAATACGAACAGGCTTGCCATAAAACTACGTTTATGCTAACCAAGTTATTGTTTCACACTAACAATCATCATCATCATCATCATCATCATCATCATCATCATCATCATCATCATCATCATCATCATCATCATCATGGAACTAATCATTGATTTCGTGGGTTTTGAGATGCCTGTTGGCAAATTTGTAGTAAAAGAACTGTGCGCTACTGATATTTGTGATGAAGTTTGTACATATGGACTTGCACGATGTGAACATTGGTTGTTTGAACCACCGTTGGATCAAGTTGAGGTTGCTGTAATGCAAAAATATTGATCACTGTGGGCATCAACATTCAATATCATAGATAGCGGGTTTGCTACCATATGAATTATTGAGAGAAATTCTTGAAATTATGGTCAAACGTACACGTTATTTTTACGTACGAGGTGAACAGAAGAAGAGATGGCTTGAAGATCTAATTGACACCACCGTACCGATTATAGATTTGGAATAAATGAGATTTTTCTCGTTTTATGTCAAGAATGATTTCTTGAAATATCAATGTCCATATTATGCCTATCACTTGAAGAAACTGGATACTTCATGTGCATTCCAAAATGTCCAAGAGTTCAAGAGATGGTTCTGGCATTTTTATGGATTTCAACCAACCTATGAAAAATCGGTTCAGATCTTCAATCAATTGCAGAATTTACTGTGTATGGATGATCGAGATATCGCATGTCTTGATGATACATTCATCCTGGAAAATGTAATCCAGCAAATCGACTTCGCTTGGCACAAACTACCCGAGCGACTACAAAATAATGAAAAATTGATTGGCTATCGAAGGTGTCGGGATCATTCTCTTTTCTATGATGATATTCCTGATTGTCTTGCATATCCATTCAGAAAAGATTGCTCTAACTGTATTTTTTTAAGTTCAGATAAAAGAGTATAGTTTATGTAAGACTAAAATGTGTATTTTAGGTTAAGAAAAAATACTATAGTTTATTATGTATTTGAGATTATATAAAAAAAAATATTTTAAGGTTATGTAAGACTTAAATGTATATTTTAGCCAGAATACTGCAGTGGCTGGATGTGGAGGTGAAGAGATTAAGGAAAGAAGGCAAGAGGGTGAGCAGAAACTACATGAAAGTGCTGGTGGATGGTGAATGGTGGTACTGAGATGAGTTACTTGGGAAGCCAATGAGGATGGTCGGCCTAATTAAAAGACAGAAATACAGAGACGAGGTAAGAGGGGAGCAGTGGGTTCGAAGAGCCGGGGCGTGCTGAGAAAAATAATAATAATAAAATTAATAATAAAAAGGGTAATATAAGCAGAATTATAAATGAAAATGAATGGCAGTGTCTAATCTGAAATATTGCAGGTTTCAAAAAAGTGGAGGAAATAAAGGAGTGGAAAGAAAAGAATGAGGTGGTTATCCTGCAGGAGACATGGGTCACAAGCGATAAAGAGGAAGTGGGCGGAATGGTGGTTGAGCGAGAAATAAATATGGTACTTTAAAAGTGCCACCAAGGACAGGCAGGTGAGATAAGGGCGAGCAAGTAGAGGGCAGGCGGTGGGAATAAGGAAAGAATGGGCAGATAACTGGGTAGTTACGGAATGTGAGCATGGGATGAAAATGAAGTTTAAAAAAGAGGGCAGTGGCCTGACAATAAGAACTGTATATAACAACGTGGGTATGAGAAAGCTAGAGGGCCCGCTACGAAGGATCCTGAAATACGGCATCTATAATGGGGAAGATACGGTGGTGGTGGGGGATATGAATGCAACAGGAGAAGAGCCGGGGTTCGAAGACGAGGAAGTCGGGCAAGCGGGGCTACAAAAAAGAGAGTCCCAAGATAAGGTGATAAATTGGGAAGGTAGGAGGCTACTAAGAGTTTGTGAGGAGCTGGGCCTGAGTACTATGAATGGAAGAGTGGAGGGAGACCGCAGTGGGGCAATAACATTTGTGGGAGGTGGTGCAGAGGACAGCAGTACGGTGATTGACTTGGTCATGAGAATGGGTGAAAAAAAGGATTTGAGATATCTAAGCTGGAGGTGGTGGCCAAGACAGAATCAGACCATCTACCAATAGTGATAACAATAACAGAAGATGGAGAAAATGGAGTAATTGAGGATGAGCGGATAAAAGAGTTGGACAAAGTGAAGACGAGTAAAGAGGAGGGTGGGTGCTACAAACTCAGATGGAAAGCAGAAAAAACGGAGGAATATCAGGAGGCGTGGAAGAAAGAATGGAGTGAGAAAGAAGGAGGAGAAAAAATGGGAACATGGGGTGACCTTGTTGAAACAACGAAGATAGCAGCAAGGTTGTGCGAAATGGAATTAAGAGGCAGCAAGGAAAAAAAAAGAGGCAAACAGTGGTTCAACGAGGAGTGTAGAGAGCTAAGAAGGAAAATTTTCAAAAAGCTCAGGAAGCATATGAAAGAAAGGAGTGTGTCAAGTAAGAAGGAGCTGATAAGCAGCAGAAAGAAATATAAAAATAGATGCAAGGAAAGAATGAAAGAGTGGGCAGAAGGAAGAAGAACTAAGATAAACAAAAGCCGCAGTATGGTTGAATGGTGTGACGCGGTGAACGCATTCAGAGGTGAATCGGGCATGCAGATCAGTAAGGAAATAGGAGACGAGCAGTGGATAGAGCATTTCCAGAAGACGTTGGGTGGGCTAAGTGAGGAAGGTGGGCAGTCTAGTGACAGTGATGATATTACTTCGGAGCAGGGTCCAGATGTACTAAATGTCGAGGAGGAAGATGAAGTGGGGGCAAACCCAAGCACAAATGAGGATATCATGGAGAAGGACATCTCAGGGGCCGAGTTCTGGGCCGCATTAAAAAGGATGAAGAAGACCCCGGGGCAGGATGGTATAGGGGTAGAGTTTTACAAGGCTCTGCCAAGCGAAGGGAAAGAGGTGATGCTGGAGGCTTTAAATGAATGCTGGAAGACTGGGGAGATACCGGAGGGGTGGAGGGAGGCGTACATTGCCCCGATCTATAAAGCGGGAGACCCAGATAAACCGGAAAACCATAGAGGGATATCATTACTGGATGTGGGCTACAAACTTATGGTAAATATATTAACGGCGAGACTTGAAAGGAGGAGCGAGGAAAAGGGTATCATTAAGGAAAGCCAGGCAGGCTTCAGAAGAGACAGAGGAACGAGGGAACAGGTTTTTGTGCTGAACGCGATAATTAACAACGGGATCAAAAAGAAGAAGAGGGCAGTATTATGTTTTGTGAATTTTGAAACGGCGTTCGACAGTGTGCCAAGGAAAAAGTTATGCAGAAAATTGAGAAAGGCAGGGGTGAGGGGTAGAATGCTAAGAATGATAAGGGCGATCTACAAAAAAACGTTCGACAGAGTAAAAGTGAGAGGAAAAGTAACAAGAAAGTTTAGATCAGGAAAAGGAGTGAGGCAAGGGTGCTTTCTTAGCCCCCTGATGTTTAATATCTACATAGAAGACTTGGAAGACGAGTACATGAAGAGAAAACTAGGTGGAGCTACGATGGGGAAAATGGAGATGTATGTGGGAAAGTATGCAGATGACGTGGCGGTAGTGGCAGAGGACGAAGCCTCTATGAAGAAAATGATAAAGGTGCTTCTTGAGTACGCGAGGGAAAATGAGATAAAGGTAAATATGAAGAAAACAAAAATCATGAGGATTGGAAGAAGAAAAAGGAACGAGGGAAGGCAGCGAGAAAATGAACTTTTGACGGAACAGAGATTGAGGAAGTAAAAGAGTTCAAATACCTTGGCTGCTGGATGACGAGCTCGAGTAGCTGGACCAAACACAAAAGGTTCCTCGCAGGGAAAGCACAGAAGGCACTAAATGCAATATGGGGGATAATAAGAAGAGCAGGAAGAGACACGCTGAAGGACAGATTATACCTGTACAACACGATGATGAGGTCAGGGGCACTGTACGGGTTGGAGGTCTGGGGGTCGAAAAATAACTTTTTGAATAAAAATAATCAAAATTAAGAGAAAATTTTCTTCAATCAAGATTTATTCCGTTTTCCTAAATATTCTCTTGGCTCAAGATAATTCTCTTTGAAGCAAGATAACCTATCGTTCAGTGTACCCTTTCGATTAAACGACCAAGTCCTACAACAATCCTGGGCACTACCCTCGGTACCCATCATTTTCCGACACGAAGCGGTTGATGTCATCCCTGAAACTGCATCACTAATCGAAGAGGATTACCCGAACATCTCCATCTATCTCCGCCATGTTATTCGTATGGATGAATTTCTCCGGCAAAGTGGACCTATCCGATTAACCAACGTTACCGAAGAATATACCCATCGTCTACTGCGGCAATGCGTCAAAGATCGACCATCGTTTATTATTTTATTATGTAAGCTAATTTATTATATTATATAGTATTTTGGGAATTCAGTCATTATTTTTAAAAACCGCAGTTAGAAATTTTCCATATAAATCTGAATAAATTTAATTTTATTTCATTTCAATTTTTTTTTTTCAACTTCCCGCTAAGAAAATCGACGATTTTCGAAAAATTGGGAAGTTATTGTTTTCACCCCGATTTTCGAAAGTCGAGTTTTCATCAGATGTCGACGTTTTGAGGTCCTAGGAAGCTATTCTGACTATTTTCAGAATGATGTCCGAGTGTATGTATGTATGGGTGTGTGTGTGTGTGTGTGTAAACTCTTTGTGACTTTTCAACTAATTGATCGATTTGAATAGTTGAGGTGGCAATCGAAAGAGCATTTTGGCCTTCAACTTTCCTGGAAATTTCAGATCATTTGATCAAGTAAACTCAAAAATATTGGCGAATTACAAAAAAAAAAAAAATTTTTTTTTTTAGTTTTTTAGTGATTTCTCAGAAACGACTTAAACGATCGACTTCGAAATCTAATCAGCTCTAGAACTTTATAAGCCGCGTCGTATGCCACCTCAAACATCTCAATCGGTTAATTTGTTCAAAAGATATCGGCGCTGAAAAGTTGAAAAAAAACATTTTATGTTATTTTTTCCGGATAAATCAAAATGTAATGTGCTAAAATGTGTCTGAAATCATACCAACTCTTTCTCAATATAGCCTCTTTCGATCATCAGATAATGTCATGTAACTTGTTCCTTAGTTTTAAACATATTGTCAGCAAAAAAGTAAAAAAATCCAGTCTTTAATGTTTTTCTCGGATATTCCATATATTATTGCTCTGACCTAAGTCAAAACTCATTCAAATCTTGATTTTGATCACTGACATTGATTTCTGCCTCAATACATGTACTTCAGAGAACATAATCGATAATAAAAATTTAATAGCCGCTTCTTCATTAATGATTTTTGATTCTTAACTTTTAATTTCTAGCATAAAACGTTACTTGTTAGATCTTGAAAAGCTCATAAAAAAGTGATTGCACGTGATAGCATTTTTGAGCTCGAAGAGCTCGAATATATATTCACAGTGATGTTTTCAAGCTCCTTGAGCTCGAAAACAGCGGAAAGTTTTGGGGCTGGCCCGCAGGGCCGACCGACGCCCAGAGTTTTTTTTTGTCTACTTGGTTATTTTATCTGTTTTTCTTTTTCTAGCGTGTATGAGTCGTACGCTCAACAGTGGTCTGCAGGAAATTCATCGACTGCAAGCTACTCAACACCCAGTTGCTGACGATTTCACCAACAATCGTATTGAAGCGTTGCAGAGAAATCTGCAACGCTCCAGAATTTCAGTTGACGAATTTCTTGGAAGTGCCATTGATATTTACCAATTGGAGCTGGTTACGTTGGCTGTAGCAAGTAAAACTCGTAAGTGTTTTTACACACATGTGTATATATAAAGTCTTCTCGTCACATAAATCTCGAATGTATGCACGCAATATTGTAAATTGTAAATGATTGATGTAGCAAATTGCAAATGAATAAACATTATATTATATTATTATATATATATATATATATATATATATATATATATATATATATATATATATATATAGCAGGGATAGAGAGTTACTCCTTAAAAGCCACTCGCTCCTCGATAACCCCACTCCTTAGGGGTTAAACTCATTGTAGGATTCGGACGCATGAGAGTATAGATGCCTAAACTCTCCCTACTCATCGCTCTGATGATGAGTAACTCTAACGAAGAGCAAGAGAATGTAGCTCGTCACGAGTAATACTCCTTCTACGAGTTACTCACTAAGGAGTTTTTGAAGAGAGACTCTTCTAGCAAAAACTCCTTAAAGGAGCGAAACTTGAATGCTTAAATCGAATACTCTTTAAAATTGTAGTGGGGTAAAAATTGAGAAAGAGCTATTTGGGAGCGACTTCTACTTTATCTACACTGAATTCTACTATATCTACACTGATGAAAATTTAATATAATTTTCTTAATAAACAGATAATAGTTTTTAATATATTTTTTTCAAATTTATGGGGCGTTGCAGTTAATAAAAAAAAATTGTTTTAATTTTGAAGTATTTATTGATTTGTTTTTGTGAAGAAATAAATATAAATTTTAAAACAAACGATAAATCATACATATGTTTTTTAAACTATTAAATATATTAGAAAACAGTAATAATTTTATTTATCAAATTATACTTTAGATAATGTTATGTCCGCCGCTTAATTTTTAATTATTTATCCGGGATTTCTCCCTTTGGTAGCGATAGTAATTTTGGACAAGCGAGTTGGAGGGTGCGGACAACAATAAAGAATACGAGGAAGACATTATTTTCCTATAATTTATTATTTATAGTGGATTTTTTCGAGAATTAAGAACCCAAACGTCTTCGAAGAGACTGGTGCTCTTGTTTAAGCGAATAGTATTTCAAGTATGATGGAATAATAGTTCTTTCACCTACCTTTCGATGTCAATTCTTCTAGTGCGGCAGCTATTATCCCTCCAGAACTAAACAGCTCACTCGACCTTCCTGTAAGGTTGGTAGAATGGGTGCGACTGGGTTGGTAGGATGATATCTTATGTACTACTTTCGAATGAAAACCGCAAGGTTGGAGTGATGAACTTGATCTTTTATTAAGTATTTCAAATTACAACGTTTTTACTGAACGTCACTTGTTCATTTAGTTTTTTACAACTTTATATTTAATTTATATTATAGGATTATTTATCATTAACAGATATTTTGATAAAATTTTAATTCATATTTAATGCGTCCTTTTACACACTCGAAAAGTGGATTTATGCGCAAATTAACTCAGCACGAGATGGAATCGCAAATTCACGTGATTTGCGTCACTCTAGTTTTCGATCGTACCGGATGGTTTTTAAAATCCGACAAATATTGTACTAGACGCACGATTATACGGTTGCGTCAGATCGAATTTCAGATCAATATTTGAGGATCTTTAATATAAAATTGAAATCCCTTACTGACTTTTCGACGCCTAGGGCGGATTCCTGCAGTAAGGTTAATAGAATTTAGCGATCTTCGACTATTTCTTATTGACTTTTCGACGCAGATGCAGATTCCTGCAATAAGAATTAGCCTAGATTATTTAAGAAGTGCCCTATTGACTTTTCAACGCAGATGCGGATTTCTGCAATAGGGTTTAAGTTAAAAATTATTAAAAATCCTCTTATTGACTTTTCAACGCCTAGGGCGGATTCCTGCAATAAGAGTACACGAAATTTCGACGTTCGAATATTCGCAGACCGTAAGTTTTATGAACCGACTAGCCATGAGCTATGGGTGCTCAGGCTTTTTATAAACTTTGGTTGGTGATTTGATGGGGAATTTATAATCATTGTCATTGGTGGAAAGTGACGACAGTTTATTATTTATTCGTTAAACTTATTGCAGGTGTCTTCCCACTATTCTTTGCCGCATAGAAAGGTGAAAAAGCTGACGCTGCGTTTTCGCGCGGTTTTCAAAGAGGAGCTCAGAAATAATTATTTTAAATAATTATTAAAATAAAAAAAAAAAATTATTTGGACATAACAATAAATAAGTAATTCAATTTTATTAGTTTTTAATAGTTGATAAATACAAATTGTATGATGGTTTTTTATACGAACAAAAAAAATTTGTATTAAAATAAAAAATGAATATTTTATTTAGCGAATAACTTATAGAATCAAAAATAAGAATATAGCTAAACCAAGTCGAAAGAAAGTCATTTATTAGCCTTACTTTCGCCTTAATATATAGAAATTATTTCACCTTAGTTCTGACTTTTTCGACTTATAATTTAAGTCGAATCAGTCTACATCAAGTCAGTTTCGACTTGATTTAGACTTTTTCGCCTTACATTTTAAGTCAAATAAGTCTAAACCAAGTCAATTTCGACTTGATTTCAACTTTTTCGTCTTAAATCGCGAATAAGTAAGCCAGTTAAGTCTAAACCAAGGCGAAAACTTAATATATTTCAGATCTCCGTAATAAAAGTCGAGTTTGTCTTGTGAAAAACGGCTTCACATTTCGACTTGGTAAGCCAAGTCTAAATCAAGTTTTATTTTTGACCCGCGTGCGCGGATCCTCACAGTCCTTGGGCTTTTTAGAAACAAGGACATAAACTTAAAATGATGAGTTCTGTACACGATAAGTCATTTTTCCGATTCTGGAAATTAGCGATCTTTTAATACCTATATCGTAGAAACGATTTTTTAGAAGTTTTGATGATATTATTCTTATAAAAAAATGAGAAATGAGAAATGATTAAAAAGAAAATTTCAGTAGTTGGAGACGAAACAAAAGATCATAATCTTTGTCCGTGGGGATACGCGCAGACGTAAGAGAAAAGTAAAGATAGCCTTATAGACAGTTTTTGATCAAATTGAACGGAATATAGTATAGTACCGGATATCTCAACTGGTAGAGCACTCGGCGCGATACCGACATGGTCTAGGTTCGATTCTCAGTTCAAGCTATCTATACTTTTCTCAGTTTATCGATAAATTGTCTTATTGAGAAGGTTAATTGTAAGTTTAGGTTGTACTATATTTAAAAATTGGGAATTTCCTCCGAAAAAATTAATCCTCGTACCTAATACACTTTACGATTGATTTTGTACAATTTTATTCAACTTTTGAGCTTTTAAAAACAATCCAAAAAAACTTCAACGCGAAGTCATAAAAAATGAGCCAAATTTCGAAATTTTTTTATTTTCAATCAAAAAAAAAAAAAAAATCTAAAGGAAAGTCGGCACAAAATGGGAATAGCGGGGTTAAATACTGTCTTAGTTGAAGTTTTTTTTGAGACAAAAAATTGAGGATCGAAGGTTTCGGACTTCGAAAAAATGACGGTTTTTTTTAGAAAAAACTGAAATATTCCATATATCGTGACTTCCGAAAAAGTTTTTGTATTTTGTTCTAAAAACTACATTTAAAAACACAAATTAAAAAAAAAAAAGTGCCGAAAGGTTAATTTGTGAGAAAGTTATAACAATTAAAAAAAAAAAGAGCGGTTTTTTTCAAAAATCCGTAACTTTTTTTGGGTTGGGTGAAAAAATCAGAATAAATTCAGAAAAATGTCTTTGGTAGGATAACAAATGAAAAAACACTTCCAGCGAAATCGAAGGGGGTCGGGTCAAAACTTCGGTGATTTGGCATGGAATGCCCCATATACAATATATATAAATATTATTAATAATTATACTTATGGCTAACTGTTCACAAATTTTCGTTTTTGACTTTACACTAATAAATTGAAATGTGTCGAATATTTTGATGGTAAATTCGGTACACAGTTTCTATGATTCTTCCTCTACGAAATGAAAGTTATTAGATGATCTGATCCTGTAAACAGTTTTTATTTTAGAGCCATTTATTTCCGCGGTCGCATCGTGAAACGCGTTTTTTTGTTAATAAAAAATAGTCGCGTAGGGTTTTTTGGCTTGTAACAAATTTTTTTTCCCGTTGAATTTGTAGTTTCAAATGACTTCACAAAATTTCAGAACGTTTTTGACCTCATGAACATAAAATGTTCGCAAAGTAAAATTTTTTTTTTATTAACAATAAATTAATAATTTAAAAAAAAATCATCACGAGAACGTTCTCAAAATGAAGTTTTTTTTTTTTTTTCATTACGGTAAGTCAATAATAAGAAAAAAATCGTCTTGACAAGTTATATATGATTCAAATAAAAATTCCGATTCATTTATACATGGTCGGGTCGATTTTTCTATAAAAGTTTTTTTTTATTGATAATAATATTAATAATGGAATAAGTAGTTTAATAAATGAATGATAGAAAAAAAAATTAATTTTAGTTGCATAATCGTTCTTGACATGATAAGTTATTTATCCATTTAACGAAATTCACAACTTATTGATAAACACATTGTCGGATCGATTTCTTAAAAAATTTTTAAATTATTGCTCATACCAAAAAAGAAAAAAAAATTTTGTGAATATGAGTTGAAATTGTGTGAATAAGTTGAAATTTATGACGACGACAAGTTTAGGGCGCTAGCATATGGCGTTTCATTATGGTAAAGCAGATATCTCTCTCCGTATAGAGAGCTTCGAGAAAAACAAAGGTGGAGGGAGTTTTTAATCAAGCGTCTTGGACCGACTCGCTCCTCTCAGGAGTAACTTCATGAGTTCTTGCTCTCACTCGACTCGCGAGTCAAGCATTTCTAAGGAGTCGACGAAAAACTCCTGAGTGGAGCGAAATACCAAAAATGTCTTTCGCTCTTACTCGGAGCTCAACTAGATGGAGAAGTAGTGGGGATCGCTCGCGAGTGAGTTTATGCTATTCAGTCACAGGAATACTCGTTAGAGGAGTTTTTCGTAAAAAGAGTAAAACTCCTACTCCCTATGCCTGATATATATGTAGCGACCAAGTCGTACAATTAAAATTGAATATTTCGAGTGTTTAATTACAATTGGTTATTTATTATAATTTTTATATATTACAGAATAATGTTATTTACAAAAACTTGAAACTGTACGTGGCAATCAATATAAAAGCTAGTTGCTAACTGTAACTTTAAATAGGTAAGCGGTGAGTACCAAAAACCTTCGAGCGCCGAGTGTCGGCGGAAACACTCGAAATATTTAATTTTAATTGTACGACTTGGTCGCTACATATATATATATATATATATATATATATATATATATATATATATATATATATATATATATATAAGGGTGCTTTTATTTTTGCGACTATTTTTTTTTCGCTCCCATCCCGAAATTTTGTTGGAAATACCCCCAAAAAATTCCCTGAGAGTTTGAGCCCTTAATATTAATATTAAGTACTCGACCACAGCGTGTGATGATTTCCCATTTAAAATACACGTAAACTTGGGTTTTTATTTTTTAAACTTCTATAACTCCGCGGCATTTTATGATATCATCTCACCCAAAATTGCGATTTTCTCAGAATTACATGCTCTACAAAAGTGCCCATTGTCGCGAAGTCGTTACTCATATAGGTACTACGGACCGCTAAATTGAATTTTTTCATAGAATTCTTGTTTTTTCTCTCATTATCTCATAAACAACAAGACCTACAGAAAAAAGGCAAATGACAACTTTATAGGAAATTTAATTTCCTACAAAAAAGGTCTTTAGCACCGAATCACTTAGATTGATATTTTTTGAGATATTAATTATAGCTCATAAAAAAAATAGTCTTCTGATCGATTTTAAGAGCTTGACATTAAAATAAAAATAACTAGAAAACAATGCAGAATCCCAAAAAATTTTATGAGAAAAACTTCTAGGGAATAAAATTGTCTACAAAAAAGGTCCTATGATGTTTTGTAATAGGTCTGATAGTTTCACCGGAAAAGTAAGAAAATTTCAAAATTTAATATGAATTCAACTTCAACCTCAAATAACTTTTGAACAAATATATTTCTTAAAAAATGATAGAAATCTTTGTTTGTAGAGCATTTAATTTTCCACAAAAATATGCCGGCCAATTATTCCTATGACGCATTGTTAGCTACTTATAAAAATCAGAAGACGTAACAAAATTTTTTTCCATGTTATTCTTATGGAAAATAGAAAAGTGCAATGCGGACAATGTTAATATTATTAGTAAGAGCTCTACTTTTTACAGGCGTCTTTTTTATCTAAACGAAACTTTTGAACCTGTTTGGGAGAAAAAAAAAATTTGTTTGTTTTTTGAATCACCCTAATATATATATAACATATTAGATCGATTTTAAAAAATTGGCTATTCTGTTTTTTCGCGAAATCCCTCATTGAATAGTTGCAGGGAGGTGAAATAAGATGCCTATTATAAGATTAGCTTTTAATATTGAGAGGTCGCTAGTCACAATTTTCAATCAAATTTTTGAATAACATGGGAAAAAAATATTTAAGTTTTTAATTTAATACCTAGGCAATCGTTCATTACACAGATAAACTCAGGATCTAATCTCGTATAAGACTAAACGCTTTACTAGAAAAGTCTCTTATTAATTTTTTTTGATAAATTCATCTGTTCAAAAGTTATTGGAGCGCGAATTCAAATTTGTAGTCAATTTTGAAATTTTTTTACTTTTCCTGCGCAACTATCTTAATTATCACTAAATGTCATTGAATCATTTTTGTACACAATTTTATTAGTTACAAATTATTTCTGATATATAAATTTTCTTTTTGTTTTTTCAGGGTCCAATATAACCGTTTCCTGTGTAAGTGACTTGTTAGATCCAGTCCAAGGTATTGATTGCGCTGTGTCCTTAGACCAACAAATCAAGTTTTTCGGAGATCTATTGGGGCCTGCTTGATGGTTGACAATGAATCGTCAGAACCCGTGGCGGTACCATCGCGACGCAACTGTAACGAGACATTACTTGTGCGATCGAATGAAGGCGCAGGTAATATTTTTTTAATATTAACTTTTGACATGGTGGCTACATTTCTGGAAAACCTGGAAATGTCAGGGAATTGAAACAGGGTGGCCACGAACCGGGAAAACCGGGAATTATCAGGGAATTTAATGCAACCGGGAAATATCCGGGAATTTCGAAAAGTATCCGGGAATTGAATTGTAACAGTTTAAAATTAGAAAAATTTTCAATTATACCCTAGTTATAAAAATTAAGGAATATTAAAAAAATTTCATATTTTAAAGTGATTTATAACAGGTTGTTACTCGAAGCAAAATGGTCAAACTATAAAATCAAAAAAGGCAAATTGTAGCTTCAAGTGTCTAGTTTTATGATCTGATCTTTAAATTTTTTTATTATGTGCAGTTCCGGAGTAATCCTAAGAAAACTATCGAAAAAGAAATTTACCAAATTTTTGCTCCTTAAAAACGGTCTTTGAGCTTCAATATAGTAGTTTATCTATCGAGTGCGATCGTGTTTAAGACGCGAGTGTGAATATTGGTGCCCGAGCATCTTAGACTCGATTGTACTAGATAAATACATTAGTTTTTGTGACAGATATTTTAAATTTACTACATTTAGTGCCTATAAATGGCAGGTTATAAATCCGCGTTTATTTATTTGGTAAGATTGTTTTGAGTATTTGTTGAAAATTAGAGAGAAGTCGGTAAGTGGACGAATTAAAATGATGATAAATTTTGTCATAAGATGGCTCGTTAAGTTACTTCAATATTTTTTGGTCGTTTGCTATCGCATATGTAACCAAAAAATATTTTTTTAACCGATGATGACGTCACTATCAGAACGATTAGGTATCTTTTTTACCAGCTGTATTTTATCTAATATTCTTAGCTGCCGGCTATAGGCGCTAAATGTCGTAGATTTTAAGTGTCTGTCACGAAAAATATTTTTTGATAATTATAATTGAATTTTGATTGCTCCGGAACCGTGCATAATAAGAAAAAAATTAAAGACCAAGATCAAAAAACTATAGACACTTAAAGGTACAGTTTAACTTTTTGTTTTTATTGTACGACTATTTTCCTTCGAGTTACAAACTGTTGAAAATTACTAAAAAATTTGAAATTTTTTTATTATCCCTTAATTTTTGTAAGCAGAGTATATTGAATTTATTTAAATCATAAAATTTCTTATTAAATATTTAAACTTATACATTTTTAACATCGAATGATCAAAAGTAGGCAATATTAATTTTTTTTATTGCCATTTTTTATGGTTCCTTGCATGATTCAACTATCAAATTTAATTATTTTAAATGAAAATATAATAAAAACTTTGAATATCTCGATGATACGACTAAAATTTCTAAATCAGGGAAAAATATGAAAAACTTTACTGGAAAACCGGGAAACATCAGGGAATTTTGAAATCATTTCTTTGTGGCCACCCTGTAAAAATATACTGGAAGAGTCAGGAAAATGTCAGGGAATTTCGTAACGAAACTGGAAAAATTTTAACTTTCTTTTGACTGAAAAAATCCGACAAATTTTTTTTTTCTGTCAAAACGATTAAAAAAGTGGCGCGGCGTGAATGAGATTATAATATCATCTTGAAGAAAATTAGCAATAATTTATTCCAATAGCAACAAAAAACAAAGCAGTCAGAATTAAAAAGTCTCAGTAGAAACCAATCGTCAGGATCTTTAAGCTTCATTAATATGCATATTGACAAGTTGAAAAATCAAAAACGGTGAAAATATACATAAGAGAACTAATGAGTTTCACTATATTTATTATTCGCGTACTTTATTAACATTCTATGAAACGTTTTTAGATATGAAATTTATTCTAGTGAAAATGAAAAGTTTATTAATATTTTTTATTGTAGAGTAAGTTATATAAAATCTTAATAGATTTAAAATCAAAATTACAAAATTATTTGTTTCATACAAAAAAAAAAACTAATATAATTATTGAAAAAAATCATTGGAAAAAATAATAATATAACTTTTCATTACCGGCAATGATTGACTATTTATTGAACTGACTTATACCATTTAATTTTAAATTCAATGAATATTTCCAATGATTCAATAAAATTATATATGGTCAGGGAATTTTTAAAGTATTTGACGAGAGGGCCTGGAAAAGTCAGTTAATTTCAATTTCAGAAATCTGTAGTCACCATTTATCTATGTTTCATTTATCAGCTTCATGGACATTCATACTAAATAATTTAAAATAGTTTGCGTGTTGTTTTCAATCACTGATACTTTTATTTCAGGAAGTGAATCATCTAGTGTCAACGTGTCTGCAGAGCCAGGTACTGGTGGCCGTTGTTGCTATTGTTACCCAGCTATTGCTGCGTTCAATAACTGTTAGTCTAGACATTAACGTAATACGCTGTATTACCTTTTCATAAATTTTTGAGGTCGGTGTACAAAATAAGATTATTTTCATGTTTTTTGACCCGCTGAAACCGAATATCGCAGTTATTTTTTCGAAATCCTGGGCCATAAATTGTTTATAACCAATTGTTTAGACAATTGTTTAAAAAATAATTTTTTGGGGATCGGTTATTTTTTTTTTTAATATTTTGGGCAATTTTAAGATGAAAGTTACTCTTATAAAATTTTCCTAAAAATTATAGTTTCAAAGTTATGATTTTTGAAAATCGAAAATTCTCGATTTTCACAAGCTTTGATGATTAATTACATATAAATAAAATACGTAATACTAGGTTTTATTTACATGAGCGTAAAGAAGAATATTCAAAGTTTTTATTAAAACAATAAAATTCCGTTGTAATTTGTATTAAATAAAAAAAATAAGTGATCAAAGTTATTGCATTTATTGAGTTACTTGGCCGACTCGGCGGTGCATGCGCAAAGCGATTATTTACTGTCTCGCTTGCTCTTAGGCGTTTTGGTAGCTGTTGGCCAGGCGCCTAAAATTTTAAATTTAAATGCATTATTTTGTTACGTCTAGCTAAATGCTGAACGTTATATTCTATTGCTAATTTTCTTTTATTAATGAAAATTGAGCCGACGACCAGATTTTATTTTTTTCTATTATTATTTTTTATTTTTTTTTCAACAATATTTAGTGATAAGGCATGACGTAGTTGTAAAAATGCTTTTAAGGGATTAAGACTTGTTTGCCTTGACATTTTTTTGAAATGCTAGAGCAAACACCTAAACGTAATCTTAATGACCCCTCGGGCAATTTTAAAGGCCCAAAGGCCATCTAGAAAAACACTTTTCGTAGAAAACAAAAATATTTATCAACAAAAGTGTACGTGGAACATAAATTCTGAGCTATAAATAAATATAATCGTAATCCATTACTTTCTCCTTAAGTGCACTTTGTCGAGACATCGTGGCATCACAAAACAATTAGAAAAATTTAATTTTAATGACGAAATGGTCATTAAATAAAACTCAATAATTTAAAACAAATGAAAAAAATATTCAAATAAACAATTTAAAAGAATAAATAGAATAAGAAAATATTCAAATAATAAATAGCAATCCAGTAAATAATTTTTACAACGAAATTCAGATATATAACTTATCAACTTCAACTACAAGAAAAATTAATAATCAAATAAATAATATTCAAATACAAATTCAAATATATAACTCATCAACTTCAACTTCAAGGAAAATTAATAATTAAATAAATAATCTCGAAACGTAATACTATTATTCAAACATATAACTCATCAACTTCAACTACAGGAATAATTAATAATTCAATAATAATTTCTAAAACATAGATTTTTTAAATAAATAAAAGAATAATTCAATGAGCAATTTATAAACTTCAATTGAAAGAATAATTAAAAATTTAATAAATAATTCTAACAAAAAACGTCATGAGTAATTTGAAATTTAAGATAGACCATATAATTTTTACTTTTTAATATCATAAATAGAGTCGGCTGCTAGCCACCTATTTTAAATTTAAATTAGAATTTAATTGACTACCAAAAATAGTAGAAAATCTATAACAATGAATAAATAAAATAGGCTCAACACCAATCAAAAAAATATAATGTTAATTAAAATTAATATTTTAAGTTAACAAATCATCATTACAAAAGTATTATAAATAAATTTAAACAATAAGTATAAATAAATTTAAATATTAAAATTTGAAATATATCGTTATAAATAAAATATTGAACATGTGGGTTTATGTGTGGCTGCGCACGCACATAGGCCTGCATCGGGGTGTGTCTTTTCCACTTCCCTAACGGAAATCTTAGGGAAAGGGGAAGGACCCAAGGAAACTGCGTACCGATTGGACACAGATTTCCCCCAAACAACAGACCGAATAGGGCCCAATGGAAAATTATAAAAAGTGCTGTCGCACATCAATCACTCTCTTTTCCATCAGTTCGGGTCAAACAGTTCAGTGTTTTTTTTTATATACAGCGTTCTCACGCTTTATTACTAGTTCCGTACTAATTTAGTTTTTCAGCGTTCTCACGCTTTATTACTAGTTCCGTACTGGTTCATATAATACAAGTGTCCGTACACTTACATTATTAAGAATTTTCCTTAATTTAGTGGTTTTAGAAGTTTAAATTCAACTGTTGAAAGAAATTGTTAATACCTAGAGTCAGTGAAAACTACGATCGTACGAAAATCCATTTACTATGACTACGGGTACCGTAAATTTAATTTCTAATATAAGACAATTGAATTTCCAATTCACCGATAACTCGTGACACTAACAAAAGAGATAATTTTCTAATATAAAATTACTGGTTCTCACCGATAATAAAATAAATTCCGAATAATAACATTTCATTGTAAAATTCAAATTATACGAGTAAGTGTAGGCGGCTCGCCACCTTATGTCTTCGATATAAGTCTGAATTAATAATCATTTTTCTGTTTATACAATTAGTGTCGGCTGATTAGCCACCTAATTATAATTTTAATTTCGAATATTGTATTCACATCGTTAAAAAATTTTTAGAATATATATAGTAATTTAATTTGTACATCAAATCTCATTTATTTTGAACACACCTCCCAGATAATTACACTCAGTGTGATCCCGGTCTATTGGTCGAAAGACTAGGGCCAAAAATAATAAAAATAATAATTTGTCCAAAATATTTCGGTAAAAGATACCATTTTGGACATAAAAATTTCTTGATAAAAAAATTGTATGGTTAAAAAAATGATAAATTTTATAATCTTAAAGAAATTTTCGAATTCAGTAATTCGAAAAATTAATAAATATCACAAATCTATGGTCCTTCATGATTATAATGAACTACATTTAAAATTGTTTCAACATATTTTATAATTTAATTAAAATTTTTTCATTATTTAACTAATAAAAAAATCATAAAGTTCATGAATTTTTCACTTATATTTATAATCATTATACTTGGGCAATAAAATAATTCCCATAGAAAAAATTTATAAAAATAATATATGTTAAAATATTAAAAAATATATTTTTATATATGTTTTTTATATTTCCATACTTATATTTGTTATGTACTCTAATGTTATGTCCAAATAATTTTTTTTATTTATTTTAATAATTATTTAAAATAATTATATCTGAGCTCCTCTTTGCAAAGCGTGCGAAAACGCAGCGTCAGCTTTTTCACCTTTATATGCGGCAAAGAACAGTGGGAAGACAACTTCGGCGTAGAATAATCAGTAAGAAATAGTCAAAGATCGTGAATTTCACTAACCTTACTGCAGGAATCCGCCCTAGGCGTAGAATAATCAGTAAGGCATTTAAACTAAAATCTTTTGTATCCAATTATTGCAGGAATCCGCCTCGGCGTTGAATAATCAGTAATTGAATTCAAATTATTATTAAAAATCCTCAAATATTGATCTAAAAGTCGATCTGACGCAACTGTAGTAATCGTTCGTCTAGTACAATATTTGTCGGATTTTAAAAACCATCCGGTACGATCAAACCAGTGACGCAAATCACGTGAATTTGCGATTCCATCTCGTGCCGAGTTAATTTGCGCATAGAACCACTTTTCGGGTGTGTAAAATGGACGCATTAAATATAAATTAAAATCTTAATAATGTATCTGTTAAGGATAAATAATCCTATAATATAAATTAAATATAAAATTATGAAAACTAGAGTGAGTAAGTGACGTTTAGTTAAAAACGTTGTAATTTGAACCATCAAAATAAAGACAAAGTTCATCACTCCGTCCTTGCGGTTTTCATTCGAGAGTAGTACATAAGATCTTATCCTATAACCCAGCCGCGCCCACTCAACCCAAATCCTAGGAGGAAGATCAAGCGAGCCGCAACGTTCCGGAGGGGTAAAATCTGCCGTACTAGACGAAGTTACATCGAAAGGTAGGTGAAAAACCAATTTTTCTATCCATCATAAAATACTTCTGGCTTAAACAAGAGCACCAGTCTCTTCGAAGACGTTTGGGTTCTTAATTTTCGAAAAGATCCACTATAAATAATAAATTATAGGATGATAATTTCTTCCTCGTATTCTTTATTGTTGTCCGCACCCTCCAACCCACTTGTCAAAAAATTACTATCGCTACCAAAGAGAGTAATCCCGGATAAATAATTAAAAACTGAGCGGCGGACATAACACTAAGATATATTTTTAATATATTTAAGTTACATTTCATAAATGAAATATATACGAAAATCGGCCAAAAGTTAGCTATTTAAAATATATTTTTTATGCATATTTTATATAATTTTTACGTATTTTTTCATATGATAAATATATTTTTTTTATATTTTAACATATAGTATTTCTATAAATTTTTATCATGGGAATTATTTTATTAAAATTCATAATTTTTTTAACCATACAAATTTTTTTATCAAGAAATAATGCATTTAAATTTAAAATTTTAGGCGCCTGGCCAACAGCTACCTAAACGCCTAAGAGCAAGCGAGACAGTAAATAATCGCTTTGCGCATGCGCCGCCGAGTCGGCTAAGTAACTCCATAAATGCAATAACTTTGATCACTTTTTTTTTTTATTTAAAACAAATTATAACGGAATTTTATTGTTTTAATAAAAACTTTGAATATTCTTATTTACGATCATGTAAATAAAACCTAGTATTACGTAATTTATTTATATGTAATCAATCATCAAAGTTTGTGAAAATCGAGAATTTTCGATTTTCAAAAATTCATAACTTGGAAACTATAAACTTTAGGAAAATTTTGTAAGAGTAACTTTCTTCTTAAAATTGCCCAAAATACTAAAAATAAATAACCGATCCCCAAAAAATTATTTTTTAAACAATTGTTTAAACAAATAGTTATAAACAATTGATGGCCCGGGATTTCGAAAAAATAACGGCAATATTCGGTTTCAGCGGGTCAAAAAACATGAAAATAATCTTATTTTGTACACCGACCTCAAAAGTTTACGAAAACGTAATACAGCGTCTAGACTATGTGGGCACCGTTGCGTGTGTCAACAGTGCTTAGACACCATTTTCTCGTCCGATTCAAATGAATCTCTTCAGTGTCCGATGTGTCGAGAGTACTCGAGCCGCGTCGTAAAGATTTTCGACGTTGATAGTATCTGTTTTCAACATTTGTATTTTATTTACATTGAAATATGCTTATGTAAAAGTTTAAAAAAATACTTTTTTAATTTAAAATATAAACGTTAAGTAAGAATTATATGAAATTAAGAAGATTCTCATACATTGTGCCCCTCACTTCTTAAAAATATAAAATGACTTTCAACTGTCATTATTGAATTTAAATTGAATTAATTAATTTCAAAAAAATTGAAATCGTAATTGAAAAAAGCCAACTTAGTAGCGATTTCGTCGAGATATTGATTTAAAAAAAAAGAAATTACTTACAGCCTTCGCAGATTTGAATCACGGTGGAAACACGGTGGGTTTGTTCCATTTTACCACTGTGATTACGCGGTGTATCCACCATTATTCCATGGTGGCTTCACCACCGTGTATACACGGTGTTTCCACTGTGATTACGCGGTGGATACAGCGTGGAACTAGACCAGTTCAAAAAAATCGACTATTTTTTTTTTTTTCAAAAACCGCAGTGAAATATCTTCCTAGTCATAAAAAAAGAAGCCTGTGAAGACGGGAGCTCTTAATATCAATTTTAAAAGCTCGCTCATCGTACTTTTCTATTTTCCATAAGAATAACATGGAAAAAAAAATTTTTTAACTTTAAAATTTTACAGCTCATTGTGAAAGTAACATATCAAGGTGAGAGATACATATTTTGAAGGAAATTGAACGCTCTAAATAAATTGTCTCTTATGTTTTTTCTCCAAGTCTACTCCTTTAAAAGTTATTTGAGTTTTAAGTTCAACATGTAATTAATTTAACCTTTTTTTCTTTATTTTTATTAAATATTTCATAATTATTATTGAAAAAAAAAAATTTGTCTTAAAATATTAAATTATCAAGTTTAATGTCGTTGACAAAGTAGATCTTTATTGTTCTACTATGAGGAATAAATGACTTTTCAATTTAAAAAATCTGAAATTAATTTTCTCTTTAGAAGTTTAAAAAAAATGTGAATTGTACGTACATAATTTTTCGGAAAAACGACCAACTGTGGTTTGTAGGAAAGGTAGTGCACTTTTTTACCGGTAAAATAGAGATCTGCCGCATTATTAACTTACTTTTTTGGTACTGTCGCTCAATTATTGTTCTGGTTCCTAGCGCTTAGTTGCTTACAATTTTGATGTATAATAATTTAAAGATATTTCACTTTCTAAAAATTGTATTATTTTATTATCAATAATGGAAAAAAATGTATACTTAATTGGTGAAAGGAATGAAAATATTATTGGACGTAAACTGCCCACAAATGGAGAAGTTATGTCTGTATTTTTATATCAGCATAAAGTGAATAAATTGACTTTAAAAAGAAGTGCTTGTGTTACTGTAAAAAAAAATTGAAGAAAAGTGGTTACAAGCGGGACTTACAATTTCTAAAAGTTGTAATGCTATTCGAAAAATAATGAATTTATTTGATTCTTGGTTAAAATTGGAGAAAAATCAGTATCGAAAGAAGTCTCCTACGCAAAAAAAATTAGAGTCATTTTTCGTGGAAAAATCTAGGAAACTTTTTGATGTCGCTCAGTTAAATTTGATGCAAAAACTTGATGAAAATAAAAAACTGTTTTTAGCTGGTCAAAAATCAGATAAACGATATGGATTTATTGATCCAAATATTTCAAATAAGCAAATAGATGAAACCACAATGGAAATCGAGTTTGATGGTAATTATTAAATTTATCTTTCATATCAAGATTTATTTTCATTTTTTAATTAAGTTTTTCGATCTTTAAATTTTGATTTTCATTCGAAACTTTATTTAATTAATTTTACTTTTAGATTTTAACCAGCCTTCGACTAATAGTAGTAATAGCTATCTGGATAATAATGCCCTTTCACGAAATCAATCTACAAGTGGCACTGAAACAGCAACTGGTAGTAGTCAAAGGTCAGAAAATATTTCTGAGTACCAAGTTTCACCCAAAAAACAAAAGGTGCCTCCCAAAATTGACGTAATGAACGCTGAACTCGCATCTGCTCTCGATCGAGCAAATATTAGTAACGGGGACTCTACTTATGTTTTGACTGCTGCTTATAAAAGCGTAGGAATAAATATTGAAACACTTAATCTAAGCTGTAGCACAATCCGTCGATCTTGTATTATGTACAGACAGTCTATCACAGAACTCTTAAAGAATGAATTTAAAATTGAAGACCGCTACATTGTCCATTGGAATGGCAAAATTTTAACTGATATTGTCGATCCAAAGTCTGTTGATAGAAACGCAATATTATTATCTTGTATAAAAGCTAGTCAGCTTCTTGGCGTACCAAAAATTATAATTAATGCTAACAATTCTTTCCTAGGTATGTCAGCCAAGAAGTGACTACAAAGAGCTACTTGAATTAGCTCTAATTTTTCTTGATGGTTATGCAATACATCATGCACGATGGATGGCTAAAGCCATTTACAGTTTGAAAATTTTCATTTTTAGAAATCAGTTTCCCCTTTCGAAACAAGAAATTAAAAATTTACGTCAGGTCTGTACTTTTGTGATATTAGTTTATATTAGAGTATGGTTTTCATGTTCTTCAGCGATCCAAGATCCTAATAATGATTTAGAAATGTTACAAAAGTTAGTTCATTACGAAGATGTTAATCGATTAGTTTCACAAAAAGCGTTAAAGAAAATAGGGGATCATATGTGGTATTTAATCGAATAATTAGCTCCTCTTCCATTGTTCGACCATAACGTTTCTGATAAAATAAAGAAAAAAATGTGCGTAGCTATACTTCAAAATCCGGAGAGTAAACTAATCAAAGACAAGCGATATGTTGCTGAAGAAAAGACTTTAGAATCATTTTTAGAAAACGACTTGAGTGTATTTATTTCTACGAAATCATTGACGCTCTTTCAAATATTTGATTTAACCTATGATTTCCTTGATGTTGACGTAGAAATGTGGTCTGAGAATGAAAGTTATAAAGAGAATTTAGATTTTTTCAGAGGGTTAACAGTGGTTAATGATGTAGCAGAACGGGGTATTGCATTAATCGAAGAGTATAATAATTGCTTAACGAAAAATGAGGAGCAACTCCAATATCTTCTACAAGTTGTACAAGACCATCGTCAATGTTTTCCAAATGTTAATAAAGAAACATTAAAATAATCTTTAATTTATTTTATAATGACTTTTCTACTGTAATTTATAAAAAAAAAAGTTGTTTCAAAATCAATGTTCAAGAAAGTGATACTTTAAAATTTGATATTATGATTTCAATAAATAAAAAAAAGATTGCTCCTGAATAAGTGTCGTCTTTTCATCAAAATGCCATTGTTGGGATATTGATATTTAATTGTTGTTTAACCCTAAAGCTATTATCTATACCATTTAAAAATTGTAAAATAATTTTTTTCGAAGATGAGTTTTATTATTATACCACAATTGAAGAAAAAAAGGTTAAATTAATTACATGTTGAACTTAAAACTCAAATAACTTTTAAAGGAGTAGACTTAGAGAAAAAACATAAGAGACAATTCATTTAGAGCGTTCAATTTCCTTCAAAAATATGTATCTCTCACCTCGATATGTTGGTTTCACAATGAGCTGTAAAATTCCAAAGTTGACAAATTTTTTTTTTCCATGTTATTCTTATGGAAAATAGAAAAGTACGATGAGCGACCTTTCAAAATTGATATTAAGAGCTCCCGTCTTCACAGGCTTCTTTTTTCATGACTAGGAAGATATTTCACTGCGGGTTTTGAAAAAAAAAATAGTCGATTTTTTTGAACCGGTCTAGTGTGTACACAGTAGTCAAGCCACCGTGGAATCATGGTGGATACACCGCGTAATCACAGTGGATACACTGTGTATACCTGGTGGTGAAATGGAACAAATCCACCGTGTAACCACGGTGTTTACACTTCCACGGTGTTTTCACCGTGATTCAAATCTGCAAGAGAGTTGTGATCAATTAGGAGTTATACAAAACTTGTTGACTCAATTTTTACGTAAAAAACTTCCAAATTCGAATTATAAAATCGACATGAAGATTTTACTTAAATTTATTTCACGAATTATGTTCAAGTCCCGATTGATATCAACTGTAAGTAATTTTTTTAAAATCTATATCTCAGCGACATTACAACTACGTTGCCCTTTTTTCATTAAATGATTTGATTTTTTTTTAATTAATTAATGAAATTTTTATATGTTGATGACAGTTAAGTAATTAAAAACTTGTAAGAAGTGAGGGGCAATGTCTGAGATTGACCTTAAATCCTGAAGAAAATTTTGTTAACTTTTAATTTAAATATAAATACTCAAATTTCTGTAAAGTTCTAAAGTTATAAGTTCAAAACAACGAATCCTTTTGGAATTTTGTAGTTTCTAGTATTTGAATATCTATTGTCAATTTTTTTTTTTTTTTCGTAAAAAATTAAAAAAATTTTTTCTTAAACGATTTATTCATTAACTTAATGATGAATAAATAAGTAATTTATAAAATACGATATGCACACCCGGGAAAAAATGTTTTTATAAAATTTTATAAAATAATATAAAATTTTATAAAATTTTACTGCAAAATTTTATAAAAACTCATACAATTTTATAAAATTTTGTAATATTTTATACAATATTATAAAATCTTATGTAAGAAGAACACTTTAATATATTTCACTTGCTAGTAGATAGAACCAAATATTTATTTAACAATTAATCATTATTAAACCCGACATCTAATCGTATAATATGGACGGTAAACAATAAGTAATATAATAAGAGGAAGGGACAGAGTAGCTAGATGACGTCACGTTGGGTCCTCTCGGAGGGCCCCGTCGGAATGCCTTCTCTTCGTCAGTCTTAATGTCCATCTCGCCCTTCTCTAGTGGGTGTAAGCCTTGTCACAAGCTGGGGGTAGCTCCTGACGTCGTATCTTACAGGTCAAGCGGCTCAAGCGATCGCCAACACACCGATGTGTAATGAAAGCTTCTCACTCGCCTGGGGTGCCTTCTGCAAGCGTTATGATGTACCTCGACTACTCATCGGAGCTCAACTCGACAAGCTGGTCAACCTTCCAGCACTCACTTCGCGCTCGTCAAAACAACTCTACTCGCTCATTGATCAGACCCACGAGGCGATCAATGCACTCTTGGCTCAGAAGGTCAATCTCCAGGAAGGCAACTGTTACCTTCTCACTCATATCATCATCTCAAAGCTCGACTCGCGAACAATGGGAATTGTCTCTGGGGGCTTTAGTAGAGTTCCCAAGACTCAAACAGCTGCGTCAATTCCTGACGGAGCGTGCTCGTACTCAAGAACGCTACGAGGAAAGTACCTCAAAGGCTGGTGATCAGCAGAAATCCAGTCACTCGCACTCGCACTCAAGCTCCAAAGGCCATAAGAACTCCTACGCTCATATGGCAACATCCTCGGCTCCAAAATCGGCTGGAACATCAACACCAGCAAGCGCTCAACCCAAAGTGGTGGCCAAAGCACAGTATCCGTGCGACCTGTGCCAAGGTGATCACTACCTGGTCAGATGTGACCAGTTTGGCAAGATGACTCCACCACAACGAACTCAGCTGGTGATCCAAGCCAGATTGTGCCCAAACTGTCTTGGACACCACCAAGTCGAGTCATGCAACTCACCATTCCGTTGCAGAGTGTATCAGGAACAGCACCACTCGATGATTCACCCAGGAATCCCTGCAACGCAAACTCAAAGTGCTCCTGCTCAAACTCAATAAGAATTTGCGCTTCCGCACGACACTCAAGCACTCGACACTCACTCGCACTCGCCTACTACAAGCTCACCGCACTTAAACAACACTCTTGCCCACACTCAAGCTCAAAATACTCATGATCGCAGCACTCGTACTCATCACTCGCCCACTCAGAACTCAACAACTGGTTGTACTCAAACTCATCATTACGCTACGTTACTCGCGACTTGTCAAGTCTACGTAGTGACCAAGTTAAGTACTCATCCAATACGCATTCTCTTAGATACCGGTTCTGAGATATCCTTTGTTTCAGATTCATTGGTAAGAATGCTCAATATTTCTCGTGCTCGATCACACCTTACCATCCTAGGGATCGGTGCAGCCAAAGCTGGCCGCACCAGGGGATGTGCAACTATCACTCTCCGCTCATGCCACTCGGATCAATCACTCACGATGAAGGCTTACATCCTCAGTGGTTTAACTGCTCGATTACCATCTGACCAAGTCCAAAATACTGACTTGGCACAGTACTCGCATCTCACGCTCGCAGATCCAGAGTTTGGAACCCCAGGTCCAACGGATGTCATCCTTGGAGCTGATTACTACGGCCAGGTCATCACTGGCGAGATCATCAAGTGCAAATCTCCCGGATTACTCGCTCAAAACACCATCTTTGGCTGGATTATCATTGGTCCAGTCCAAGCTCGGCTCAACAAACCACTGAGAATTCATCATGCTGTCTCCAATCATCATGATCAAGATCTTCAAGACTTACTAACTCGATTCTGGCTCCAAGAAGAGGTCAGTCCAACTCAACTACGCTCATTAACTCCCGAAGAAGAGGCTTGTGAAGCTCACTTCCGGGACACTCACACTCGAGACAGTTCTGGCAGATACATTGTCAGACTGCCATTAGTATCAGACCCGCAACAACTGGGGAACTCATACACAGCAGCCCGTCGCTGCTTACAACATCTCATGCGACGGCTTGATCATGATGCTCGGCTCAAAACACTCTACATGAATTTCATGGCAGAATATCTCGAACTCAAGCACATGGTGCCTGCGGCATCATCTACATCATCAATTCAATACTTTCTACCCCACCATGGGGTACTGAAGGAAGACAACAACACCTTCAAGATCCATGTGGTCTTCAACGGCTCAAAACCAACCAGTTCAGGACTCTCACTCAACGACATCATGCATACCGGGCCAAAATTACTCGTTAACATCTTCGACGTACTCATCAGCTCACGACAACACCAGTTGATCTTTATCACAGATGTCACCAAAATGTATCGACAAATTCTGGTTCACGAAAAGGACCAGGGTCTGCAACAAATACTCTGGTTTGATGAGGAAGGAAACATCACTCCCTTCAAACTCACTACAGTTACTTATGGGACGAAATCAGCTCCATTCCTTGCTGTTCGAGCCCTGCTCCAATTGTTCGAAGATGAAGGACATAGATTCCCACTCGCAATCGATCCACTCACTAAAGGTCGGTATGTCGACGACATTTCCGGAGGCGCAGATGATCTCGAGTCATTGCAAGCAGTTGCAGATGATATCGAGGGTCTGTGCATGGCGGGCGGTTTCCCACTCGCCAAATGGGCAAACAATCATCGCAAATTACTTCAGCTCAATCGTGCGGAAGCGATTACACAATATAAAATAGAGGATCCAGAAGTCAGCACCAAAATTCTTGGGATGTACTGGTCTTCAAACAAGGATCAATTCTCATCCAAACACTCGCCACCATCTTCAACTCAACCGTGCACAAAGCGTGCAATTCTATCAGAGATTGCTCAGATCTTTGATCCACTGGGATTCCTATCACCACTCATAATTCAAGCCAAAATGTTCATGCAGGAACTTTGGCTTGTCAAACTCGGCTGGGACACTCCATTGTCTGCAGAATTACGACAGAAATGGACTTCATTCAAAACTCAACTCGACATGATTCATATCATCAAGATTCCCAGATGGATCCACTCGTCCACGAACTCGGCTCTAGAAATTCATGGATTCTCCGATGCCTCGCAATTGGCGATGGCTGCGGCAGTCTTTATCAAGGTCCTACCAACAACTCAAACTCAGAGGGCAAAGGTTACGCTGCTTTGCTCTAAAACCAAGGTGGCACCGTTGAAACCCCTAACGATTCCACGCTTGGAACTCACTGCGGCTCACATGTTGGCAAAACTCGTCAAACACTGCCAGACCACACTCAACTACTCGCATGTGCCAACATATCTTTAGACCGATTCATCAATCACACTCACGTGGATACACTCGCACCCGTCTCGCTGGAAAGACTTTGTCAGGAATAGGGTGTCATTTATTCAAGAACTCATTCCAGATGGCCACTGGAAGTTTGTCCCTGGCACTGACAATCCAGCAGACTGTGCAACTCGAGGCTTGACAACCAGTCAGCTTAAAACTCATCAACTATGGTGGTCTGGCCCATCATGGTTGCTGGAAGACTCGCCGTCCTGGCCAACCAGTCCTATTCATAAAGATGCAGATACTCACCTGGAAGAACGTCCTGTCAAATCACTCTATGCTTCGGCTCAACCACTCAACTCGGCTTGGACGCTAATGGAACGTCCAATCCCACTGTTGCGCATGCTCAGAGTTACTGCAATTTGTGGGAGGGTACGCGATTTAATCAAATGCATACCACACTCGTCTCTCGCTCGTCCACTCACATCAACTGAAATCAACCTCGCACTCTAGTTCTGCATCAAGGAAACTCAACGTACTCACTTTAATTCTGAACTCCAACTACTCGCAAAACAGGCATCATGGCCAAAGGATCACCCATTTGCTCGGTTGGTGGCTTATCAAGACACCGATGGTATCATCCGAGTAAGGGGGAGATTGGAAAATGCTCCAGACTCAGATCAACAGAAGCATCCTGCAATTTTACCTCGTGATGCCGCTCTAACTCGACTCGTCATCTCTGATGCCCATCAGCGTACCATGCATGGTGGTACTCAACTCACACTCGCTCATACTCGACTCCGATACTGGATCATTGGTGGACGTCAACCAGTACGTTCACACACACTCAAATGTCTCGTCTGTGCTCGTCATCGAGGTGTTCGGGCTCAGCAATTAATGGGACAACTCTCAGCTCAACGTGTCACTCCAGCGCCACCATTTTCTCACACTGGAGTTGATTACGCTGGTCCAGTGTCAATCAAATCATGGAAAAGTCGAGGATCCAGGATATACGAGGGCTGGATCTGTGTGTTTGTCTGTCTGACCACATCAGCAGTTCACGTCGACCATGTCAGCGACTACTCATCATCAGGATTCATAGCAGCTCTCCGACGGTTTATTCACCGTCGAGGGGTATGTACAGCACTCTACAGCGACTGTGGAACAACATTCCAAGGCGCACTCATACTCTGAACTCAAGCGGCTCTTTACTCAAGGCACTCAAGAATCTCATGCTCTACTCGATTGGGCCACTGTGCATCAAATCACATGGCATTTCAATCCCCCTGCTGCTCCCCATATGGGTGGTAAATAGGAAGCCGCAGTGAAATTGGTGAAACATCACCTGACTCGCACACTCGGAGAATCAGCCTTCACGTTTGAAGAACTTACGACTCTTCTAACGCAAGTGGAGGGGATTTTGAACTCGAGACCATTGGAGGCTCTATCAGACAATCCTCAGGATCCTTCATCGCTCACTCCAGGTCACTTTCTCATTGGGAGACCAATCGTTGCCATCCCTGAACCTTCACTCATGGATACAGAAGTATCAAGACTCTCTCGCTGGTACTTCATTCAGCAACGTGTCCAGCATTTTTGGAATCACTGGTCCACCAGTTACATTCAACGTCATCTGGCTCGAACCAAGTGGCATCATGCTCGCAATGACATCAAACTCGGCTCACTCGTCCTTCTTACTGATGAACGAACTCCACCAACTCGATGGCCACTCGCGAAAGTGACTGCACTCCATCCAGGGAAGGACAACCTCACTCGAGTGGTAACCATTCAAACAGCCACTGGTACTCTCACTCGTCCAATTGCCAAGCTCGCACTCTTACCACTTGCTCCAGAACCAGATGCCTAACTCAATGGCAATCTACTTATCAATCATCAGGTACTCAAGATCATAATCAGCAACTCTGTTCCTGATGGCGGGCGGAATGTTACGTAAATATCAAATGTTCGCGCCAGAACACTTGATAACTCGACGCTCTACTATACCAGCGGTGCTGCTATCGACGCGCCCTCTGATACTCGGAATTTCAACTCGATAGCCAGCTACGCGGCAACTGGCATTAGTCTACATCACTTGTGATAGACCACCACGTGCTACAAGTTTATTATAATATTCAATTACATCGTGTAAATTATCGTGCTTCATTGATTACATTAATTTGATTACTACTCGCAAATTCATCAGGTATTATTATTCATTTATACTCTCAACATAATTAATAAAATCTGTGATCATTTTTGTGTTGACCGCGTGTCAAAATAACCTGCCGGCTATATATATATATATATATATATATATATATATACATATACTCGCCATCACGTGACTTTGCATCCACAAATAATTATTCTTAATTTACATTCACTTTCATTACTCATCGATTAATTATTTACTTGTACATGATGTCAACTGGTGGGACTGATGTCATCATTCAGTCATCCAGTCATACTTCATCTCTAAAATAAATATCAAATTTTATTTGTGACTGCAAAGTTTATTATACGTTCAGACTCGGCTCGCTACGCATCTTAATTATTACTCGGTTCATACTCGTACTCTATGTCGCGTATTTTAATTATTTGTGACCTAAAATTATACTCGAAATATTTGTGATATTTGTGATTTATTAATTGTTAATAATTTGATTACTGCGCTCTATCCTATAATATATTAAATCACGTGTATGGTGCCGTGTAAAATTATAGAAAACTCATATTCTACTAAACTCGAAAAACTCAATCGTCAATTCAACTGCGCTCTATATATAATGTAATAATATTTCATGTGTACGGTGCCATGCAATTTATATTAACTCAATTGAAATCAATGCAATCGAATAATGTTTAATAAGTGCTCTCATAAAATTCGTGATCGACTCTTGTACTCTATGCTATTATCTGTGATTTATTTTTATTAAATATGGACAATACATCAAATTTGTGAATTATTATTTCTTTCACCATCCCGATCCAGCAAATAAATATTTAATGTAGTTTTTAAGTTAATATTTTACAGTAATTTTTTTTTTTTTTTTTAGAAATGACGAAACTTTGTATTTTAATTAGGTTATAAAAATTTAAAAATTTTATGACAGTTGTCATTGAATATATTTAAAAAGTAGGAGGCATTGTCGAGAATGCCTTAAACTTTTCAATTCTTTTTTTTTTTTATAAAAATTGTCTTCCTCAAATCGTTTATATAAATATTACTAATGACAATATTTTCTGTTCAACAATATTCTTAATAAATACAAATATTAAATAATATAATATATTTTGTACTATGTAATTATTGTTAAGGGCATTGTCAGACAGTGCCTCCCACTTTTTTTTAAGCATTCAGTGACTTACGTAAGTCATACTACTGATATGAACCGTAAGATACTTTTTCTAAAATCTTTAACTCAATGAAATTGCTTTTTTTTTCTTTTTTTAAAAATAAATGCTTAACTTTTTTTTCTTTTGAATCAATTAATCAAAATTTTATAGCCTTACAACAGTAGAGTTACCCGATGAAAAAAGATTTTATACAATTATATATAGACTATATAAAAATTGGATAGAAAAAATGACCCGATCCAATTGTATACAATATGTATAGAAATTGTATACAATTCTATATATTGCAATTATATAGAATTGTATATAATTATATAGAATTGTATACAATTTGTATAAAATTGTATATAATTATATAAACTTGTATTCATTTTGTATAGAATTGTATACAATTTTTATACAGTTGTATACAATTGGATCGGGCCATTTTTTATATATAATTTTATAAAATCTTTTTTCATCGGGTACTGAACACTTTTATTAAGTAGGAGATATTGTCGTCAATGCTCTTATAGTTTCTTGTAAACATTTTTTATCATTTTTATAGACATTTTTTCTTCAATATTATTCATTTGCATAAGGCAATGAAGAAGAGCTATAAATTAACACTGAGGTGCCTGAGGTGGATCTTCCAATTGTAAATTTTCTATATCACCCACATCTTGGAGCAAGTGTTCTCCTGAGAACAAAAATTTCAAGTATTGAAAACAAGTTTATTTAAATAATTTTTAATATCTATTCCTGATATAAGGTAAAAGACCCAATCAGATTCTAGACCTAATGAGGGAACTAGTACTCGATCACTCCATAAATTTGTATGTCTACATTTCGTCAAATTTAGTAAATATAGATATACACATACATAAGTGATCGGGTACTAGTTCCCTGATCGGGTCTTTTATCTTATTCAATTTTACTTCAAAAATGATAAAATTATACTTTACGTTGGTCACTATCCATTATTAGCAATAATGAATCGTGTAGCTCACGGTTTACGGCAGCAGATCTAAATTCTCGCAACGTATATCTGTAACAAGCAAAATTTTTTTATTTTATTAAAATTGGTCGTGCGTATTTATACGCTATTTAGTTATTGATTGAGTGCAAATTCAACCGCAATACGTGTGTATATCGCGTTACAAATGCCACAAGGGCTTATCAGCCTATTATACGCCCTTATGGCACCCGGGTCGAAGGAATTACAAAAAGTGTTTTTTTCTAATAAAATCTAAATTGTCGAATTAATTGATTACAGTGTTTTTTGAAACGTTAGTGATTAAAAAATTGCGTCGAATGTCACCTTGAACGTCAAAATCGATGAATTATTTAAAAACATATTCGTGATTAAAAATAATAAAAATAACGATTAACTTCATTTATTCCGAATAACGCATAATATAATTTATCAAATGTTTCAAACATTTTTTTTCAATGTTAGACGTCAGAAAACTGCGTAAAATGCTTTTTTAAGCGTCAAAATCGGTTTATTATTTCTAAAGATATTGCTGATATAAATTTAAAAAATCAACGATTTACTTCACTAATATTTTTTTTTGTTTTGTTTATTACTTGAACTTTCGAAATAGAATGTGCGACATTACTATTTTTGAGCTTGAAGAGCTTAACAATATACTATCAATAATGTTTTCGAGCTTCTCGAAAACAGTGGGAAGTTGTAGGGCTGGCACGCAGGGTCAGGCGGTTTTCAGAAATTTTTTCTTTTGTTTATGGACGTTTTTATAATTTTATGATATTATACCTTCCAGATCTTAAAGAAGATTGAAGATGATGAATACGGATGTCCTGATTGCGCTGGATTGTGCGGCGATTGCGATTAAGGTCAATCCCAGCGTCTAAACGTGCCAACTGAACTTCCATATCAGTAATTATATTTTGTAGTTGTGCTGTTGAAATATCAAGATTATATCAACATTTTATATATACTATAACTTTCAAGTAAACATTATAGCAGATGTATGTACATAGTGAAAAAAAAAATTGTGTCTTTGTGTTAAGAACGGTCCGTGTTAAATTTTTTGTGTTGATTATTTGTGTTAAATTAAGGCATTTCATTATGTTATTTAAAGATTTTGAATCTATCGACTATTTAACACTTACAAAGTGTTACGTAGTACAAAAATTGTAATTATCAAAATTTATTAAGTGATTCTTTAAATATTATGTGAACCGTTTCTAACACACAGATTGTGTTAATTTTAACACAATAATTGCACGACTCATGATGCGAAGCATCAGAGTGTGCTTTACGATCGAAAATTTCTTTTACTTTGTTTTAAAAAAATAATTAATTATCAGAATAACTGAAAATTTCCAATTTTATAAATTATTAATTATTTCAAGGCCATTCTCGGACAATACATCGAACTTTTCAAAAATTTTCAATGACTTTCAATAGTCATAATCGTCTAAAAATTTAATTTTTCATCAAAAAAAAAAATCGAAACTTGAACAAAATAAAAGGACAACGTAGGAGTAATTTCGCCGAGGTATGGAATTAAAAAAATTGACATGAAGATTTTGCTTAAATTTATTTCAAAAATTTGGTTCAACTCCCACCAATTGATATATACTGTAATTAATTTTTTTTTAATTCCATATTACGGTGGAATTACTTCTTCGTTGTCCTTTTTTCCATAAAGTTTCAATTTTTTTTTTAATTAATTAAACTTCAACACGGTTATGACAGTTAAAAGTTATTGAATTGTAACGAGTTAAATAACGCGGTTTAAATTTAATTATTAATTATAACCCAAATTAATTAGGACAAATCATTTTAATTACCGGAAAATCAGAACTTAGATGAATAAGTAATTTGTTATCTATTATGCATCAGCACATTGATAATTCCGAATAAATAGTTACCCCTTTTTGCTTGGTTTAGCTCGCCGGAGTCCAGGGTTCAAAAGGGGTTTTTAATTTATAGCCATTCTTATAAATAAACAAATAATCAAAACTTTATTCAGATAAGAACAAAACAAAACCTCTTTACATGAGCTCCGATGCTCAGTTCTACTACCTTTACAATAAATAAATCCATACTTTTAACGCGGTTTTAATAACAAAATGTCGCTGGTTATTAATAATTCCACGCGGTCTCGTAACACACAAAGTATATACACACACACACAGACACACACCAAACTTTTTACGCGGTCTACCCCCTTTCCCGGTTGCTTCAGGGGAGTCTGGTCGACTACCCCGTCGGCCCTACACGAAGTCCCACCCCATGAGGGTCAGTGGATGGTCTCCAACAGACCCTCACCTACTCGGTTCACAAGTACCCCCCCACCCCTTGGCAGAAGGCCTCAGGGTGGAGTCCCTCAACCCTCCATGAGAAATGAAAAACTGCACTTACCTGGTCCAGTCAGACGCCTGGTACGAGAGTTTCCGTTAGTTGTCCGTGAATGGTCTTCTCAGACAACGTCTCTGGAGAACTAGGTTGCCTCTACGGGCTTAAATGCGCGGTTTTATTATAATAACTATCCGCCGTAACTGTGGACGGGAATAAATTCCTTCGCCCTCTGTTGTTGACATCAAGAGTATACTGTTGTAAAATATTTTCTAAGTCCCGAGTTTCAAAATCAAAGGAAATCGAGTAAAATTAATTTTATCAAAGATAAAATTGAATTTAAAGAAAAGGAATTCGTTAAGTAAACACTAAGTCCCGGGAACTTAGCCGTGTAAGCGACGATAATCCGCGCGGACGGATAGAGAATGAAAGAATGAACGATTGAAATATTAGAGTTTATGATATACTGACATTCGTGTCCATACTTAATAATAACTATTGAATTCGTAGGAAATAGGACCAGGAAATAAATGAATTACTTTAAATAAATTGAACGTTTCGTCATTTATTTATGACTTCCTCAGCAACTAAAAACAAAATAAAAACACAAACTATTTTTTCAGCACATAACAATTGTTCTAATAAAATTGATTAGGTTAGATTATATACCTTATTATTGTAATTCAATTGTCTATTGTATAGAAACTATGGAGAAAGACCTTATATCTTAAAATTATTGCCATAATCAGACTCATTATTATTGTAAAACTTTGATTTTAAATTAATTATTGTTAAATAAACTCAAATTTTTAACTATTACGGTTTTCTCTATGTCACAACGGTTTCAAATATAATTTATATTATTATTATTATTATTATTATAGACAAGGTTCTGTCACGCCATCTATACTGACTATACTTTATTTAAAGTAATTCATTTATTTCCTGGTCCTATTTCCTACGAATTCAATAGTTATTAGAGTTTATTTTAATTTCAACTAATATTTCGTGTATTTCAGTTCATTTTATAATTCTTTCAATCTCTTGAATCTTTTAAACGATTCATTTGAAATCTATATAAGCGTTTTTATTTTATTTCCTTTGATTTGGACTGCTCAGGACTTAGAATAATTCTCGCTCGGCGCGCATTCCCATACTTATACCGTACATTCATATAATTTTATATCTCGCTGAATTCATTCAACTTAAACTTTAAAAACACAGCCATATAAGTATAAATAATAATCACTCATTTGTTAAAGGAAAGTAATAATTTATAATAAGAGAAAAGGACAAAAATATTATATACCAAAGTATAAGTCATATTAAATAGAAAAATAAGTAATAGTTATTAAGTAAAAATGGTACTAAGAAATAGTAATAGTAAAGTACAATAGTAATTAGTTGTTTAAGCAAAAGAAAATAATATTTAGAATTTTAGTCCTAGTTTTTAAGCATACTAGTTTTAAGTATAAACGATAGTCAAATAGATATAAGAATAATAATTAGTGAATAAGTAGTATTAAGTCATACGTATAAGAAAATAGTAATAAGAGAGTAGTAACTAGAGTAGTATTCCTTTTTCACAGCACTCTTTTGAAAAGAATCACAGGTCACTCCACTCCACCATCACAGAATATTATTAAACGTTGGGAGGGGGAGGGGGTACTGTCTGTGAATGCCTTTAATGTAATAATTTTATGAATAAAATACTGATTTTAAAAGTAATTTAGAAGTCAATTATTTTTGTCAAATTCTTACAGAGAAATACAAATAATGAAGGGTATTCTCCATTTATTTGTGCCATCAAGTGTCGGTTAAACGCTTCGGCAAAATTATTTGTCCGCCACGGTGAGTTCCACACGGAGACTATGTAAGCAAGAGGCAACCATTGCCTGCACAAGTAATAAATAAACATAATTACATTTTCATGTTCTGGTTCTATAAGCTCTGCCGTTTCTGCAATAATTCCAATAGCTTCTTGAAATTTTTCCGGGGGGATTAAAGCTAATGCCCACGCTTCTTTTAGCGTTTGGTCATTATCGTCTCGAGGAAGCCTCAAAGAATTCCATTTACGTGTCATTGCCTGAAAAATGATTTAGCAAATAATAAAGCCACAATAAATTATAAAATTTGTAATCTTCAGAAACTTCCAAATTTTTATTTTTGTCTCGGTTTAAAAAAAAATAAGAAAAAAAATAATTAAAGAGTAGAATATTTTCAGTTTTCCATAATCTATTATTAAGAATCATCAACGTTATATTAATGAAGTTATGTTGATCATTAATCTAAAGCTAAATTGGTAATATTGGAATTGTATATCTTTATATTAATTAAATAATTTATTACCCTTATGCAATGAAACCAGCATCCTCTTATTCTAACGAATGGGAAAGTTGTCCTTATTGACGAAATAATAACCGCCTCAAAATCCGTAATTATAAAACGTAAATTAGTCAAGATGCCACGTGCTCTTTCAATCAAGAATTGCCAAATGGCATTATACATGGCTGCAGTTCTGGAGCTGCATAACGCAAACAAAATTGGTATGCCCTAACAAAGAATAAAAAAAAAGTTTAATTTAATTATTATACTAATTATCATATACAATAATTCATAAAGTCAATAATTATCTTACAACATCCATTTTTTTTAAATAAATAATTAATAGCTGAGCAGCTCGTGGAGTTCTCGGTACAGTCTATAATAGAATAAACTCAGGTTAAAAAAACTGATTGAAAATTATTCATTATTGAATAATACTTTTGTTACGCACATAATAAAAAAATGTAACAAAAAATTTACTAAAAATAACAATTATGAAAACAACTTAAAAATGCTGTGGAGGTGAAGCAATATTTTACGTTTGACATTCTACAAGTTTATCCAATCATAAGTTTAATTGTCATAAAAAATTTGTAATTACAAGTAATTTGTATGTGCATGTCTGGATTAAATTGTCAATACTTACTCTAAAAGTCCCATCAATAAATAGTTCATTAACGTTGTTTAACCTGTTGATCATGATGTTCGATGCAAATATGTAAGCAACTGAACCATCTACAGCTACCTGTGTTCCTCGATAAATGTCATTAACTGCTTCATAGTCATTAAGCATGTCTCCAAGTTCTAAAAAAGTGCGTGGCAGCGGTGGCTGGTGAAGCCTTCTCTGTCGATGAATATGTCGTCTTGCGGCTTCTGGCCGCATGTTGATTGCTCTTGCAATAGGCATACTGAAAAATATATACAATTTAAATTATAATAATACTCATAAAAAAAAATTAAATATTTTGAAAATCTATCAATATCAAAATCACATTGGCGTCATCAATACAGATAAACAAGTTAAAAAATACTAACAGTAAATTATTTGTACATTACAACTCATTGAATGGATACAAATAATTAATTATTTCATTAATCTTATTTCTATTGATATCAAGGTTGTTAAATTTTTTTAAAAAAATTCATTTCATCATTTAATAAATTAATTTAAGCACAAACAACACACACACACACACACACGCGCGCACACGCACGTTAAGCCCAGCGGATAGGTGGACATTTCAGTTCAGAAAACATATTTTTGCTTACCGTCTAAATACATTATCTACAATGACATTCAGTAGCGCGTGATCTGCCATTGCTCTCTGCCGTAAGTTATTAATAATTTCAGTTCTTTCATCTATAGTTGGCTGATTGTGAAAGTGTCTTCCTTGTAGGATAGGTTCATTATTTCCATATCGCCATAGTTTGACTCGGCATCGGTCTTCCGTAGTCCTTGCAGCACATACGTAGCGTTGGACAGCTCCATTATAACGCGAATCACGATGAAAATAATATCCTTGGAATTTAATTCGGGTAGTACCGGCTCTTTGGCCGCGACGAAATTCCGTTTTGACTGTAAAAAATTCAATAGTATTACTGTTTAACTCCCATAAACCTGTAGGGTTTACATATTCCTGCATATTCATTAAGTAAAGCACCAATTAGTGTAAGAGTACCAATTATTGACACCCTATTTCACAATTTATATTTACTCAACGAATTTCAATGCTAATAAAAAATATAAAGTTTTTAATAAATCCTTCGGTATTTTAAAATAGATCAAAAAAATCGCATTAGTGTAAAGTATAAAATACAGTAGACTCTCGATAACTCGAACCTCGTTAAGTCGAAATCCTCGGTAACTCGAAAAAAATTTGTATTCCCTTCCGCTGAACCCTTAAATACGCGATATCTCGAATTAATTAGACTCTGTAACTCGAACTTAGTATCGTTTCCCTTCCGGTATCGATTAGGCATATTTATACTCTATAACTCGAATTTTAAAAGTGAATCTCTATAAGTCGAAGTTAGTAAAATTTAAGTACGTTTTTCTCCGTACTTTCCAGGCTTATAGCAATCAAATCTTAATTCCTGTAGGAATGTTCAATGCTTCTTACATTCTTGTTTGTAGTGTATATTTTCTCTCTAAATTATTTTCTTGCAAAGTTGTTGACTGCTAATCAGTTCGTATCTAGACATCATGAGTGCTAAACGAAAATTAACAACTTTAACTTTACAAGAAAAGTTCGATGTTATTAACACGGTAAAAACTGGGATGAAGAAAAAAGACGTAGCAGCTCAATACGGGATACCTGCTAGTACTTTATCAACCATAATTAAAAATGAAGCTGAAATTTTATTAAGGTACGAGAAAAGTGGAAACATATCATACAAAAGAAGACGAGTGGCTGAATTTCCTGACCTTGAAGAAGGTCTACTGACCTGGTTTAAGCAGTGCCGCGACAAAAACATAAGTGTATCTGGTCCTGTTTTACGCGAGAAGGCTGAAGAATATTCGAAACTGCTTGGACACAATTCTTTTCGTGCTAGTAACGGCTGGTTGGTAAATTTTAAAAAACGTCACAATCTTGTTTTTAAAAAAATTTGCGGTGAAAGTGCAAGTGTGAACAATCAGGTATGTGACGAATGGTTAATTGAATTGAAACGATTATTAAAGGATTACGAGCCAAAAGATATATTTAATGCTGATGAGACCGGCCTTTTCTTCAAGTGTCTACCTGACAAAACACTGATTTTTAAGAATGAGAAATGCTATGGTGGAAAACATAGCAAAGAGCGATTGACAATATTGCTAGCAACAAATATGACAGGATCAGAAAAATTGAAACCGTTAGTTATTGGGAAATCTAAAAAACCACGTTGTTTTTCTGGCTGTAAATCTTTGCCATTGGACTATGAAGCTAACACGATAGCCTGGATGACATCTGAAATATTCAAGGAATGGCTACTGAAAATTGACAAAAAAATGATTAAGGATAAACGTAACATATTGCTTTTCATTGATAACTGTACAGCTCACAACTTAATTCCACCATTAAAAGCCATAATTTATGTAATATTTTTTTCTTCAATAATTGATAATTTTTTAAAATAAATATGCTTCATATAACAGAAATCAATTGTTTTCTTAATTTTTGGTCTAATCTTCTTGCAAATTTCGAACATCTTGTTAAGGTTCGAGTTATCGAGAGTCCACTGTATAATAACTTTCAACTGTCATAACGATATTGAAATTTTATTAATTCGTTAAAAGAACATTAAAACCTTAATTGAAAAAAGGACAACGTAGTCATATTTTCGTTGAGATATAGGATTTGAAAAAAAATAACTTACAACTGATATCAATTTGGAGTTAAACGAAATTTATTGAACAAATTTTAGCCAACAAAATGTCAAAATTAGAATTATAAAATTGACATGACAATTTTACTGAAATTTATTTAAGAAATTACGTTTAACTCTTAATTGATATCAAGTGTAAATAATTTTTTTTTAAACCTATATAACGACGAAATTACGACAACGTTGTCCTTTTTTGAATTAGTTTTTTAATTAATTCATAAAAATTTGATATGCTTATGACAATTGAAAGTCATTGAAAAATTTTAAAAAGTGTGGGGTACTGCCTGAGAACGGCTTGAATTCAAAAAAAAAATTTGCATTTATTTAAAAAAAAATAAAAATAAAAATTTAACTCAATTTCATTGAGTTAAAGATTTTAAAAACACATCTTACATTCCTTATCTGTTGAAAATCATTGAATATTCTAATAAAGTAGGAGGCACTGTCTGACAGTCTACTTAACAAAAATTGCGTATAACAATTAAACTTGTTTATGAATATTTCTTAATACTAATGTTTAACATAAAATACTTATGTACTCAATATTTTAATAAAAAATTCTTCAGTTCCACAAAAAAATTATAATTGTTTCATTAATACATTTATTTATTCATTAATTTATTAGTATTTAAACTTTATTAGTTTCATAAAATATTTTTTCTTTAATTAATCAATAAATTTGATAACCTTATGATAGTTGGAGTCATTCAATATCAAATTAATTAATTAATAAAAAAAAAAAAATACAAAATTTTCGCATTTATTTAAAACATGAATACATAATTGTAATTTTATTGAGTTGAATAATTTTTAAAAAATACCTAATGGTTGATATTAGTTAAAAGTTATTGAATATTTAAAAAATAAATTGGAGGTATTGTCTGACAATACCCTTAACAACAATTACATATGCTACAAAATATATTAATTTTACTCGTTTATTAGTATTTATCATTTTATTAAGACTATTGTTTAACAGAAAATATCGATAGTACTAATATTTATAACAGTGATCTAATAAAAATAATTCTTACAAAAAAAAAAGAATTTCATTTAGATTTAAGGGCATTCTAGACAGTATCCCCTACTTTTAGAAAATATTCAATAACTCCACTGTCATAAGGTTAAAATATTTGTACTAATTAATTAAAAAAAAAAAATTTGCATTTATTCAAAAAAAATAACAATTGCAATTTCATTGAGTTAAAGATTTTTGAAAAAACATCTTACATTCCTTATCGATTGAAAATCATTGAATGTTCTAATAAAGTTGGAGGCACTGTCCACTTAACAATAATTGCATTAACAATTAAACTTGTTTATTAATATTTCTTAATACTAATGTTTAACATAAAATATTTATGTACTCAATATTTTAATAAAAAATTCTTCAGTTCCACAAAAAAATTATAATTGTTTAATTAATACATTATTTATTAGTATCTTAACTTTATTATTTTCATAAAATGTTTTCATTTTCTTTATTTTTTATAATCAAACATGAATTATACCATGAAAAATAAACATCCTCAGTAGTTTTTTTCATTTAAAAAATAAATATATTTCAGTCACATCACTTTACCGTAAACTAACTATAACAAAAGATTTTTTTATTTTTTATCAATCGATTAATTAAAACCATAAACTTGTAATTAACATATGATATATGATATATTTTAAAATTTTTATCTCATCTTCGGATACTTTAGATATATTCATTCAGCGCTGCATGGTAACGCAACGACTATGTATTTCTGCCTTATCAACGTACAGTGTGTTACCAGTTGTACCATTGAGTAATGTTGTCATTAGTGATTCGAGTGGACAAATATCCGGTTATTAACCGGTAAGTTATTTGGCTATTTAACCGGTAAAATATTTATTTGAATGATAAATATCTTCGTGCATCGAATGTGTATATAGTTTAGTATACTAAGTTTTAAAAGCAATATGGCATACTGAATTTTTTTTTATTGAAAAAATTATTACAAAAAAATAAAAAATAAATTTTATTTTTAAAAATCTTGATAAACTTTAAGTGCAATTTAAAAAAAATGTTTTTTGTTCTAATTTAATTATTGAAAACAAATAAAAAAAAATAAAAAATGTCGGCTAACTTCAGTAAAATAAAAAAAATAATAAATTGCATGCCGCAGATTCGAACCTGGGTCGATGAATCTCAAATTCTTCTGTTCAACCTACTTTGTTATAACAGAACTCCACAGAAGGTCGTATTTCAATACTAAAGCTGCATTTGACAAGATCCGCTAATAACCTTGATCAATGTTTCACTTTTATCATTTTTAACTATTTATTTATTAACTCAATAATCTTGAAAGATAATAGATAATTGCTAATAATTTTTAATCTACATTGTACACATCTTCAATCGCACATCAACGCCACCCACGGAACAAAATTAACTACCTTGGTTATTTATCTGGTAAATAACCTGCTGAAAATTGGTAAAATAATTAAAATATTTATTTCACCAGTAAATTCTCTTCCCTAGTTGTCATTGAGTACAGTTTTCATGGAGTAGAGTTTACATGGAATAGAGTTCTCCTTGAGTAAAGAAAGCACAGAGTAGAGTTTCGGAAAACTATTGCTGCACCTAATTATCCATTTTGAATACAGTTGACACAGAGCAGAGAAATTCGGAGTACGGTTGTCGCACTGCCATTTTAACGGTTATTTTTAATGGAAATTTCTTTTAATGTAGTGAAAAAAAAACTAGGTATTGTAACGAGGCTGAGAAACCCTCATTATCGATGCATGATATTAGGTCATCACAGGGAGCAAATTACCTCTTGTCACCTAAAAATGTATACCTTAATTACCTAAGCATATTATTATTATTACTCAATCCCTTCTACTCAGCTTAAAGTAGAAGGGGATACCTGTGACGCACCGCCGTTGCGCTTTGCAGAACTTACATAAAGGCCTGCGTGCCGAATTATGGATTATCTATCATTGTTCACCAATTTACAATATATCATGATTTAGTTATTTCTAATCGGATCTGTTATTACTTTAGTTTTAAGTTCAACATTAATTATGATGTTGAGGGTTCGCGTATCATCGTTTTACCTAATCCTTCCCCTTTCATCAGTTTAAGGACCCATTCTCAGATAATCCTTTCATCAGTTTAAGGATCATCTACTCTAATTCTTCCGTCCGTTTAAGATATTAGAGTTACTGATAAATAATGATATTTTTATTATCATTACCTATCACCGCAATTATGACGCCTTAGTCATAATTGCGTCAACATACCGGCCAGCTATCTCTTTCTATCACTTAGTGACCTGTACCCATGGGTAGAAAGATGAACAACAACCTGATAACATCTACATCAGCTAAGTATAATATTTCTATTATTATAACCGTCATTTAACCGGGTACAACATCTAATTATTTAACACCTGATTAAGTGGTTTATTATGCAAGTATATTAATTTCTTTATCTGTTATATACATTTTGTATATAACATGGCCCCACTAATCCCGATCCTTTGTATGCACTTGGCATATATTAACTCAAGGCCAAACGGTCGTCTGGTCCCTACGAACCGGGTAATACCAGGATCGATTACCAAATAATCAGTCTACTGGCTAAAAAGGACACGGGCCTATTTCTTACGAAAGTAGGGAATGGGTAACGGACGGTTGATTCACCCCTACTAGAGGGGGTGGACCTCAACTTCGTTTCAGTGGCGCCCAACGTGGGGCCCACATGGCCTTATTATTATTAAAAAATTAAAAATTTACTTAATCGTATTGCATAATTTATTTAAAATAAAATTATTATTCTCACACTTAGCCTCAGTGACGCCCATATGGCTTTATTAATACTTAAAACTAATTTGTAAAATCTTTAAAATCACCTGGCCAACCAATATTAATAATAATTTATTTCAGCAACTATTACCTGTTTAAATTTAACCGTTATTGAAGCTTAACTTGCACCTTGAACTTTGTTAATTACTTAAAATTATTATTATACTCTGTTTAAAAGAAAGTAATTTATTTATTTATTTATTATTTGATCATGGAGCATTGCTTCTTGTGATCATGACCAAAACATTACATTGAAATTACATTTAGTTTTAAGTACAACATATAGAACCATATAATGACATCAGCATAGTACATTAACTTAACTTGTAGAAACCATTTTACACCAGCACAAAAATATTGCCGAAAGATTATACATAATTATATTATCCAAATTATACAAGATCAATATATATGTTTATACACATATGTATATATATATATATATATATATATATATATATATATATATATATATATATATATATATATGACATATATTTATATGAAAGTTTACATAACATAAATATGAGGAAGAAAAAGAAAATATTTTACTTAAAATTAGGGTTTTTTTTTTTTTTATTTGATCAAATTCTTATTTATTCTTAACTATTTCCACATGCATACATATATGCACAAATATGACCTTGAGAAATATAATGCAAGGGAATAAGCTGGAGAGAACAGTTCGCAATTTGTGCAAATCTGCATTGACCCGACATCTAGCGGTGTTTAATTGCGAGTTAGGTTTTGCTGCGTCTGCACGAGCGAATTTGATCTCCGGCTACCGTCTTATCTCGGTACACATTCCAGTTGATGCTTAGAGTTGTTCAAGAGTTATCAGTGCCAACATGTAGACTTCGGACCAGCACTACGAGGGTTTTTCGACCTGGCTGCAGTTTGTAATACATAAGGAGGGGTTGAGGGTAAGTGGAGCTTAGTTAATCGCGTTTTTAGGTATAAATATTCATTTCTTTACTCCCCGGCCTTTTTCTCAATATTTTTTTTTGTTTTTAGGGTATCTTAAGTTTAGGCGTCGTAGTTGGGAGCTTGGCGAGTTACGTCGGTCCCATCAATGCCCTGGACATAATCGATTTCGTCGAGTTCCTGTCATCGGGGCATCTTCCACCAGAACTGGTGGAAGCCCGATGGTTTTTTGAGAGTGTCCGGTACGCCACGGAGCCGTTTGAAGTTCTTTTGGCTCCAAACCATGAGGGGATTAAGAGGCTCTCAGTCTGCGTCATGGAGCATTCCGAGAGCTTAACCCGGTAAGTGTCGCTGTAAATACAAATAAAAAAGTTTTTCTGGATGGTAACAAAAATTAAAAATTTCGTTTTTCTTTTCTCAACAGTGCTGAAACCGGACCCTCTTCGGCGGAGTGAGCTGAGTCAGCCTTCATCCGGGACAGCTTGGACTCGCCTATTAATCGGAGAAAGAAACTGAAGAGAGAGAAAGTAAAAGTAAAAAAAAAATAAAATGTTTTGAAGAAAATACTGGATATAAAAGCCCAAAAAAAAAAAAAAATTAATTGGGTATAACTATTTAAGCTCCTACTGTCCCCACTTATCCTCCCGTTTTTCTTTTCATTTATTATTAATTTAGTTTTTAAGATTTAGTTTAGTTTAAATTTTAGTCTAATTTAATTACTTATTATTAAAGTTAAATTATTTAATTTTTATTATAATAATTTCGTGAGCGCAAACTTAGTTCACTTCTTAATTTGGTTTATTTAAATTTTTAATTTTAAGGTTTAAATGTATAAATAACTGAATAGTTGGTCAAGAGTATGATATATATTAGGGTGCTTAAAAAAAAAACTTTTTTTTTCGCTCTTACCCCATAAAACGTTAGTGGTTGCCGAGAAAAAAATTCTCCCAAATGATGGGCTCTCTAGCTCAACTCTAAGAGGTTGCTGTTTTAATTTTAATTTCCCCTCTGATTAACATATAAAAATTTATTTTTTCATTTAAAGTGTAATTACTCGTACGCTGATCAAGATTTTTCAAATTCATACATAGACCTTTAAAGCTGAGTCCTCAAGCTTTCCAAAACCCTATGACAAGTCATAATTACCATTATTCAAATGTCAATTAAAGCTATCTGAAAAGTATCGATTTTGTATTTCGAAATGAAATTATTAATTTTCGATTTTTTTTTTTTGCTAGCTTCAATTGGGGATAATTATGAGGTCATAGGATAATTTTTACCTGTTAGAATTACGATAAAACTATTTCAGAGCTTTTTTGTAGAGAATTAAATTTATCATAAGAATATGTACATCGAAATGGAAAAGAAATTTTTTTTGGTAGTTTTAGCAAAAGAAAACGAAAAAAAAATCTGTCAATCGGTTGATTCTGCAGTCCAGCCCCAAAACTCCCTGCTGTTTTCAAGGCCGACAGACTTGAGATTTGAAATGAATATTACTAACGACACCAGAAAACAAATGACGTAAATTTTGTTCATTAAATTGACTCTAATGAAGGTTTGCTAGGCCGTAATAAATGCAAAATTTTCACGTCTTCGATCTTAAAGACCTATATGCTTACAACTTAAAATATTTACTGTCTAGACAAGTAAGAAATCAATGATGCATTTATTTTTTCATAAAACTGACTGTTACGGGGCTAGTCGGGGTATTGGAAATTGACTCAACACTACGTTATTACCACCTACAACTTTATTTTATATAAAAAGGTACGGAAGACTAAGAACATTTAGAGAATGTTCAAACGGGAAACGCTATAGGACATTAATATCAATTACGATGAGAAAACTATGCGGTCATCTAACATTACAAAATGCCCAGTTAGATAACGTGTATGTACGTACGTCGTCGGTTCATTATTTCCGAAGATATTGCTGATTTAAAAAAAAAATCGATTTAATTCAGTAATTTCTTTTTTTATTGTTTATTACTGGATTTTCGCAATGGAAAGTTCAACATTATTATTTTCAAGCTCCAGAGCTTAAAAATAACGGGAAGTTTTAGGGCTGGCCCACAGGATCATCAGGCGGTTTTCAAATTTTTTTTTTTATTGAATTTAAGTTTTCGATATTTACTTAGATTTTGTTTCAAAATAATAATACGTGAGAAAGACGAAATATATGAAAGCTTCGATTTATAATAATACTATTGTTATTGTCACAGGGGATTGGCACCAAAAGTAACTTCACTTTCAGACCAATTGACGGAAGTAAAATTTATTAGTACTTTTTTTTTTATCAAATCATTTCGATGAATAGTGTCATAAAAAATGATATATATAACTGAATAAAATGAAAAAAAAATTCCTTACATGATTTTAGCTTACTGAGCTCGAAAAATTTTTTTTGGAGCTAAAATTCTTATCGTGTAATTTTTTTCTGTCAAAATGTATTTGATAAATTAATTTTTTTTTGTGTGCTATCCGAAAAAATTAATAATCCTCTAAATCGAGGAATTCCAGTTCGTTGCATTAGACCGGACTTCTTACCGTCAAAACAGTTGAAGAAGTGGACAGTTACGACGATTTCAGTGATGATGAACGTGATAAATTAGTAAGGATTATTTAAATTGTTCCATGCTTATATATTTTTTTTAATATTTAAATCTGTCACATTTATTACAGAGACAGTATCTATGTGCCTTCCACTTTGGTAAAATGTAAAGGAAAATCTCCACTTTCTTTTTAAAAACAACTTATTGTTCGATGATAAAGTGTTGGTGGCATATACTTATATGTGGTGGTTCGGCTTCACTCCGCGAGATGGCATCTACAACTCGCGCCTCTCGCCGTATCTCGTCCCTACACCTATTTCAATATATAACTTTTCCAACATGTTACTTCCAACTCGGCGTCTTAGGTGGGGTATACGATAGACACACCTAACTGAGGAGTCTCAGCTATCGTATACTTAGACGAAACGCTTCTCTCCCCACAAAATACCTTTTTCTATCTCTCCTCTTCTCATCCTCTCTCACAACGTTTCACTCTTTGGTAGTTGGCAACTTAGGCAGTGATTATTGCAATCTAAACCTAAGGTATCATCGCCAAATATGTAAAGCCATCAAAGGAAAAGCCCAACGTCATCACTGGCACGGCGATTGATCACGATCTTTTTAGTAGGTATATTAAAAAATATTGATGAAGGACTCGCAATTTTTTTGTCTCTCATTCAGAAGTAGACGAACGGTACTATCTTCGATTCATTATTTGTAGAACATATGGGAACTTAGTTCACGTTTATTTTCAAACAAACTAGAATTGTAAAGAATAAAAACGTTGATTGATGATAGAGTAATAGAGTAATGCATTGAGTATCATTTTTCATTTACGTTTAGAGTTTTCATTTGAAAAAAATCTTTGACAAAAAAAATTTCAACTGGCATAGCTACATGCAAATTTCATCCATCTCTTGAAAAGATTTGAAATAGTAATTACAAAAAAAGACAACGAACTTAAAATTTCACAGATATATAAATGTGAAAATAAAATAATAACTGTTACAATTGTTTTGAATTTATAGTCCAACAAAAATTTTTAATTGTATTTTAAATAAAAATATTTGAAATTTTTTATGATAATGTTGCCATAGATTTTACTGGAATTGGATTTTCGTCTTCCCTATCATTTGGGAGGGCACCTCCAAGTAGGACCATTTTTAAAGCAAAGTCTAGTGTGGATTAGTTTTGAGAGAAAGAGAGAGTGAACGATGTAAAAAAAATTTCTTTGTATTAAGATTGTTACGGGAAAATTTTTTCCTTTAAGCTCCGAGTCTAAATCGGGTGGATCACGTACGTTAAAAATTATTTTCGACTTATGACTTTCGTGAAAGGTTATTTTTTCTTTCAGTTAAACTCTGTAGTAGTGTAAATCGGTAAATCTTCTTCTCAATAACGCGTTTCTATTAGAGAATGATGGTATACTCTACTCTCCAAATAGTCGAGGTATACCATTCTTGTAATTGGAAACGGCAACCCGCGCGTCTATGTTTTCCAACCGTGAGTTGGGTTCACTGAGTGAGAATTGGTGCTGGTTAAGCACCGAACTTCCATACGGTGATTCCTCAACTCCCCCCGAGCCGCCCAACTTTGATTTGGCTTGAAAAATTAGGGTGCTATCTGGCTTGGGGAAAGTAGAAAATCTTAGAGGGGAGGTTTTGGAACAAGCGGATAATTGCTTGTTGGGAATTCGAAAGAAACAAGTGGAGTGGCCCTTTACATAGGGTATGGGGAGAACTTGCGTCCCACCACTAATCTATGCAAGCAGTTCACCAGAGCTAAAGTCTGGTACCATGGGGGATCCATTCCAAGCCCCACTTCGACCAGAGTCTCTTTATTTCCTGAGATGGGAGGAGTGTATGGGTCCAAATGCGGTCGGTCTCGTGGTGGTTATTGGTGAGACACCCACATGCAATGCATGCCTAATGGGTAAGTTAATGTGAGCTTATGCTCATATTTCGCTTTTATAATATATGGTGGTGTTGATTATAAAAATAGGGACCACACGCAACGCGAGTATGCCCAAAAGGGCGAGGTATCGGCTTCCGTGGAGGAGTTGGACTTAGGTCCCGTTACATTAATTAATTTGATTCCTCAACTCACTGCCGAGATGTGCTATGTTGTGTCCAAATAATTTGTTTTTTTTTTATTATTTTAATAATTATTTCTGAGCTCCTCTTTGCAAAGCGCGCGAAAACGCAGCGTCAGCTTTTTCACCCTGGTTTTATTCGGCAAAGAATAGTGGGAAGGCACCTGCAATAAGTTTAACGAATAAACAATAAACTGTCGTCACTTGCCACCAATGACGATAATTATAAATTTCCCATAAAATCGCCAAGCAAAGTTTATAAAAAGCCTGAGCACCCATAGCCCAGGGCTAGTCGGTTCTTAAAACTTACGGTCCGCAAATATTCGAACGTCGAAATTTCGTGAACTCTTATTGCAGGAATCCGCCCTAGGCGTTGAAAAGACAATAAGAGGATTTTTAATAATTCTTAACTTAAACCCTATTGCAGGAATCCGCATCTGCGTTAAAAAGTCAATAGGGCACTTCTTAAATAATCTAGGCTGATTTTTATTGCAGGAATCCGCATCTGCGTCGAAAAGTCAATAAGAAATAGTCAAAGATTGCTAAATTCTATTAACCTTACTGCAGGAATCCGCCCTAGGCGTCAAAAAGTAAGGGATTTAAATTTTATATTAAAAATCCTCAAATATTGATCTAAAATTCGATCTGACGCAACCGTATAATCGTGCGTCTAGTACAATATTTGTCGGATTTTAAAAACCATCCGGTACGATCGAACCAGTGACGCAAATCACGTGAATTTGCGATTCCATATCGTGCCGAGTTAATTTGCGCATAAAACCACTTTTCGGGTGTGTAAAAGGACGCCTTAAATATAGATTATAATCTTAAAAAAAATTTCTGCTAAGGATAAATAATCCTATAATATAAATTAAATATAAAGTTGTGAAAAACTAGAGTGAACAAGTGACGTTCAGTGGAAACGTTGTTATTCGAAATACTTAATAACAGATCAAGTTCATCACTCCAACTTTGCGGTTTTCATTCGAAAGTAGTACATAAGATATCATCCTATTAACCCAGCCGCACCCGTTCTACCAACCCTACAGGAAGGTCGAGTGAGCGGTTTAGTTCTGGAGGGATAATAGCTGCCGCACTAGAAGAATTGACATCGAAAGGTAGGTGAAAGAACTATTATTCTATCATACTTAAAATACTTTTGGCTTAAACAAGAGCACCAGTCTCTTCGAAGACGTTTGGGTTCTTAATTCTTGAAAAGATCCACTATAAATAATGAATTATAGGAAGATAATTTCTTCCTCTTATTCTTTATTGTTGTCCGCACCCTCCAACCCGCTTGTTCTAAAATTACTATCGCCACCAAGGGGAGAAATCTCGGATAAATAATTAAAAATGAAGCGGTGGACATAACATAAAGAACACAGATGGCAGCGGTGGGATTCGAAAATAAAAATCCTTCTTTTGAGCCACAGGTATCATTTTTCTACCAATTTTGAGATTAAAGGTAGATTTGGGGTAATCTTGCTATTTTTGAAATTCAAAAAAAAAAATTATAAAATTTTAAGGTTCGTGGCATTTTTGTAAAGTGCCACGCCCTGTCTTCGTGGACTTGCCACACCTTAGCAGGTAGCAACTCCACGTATTGCATACTTAGCATTTTCAGCCCCTCGAATCGAGTCGCGGAACGTCTGAGTCACCGTCCACGACTTCGCGACCAAAATCGCGAGTCAGCGAAAAGTCATACATCGACTTTATCGTTCCAGCTTTGAGCTGTAGAAACTAACTCTTTTTCTTTCTTTCTGACTAAGTCAGCAATTTTCATCCCGTGTTCGGCGACTTATAATTTCGCCGTTTCACACGTCACCTTAGGGTGTGGTCACCACCATTACCCGAAATAAACATCATCGGAGGCGAAGAAATCTAACGCCTCCTCCAGCTCATGACTTAAATTTAACAATGTCCGATAACGGCGACAGACCCATCATCCGGCTAGATGCCACCCTGCACGATGCAAACACCCCTCCAACTCAGTACGATATGGCCAAGAAGCTCTACCGAGAGCTACCTAAATTTAACGGTGAAGGCCCAACTTGCGAACAAGATTTTTAAGAATTTGACGCGATCGTACGTAGCTGGTTACCCTGCATCCTCCCAGACCATCATATTATGTTTGTTGCCAAAATTGCAAAAAGAATCTCTGGTCGTGCTAAAAGCATCATCGAAAATACTCCGATCCACAGCGTTGAAGAACTACTCGACGCACTGGGTGAGAGATTTCGTCACGGCGATCCTGCTCTTATCTGGCATAAGCGTCTAGCCGCAGTGTCCCCGAAGGACGGGGAAACTATCGAAGACTTTTATTTCAGGTTACGCAGAATGATCAAAGGCCTGGAAGCTGCACTACCAGCAGAAAATCGAGGAGCCATCATGTCGCAGCAAAAAAAGGTTGCATTCGATCTTCTTTACTCTGCTTTGCCCGACCTTCCAAAATGTCTTGCTTGTCTAAAAGATCCCAGAACGCTGGAAGAGCTTGATAAGGCGATTAAAAAAGAGCGAACTCGCGAATGTTTGCGGCCTGCTCGGAAACGCGATTTGAACGATTTTTCGCGTCATCCTCATAAAGACCGTCGTGACTATGACCGAGACTATAATCGACGCTACTCGAGAGACGACTATCAGAAACCTTGTCGGGATTATGACGATTACGATGATCGTCGAGAGACTAGAGGACGAACGTTTACTTACTCTAAAAACAACCACAGACGGAGTAAATATGACACGGACGACGAAGACAGTGTAGACTCCGACGCCAATGCAGAGTGCGCAGATAACTTAATTTACGCTTACACCTCAAGTAAAGGGGAACGTAGTCAGAACCGTGACGATGATTCGACTCCACGAACGTACAAGAAAAGCCCTTCACGTTCACGTACAGAAAAACAGTTTCCAGCCAGAATAAAGACTGTGACGTTTGACCCTGCTGACATAGACACTGAAAAACTGGAACATCTTTGAAGTAGATGTTTGTTTCCAGGTTGTACCTAAATCACCAGGAGGTTACCCGGGTATCCTTGGGAAAGAATTTTTCACCAAAGAACGAGCTGGCATTTTTTTTTTATTGGAATACGCTGGTCCTCAACGATCGACCTACCGGTCCTATCCCTTTTACGATGGATGACGACCTTGACGGAGGATATATCCTGTCCCTGGGGACTGGTCCAAAAATATTCGATTCATGTAACTCTCTTCATGGGGAACTACAACGTTTCCTCGTGGATACAGGGGGGAATGTATGTCTGATCAATTCTTCTGCCCTTAAGCCCGAAATTAGAGTAGATCGTGACGACACCATGCTACTCCGAGGTTTGAATGGGCATCCCATGGAAACGGTTGGCACTGTCGAACTAAAAGTTTTGGGATCTAAAATTCGATTTCATATTTGTAAGGGTAATTTACCCTTCAATGGCGTGGGCATTTTGTGAAACAACTTCTTGAGAAAAGAACAAGCAGAAATCTCATATCATCATCAATCTCTGAATTTATTTTCGCGACCTTCTCGACCTCTATACTTCAGCCTAGGGGTAAAGCCATCCCGCTCGTATGTCATTCCACCCCGTACGCGAATATCTGTCTCTGTACCTGTCTTGAATCCAAAAATCAGACAAGACTACCTCCGTAAGATTCCTCTTAAAGAGGGACTCTTAGTGGGTGAAGCCGTTGTTTCTGTGGATGATGGCCAGACGATGTGTATGGTGATCAACACAACGTCTAATCTAGCGAAAATTGAGATAGAATCCTAAATGCTTGAAGAATTTGAATTCGATCACTTAGATCCAACTGACGAATACTCTGATACTGCCGAGTCTTCATCTGAAACGAACTCTCTCTCTCAGTGAGAACGTATCCACTTAATCTTTGATAAAATACAAACCACTCATCTCACTTGCATGGAAAGGAAATAAATAATCAAACTCATACAGAAAAATCACGACATCTTTCACCTTCCGGGTGATCGTTTGGGATGCTCCAAAAAGTTCACTTGTAAAATCGAAACCACGAGTGATACGCCAGTCCGAATCAAACAATACCGTTTCCCTCAAGAACATCGCGAGGAAATTAAGAAACAAGTCGATAATTTACTTAAACAAGGAATTATACATAAATCAAAATCCCCGTATAATTCGCCCTTGTGGATCGTCCCTAAGAAATCGGACGCACAAGGTAATAAAAAATGGAGAATGGTTATCAATTTTCAAAATTTAAATAAGATAACCATCGGGGACGCTTACCCCTTACCACTCATAATTGACATTCTAGACCAACTCGGTGGAGCGAAATATTTCAGCGTGTTTGATCTTGCAAGCGGTTTTCATCAAGTACCAATGGATCCCAGGGATGCCGAGAAAACTGCGTTTTCCACCCTTGATGGTCATTGGGAATATTGCTGTATGCCTTTTGGGCTTGAGTGCGCTCCGGCAATTTTCCAACGCATGATAGACTCCACTTTGAGTGGTTTGAAGGGAACCGAATTATTCATTTACCTGGATGATTTCGTAAGTTACGCATCTTCACTTGAAGAGCATGAAGTACGAGTGCAAAGACTTTTCAACCGCCTTCGAAAGGCTGGGCTAACTCTTCAGCCCGAGAAATGTAAATTTCTCTGCCCCAAGGTGGAATATTTAGGTCACATTATCACTAAAGATGGCGTGAAACCCGACCCGAAGAAAATTTCATCCCTAAAAAATGCATCCCACCCCCGTAATCATACGGAGGCGCGCAAATTTATGGGACTAGCGAACTACTACCGACGTTTCATCGAAAACTTCGCCGAAAGAGCGAAACCGATTACTGACCTTACCAGAAAAACTAAACCGTTCGTCTGGTCAGCTGATTCTCAAAAAGCTTTCGATGACATAAAGAATGCAATGTGCGAAAATTCATTCCTCGCTTACCCCGATTTTAATCGACCATTCATATTAGCAACTAGTTCGTCTGATGTTGGCATCTCGGGTATTTTGAGCCAAGAACTCGCTAACGAGGATCAAACTCCCGAAATTCCAGATGCAAATATCGAGAAAATTGTCTCATGTACATCTAGAAATTTGCAAGAAACTGAAACCAGACATCCACACAACGAAAAAGAATGTTTGGCGGTTTTGTATGCGGTACAAAAATTTCGGCCTTACCTCTACGGTAAGCCCTTCACCTTGTATACAAATAGTCCTTGTATGTCCTGGTTGAAGGATAGCCAAACCGTTACGGAACGCCAAATTAAATGGAGATCTAAATTAAGTGAATATAAATTCTCTGTTGTTGTTCGGCATAAAATCTCCGAGCAACATGCCGAAGGATTATCTTACAATCCTGAAGGAAGATCTCCGGCAGATATTAATTCGAAAGAAACACCCATCCAAGAAGCTGTAATGTTACCGCTCAAGAAAAATTCTTGTCCAAATGACGAAGCAGTAGCAGCAGTAAAACGAGGTCAAAAAGCGGAAGGTAAAAATAAACCCCGTGTCAACGGCGCTCCACAACTGCGTGATACAATTGCATCTCGTTTACGAATGAGACGAGCTACAGAACTGAACCCAAATCGGAAGAAGATAAATTATTGTGAAAGTACCGCTGAACCTGACGTTTCAGGGGCTATTGAAGATGACGTATTCGAAGAAAATCAACCAGGACCATCATCAAGACCTTCAGCTCCAGTAGATCTGGAACCAGAGCCTGAAATGAATTCTGAAGAAACAGATGAGGAGGAAGAAGAAGCAGTCCGGCTCATAAACGAAGAATATCTGATAAACGAACAGGATAAAAGTTCCAGCGATTAGGGGGATGAAAATTCGCCCGTGGCGATCAATCGACAACAAATGCGGGAAGATTTGAGGAAATCATTCGAACTTTTCAACAGAGCTCTTAAACAACGAACCGTTAACATCCCAGATAAAGAAGCGGATTGCTCTGTTCTTCCAGACGACTACTACAATCCACTGCCAGTAGTCAGCCCTCAGTTGGCCAAAGAAGTCAGAGAATATCTCGAACGGGGTTACCTGCCACGCGAACACGATGAAATCGAAGACTCAGACAAATCCGAAGAAATTGGAGAAGAAGAAGAAGAAGAAGAATTTTTTCGAGATAATGAAAATACTGAAGAAGATGACGACTCCAGCGAAGCCAGCTGCTCTGAACCAGAAGTCCAAGTTGAAATAACTCCAGCAACTCCACAAGCGCCGAGCGCCGGTCAAATTCGTGAAAAACATTTCACTGCAGGTGAAAGTCCATCCACGCCCATGTGGAAGCACATGGTTCTGAAAGCTGCACAGAAGAATTACAAAGGACTAGAATACGATGACCATTCCAAAACTTTCTATTGGAATGACGAGGTAGAAGCAGATAATCGAAATTCTACCATCATAGCAAGACCTTCTACTTGTCAAACCTTAAACACCGTAAATTTTCTAGCTGCATCTTCCAGTATAGCGCACGAGAAAAATCCACACAATATGATGAAGCCACGGTGATTCAAGTAGAGGTACACCAAGAACAAGACGACGGAAATGGGCAGGCAAACGAATCTGATCCTCGCCATGTGACGCATCCGGAGGTTGTTAACGAACAACTGGGGGATGAGCCGGCCATGAACGACGATTTGCCACCTAGATTTCCGAATCAAGCTCCATGGTGCGTCTTCGATCCTCCGTCTTTGGACATAGCCGAAGATTTGAGTGGTCAAAACTACTCACCGCCTGAAGTTTTCTCTTCATCTGGCTCTGCATCTGACAGACCTCAGAAACTGCCTAAAAATCAGATTAAATTCAAAGACAGTCGACATGGAGTCACGTATGTGAGAGATCACATGGTGCATTTCCTGTCTTTGGATTATGAAATGATGAAACCAGTTTCAAGGCTGTTGAGAGATCTCACTTTCATCAATCGAGAAGATCTAAAGGCAGCTAGACCAAAATTGGATGACGTACTCGTCACAAAATTGGGTCAATGCTCCATCTTTACCGTCTTCGTCAAAAAAAATCATTTTGAAAAAATCGACTTCATGAATTTAGTCGAAGGACTACGAAACCTGAGAACGTCCATGTTCAAATATGAGATTTATACGTTCCGCATAGCAAAACAGGGGGATGACTTCGACGATTTGAACATACAGCCTTATCTCATACAAGAATTGGGCGATTGTCCTATCAAGGTAACTCTTTACGAAGGAAATATAGAAGTTCCCGCTGAAGAATCACGCGATAAAATCATCGAAGGAAACCACTGCAGCCTTATAGCAGGTCACAAGGGCGTCGTGAAAACTTAATGGCGAATCCGCGAGAGATTCTACTGGCCCGGCATGAAGAAAAAGATCTACAGACTTATCCAAAAATGCGAAATTTGCCAGAAGAACAAACTCACGCGAATTGAAGCTAAACAACCAATGATGATAACCGACACTTCCTTCGAACCCTTTGAGAAAATTTCCATCGATACCGTAGGGCCACTTCCTATGACCAGAAGTGGAAATGTCCATATCCTGACGATCCAGGATAACTTTTCAAAAGCCGTAACCGTGATCCCAATACCCGATATCCAATCGACAACAGTGGCTGAAGCCCTTGTTGATCGATATATGTGTTATTATGGGTGTCCGAGAGTCATCCTCTCAGACACAGGTACGTCATTTACCTCGAAAATAATACAACAGCTTGCAAAAGCTTTAAAAATACAAAGATTAACGACTTCGGGTTATTACCCTCAGTCAAATGGATCCTTAGAAAGGAGCCGTCAACCACTGATAGACTTTTTAACAGTAATTTCAGATAAGTATCCGAACTGGGAGCGATATGTGGGTCTTGCTGCGTTGAGTTATAATACAAACGTGCACACTTCTACCAAATTCACTCCATTCGAGTTGATGTTTGGTCGAAGAGCTCGATTGCCAACCCAATTTCCTGATTATTCCAGAATCGAAACTTATTCTGATTATCTCGCTGACCTTATGGGAAGATTGTCAGAAGTTAGAGAAATCGCTGCTGATTGTCTCAATAAGGCAAAACAAGATTCCAAAATTCGTTATGATCGACACATACATGCCAGAACCTTTAAAGTAGGTGGTTTCGTTTATGTTCTAAAAGAGCCGAGGAAAAATAAACTTGATGTTTATTACACCGGGCCTTATGAAATTGTTGAAATTAACGAATTTGGGAGTCTTATTTACCTGAATGACAGAGGGAACCGAAAATTGGTCAACCCCAACAAAGCCAAACCTGCTGTCGACCATAAAGCTAAACCTTTATAAAGTTCTCTGTTTCAGACCCAAGAAACTCTTGCCACCATGAGACGATTACTAATATTCCTGATCATCATCGCCGAGAGCAGCCAATCCAAGGACGTATTGACTATCCATCCACTGGCAGACAATCCAGGGTTACTTTACGACCCATTAAAGAAGATTCACCTGGTAGAAGAAAACTGGTGCATCATTTCTTCCATTAATGTCCAAGGGTTGGTAGATATGTATCCCTTTGGGTGGGACCATCTACACTAAACCATGGTAGGTTGCGCTAAGGTTATCGATGCAGGGCCCTGCATGCATTACTTGAGAATCGACCTGATAACCGAAGTGCAAACCGCAATAAAATAAGCTCAAATTTGCTTAGAACAGCTTCTCGAGGAAACAGAGTTCAAAACTCCGCCACTTGACCGTAGCCAATGAGCTCCATTGTTCAGATTTACAGGCACAATCTCTCGAGAACTGTTTGGAACCATGGATTATGAAGATAAAGAACACATCAACAAAGAAATCAACAAATTATACCAAGACAACGCAGAAATGGTGCACCTAGTACAGAACGCTACAAACATCGTCAAGAGAGAAATTAATACTATTCTCCGGAGCGAGGCACAAATGCAATCTAATCTGGACAAACTTGCAGGCGTCACCCACGCATTCATCAACGCGACTTTGAGCTCTCTGGAAAAACTCGTATATGTGACGAAGGTTCTAATGCTGGGAGATGAGCGCCTGGAGATTGCCCACAACCACCTTCGAGTCTTGAGAGACGCTGAGTCCATAATCGAGGAAGCCAAGGCCGGTAGACTCTCTCCACAAGCCATATCACCGAGGATACTTTACAAAGCAACCGTCGATATCATGAGGAAACATCCTAACTTGAATCCACCTCAGCCGATCGACAGGATGGACATCTTAACGTTGTCAGCAGTGTCGACAGTAAGAGTGGCAAGGGCAAAAGGTTACTTGCTTATTATAGTAACTTTGCCACTGTTCCACAAAATTCCGCTGCTTTCATACGAACTGAGACCGTTGCCGAAACCAGAAAATCTAAATGGGAAAATTCAAACTCTGATGATTTTACCATCCAAAAAGTTCCTGATTACAGATCCAAACCTGCAAATATTTTATTTAGCAGACTCCGAATATATCAACACCTGTAAAAATATCGGAGATGACCTGTCTTGTCGCCCCGACATTCCATTCCAATCTACTGAAGTTCCGGAAGAGGTTGATTGTGAAATGCAACTGCTCTTGAAATCACCAGAATACATCTCAAGATCCTGCAACATCCGGACCATCCCCGAGTGTAAAAACGAGGAGAAATCTCAACCAACCAAATTCCTGGGCGTACTCGACTTGCAAAGAAGAAATATTAAGTCTCAAATGCTTAGACTTAGTGCAAAAGGATTATTACATCAACGGTACAGGAATGATCCACATCCGGGGTAGGTGTGAAATCAAAACTGGAAAGTATACGATCAAAAGCATAGATGAAGAGATCACTCATTTAAATATCACTCTCCCAAGATTGGACCTTGGAAGCTTTATCGTCGAATTTAACGGCCGAGCCTAAGGTCTCAGGATTTGTCTTCAAGAAAAACATCGACCTATTGAACACAGTCGACAAGTTCCAACCCTGGAGAGCAGGGCTGGAAGAAACGGAAACCCGGATGTCCGAAATCTCACTTCATCATCAGGAAGACGAGATACACCGAACGATGACGGCGGGAAATATGTCCGCCCTCGTCATCTTGTGTTTCATTCTCATCGTTCCAGTTGTTTTCAAATGTTGTAATTGCTCGAGCAAAAGGCGCTGTTTCACCTACAAGAAAAACAAGCAGCCAGTCGAGATACTTCACAAGACAGTAATAGAAACCAAACGTACCTCTGACTCCAAGCCAAAGCCCGTCCAAATTAAGGACCAACCAGAGGTCATCGAACTTCAGGAAACCCCGCAAATTCCAACTTGTGTCATCTTCTCTGCAAATAGAGGAACAACTCCAACTCGTACTTCTAGAGGTCTCCGTCTCTCCGATTGCAACGCACCAATATAATCAACCTAAACAAGATAATAATAATGTATAATCGAACTAAATTTGCGTGGTAAAAATAGCAATCCTCTTCTAATTATTTAGAAACTGACCCCGAAGTAATTTTAGGGGCCATTTTGGAAAACATTTACAAATTTTTGTATTCATTTAACCATATCTGTGGTTATCTTTAAAGAGGATTCCTATTTTACCACCACTTTATTTTAAAAAGAGAAACAGAACAATTAATTAAGAAACATATTACTAGAATTAAGTTTACCAGATAAATTTTAGAAAAAAAAAGAAAATTTAATAATAGATTTTTACGTTTAAACTATTAAAGAAATTTAAAATCACCTGAACATTCGAAAAAACAGGATAATTAGTAAATTCCTGTTAAAAACCGCGAAATCACTTTTCAAACTAAAGCAAATTATTTAAACGTTTTCCTTTCACAGCGCATGCGCGACTCCGAACGCAGACGACAGCCATTTCGTCATTTCTCTGTCGAATTCTCCTTTTAAAAATTTAAACCCCATGGAAACTCCTTAAAAAACTCCTTTTCACCACCTGTAACAAAAAAAAATGGAAGCAGTAAATAGATAGAAATTTTTCTTTCAAAAACCAACTTCAGAATGTTACTCACCTCAGACTAGTCATATGTTCCATAATAAACTAAAAACACTTACCTGGCGAATTTAGATAATTGCGCCGTAATAAAAAAAAAACTTTAAACTCAAAAAGAAAAAGGAAAACTAAGTTTTCTCTACGTATACACTTGCATATTTAACCTTATCCAAGTAGTATACGTCCCTTTATAGGAATGGGTGAATTTTCGGGTTGAAGAAACAATACACGATCTTTAAGCTCATTCTCTCTTTATTGAAAAGAGAAAACTGACAGCTAAACTCGACTCACAAGTGGTAACATCACTTTGGTTACCCAGCGAAAGCTGGTGATGGCCGAACTGCTCCATTTTCCTCCACTTCGTCAAATTCATCCTCTTCCAGCTCATCTTCTCCATCTTCCCGAAAGAGCCAGGAAATAGATTTCCAATCCTCCATCCAATCGTCCAAGTCCTCGTCCTTTTCCCTCCAAAGATGTTTACTCCATGCCAGGAAAAACTCACGCTTCAGCCGGAATGGACAGTCCGGTAGAGAACCCCGACTTAAATAATACTGGACGAACAAACAGATTAAGTACACTGCAATCACGATTAAATTTTGCTTAACACTCTAAAACTTACGTGTAACAGATTATTGCGCACACCACACGTATAATAGCACTCACAAGTATGAATGCTGGGGTCCCAATTTGCAAAAATCCTCCGAATATAAATAAATTCGGAATAAGATCTTATGAAATAATAAATGGGATCCCCAAGGTTATACTTTTGACCATAAGACGTGCAGATTGTGCCAGTTTCAAATCAGATGACTGACTGCCCGACTTAACGTATAAATGCACTGTCAGCGAAAATAAGACGCGCTAGCTGTAAGAGTGTTTATTAAATCACACAAAACTAAACTTAATAATAAAATAATGAAAATATTGAATCTTAAACACTATTGAAATAAATAACATGCATCTTAAAATCCACTCAAAATTTATTCTTTTGAATTCAAAACATTAACGCCTTTTGAATAGCCAGGCAATAGAAGAATCTTTTAAACTAGAATTTAATAGGCGTAGACCGTTCCTGCATCCTCGAATGTTGCGAATATCTCTTAAAACCTCCATCAAATAACTATCTCCAATGATAGCATCATCCGTAAAGTACCAATGTAAATTGGCGACGAGATACTGAAAATATTAAACAATAACTTGAAAGAATTAAAGAATTTCCCTAGAGGAATTTTATATCAATAAGTCTGTAATTCAATTACCTCTAACAAAGTAAGAACTCGACAATTCGCGCCCATCGGGGGCAAAGGTGGTATAATAGAATGTATCCAATCCATCTCATACTGGTTGGAAACGAACAGAAATATTGGGTCCGAATCCCGGTACCAACGAGCTTGTATCTCGATTGAAATATCTTCCAGCAGAATCGGTAAAAGATCCATCTCCGGATCGGCAATCTCGATATGTTGGTGGTTAAAACACATTTTCAATGATGAACCCTGAAATTACCGAATTTCAGTGCATAAATTACGGAGTAAAGTTCAGATAAGGAGTTATCAAATTCCTCATTTTTAATTTAAAATGGGTTTCAATAAAGAAAAGAAGTATTATTTTTTTTTGTTCGGCCAACTTACCCCGTAACTGTAACAAACATCCACCAACCGTAAGAACAACTTGATAAAAACGTAATGTTCGAATATCATCTTTTCCTATTCCATAAACAAAAAGAATTATAAAAATAACCGTGGCCTTGCTAAATCAGCAAAATTGAAAACCGACCACGAATTAGACAAGCGAAACACGAAAATAGTAACGAAAAGCAAATTTCCAAACTCCAGACATTACAAAGTAGTTTGAGAAAAATCTTATTGAAAAATCAGCGGATACATTGATAACAACCTGTGAAAATCATTCCACATGCATGCTACTCATTTAAATGACCTCCATTCTTAAATTTTCAAGGTTAATTTTTCAGCATTATTATTAAAAGCTATCAATTATTCAATTTATTCACGATATAAATCATACCATTGATTTATACATGAAATAAGCTGGTTTAGAGAATAGTCCCTTCAACGACTGTAAGATGGAGACACTTGCCGGTAAATCTTTGATCAATACGACGGTCGGTACTTAGCATCTCATTGATGTTACGCCGTCGCGTGAGTTGCGATCGCGGGCAAAGAAGAGACCGATTGGACAGCTGTTGCTCTCTGTTGTGTAACTCTCTCTCTCTTGCACGCCCGAGCGAACTTCATTCTCGCGCTCTCTCACTCTTATACGACTATCCTATGCGGTCAATAATAATCTTTAATTAATTACTAATTAACTAATAATAAATTAAATAAATTATCATTTACAAAGAAAGGAAAAATTATTTTTAAGTTAAATTTATAAACTAAATTAACGAAAGCTTATAGTTATTTATATTACTTGAATAAACTAACTCTAATAATAAATATTTTATCTAAATTAAATTCTTAACTAAAACTTAAAAACTAAAACTAATAAAGGAAATAATTTTTTTTGGGGTAGAAAAAAAAAATTTATGAAAAATAAACGCCACACACAAAAAAATTCATCAAAATCAATTTTATATTTTTCAATTCAACGTATAAAAATTTATTTTTGTTTTTTTTGAATTATTTTTTTTTGTGTTTTTTCTCCTCTTTCGGTCGTCCCTCACTGACTGGACATGGGGACTCCCGCCGGATCCTACTGGAGCCTCACCAGGGCCCTCGTCCAGTCGCTAAAAAAAAAGGGGAGAAAGAAACATTAATAAAATTGTCCAGAATTAAAAAATTATTTTCAGATGAATTCTAACTCTTACCGTAATAGGCTTTCCGCCGTCTCCATGAGGCAGACCGATAGCGTCTCGATCTGCTCGTGGTTGGGAGCCATAACTACTTCAAATGGCCCCGTCGACTCCAGGGCGCCCTCAAAAAACCAGCGGGCTTCAGTTAATTCTGGAGGATGATGCCCTGCAGCTATCAACCACACGCTATCAATCACCTCGATAGCGTTGGTCGGGTTTATGAATCCGACCAGACTCTCGACCATGACGCCCAGGTGCAAAATCGTCTGAAAGGAAAAAGAAAGTTTAAATAGAGCAACTGATAGAGGAAAACCGATAAATACTATTAATAAATAGAGCCACACTTACCCTTGATCCGCCGCAGTGTATCACAAATTGCATCCAGGACGAAAAGCCCTGGATGTGTTCGTCGGTGGCGTACATTTTTATTACTTTTTTTTTTTTTTATTATTTCACTGTGCGCTAACGAAGATCGATTATACACTAAAAATAACTCCCAGCGTCAACCGGAATGTGTACCGAGATAAGAGGTAACCAGAGATCAAATTCACTCGTGCAGACGCGGCAAAATCTAACTCGCAATGGAACATCGCTAGATGTCGGGTCAATGCAGATTTGCACTAATTGCGAACTGTTCTCGCCAGCTTATTTCTTTGCCTTAATTTTTTTTTTCAAGGTCATATTTACGCATATGTGTATGCATCATATGCATGTGGAAAGATAAATTAAACAATTGTAACACAAAATTTTAAGTAATGATATAAGTTAATCTTAATATTTAGTGATCATAATATGTACCTTCATCTAAGTATTATTATTATTATTTTTGGTGATGGGAAATAGTAGATTTTAGGAGAAAACTATACAAATAGTTATATTAATATAAAACTATGCAAAAAAAGGGGGAATAATCTCATAAATTTCTTATATGATCTTATATTTTATACATTGTATATTAGTCGTAAGATATTTCTAAAGTTTACTTGTAAGCGTTATCACGAGCTTTCCAAAAGAGGGTACATATGTTTAGGAAAGCAAGAGAGTTTTGCAACCCTCTTACTTTCCGGGGAATTGTTATGTCCAAATAATTTTTTTTTTTTATTATTATTTTAATAATTATTTAAAATACTTATTTCTGAGCTCCTCTTTGCAAAGCGCGCGAAAACGCAGCGTCAGCTTTTTCACCTTGGTTTTATTCGGCAAAGAATAGTGGGGAGACACCTGCAATAAGTTTAACGAATAAACAATAAACTGTCGTCACTTGTAAAACCAAAAATATAAATAAAAAATCCTATTGTTTATAACAAATTGTTTATTGTATAAGCAATTAAAATTTGAATAAAGATAGGAAATTTTTTTTAGACATCAAAGAGCAAGATAAATCATGATTTTAGAAAAAAAAATTGTTCCTTAATTTTCATAACAAGTGGTAAAAAAAAAAATAGTTAATTAACAAAGGCGTTTTTAAGTAATAAACAAATTTTTTTAAGAAACGGTTTTATTTTTTAAATCATAATATTCATCAAAGATTATGTTATGAAAAAAAATTTTTTGATTATCTTATAACCAACGCATTTGTTTATAACAATTTTTTAAACAATATGGGATAAAAATTATTAAAAATCATTTTTAAGTAGCTTATGACCATAAGAAAACGGACCAATAGCAATATTATGAAAAAAATATTTTCTTCAATGTTTAATCGAGATTGATAATTTTTCACTTAAGTAAATTGTTAATAACAAAGTGTAAATCAATAATTTTTTAATTTTTCCAACGGTAATCTATTCTATAGCCTTTGTAAAATAGCTCCATAAAAGGAAAAAAATCCAAAATTAATAGTTTAACAATTATCGCACTTTCAATGTTCGTGCTACAAAGAATTTTTAATTAATTAATGGATAACTAATTGAAAAATCGCGATAAAAATTTTTGATCGCCGGATTATTGTTCATTGATCTATCCTGTAGGCACCTGAATGTTTTCATTTCTTAATTTTCATATTTAATAAGTTTAAATAATATTTTGTTATTAAAGGTCCGAAGTGGGCGGAGCTTACGCAAGCGAGAGTTCCCGTTTTCGGCCGTATTTTCAACCCCGTAGAAAAATTATAAATATTGGTTCTAGAGTTCGGGGAGGCAAGACTTTTTTTTAGGAAATTTCTTCCTCTTTTTGGATCTTTTATCAAATTTCCAAAATTTTTAATACCTTTTGAAATATTCGCAAAAAACAAAACCCCCTTTTTTTTCTTTACTAAATTGTTTACAACTTTTGTAATTTTTGCAAGCCCCACTCCAAATTTTTCAAAAAGTTTCTATATGCGATGACGAATCGAATGACACCTCGATCATAATTTTCCGAGGCGAATAAAAAACTTTGACCTAAAAGGCGCATGTTGACTAGACTATGGATTTTCAAGAGAATCTCCATCTCCTTTTTCATGGAACAAAATACAATAAGTTTGAATTTGTCACTCAATCATCATGAATGTAATCCTTGTATGATAAAAATTTATAAAAAAAATCAAAAAATTCCTAATTTAAATATTTACTTATTATTTATGGACTTTACCATGATAATTTTATCCTTTAAATTTCATAATTAAGAAAACATATTAATCAATTCGAAAGAAAACTTGTTTACGCAGTCACGATAAAAACATGAAGCCGCCTAATGTTTTTGAGATAGTTAGTGACACGACGAGTGGCCCGGTAGATTCAAAAATACTCGTCTACACATGCACTGTAAAGAGTCTAACGCTGCTTAATGTTTTTTATACTGTGAGTACGAATCTTGCAATAAGTATACGAACAAAATGAGAAAGACAGGAAAAATTTAGCGGGAAATTTAAATAAAAAATATTTTGGAGTATCTCGATCTTGTAAATTTTTTTTTTCTCTTCACCTTACATTTATCGAATAACTAACGCAAAAATAAAAGAAAATCTGAAAAAAATTAATTTTCTAATTTTGATAACGATTACACAATTTAAGGAACAAAAGTTGTTCCATTAATTGTTTTGCAAGACTTTCAGCAATCGGACCGGACAAACGGTTCAATGGATCAATCTGAAAATTCCCAGGGTGTTTAGGGGAAATTAAGCTGTAAAATCACTTGGCAATATTGACCTTTCCATCAATATTTGCAAAGTAGCGATGAGTTGACTAAAAAACCAGAAAATGGCCATTTTTTGGGGGTTTTTCAAATAGATGTTAAAGATAAAAAAAAATTATTTTTTTTTTAAAATCGAAATGTAGCTTGTAGGGAATTTATTCAAGTTTCTTAAACTGTCCTTCAAATTAGTGTGCGACTACTAGTTGCTGAGATATCGATAATCAAAGACAGAAGGATCCTTTTTCGATTGAAGGCTGATATCTCAGCAGCAAACTATCGTACAGAGAAACAAAAAAAGCAAATTGTAGCTGATTAAATTTCCTAAACGAGCCATAAATTGGTTTTTTCGAAAAAAAATTTCCCGGCTCCATAGACCTAAAAAACAAAACTATAAAATTTTGAAAAATTTTGTCCCGACATTTTTCTTATGATTCTGCAAAAACCGTGGCTAAAAAAATTATTTTTCTAGAAAATCTTCAAACTAGAGATTTCAAGCTTCAATTAGCTTTTTCTATTTTTTCGATACGATCATTTTTCACGAAAATACAGCCTTCCAAAAATCACTATAAAATTTATAAAATTTTCTTGTTTCTTTAATTTTTTGGATAAGTGTATATCTTACAGCATAATATATAAATAGATAGAAACTATTGTGTTCATGCATTATTGTTCATTGCCATCTAATTGTGAATCCTCGTCTTCTAAAGATTCGGAAATCGATATCGTTGATGGCAAGGACACTGCATTCTCATCGTCGGAGATAGTTAAAATCCAAGTTGAATCAAGAGATGACGTTGACTGTTGCCGTTGAATTAACTCTTGTTGTTGATGTTGTTGTCGTCGAATCAACTTAATAGCTTGCATGTTATTTTTAAATATTTCATGAGCTGCATTTAAGATGAAAAATGGTGGAGTATTAAATCTTCTAACTGGTTCTCTTTCAATTAACCATATCAATCGCTCATCATTGATTTATAATACAGTTTCATCGCCATTGATATTAATACTGTATCCTTGTATATTACCCCCTCCAGCAATGATTTGTTGTAATTGTTCTCGAATAATTGAAGTAATTTGTTCCACAGAATACCATTGACACCATATTCTTGGCCACATCACATTATATCTTAGATTTAGGTTTAAATGATACAAAATTTCTGCAAAAATAATATAGTAAATGAATTAACACTTATCATAATAATAACCAATAAAATGATATAGAGAATTATCTATACCAAGTATGTCATTTTTTTTAGTTAATCTTCCTATGTCGTCGTCACAGTCACCAATAAAAAAATCTGTCTATCGGTTGACTCTGCGGGCCAGCCCTAAAACTTTCTGCTGTTTTCGAGCTCCTTAAGCTCAAAAACTTTGTCGTGAATACATTATGTACGTTTGTATGCCATTGTTTTCGAAAAAAACTGTTTTTTAGCATTTCTTTCTCCCAGGATATCTCGTGAACGAATCAACAGATTTCGATGGTTGAGGTGGGAATCGACGCGTTTATCTAAGAAAAAAAAAATTTTTCAATTTATCACTACTTTATTTTGTCAAAAATATATTTTTTTTAATTCATCACCACTTTATTTTATAAAAAATATATTTTTTTTAATTTTCGAAACAATAATGATAAATAAAGTAATTAATTATGATTAAAAAGATACTCACAATAGTAGAAATATTGTCACAGGAATAATATGTACGCTCGATGTTAATGATCACAATAAATTACGACGTCACAAACAAAAAACTTAAGTTCTTTTTCCAAACTTCTTAAAAAAAGTATACCACCCCATATGACACCTATGTGTGTGAGAGAGAAGAATTTAAATAACCAATGGAATTCTGACGTCAGAGGTGTTGATTGTGGTCAGTTAGGTTACGACGTGCTCGACCACACTGCTATGTTTACATTTTATAAGAACTATAATTAAATAATTATCCACGTTCATTACATAAAAAAAGTGATCACGAGCATATTGAATTATCAAATTGATCAGTTCTGGCAATAATCATCACTTTAATTAATATAAAATTGATGCACAAAAATATTGCGCGGGAAAAAATTCCGAATAAAGTCAACTGGTTAAAAAAAAAATCCAACATTTTTTTAGATATCGTTTTATCGCAAATATTTTTGATTAGATAATTTTATCAGACAATATTATTTTTAATTTAAGAATTGTAAATTGAAAGAATTTTAATATAAAGAAACTCTGCCATCTTACGGTGTGACGTAAAAAATCAATATATCCAATCGTTAATGGCGATGGTAATATCAAATCCAAAAAAAAATCTTACCTTTTGTCTTAAAACAAAAAAAAATGTATACTTTGGTAAAACAACATGATGACGACATATTTTATAAAGGGGGTGGGCTTTTCTATGTAATAACTTGTCACCGAATGTGATAACGAGTTGTTTTAGTTAATTAATGTCAATTTATCATCAGTTTTGGCTGCCAAGATGCATTTTATTTATTTGATTCATAGTTTAATTGCAATAATAATAATAATTATTATTTAATATCTTTTAAAAATAATAATTGTACAAAAAAAAGTTGAATTTTATTGATTATTTAAATTATCAATTTTTATATTTTTCAAAAGCATGCAAGTAGTTATTATTGTTGATATTCTTTTTTTCATCGCGGGAACTTTAAAAATCAATCATTTTTTATTTTTTTAAGCACTTTATACCAAAAATACAATTGAACACATGTCCTGATGCAATATTGAGCATTATTTCGAAAAATCAATTAATCATATATAGAATAAAAATTGGTTGTTATTTACGCGCGGGAAAGAGTTATATCTACCAAGGCGACCTCTACTGAGATAGACTAATATCACACATCAATACTAGTGATCGATAATGGCGGTAAAATTTTTCAATTTGAATAAATTAAACTCATGATAGTAAAAATTATAAATTCAATAATTACAGATACCAGTCTAATATTTCTTTCTTCAAATGAATTAGGCAATTCGTTTCAAACTTAGAATATCTAAAAAATTAATCAACATATTTAAAAAATATTAGTAAAGAATGGATCCCTAAGAGAGATCCGAACGAAAATGTAGCCAACGCAACAAATGCAAGAAAATTTAAAAGCAAAGTTGGTCAATAACAAAATGTATACATCTAATAGCTTAGATATTACACGAAATGAAGTACAAATAGAAATAAAAACTTTAAATTGATATAACACTCACACTTCAATAGTAACATGTGATAATTGATCAAAAATATAGTTAACAACACGAAAAAAACAAAAAGTATGAATTACAAACTCTTTAAAAGTATCTATAAGTTCAATTTTTTCAAAAAAGAGACAATTCATATCACGTCGAACAGAAATTCAACCGTCGGTAAAGTGAATCTTGCTAGGTAACTAACTATCTAAGTAATGGAGTTTTAAGGTTTAATGGAATTTAATAGTTATTGGCGTAACTAGTAGGGTAAGTGATTATACACTCAAAAATTAAAATTGACATGACACATTTAAAATATCATTTCAAATAATGTTACAACATCGGCACGAAGTCGGCAAAGTAGATCAGTTCGCCTTTTAACAAGAAAGGCTTGTATGTGTTGCACGCACCGAGAACATCCAAACCAATGGTTGCATGGCCGACAAATATGATTGGTAATACTTCCTTCACAAATCGTATAATCAGTAATATGCTGTCCAACTACGAATTCTGGAAAAAAAAAATTAATTTTAAACAACAAGCTGATATCATCTGAGTAAAATAGTGAAATTTTTTATATCGGTATTTAAGAAAATTCGATACTAAATTGAAAAATGTAAACAAGATTTATAATCAAATTTTCATTGAACAGTTGGGAAAATCTGTGCACCCTTGCTCCATTAGAACTGCTAATGTTAATTTAACAATTTTTCAAAACACTTGGGTTCTATCTTCTATCAGTTATCAAAATGAATAAGTAATTTAACTGTATTTCTTTTTATTTATTACTTTATTTTTATTTATTTAATCAACAAAGCAAGAAATTATTAAAGTGAAATTTATAACAATCTGTATTTTGTCATTTTGTCCAAGTATATTATTATAACGACGTGGTCGTCAGTTAAATACTATGAAATTATTAGTTTGGCATATCATTTAATGACAATTGTTGATAATTACCGATTCTAATAGGATCTCCCACAATGAAATCATCAATGTGTTGAATATCAACGGCTCTTCCATTTTTCAATTCATTCATGAAATGACTCACACAATTAATAAATTGTGGGATACCATACTGATTATTTTGGTATAAAAACCAAGCGCGATGAATGATTTCATTTCTTAATAAGTTCTCATTACTTCGAGATTCTTCCGTTGTGGGATTACCATTTTGCAATGATTCGTATTCGATACGTTTTAAATCTTGCAAAATTACAAGTTTTTCTAAAAATAAAAAAATATATTCATCAGGAATTTTCAATTGCAATGAAAATAATTGATAAGATAGTTTAATCTACAGAGCAAAAAATGCGCAAAGAGAAATTATAGAAGAAGTGACACGTGGCCCAATAGGGATGATAACCAAGGAGAAAAAAAATTATAAAAGAGTAAAACTACCTGAGTGGAATTCTGGCTAATGAAGATGAGTTTAGAGCCAGTCACTAGCTTAGCATTACTAGCTAGCAGATTTGGCTAATGACGAGCTCACTGTTGGCTAATTTTTGTTTCAAGAATATTTTTAGCTCACCGATATCTCTTGAGTGAACAATATTTATTATTTACAGATGGCGCTGTAAAAGAATGAAATCTTGACTCACCATTGCCTCACAGCTGGCTCAAAGTAACTGGTTATAGATGGCGCTATTTTCAAATAACTAAATAGCTCACTATAAGCTTATAGCTATCCATTATCTATTATTTACAGATGGCGCTGTACGAAAATGAAATTCTGACTCATTATTACATCATAGTTAGATCGGAATAATTATTTATAGATGGCGTCGTTTTCAAGTCAAGAGACGACTCACCACAAACTGATGTCTGGCCATTATCTATGATTTATAGATGGCGCTCTATAGAAATGTAACGCTGACTAATTATTACCTCACAGCTAGCTCAAAATAATTATTTATAGATGGCGTCGTTTTCAAGTCAAAAGACGACTCACTATAAACTGATAGCTGACCATTATCTATGATTTACAAATGGCGCTATATATAAATGTAACACTGACTAATAATTACCTCACAGCTGGTTCAAAATGATGGTTTATAGATAGCAAAGTTTTCAATTCAAAAGATGGCTAACTGCAAACTCCTGGCTGGTCACTACTTATTATTTACGGATGGTGCTATAAAAAAAAGAATTTACTGATTTGTTATTGGTTTTTATCTAGATAATACTTATTATTCTAGACAGAAAAAAAGTATTTCTTGACGCAGAAAATTTTTACTTGTCCTAGGAAAGGAAAAATTTTACATAATGAAATGAAAATGAAAATTTTCTGGGAGCGAGAAAAACCTTTTTGGGACGAAAAATTTTTTTTAATCTCACGAAATTTTACGATTTATTATTTAGAAGGTAAAATATTATTGTAACCAATTTATACTCAGCTCAATAAGCATCAACTAAGTAAATAACAATAAGTCAACCTAACCTCAAATGAGTAAAGACGACGCTACATAAAAATGTAACTGGAACTCACCAGTATCTCATGGTTATTCAACAAAAATTGGTTACAGATGGAGCTGTACAAAAACTGAAACTTACCTCATCAGTATCTCATAGTTATCTTGTCGCTAATAGTTACAGGCGGCGCTACATAAAAATATAACTGCAACTCATCAGTATCTCATGGTTGTCTAGGTAACATGAGTTACAGATGGAGCTGTATAAAAAATAAAATTCTTCTCGCTCATATCTCATGGTTATCGTGTCGCTAATAGTTACAGGTGGCGCTGCATAAAAATATAAATGTAACTCACCAGTATCTAATAGGTACCCAGTAATTATTAGCTATAGATGGAGCTGCTTAAAAAATAAATTTTACCTCACCAGTATCTTATAGTTGTCTAGTCACTATTAGTTACAGATAGCACTGCATAAAACATATATGGATCATCAAATTGTAGTCGATTCCAACGAGCAGTAGCAGCTCAGTGGATTACACGCGAGACTCATCATCCCAAAGATTCGGGTTCAACTTCCGTCACCGCCCAAGTGGACATCACGATTAATTCGATGATAAACTCATAAAAAAATTAATCTAAATACAAATTGTAAAGTCAGTGTAAAAAAAAAAAAAAAAAAAAAATTTTTTTTTTTTCAATTTTCGAGTCATCATAAACTCATATTTTTTAGCTAGCCACTGGCTACTTTTCATATCTTGTCATTAGCTCATTTTTTTAGCCAGCGATAAGCTATTTATAATTGCACACTTACTACCTCATTGTTTTAACCTAGCTATTGGATATATGTTTGAATCTATCCACTGGCTTGTTTTGATCAGTCAGCCATCGGCTAAGATGGCGTTACATAGTGAGGTTATGGTTGGCCAATTCTATTAGGCAATGATGAGGTATAACTAAAATCTGTTAGCTACGGGCTGGCCACTTATGAGTTTTAATTCTATTCGGGTACTATTACAAAATTGAAAGACAGAAAATTAGACCTCATCAACGCAATCAGAAACGCTTGAAGTAAAATATGTAAATACTTTTGTATATATCAACAGTTTGAATAAAACATAGTCATAAATACAACAAACCTGTGAAGTCCCAAATATTTGAATGAGTTCCGAATCGTAGTCAGTACTTTGTTATAAGCTTCAGAGAAATTATTAGTCCGAAAATTTTGAAGAAAAACCGAATACAAATTCGTTGTTATTCTATTTATCCATTGATCATGAAAATATTTTGATAATTTCTTAAATTGCAATAGGAGTGCTGGTAAAGTAGTACTAAGTATCCAATAAAACGCTAATTCAATATCTTCACCAGGAAATAAAGGCTGGACTAATAATTTTTGTATAAATAATCGACTTTCATTGCTTTCATTGAATGCATTTAGAAGATGTAACTTCGTTATCCTTTTCATTATCGCCTATATAAATGAATAAATAAATAAATGAATACATAGATAAATAAAGATAAACAAATTAATTATGCTGTTCTTTACCTAGCAAAAGTGAAAGTAACATTGGATATGAGTAACTTCTGGATAAACCCTTCGAATAGCTGCAGCTAGAGCACTTTCAAAATCGGTGTTAATTTTTAATGGACGCAAATGTTGTAACGAGTAAAATTAAGTTAAATTAAAATTATTGAAAAAATTATCAATTAACGTTAAATAAGAACAGAATTAATTATGAATCAAAACCAGTTTAATTTTAAATATACCAGAAAATCGGAATTTAGATGAACCAGTTAATCGAAATTGAAATCAAACTCGCAAAATTAAACATTAAAATCAACAGCTACCCCTTTTTGCTCGGTTTAGCTCGCCGGAGTCCAGGGTTGAAAAGGGGTCTTTGAAATATAGACAGTTTTTAAATAGAAACAATGATCCAAAAACTTTATTTAAATAAAAACCTTTTTACATGGGCTTCGAGCCCTGTTCTACTACCTTTACAATAGTTAAGATAGATTACCACGATTTATTTATTTATAGTCACGATTTAATTACAGTTTAATCATGGTTTATAATTATTTTAAATAATAATCACGGTTAATTATTATTTAAATAGTAATCACGGTCACGCGGTCAATTAGCGACTTCTCTGTCGCCCACACACACACACACACACACACACACATATATATATATTAGGGTGGCGCAAAAAAACCGACTATTTTTTTTTTTTCAATCTCGCATGAAAATTTGTTGGTTTACGATGTTTTAAGAAGCCTCTCCACAAATCAGCTCGATAAAAAATTTTTAAGAGGTCGCTCACGAATTTTGAAAATATCGAAAATGATCGAAAGTAGGATTTTTATTAAAAAAATTTTTTTTTTCTCGTGGCAGCAATAGTTTATATTTGTAAAATCATGACTATGCTGAAAATTTCAGCCCAAAATTTAAATATTTAAACGGCGCTCAAGAATTTTGAATGTTTCCGAACGCAGTCTCTTGGACGTTTTTGAGCGACCCTTAAATATTAATAATAAAGCTTCTCGATTTTTTCACCATCAATTTGCATGACAATGAATGGAAATATAACCCGAGAAATAGAAATAATAAGTTATTTACATACTTTTTTATTTTTTAATTCAATTTGTAGGTTTTTTCGCTTATTCAAAACTGACCGAATTTCATTGTTTAAGACTGTTCTGTATATTTTTGGGTATGCAAAAGTTATATTTAAGTGAAATGACTACAATTGAGTTATAAAAACTAATTCAAACTATTAATTACATATTATCAGTTAATATTCGAAATTCTTGAGCGCCGTTTAAATATTTAAATTTTGGGCTGAAATTTTCAGCATAGTCATGATTTTACAAATATAAACTATTGCTGCCACGAGAAAAAAAAAATTTTTTTAATAAAAATCCTACTTTCGATCATTTTCGATATTTTCAAAATTCGTGAGCGACCTCTTAAAAATTTTTTATCGAGCTGATTTGTGGAGAGGCTTCTTAAAACATCGTAAACCAACAAATTTTCATGCGAGATTGAAAAAAAAAAAATAGTCGGTTTTTTTGCGCCACCCTAATATATATATCTTTGTCAGGTGGGGTTTTCGCGGACTTTTTCTTATATACCTTGGTGCTTTAGTGGACTTTTTGGGTTTTCGCGGACCGTCCGCAATAACCTTATTGACTCTATAGCTTTAGCGGACCGTCCGCGTTGGGTGTATCAATTGTACAGATAATGCTAAATCCTGCATGACCTTATTGCAATTGAATCTTAATTTTATTATTAAGAAAATTACTCGATAATCAAACCCCTTATAGACCCTCAAACGCCTAATCAAGTTTGTCACGGGCGGCACGGTGAGCGATTTAAATAATAATTGTAGTGTTTTTATTAATTTTAATAAATAATTCTTTGTCTTGTCTGACCATATCGTTATTAATTCTTCATTCTATAATTAGAAAAGAGTACCTGAAGAATTAAGTTCTGGTTAGACCGTTTGAAAGCTAGGAAAGTCTTACACGGGCGGTACGGTAAGTAATTTAAATAATGATTGCGGCGTAATTATTAATTGTTGTGAATAAATACTTAGACCTGCATCACCTTATTGTAATTGAATCTTTATTTTATTAAGGATGTATGAGCGTGACAACAATATGTAATTTAAACCCTCAAAATTTTTTTAATGATAGATTTATACCGAAAGAATTTGCTGTCAAAATTTCAGCATAGGTAACGGGGCAAATTTTTAAGAAAATAATTATTAAAAATTGAGATAAAATACATTGCTCTTATGGAGAAACGGGTAGTCTTGACACTAAAGCATCAAATATAAATATGCTAAAGTATTTTTCATGTGAAAAAAAACTATAAATAAGAAAGTTGATACTTATAGTAATTTAATAAAATTATAAAAACACTATGCAACGGTGCATCCTAAAGAGCAAAATTAAAATGAAATTTGAATAAATTAAGTTTATTAATTTTTTCTCGCCATGACATAAGACTTGGCAACGTTTCACTTTTATTATGAGCGCCACAAAAAGCTGGTGTAGAAAATATTAAACACGGATGTAAATATAACCTCACTTTTAGATTTAAAAATAAAAATAACATGACACATTGACAAACGCAGTGACGTTTATATTAATATTTATATTATTAAAAATAATAAATAAATGAATTTTCAATAATTAAAATTAAACAAAAAAATACATGCATGACAGTTTTTAAAATTGACACTTGGCAATAATTATTGTTTAATTATTGAGTTGCGCAATACAAAAAAACTGTGGTAATCATAAATAATTATAGTTAAAAAAATTATTTTATTTATTTTGAATTTCCTCAAGTTTTAGTATTAGTGATTGTATAATTGCTTTAGATTTTGTGATGCGCGGTTTTCCTCCAATATCTTGTCCAAGCAGAATCTTTATTCCTTTCTCTCCATTCGATGTATAGGTATCTATGATATTTTTTAAATTTATTCCAGCTTCAGCTAATTTTTTTACCATATTGGCAGATAAACCACTACTATTTTTCTTACTATTTTTATTATCGTGAGAGTTGTTGACCATTTTTATAGCGTTTCAAGAGCTCTGTCATTTTTTTAAAACATTCAAATATTAGCGGTAGAAAATAACCATAAAGCTGTGTTGTCGAATGTACACTAGACGTCACGTGGTACTTTCCGTTACCTCACCCCGCAACCATCCCCGCCCATCCCCACTCTTCAATATTCACGGTTCCCCCACGCCCTCGCTCATACATCCTTAACAAAAAAATTATTCAAGTATCAAACCCCTCATAGACCCTCCGGCAGCTAGAAAAGTCTGGCACGGGCGGCACGGTAAGCAATTTAAATAATAATTGTAGCGTTTTTATTAATTGTAATAAATAATTCTTAGTCTTTTTTGAACATATCGTTATTAATTATTATCAGAAAAATGTACCTGAAGAATTACGTTCTGGTTAGACCGTTAGGAAGCTAGGAAAGTCTCACACGGGCGGTACGGTAAATAACTTATATAATTATTATAGCGTAGGTATTGCTGTTAATAAATAAATTTCAGTCTTTTATGACCGTATTGTGATTAATTCTCCATTTTATAATTAAAAAAATATTACTACAGAATCAGACCCCTCATATAATCTAAGACGGCTGAACAAGTCTCACACGGTTGGCACGGTAAGTGATTCGAATAATGATTGCAGCGTAATCATTATTTCTAATAAATAATTCTTAGTATTCTCAAATTTTTTCGTGACTTATTTTCCAGTTTACAATTTTGAATCATCACCTTATGTATCTTATTTTTGATAGACCTTAAAAAGGACGGAACGGTCTTACACGGTTGGCACGGTAAGCGATTTAAATAATAATTGTAGCGTTTTTATTAATATTAATAAATAATAATAAGTCTTGTATGTCGTTATTGTGATTAATTCTTGTTTTTATAATTAAAAAAAAAGTACCTTATGCATCACATTTCCGATGGACCATTCGAATCGTAGACAAGTTTCACACACTTGGCGCGTTGGTTAATGCGTTCGAAACAAAAGACGATTCATTTTACATAAGTCAGCTAAGTTTATTGTCAAAGTCTGTTTGTTATTTACAATCGTTTTTCGCTTTTTAACATCTTTTATTGGTGATTCATATTGAATATTAAATTATATTCTATTGTGGGTATAATTTCTATTGTTTCATTTTACGCTATGGAACCTCAAAGAGACAATTTACGTGGAAGGTGGTTTTGGGATGGTTTTGCTTATCATAAAGATCAAAAAAATCCTTACATCAATAAGGATGGTGTTTCTTCCATGTAATTATAATGTCGAAATATTATTTATTATATGGCTATCCCGAAAAATCACCGTAAAAAATTATCTCACCAAAAGTTTTATTAGTTTCTATCTATCTATTTTTTAAATAATTTTTTCTTTTTATGTTGCTATACTTTTAATTGATTGTATCTACCTATCAATTACATAAGTAATAACATAAGTAGCCAGAGTTTTTTTTGTTACGTGTATGACCACAGGTCTTGCAAATCTGTCATTGTTATAAATAATTCTATCTCTAGAGCTTCCCTCAAAACCTCGTTGGTTGAAAATATGTACATGTATAACGTTTTCTTTCAATAATCTGCACATCCACAGTTAATTAAACTACCTTAATTCTACCTTGATTTTTGATACTTTTACTTTTATCTAACAATTTCGTTTTATAATTTTATTTTCAGTTTTTGAAATGCATAAAATCTTCAAATGGTTGTAAAGCCCGAGGAAAATTTAAGAACAATGTGTACTGTCGTACATCGGCTGAAAATCATAATCATGAACCTAATCCAGATTTTCTAACGAAGCGGGGTTTTTATGATAATGTCGGGAAATTCAGTGCTATATCATTTTTAGAACCGCACCAAGTTTATAAGTGTGCTGTATTGAAGTATCTATCATTTTTTCTGATTTGAAAATACACTTCGTGATGATTAAAAACAATTAAAAAATTTAATTATCTTAACACTCATAATCACCATGTTTTTTTATATTTACTCATGTTTACTCATCAAAAGATTACTTGTTATTTTACTATTGAAAACGATTTATGACAATTAAAAATTTTGAATTATCATGAATCGTTTTTAATCTTCATGCGGAACCAGAAATCGTAAAATTATTTTCAGATTAAAAACGATTCATGACGGTTAAAAATTTTCAATCGTCACAAATCGTTTTTAATCCTAAAATAATATTACAATTTCTCGTCCCGCATGTGAGGATTAAAAGCGATTAAAAATTTCAATGGCTTTTAATACTTTTTAATCATTAGTTTACGATTCATGAGGATTTCAAACGATTAAAACACTTTTGATCATCATTGATTGTATTTTCTAATCAGAGTTTGTTTTGACAACTTTTGTCTATGATTTGTAGAATTATTTTGGATTGATGTTTCTATTAACCACCATAAATTACTTGACAGTGATGCCGAAGTTGCTGAAAAATTTGCTTACGCACAAAAAAGGTCGTCAATTCAGTATCACCGTAATAAAGCTCAACCTGAGAAAGTACATTTGCGATTGCCCGATCGAACTATTTTTATTATTCATAAACATGTATTTTTAAGACAGTAAAACGCAAAAGAAGTCAATTTCATGATTTGTAATTTTTTTCATTTTTCCTTCCAATAATTTTGCAAAATAACTATACTTTTTTAAGAATTGGTGGATACTGTTATTTGTTTGTGGTCGTGGTATATATTGTGCGGACAACCCTAAAGTTTTAGTCGTTAATATTGCAAAATGGCGTAGTAGTGAGTTTTTTTGCAAAAAAAGCCATTTTTTCAGAATTTTGACCTATATGACCAGTTTTTAGAACGCCATCTATAAATTAACCAAGTTAAACCATTAGAAATATTGAAAAACTCGTCAACGAACATGACCCAATTAGTTAAAAGTCTCAAAAACATTTACACATCTTGTCTGGCCGGGTTTTTCAGCGTGGGGTAATGAGTCACCCCATGTGGCCGTTATGACGCCTGAGAGAGGTGTGGCCGTTAAGGGTTAATTGTTACGTGAGTAATTTAATTAGGATTTATTGTCTTCATCAATATAAATGTCAGTTAAATGTAAATAAAAAAAAAAAAAATTCGTATCTGGTGGATACTATTTTACTACAAGGTCACCCGTCCAGTTAAAGTTCCACGTCGATGCTGCTTAACATTGGTTATCGCGGGAGTGTTGTCTGGATCCTCCAGTCTGTTATACACTTATAAATAAGAAACGTTTTTGGTATTACTTAACTTAAATAATCAAATTGATACATCCTACGTAAATAATGCACCTAATGATGAATTTGGTTTTGTACATACATTACAAAAGAACTCATTAAATACATATAATCAAATTTATCTATCTATAAACTTAAAAAACTTAAAAAATATTCGTATATGAATAGATATCGATTTGTACTTATAAATGGCTGCCGAAACCTTTCAACATTTTTTGAGTATTGGAGATTTAAGTTTGATTGATTGAGTTGACAAAATGAAAATTTAATAACATGAATATTAATAAGTTGTCGTATTATGTAATATATATATATATTTATCTATATATAGAATTAGGCAAAATCAGTTTTGCCCGGGAATCTAAAAGTTGGTGTACCTATACTTTTGAACTTTTATATAAATGTGTACTTACTTGGTTTTTTTTGGGTTTTTCACAGTGCAGTACTGATAATATATGTCGTTATATATTAAATTCGCATTGAACTCAACGTTTCCTTTGTCTTTAAGGACGTTGTGCAAAGTTTTGCTGTTTTTCACAGACAGTCTGTGTTTTGTAGTATTTTCATACTCTATCAATGCAATTTCAATTTCTTCGTATGAAGAAAACTTTTTTTTTAAATAAAAAGGCTCTGACATTTTTCAAATATTTAAATTGAGCTAACACTGGAGTTGGATTATAACGTCTTGTCAATGTTATCAATTTCAATAAAACAAGTTAGATCCAAAAAAACAAATGAAAATCGCGCGTTCAGACAAAATAAAGATAGCCGAAAACAGGAACACCATTCTGACATCTACAATTACAACCGCGAAGATTTGAATTTTTTAGTATCTATAAATTTCCTTAAAATCTAATTATAATTGCGAGGCGACTACATATAAATTTATAAGTTAAATATTTACCACAAGATAGTATCGGACTTTTAATTGTGTAATGAAATTAATAGTGATGACGACAAAATAATAATTTAAATTACTCACCGTGCCAACCGTGTGAGATTAGTCCTAGTCTGTTGCGATAGATTCGATTATATAGATTTGTTCAGTCACGAGCTTAATCATTTTGAAAAGCTTCGTGTACTTTCGCTACGTACGGGAGCAGCCGAACTCGCTACTGACTTGAATGTCAGAATAGTGCCGGGTCACTCGCTATCTGGGCCCGACACCTGCAATTTTTTGCTCATGACCGTGCCACGTCGGCATGAGAACCCGCTACCAGCCGGCCAATCAGAGAAATTGGCGGCTAACTATTTCCTGTTGGCGCGCTTTTAAGCCAATGGGAAAATTCGTTACTGCAGCCATGCTGCCACGTCACCACCGAGCAGCCACGAAGGAAGAAGACGACGTCTCTATTTCCAATCTACATCGGGCAGTCTTACTAACCACCACGCGTTGTTAACCGCTTTACTTGTCGCATTCGCTATCGCTTATCTATGTAGTTGCGTTCGCTCTTAAGTATTTTTCTTACAGTTATTCAGTGTACATATTGTTAAATAAAGATCTATTCTATTATCTGTATTTTTTGCGTTAATTGTTAGTTATTGAATTTACCACACCTACACCAAAATCCCAAAGTAAATTCGCTCATTTGACAAGATTTATGTTATTTTTTTATCGTTAGTATTCATGAAAACATCGAACAATAATTTTCAATAGACTAACAATAATTTATTTAAACTATTGTCGACGATAAAATAATAATTTAAATCACTCGCCGTGCCGACCGTGACAGACTTGTTCAGTCGTCTGACCAACGGTGAAGAGTCTGATTTTTGGGTAATTTTTTTGTTAATAAAATCAAGATTCAATTGCAATGAGGTAAAGTAAGACTAAGTATTATCAACGACAATTAATAATTTCTCTGCAGTCATTATTCAAATCACTTACCGTGCCGCCCGTGTCAGGCTTTTCCAGCCGCCTGAGGGACTATGAGGAGTCTGATTTTTAAATAATTTTTTTGTTAATAAATTCAAGATTCAGTTGCAACAAGGTGATGCAGGTCTAAGTATTGTTCACTAAAATTGATAATTACGCTGCAATCATTATTTAAATCGCCAACCGTGCCACCCGTGACAGACTTGTTCAGTCGTCTGACAATCTGTGAGGAATCTAATTCTAGATTAACTTTTTTTTTAATTATAATACGCTGTATCATCTACTTCAAGGTCATACGAGACTAAGTACTATCCAGTACAATTAATAATTTCTCTGCGATCATTCATCAAATCACTTACCGTGCCACCCGTGTGAGACTTCTAGCCGTCTGACAACCTGGAGGACTCTGATTCTAGATTGATCTTTTTTTAATTATAAAATGATGAATCATCTACAATAAGGTCATACCAAACTAAGTCTTATCCACGACAATGAATAATTAGGCTGCAATTATTATTTAAATCACTCAACTTGCCGCCCGTGACAGACTTGTTCAGTCGTCTGACGATCTGTGAGGAATCTGATTGTAGAGTAATTTTTTTTTCAATTATAAAACGCTGAATCATCTACAATAAGGTCATACGAGACTAAGTACTATCCACTACAATTAATAATTAGGCTGCGATCATTAATCAAATCACTCACCGTGCCGCCCGTGACAGACTTGTTCAGTCGTCTGACAATCTGTGAGGAATCTGATTCTAGATTAACTTTTTTTCAATTATGAAATGATGAATCATCTACAAGAAGGTCATACGAGACTAAGTACTATCCACGACAATTGATAATTAGGCTGCAATCATTATTCAAATCACTTACCGTGCCGCCCGTGTGAGACTGCTAGCCGTCTGAAAATATATGAGGAGTCTTATTCTTGAGCTATTTTTTTGTTAATAAAATCAAGATTCAATTGCAATGAGGTGAAGTAAGACTGAGTATTATCCACTACAATTAATAATTTCTCAGCAGTCATTATTCAAATCGCTAACCGTGCCGCCCGTGTGAGACTTCTAGCCGTCTGACAATCTGTGAGGAATCTGATTCTAGATTAACTTTTTGTCAATTATAAAATGATGAAACATCTACGAGAAGGTCATACGGGAGTAAGTACTATCCACTACAATTAATAATTAGGCTGCGATCATTAATAAAATCACTCATCGTGCCGGCCGTGACAGACTTGTTCAGTCGTCTGACAATCTGTGAGGAATCTGATTCTAGATTAACTTTTTTTCAATTATGAAATGATGAATCATCTACAAGAAGGTCATACGGGACTAAGTACTATCCAGTACAATTAATAATTTCTCTGCCATCATTCATCAAATCACTTACCGTGCCGCCCGCGTCAGGCTTTTCCAGTCGCTTGAGGGTCCATGAGGAGTCTTATTCTTGAGCTATTTTTTTGTAAATAAAATCAAGATTCAATTGCAATGAGGTGAAGTAAGACTAAGTATTATCCACTACAATTAATAATTTCTCAGCAGTCATTATTCAAATCGCTAACCGCGCCGCCCGTGTGAGACTTACAGCTTTCTGACAATTTGTAAGAAATCTAATTCTAGATTAACTTTTTTTCAATTATAAAATGATGAATCATTTACAATAAGGTCATACGAAACTTAGTCCTATCCACGACAATTAATAATTAGGCTGCAATCATTATTTAAATCGCTAACCGTGCCGCCCGTGTGAGACTTCTAGCCATCTGACAATCTGTAGGGAATCTGATTCTAGATTAATTTTTTTTTAATTATAAAATGATGAACATCTACGATAAGGTCATACCAAATTAAGTACTATCCACGACAATTAATAATTACACTGCAATCATTATTTAAATCGCTAACCGTGCCGCCCGTGACAGATTTGTTCAGTCGTCTGACAATCTGTGAGGAGTCTAATTTTTGGGTAATTTTTTGTTAATAAAATTTAGATTCTATTGCAATAAGGTGATGCAGAACTAAGTATTGTCCTCTGCAATTAATTATTTCTCTCCAATCACTATTCAAATTACTTACCGTGCCGCCCGTGTGAGACTTTTCTAGCCGTTTGAGGGTCATGTGGTGTCCGATTTTCGAGTAATTTTTTTTTTTAAATATAAAGTGAAGAATTTATAACATCACGGTCATACAAGACCAAGATCCATTTATTAAATGCAATAATTTTGCTACATTAATTATATAAAATGCTCACCTTGCCGTTCGTGTAAACTAGTTTGTGGTTTCCAAATTTATGCTTTATTTAAAATTAGTGGCGCATTCTTTCTATTTCAATTTGATTTAAAATTCTCAATGTCTTTCTCACCGATATTCTGTTACAGAGTACTCGGTTATCATCTGCTCCCAATAATTTTAGTTCCCCCTATCGTAGCGCCAGCTTTATTACTATTTCCCTATTTCTAGTTTTTCGGCAAAACTGTACCGACCCTTCAATGTTAATACTATATACACGGAAAAAAAATATCTGTTGCTGCAACAGGATCCGCCATGTTATAGCTACAGTCAATTTAGTTGCAGCCTTAGGTTATTCCAGTTGCAACAACAGGTCTATTCCTGGTGAAGTCACAGGAATTATCTCGAATTCGTAATAATAATAAACGGAAAAGAATACAGTTCAAAATTAAATAATAATTACAACCATAATTAACAATTTGCTATCTAAAATAAAAAATCACAATCCATAAAAAATGATGATCAGCAGACAATCAATTTTTTATTTCAATTATTACTATCTAGATTGTAATTTTCACTTATCACAATAATTACAATCCTAAGTAGAGATAATTGCTTAAAATATTCAAAAATTGCTCCAAACTTTAGTAATTTTTATTTTATGTAAAACTAAATCTCTTTTATTACAGTAAATAAAAAGTAATATTATATTAACAAAAATATTGTATTTAATTCTACAATAATTATCATTCGATGGTAAAAAATTTTATGTAAAATTTAAAATTACAATGTACATAAAAAATTACTATCATTTGTAGAAAATTCAAGTCAACTGTAAAAATTACATTTTAGCTTCGTTAAATTCTCGCTTCGAAAGAATCAATATTTAATTATTCGTATAAAAATAGTTTAATCTTACAAGTCAAAATAGTTGTTGGAATTATTAAAAGTTACATGGAAAAAAAAGACCTGTTGCAGCCTCACGATTATTCCTGTTGCATCCACAGGAATAGTCCTGAATTCATAATGAGTATAATATATATATTTAATTATATATATATCAATAGCGGAAGGGGGGGGAGGCAACATGGGCTGCTTAAGAAAAAAAATTTTCAAATTCTCAGTATTTTTTACTTGTTTTACTTTTTTTTACTCCCTTGCCAAGTATTTGACTAAAATTTATTCTGTCCATTAAAAATAAAAAATTAATCAATGCGGGGCAAAATGGGCCCCCTCAAAAAATTTTCATAATGCAAGTTTTTCAGTTTATTTTATTTTTTTTTTTGTTCTGCTGAGTTATTATTATTATCTTGCTGTGTCTATCAAAATGAAAAATCCTGAATAGTTGGGTAAAACGGGCCCCCAACAAAACTCAATGTATGTTTCTCACTTGTTTTATATTTTGAAACTTTTTGCTATGTATTTAGTATAAAAAAGAGTTGACGGTGAAGATTTGGACCTTGAAATAACTTGATCCAAAGTTTTCTGTTCGATTACTATTCGATTAATTCGAAAAAATTGAATTCTAGCTAGTAATGCTGTTGAACTCGTGACCTAGTTTGCCCCTTATCATAGTTCTTTAATCGTTTCTGTTAAAAACATTTTAGAAATCACACACACACACACACACACACACACACACACACACACACACACACACACACACACACACACACACACACACACACACACACACACACACACACACACACACACACCTGCTTAATTCTTTCTACACGATATTATATTTTAATAGGAAAGCTAGTCGAAGAACAAAATATCGCCTATAGAGAGTATTTAGCCATAATGGCTTCAAAAACAGTTCAACAAGGCCAGATTGAAAATCGTCGCAAATCTGCCAAAATTAAAAGCCTAAATGAACAATTAACTTTAGGCCAAATAACACCGATGCAGTTTTTAGAATTTGTGACGGAACTTATACAGTTTCGTCGAGGTAAATATAGTAATAAATTCTATATTTTAAAGGAACCCGTGAAAAAATATTCACCCGGGAAAAAATGATCAGACCTGACCATGCCTGTTCATGTATGATCAGGCCTGATCATACCTGTCTATGTCTGTTCATATCTGTTAATGTCTGAAGCGTTAAATACGCTCAGGCCTGATCATGTCTGTTCATGTCTTAAGCGTTAAATACGCTCAGGCCTGATCATACCTGTCCATGCATGTTCATGCCGGAAAGGTAAACCTGGAAGAAAGGTAATTAGGATGAGAAGAGATTCGACACGATAAAGAAGGAACATTCAAAATACAAAGTCTATAAATAAATTGAGAAAAATAGGGATTTTCCGAGCTAGGAGTCGAACCCAGAATGTCGATTACTTGCCGTGTTCTCTTTCATTTGGGCTAACCGAGCCTATGCCTATGCCTATGCCAATAATAATAATAATAATAATGTTAATAATAATAATAATAATAATAACTTGTAGGTAATATTGATGAATCTAGAAATGTACAAACTGACAATGCAGAAGCTAAAATTGTTGATGGAGCTGGAAAAAATGTTAATATAATAGGTAATGATGATGTAAATGAAAAAGATGATGTAGTTGAAAAGGATGAAGAAACGAGGTGGGAAGGAGAATCAGAAACTGAGGGATCGGAAGAGGAAGATGAAGTATTTGATGAAGAAGAAATGGATGATGTAAGTGTTGACGAGAACACGAATCTTACGATCAAAGAGGATATTCTAAGGAAAGTTAAGATAGGTACGCTGTAAAACAATTTTCATGTGAAAATTAAATAATAGGAATTACTATTTAGTTATGTTAAAATTTTTGACCATCAATGCGATAGTAGTGAATATTTCCTAGATGATTGTATAAATCGTCTAGATTGTAATATTCAGCATATTTATAATAATTGTTACAATCCTGTATGTTAAGTAGAGTTAATTATTATGATTGTTTTAAATAGTTATACTTCTAATTCAGATGGTAACAGTTACCATCAGAAATTATAATTGTTACCATCCTGATAGTAACTGTTACGAAATTTATTTCAGAAGTTATCATCCAATAATTATTAATTTTATTAAAAAAAATTATCACACTAACTATTTTTGGATTGAAAAACGATCCGATCATTCTAGATGATTTGAATTAAGCATAATAAACACAATTACTTAATTTTCTGATTGTAAGAACACCACAATCAAATGACAATTAGTTACAAACTAATAATATATACATATATATATATATATATATATATATATATATATATATAAATATAATTACACTGAGAAAAAAAATACTATTTTCTAAACAAGAATTTCTTGGTTCAAGAAATCAGTTACAAATATTTATTTTATTATTTTATTAGTAATAATTATTTTCTTGAGAAAAGAGCATCAAATTAATTTTGATATTGTATAAATTTGTTATTATAGTATGGTTAAACAAAAGAATACTTTCGCTCGAATTAAATAAAAATAATTTTCATCAATTCTACGAATTATTAAGACAAAATTTTATGTTCTCGAAAATTATCAAGAATATGTGTTCTTGTATCAAGTAAATTTTCTTAATAAAAGTATTTTTTTTTCGCAGTGTATTACTACTCTTTTATTTTATAACAAAATTTGTTAAATGTTCACTTTGAATGTAAAATCAAATAAAGATTATAATTATTTTCTAATAATAATTTGTATGAAATATTTATTGGGTACTTGGCAACACCGCATGAAATTCAACACGGCGGCGCGGCGCTCATCGACGAAGGGTTTATACTATGTACAAATCTTACATATCAACAGTTAATAAAAGTTTATTAAATATTAATAAACTTCTACTAAATATTGATCAACGACCTTTCAAATGTTAATATCGAATTATTAATATTTAGGTGATGGAAAGATCGATATTTGTTATGTGTAGAATAGTATTTAATGCATACAAACGAATATTTAATATATATAATTTATCAAACATTGATAAATCAATTTATCAAATGTTAGTAAATTTTTTTCTCAATGTAGTGCAATACAAATATATGCCCGAGTCGAAATATTAGACGTAAATTGAATGTTTTCAACGTTGTAAACGTAAATTGAACATTGTAGACGTTTTGAACGTAAATTGAACGTTTCGGACATTAAAAACTCAATTTGACAGCTTTCAACTTATTCAAAACGTAGATTGGAGTATCATAAATCGAAAACGTAACTAGAACCTATTTAGACTTACAAAAAGAAAACATAAGCATACCAAAAAATTTTTTTCATCGATTTTGTACTCTTGGATTATAATCACGTCAATCCTCTAAAATTTTGTCGTCCGCTTTTCTGGCTCTCAAATAAAAAATTCGTATTTTGATAGAGTATTTTTTTTAGTTTCATACTTCTATCTTTAATACTATTATAGACCTATCAGTAGTGATATAAGGAGAGTTCTGGGACAGCACCACTTGTAGGTACCTGCCGTACCGACCGAGCAGATACCGACTGTTCGCCCTGTTTTACCAGTTGTTCGCTCTGTTTTACCGACGGTTTTACTAGCGGTCGGTATCGCCGCAGTTAGTATGCCCTGTTTTATCGATATTTTTGGCCATTTTGTGCTTATTTGCGGCCATTTTGTGCACATTCACGGTAATTTTTGTTGTATTGTACTGACTGCTGAATCGATAAGTTTTTATCGATATTACCATTGGATATCAACATGATTCGTGTCTATGCTAAGCGTTATCGACATGGTTTATGTCCATGCTAAATTTTATCGATATGGTTTGTGTCCATACTGTTTTATCGAGATGGTTCGTGTCCATGCTAAGCGTAATGGACTTATACACTAACTGTATTTTTACAATAATTTTATTACGACGCAATTAAATGACGCCACATTCTTAGAAATCTGTAGAATAACAAGTCGATACCTGTTTAATGACGTCACATTTTTGGAAGTTTTGTTACGACACAATTAAATCCGGTTTTAACTGCGCGGTTGACTTAAAATTTTGAGGTTAGCGTCCTTTTAGAATGTTCTTTGTGACGTCATCGGCCAATCAACATCGGTGAGGTTGTGGTGGGAGATAAATTAGAATACCAATCAGAGGCAAGTCAACAGTGGAGGGGATGAGCACATATAAACGAGCTCGTTCCCCCGGAGCTTAACAGTCTCCTAAAAATTATTAGCTGAACCTATGTGGTTAACCAAACAAAAATTATAACCTAAAAAAATTAGTGCCGTGCATAACCTAAAAGTTTACAATATTGTATCTAACAATTAAAGGTATGTATAACCTCAAAAGTTTTTATCAGTAATTAACTGATTATAAATGTTATTAATTAATAAATTTAATTACAGAACAATGGAGTTTTTTATGGACTTTAAATTTCTTCAAGACGCACGCGGTGAACAGATCGTCAAGGAATTTTGTGCATTTGGACATTTTTATGATCATGAAGAACCGTCATGGCGATGTTCTTTGTTTTCACCACCATGTCACTGGGATTTATTGCCTGCTAAAATTAAAAGCAGTAACCAGTGGACGATCAGAAATCGCACAGGCATTCCGTGGGATGCTGGACATGTACCTCACGATCAGGTAGAACATGTAATCAAGTTGGCAATATCTACAGACAAACCCTTTTACATTTTCGTGAATGGAGAGGCAAAGAAACATTGGCTTGAAAAGAAAATCGGTACATCGGTTCCAGTCATTCAACTCAACATGATGGAATATCGAGGATTCAAAAAATCTTTAAACTGCAATTACAACATGTACCATAAATACATCAAAAACCCCGAGTGTGCATGTCAAAATGCTTATGGCATGTACGAATGGTATAAACGCCGCTGGGGTACCGACAGTCGATACAAGTCAATCCTCCTTTACCCACAGTCGGGAGAAAGTATCTTAAAAATGGCTCCCAAAGATATTGCTCAACTATCAAATGACTTTATACAACTATTCACAAAAAGAGATGTTGAAGATGCTTATGAATTGTTGTCAGAAGATATGAAGAATGACGAAGAAATCAAAGGGTTCCGGAGATGTCAAGAACACGTTAATTCTGATACTGGTGACGTTGTCGAAAGTCGCAACCCTCTAAAACGCGATTGTTTCCAATGTCAATCTGTCGAAGACAATAGTTCTTCATTGTATATATAAAGAAAAATAAAATAAATTTCATTCCTTAATTATGTGTTTTTATTTCTATTAAAAAAATACAGTCCCGTTGGTTTGACAGGCTAAGAGATTCGAACCTACATACTCACCTACATACAAATAATTAACAAACGCTTTACCTGTCAAGCCAACGGGACTGTATTGACTTATGACTAAATTTAAAAGGTATAAATAATAAATCATTTATTTTAAAATAGAAAAAAATGTTTATTAATTCTTAAAGTAATCAATATTTTTATACTAATTTTCGTACATTTCCACTAATCGGGTTATAATTAACAATTCGATCGTGTAAATTCAAACAATAAGCTGCAGTGTGAGCTGCAAATGCTGCTGATGATTCAAACTACAGACGTACATCTACTGGTCCAGACTTGAGAGAATCGTTTTGCATTGAACAGTCAATAACAATCACCGGTGCTTTTGAGAGAAAATCTTTTTTCGATAATAGAGGTTGTGAGTCTCTATTGTAATATGACTTTTGAAAATTAGTGTACATTTCATACAACAGTGCATATTGATTGTGTGCAATATCAATATTTAAATTTCCATAAGGATAACACTGGGAATTTAAATATAATTTTACATCACGAATATTACAATGGTCAAATTCACAAGCATTATTATCCAGTGCATTTCTTCGTGCAGTTTGGAAACCCAGAATAACATAGCGAGGTTTCTCCAGCTGATTCGATGTTTTAACTGCCCAAATCTGTTTTGTTGTAGCTGGCAGGAGTCGATATTCGGATAATTCCCAGGTTCGATAGCTCATTGATATTGATGGATCACTAGCGATGTAGTTAAGAAGTTGAATATTATGCTGATCAGCCCTCAGAAGAGGTTTTGGCGCCCTCTAGGGGGCGTCAGAACAAGCAAGTACCACCCTCTTGCGGGTTCTGAGACTATTACTCCAACCGTTAGCGGTGCCCACTTGTTTTGCACCTTGTAACATGTGGCAACTCCGTGGTTGCAGGAAGCCAATAGGTACCACTGCGCGGGTGAGACCTACCCTTTTGACTGTCTTAAAATTCTAAGGTATACAAGCCCGTACAGAATACTATCACAAGCTATAGTTAGCAAATGATAATCACTTGGGGATGACGGTAGAGGGCAATCTTTATTAGTTGCCGTCCTACGATCCAAGTGGGATAATGTGGAAGAAACCCTTTTAGGGTAATGAGTTATGCTGCAACTCACCACTTATCTGCAGCCTGTAGACCAATACAGGGAATTGGTACCATGGGGGCCCCGTTCCAAGCCCCATTTCGGCCAGAGTCTCTTTATTTCCTGGGATGGAAGGAGTGGGGGGCCGAGTGAGGTAGGACTCGTGGTGGCTGTGGTTAGATACCACACGCAATGGGGATTTTTGATTATACCCCCGGTAAATATCCACTCTTGGTTTCGACTGGGAGTGTCGTCTGGGTAGAAGAGATGGGATTACGCAACGCGAGTATGCCCAAAAGGGCGAGGCCTCGGCTTCCGGTCGGCGGAAGCGGACTTAGGTCCACGTTACATTAATTAAATTATGCTGATCAGCTAGTTTAATATGAGGTATCATCCATTCAATTTTGTGCAGAGTAATTTATACCTCTTCTGCTGCAGTTTGTAACATTGCATCAGCATCAGTTTGTGTTCTCGATATTACCAGTTGATGTTGACAGTTGGGAACAATTCGATGATAGTCTTCGGCAAATCTACTCAGTAAACTAAGTGGAATAGACACATCAAAGTATCCATTAGCATCCGTGCATGAATTTTCATCGCTTTCTAACCATCCAGCATTTTCCAATGTAGTCATTTGAGTGGGACTATGTGATAAGTATCCTTTCATAGCACACGTTAACCCAACATTGTTAATGCGATCAATTTCTTCGCCATTCAAAAGATAACGTATTTCTCTCAATAGGAAACATATACCCATATTAATCATGCTTGTGGTTGCAACTGCAGTAGCTCCATCTCTTTTTGTTGGCCTACCGTAGATATGCAAGGTACTTTTACTTGGTAATAAATAAAGATTTTGGTTTTGCACAACAATTCGAATCTCATCATTATTGTTGGAAGTTGCATAGGAAATTTAATACCATCATAATTTAGTACTCTACTGTAATGTGGATATGATCTTACTCTACTCACATTCCGACCATCTTGAGCAGGATGAAGTGCAGCAATTACAGATCACAGGAAACAGTAGTTATCTTCATTCATGATATTGATCACAGCTTTCTTCTTTTTAATGTCTTCCGGTAAATCGGTGTGGGTTGATCCATTTCCACCTTGGAGCGGAACATATTTATTGATATTCAAAGCAAGGTTGCCGATTTCACGGAGTGACCATCCTGATCGGCAGTTGATTTAATAAATTTGCAGGTTAGGATGACATTTGCTTTGATGTTACCATCTGATTGTAGTGCAGTTTCTAATTTATCAACAATCAGATCACGTGCGTCTTGCAGGAATGCACGCAAATCATGATGAAGCAAATTAAGAACCATACCTGTGCGTATTCCGTTGGCGAAAGCACTTTCAATATCTTTCCATATGACGCGGTTATTGTTGACCTCAACTTGCTCAATATTATTAATGATATTACCACCAACACCTCGTCCAACGATGCCATTTTGTTGTCTCTGGAATCGCTCGTAATGTGACCCAAGTTGTGTGATATAAAACTGAATTTGCATTCGTTCATGCACATTCAAATCTGGAGATCTTGCAAGCTGAGTCAAGGCGTCAATGTGTTCTGCAGCGATATCACACCACTCTGCAATTAATTGATTTTGAACTGCAGGTGATGACAGGGAAAGCTCATTGTAAGCATTTTCCATCGCTTGAAGAATTTCGTTGTAAACTTCTGTTTCCATCTTGATGTTTACTAATAAGAATAAGTAACCATTAATAATAAGGAAAAGTTATTAGGGAAAAATAATAAAAAGTATATTTACCTTTCAAAATATTCACAGTTTTTATGAAGAATTCACAGTGTAGAAAAATTATTGATATTAAGAAAATAATTATTAATGATAAAATTTATTGATAATAATTAACAATAAAAATTATAAATGATAATAAAAGTTATTGATAATAATTTGGATTCAAAACAGTTTGTGAAAGGGAGTTTGCCGTTTAGAAAATTCACAGCACGTAGATTATGTTTACTGTACGTCAATTCCGAGACTGATGATCACTATACTATCAGTTATATCAAAATATGAATGATATGACAACAGAGGACATTGCTGATTTACCTGCTGAATTTATCATTCAGCATGCATCAGATCAGATAGATCAAATTTGGAACAAATTACCTGAGAAATTAAAGACAAATGAAAATATTAAAAATTATCGTCGCTGTCGACGTCATTATTTGTCAGATTTACTTGATTTTGGAGAATTTGACTGTATACTTCCGTACACAAAAGATTGTCATTTTCGTAAAAATAAAGATGTAAAGTTTTTATAAATCTGGCGAATTAATAAATATATCTTAAGAATTAATAAATTATGTGTCTTATTTGAATAATTCCTACACTTAAATTACTTATTATTTATTATATTATGTGCATTTTACAAAAATATTTATAGTCATAAGATATAAAAATAATTTTAGAAGAGTTTAATAGAATGATTTACAATTTAATTGAATTATAAAATTCAAATTCAAACTCTTATATCAACTATTCCCGCCTAAAAACCACTGGTTGGTATTGCAAAAACTATCAGTCGGTATAGCAAGTACATATTCAAATATGTATGTAATTTTTTATTTGTGTAAATTTTGTGTGAATGTGTATGTTTGTGTGAATTTCGTGTGAACGTAAATTTTTGTTAATGTTTTTCCTTTCCCTTTTCCTTTATGAACAATATAATTTTTTGGTTTTCTTTTTTTTGGCCGGTTTTTTGTAGGCTTGGCTTTTTTTTCGACGCGGAAAAAAAAAAAAATGGACGCTACACGGACACTAAAATTTGTCGTCCCAGAACGCTGGGCACATCACCTCAGCATCAACAACATTTTTGATATATTAAAATCCCAAATTAAGGCTATTGTTTTTGGAAGCGAGCGCCTACAAGGCCAGATATTTATTGTTCGCAATATTGCAACGGAATTGGTAATGGTTCCGTTCCGCCAATACTGGTACTTCAGGATACCTGAAGTACCAGATGACTCTGTCATCCGCAACCATTATCTTGTTAATCCTACTTTGGATGTTCTTCTTCTAAAATTCATTAATGATCTCATTTTGGAATTTCCTAATTTGAGATCCACTTTCAACATTCCTCGCAATAACGATTAGTTTCCTCCGGAAACAATCGATTTGATTGATGATTAAGTCAGGTAATTTATTGTTATTTTTAATTAAATTAATCAAATGCTAATAATTATATGTTATTTTATCACTAGCTTCTCAATCACACATTCTGGCATACGGGGGCTTCAATCATCACACTCATACATACATAAAATCAATAATCCCATACATAGAATCAATAACCCATCCATACAAACTTATACTCCGGTAAACCGCAATGCTTATGATTGTTTTTATATTCAATTTTTTGTAATTTTTTGCCGATTTTTTATATTCAATTTTTTGAAATGTTTCCCCGATTGATTGTCTTTTACTTTTGTAATTTCTTTCCGATTTTTATTACTAATTCGTTTAATTGTATCTTTTGTAAAATCTTTTCTACTATTGTATTTGGTCATTAAGTTATTACAAAAAGATCGTGACGTATTATTTAAGTTAATTATAATATTTAAACTTCGATAATTAAAAAAAATTTAACAAAACAATGAAAAAAATCTGTTGTATATAATTTATTCTCTTAACCTATATTTTAACCTATCCTTCAAACTTATTGTTAAGTTAATCTTGCTAATTAACTAATTGATAAATTCAGTCTATTCTTATAACTATAAAACCTAGCATGACCTTTTTTTATTATTTTATAAATTTAACCTATACTTACAATCTATAAAAAACCTAACATAACCTCTATATTATTTCATAAATTTAACCTGTACCTACAATCTATAAAAAACCTAACATAACCTCTATATTATTTCATAAATTTAACCTATACTTACAATCTATAAAAAAACCTAACATAACCTCTATATTATTTCATAAATTTAACCTATACTTACAATCTATAATATAACGGTGGGCCCTGACTGCTCCGTGTCTAGAAGCCACGAACCACTGTTAAATTATATTTCCCGAGCTTAATTATTAATTAATTAAATTATCGATTTAAGTCTATTATCGCTGGTTCTGGAATCGGGAACTTGATATTCTCGGGGGTGAGTCGGCTCGTCCTGAGCCGGACACGTGGCTGAAAATAAACTTAAAATCTATAGGACTCTGGTGCTAGTTTATAATTAATACTCGAATAAATGTAATTTATGTATTTTATTTAACCAAAACCCCTTATATACAAATTTTCCCCTTAGTTCTATATATATGTGTAATTATTACAATTTACTTTAGAGAATTTATCGGGCGATATGCGCCGGAATAAATATCGTGGCAAATGAGCAAAATTGGCGGGAAATTACCGCGTTGAAGAGAGAGGCTTTATACACAAAATATTATAGAATATATATATATATATATATATATATATATATATATATATATATATAGGCGAGCAAATATCGGGACTTACTGCAGGAATCGGTCGACGCTCCATCTTCCTGGTCTCCAGTAGTGGTATCCTTGGGGGTGGCGAAATCCGGGTACGACGAAGGAACTGACCTTTTGGAAATGGATACCCAAAGCACTGACACTTGGTTTTACTTAACCACACAAACGGCACCCAAAATCACTGGACTAAATTTTAATATCTGATAAAGAAAATGCTCGACTAACTGGTAGGTGAGAAAAAGCGACCGATCGGCTCGCACACTAGAACTCAAGTGTTGTCTCCAGATTCTTTGTCTCGGGTCAGCACCTCGTGTTGACCCCTCCCAAATTATGCGCAGTGACCGAAAATCGCTCATCTGCTGCGCTAAGACTAGCGCCGAGACTCAGTCGAACTCGCAAACGAGAAAATTATACGAGAGAGAGAGAGAGAACAAATAGAAGCGAGAGAGCCGCACTCTCACGTCTTAAAATTGCTGCTGCACGGTTACAATAAAAACCTAACATAACCTCTATATTATTTCATAAATTTAACCTATATTTACTATCTATAAAAACCCCACATAACCTCTATATTATTTCATAAATGTAACCTATACTTGCAAACGATAAAACTTAAAATAACCTCTTAATTATTATTATTATTATTATTATATAAATTTAACCTATATCATTAAACTCTTAAATTAACCTCTTAATTATTATTATGATTATTATTATTCTATTAAAATATAATACATTAAACTAATTGGTAATTATATCTATAGTTTTTTTAATTAAAAAAATATGAAAAATTAATAATTAAATTGGAAAGGTATTTTAAAATAATTACGAATAACACGCGTTGGTATGAGAGCATATGTTTATTGTATATGATGTATATTTTTTACATAAGTAAGTAAGTATGATGTATATTTTTTACATAAGATTTCCAGTATATTACAAAATATATGATAGTATACACATTTTTCGTACTATTTTCGTTGGTAACTAAGTACATGTGAGGAGAAGGAAAAAAAAAATTCCCAAAAAAAGTCAAAAAAAAAAAATTGTCAACACAAAAAACAAGTTTCAATTTTTGTATTTTCGTTGACTTTTCTTATGTTGACGTTACACATGTAAAATTACTGAGTTTTATTAAATTTTCAAGACATTCATTCATGGAAATGGAAATTACTTTCAACAGTAATATTTTATATTCAGAAAAGGATAGTGGTGTTGAATATCATGTTTAGAAACATCGTTTTCTTAATATATGTATACAATAGACTTTTTTTGGGAAGTATGAAAATACCTGGAGTGGGAATTGAGACTTACGTCTTTACACTGGCGTGCTTGATGTCGGCTAAGACGAACCAATCAGGTCAAGCCACAGTGCAATAGTAATTAATAAGACATGAAATTATCGGCGATAACTACGCAAAAGTCTATATATACCTGAGGGTGAGATACAGTACTTCATACTACAAGTTCGAGCCGTAGAGTACGGACGTTCGTGAGTCAAAGTTAAAAGTCTTGAAGAATCCAGAAGTTGCCGAAGTGGCCATGGAAGTACCACTCATCGATTTTGAAAAACGTTCAAGTACGGAAATTTTCTTCGAGGACAACTGGGATGTCAGCCAGGAAATCGAAGACCTTCTGGAACAGATCTTCAATAGTGACGCTAGTGGCAGATCTACCAATCCAGAGGATGATACACGTGCTGGTCCGTCTTCCGAGGAGCATATCTTTGTACAGCCACAGCTGTACCAGTGCCAGTTCAAACCCTGTCGGAAGGTGTTGGTAGATCAGATTTCTTTGCGTCGCCACTGCATCATCAGGCATCTTGTTAAAAAATTCAAGTGCACGTATTGTATGTGGCAATCACCAGAAACACGATTAAGATGCTAACACGTTGAAAAGAAAAAAAAACTATTACTGATCCATTCCCGTAAACCTTCCCAAAAAAAAAAAAAGAAAAAAATCCCTTCCCTACATTGCTCCCAACAATTTCTATAATTAATATATGAGAAAATTGAAATTTCAGTGATATTAAGACTTCAAACTCGAACGGCCCTTTTCAGGGCCACCAAATATTTTCAAACGTATAAAACAATTCAAGTAAAAATAACTTTACTTCATTATCATCATTGTTATTATTATTATTAAATTAATAATAATTATTATTATAATAATTTTTATTGTTCATTGTTCATTAGACTTTTTTTTTTCCAGCTTAAAATACACAGAAAGAAAATTCCACTAAAATTTACGATGTTAAACATCGTAATTGTGGACTATAATTTCAGTGACATCAATTTTCAAATGTCATTTTTTCTTAAAAAAATATTTTTAATGCTTATAATCATTTTTAAATATTTTGATTGTTTAAATAATTAGTCAATAAATAGTTTTTTCACAAACAAAAAATTTTTTTTATAAATAATTTTATTTTTTTTTAACTTATCAATATTTCATAAAAAAATTCTATAAACTGTTACATATTTTTTCTAGAGCTTGAAAAAATAACAAAAATAGGTACTCCTGACTAGAAATTGTCCCAATACATATCTTGGGTCTCAATTGGGACTCGCTGCGGCATGCGCAGAAGGTCTACCCCATGTCCTAATGCAGAAATAAATGACTTATAAGATCAATTTTAAAAGAATAGAAGACGACTAAAAATATATTATGTGCACCAAATACGTTTAAATAATTTTTTTTTTCTCCATGGTCCGCGCAAAGTTCATGACTCACGGTCTTTTTCCATGGTCCACGCGAAGTTAATGACTTACTTTCCCGACAAGAATTTCTTCCTGATTTGCCTGAAGTACCATAAGGACCTTATCAGGTTGATATAAGGTTTGCCTTATTAGGGCAAACCTGACAAGTTCTTTGTCAGGACTATAACAGGGCTATGCTGCTACTCTGGTCGTCCTTACTAAAGGCGCCACTGGAAGTAATAACGGCCTCCCAGAGCCGGATCTTGGATCGTCAGGGTCGGTGTAATTTTGTTTAATTGTAAGAGAAGGAAGAGGAAGGATAATTTATAAATAAATCAATATAATTTTAACTTTCCACTTTTATACCTTTTTATTTAATTAAACCTTTTCAACTTATTATCTTATAACCTTGTACCTTCTAAACCTTATAACTATATACCTTATAACTTTTTATAAACCTTATTTTATTTATGACCCGCAATATTTCATTTAAAACCAATTTTAATTTATAACCCGCAATAATTAAAACATAGCCGTTACCTTTGGCATATCACACACACACACTCTCAGACCTTATTAGCCAACTACCTTTGGCACTGAATTTTAAAATTGCTTAACCTTCGCGAGACCTTATTTTATAGTTTTAAAAATCTTGATCATCCTGATCTATTCCACACACACACTCACTCTGTTCCCTGGACTATTTTACACTCACTCTAAATTTATTACTAAATGGCGTCCTGCCATCGACTAATTTTTCCGCCACAGCTTTTTAATAAATAAATAAATAAATTAATTAAATATTTTGATTAAAGAGATTAATTCAATTGATTAATTATTTAATTTTATCACTCCTTAATTCCTTTACATATCTTATTTTACCCTGATTCAATAACTTTTCCAAACTTTTATCAGCAATTCATTCCTCCAAGTTTTCGGTTATTTTAATGACGATTTAATTCTTAAATTTTCCTTTTCCGTTAAATTCATTTGTTTTCTTCACTTAGTTGATTTCTTTATTTAACTAATTATTTTATGTAAATTAATTTCCTTAATTAGTAATTGACTTGTCACTACCGGTGACCTTGAGTACGGACTTGATGTTTATTACCGAGACATTAATTTTCTTTATTTCAATGTTATTCAATTTTAATTGATTTATTAATTCTACGGACTTGATCATTGACTAGACTCGATAATTTCCGGTGCGTGGGTTACACGATCTACCTGGGAATTTCTAGAACATTTCCGGCGAACTGCCTGGAAATCTTTTACTACGCAATAGCTCCGGCAACCTGCCTGGAGTCAATTAATTTAATTAATTTACCTAATCTGATTCTAGCCAATTTATAAATATTAATTTTCCGAATTAATTACGACGCGACGATACCAGATATACGACTAAATACTTAATAAATTTTTCCGGCTTCCTGCCTGGAATAAATTTATGTAAATACCTTTACGATAATTTTAAGTTTTCTTTCTCATCGTTATATTGTCCTGGTCACGTCCTGGTCCATATATCTCGTCTAGTCCAGGTTTTGTTCTTTGTCTCGTCCTAGGTTTTCCTCTCGTTCTGTTATCTCTTTTCTCAGTCCTCAAATTCCTCGCTCTCTCCTTCACCTGTTATTCAGACACAGTAAATAATTTTGCCAAGAAATACCGGCTACCTGCCTGGTATTTTATATACAATTTGGAAATAATTATCGCTTGGTTCCACAATAAAACCCAAGTCACAATTAAATAATTACCTGATGAATTTATTGGCGTCTGTTGGTGGCGTTTATTCAGCTGTACACTTCACTTTTCTACGTCTTGACGGTCCGGTCATTCTCGTGACAAGTGCGGCTTTCCGTTCCGGCTTCCGTATATGAGATCTTCCTCCCCGCATGACTTCGGGTGTCTTCGGTTATCAGTCACTCCTACTTACGCTAATTGGGGACTGACAGACGAGCCTCCAATTCTCACTCCCCGGTCGACTAGTCGCAACCTACCCGGATAACCCTGGGTGGTAATGCAACTATACCGACGGTGTGAACAATAGATTTTATTTTGAATTTAATTTGGACGCGGTAAATTCAATTTACCCCGTTACACTCCCCCCTGCCAGACTGTCGCCCGGTAGGAGAAAATTGCAGATGCTCGTCGTCCGGGATTTAGGAATAGCAATTTGGAACGAATGATCTAAACGCGAATTTATCAAAATAGAAAATGGTTCTATTGTTCCAAGACGACACAATTTATAGATCCATGTTTTCGTCAGGGTCGTTGAAGACCAGATCGTCGTCTGAGTTGACCTGCAACTCCAGGAACTCTTCATATCCTATGCCTCTGTCGTCGAATGCTGGCGTCTCCTCCTCACATCCAGAGTCCGCGGACATGTACCCTCTGACGTACCGGGCACGTTCCCAGTTCTCTGGCTCGACCCAATCCATATGAGCCATATGGGGCCCATTTGGTCCTCTCTTCTTTTTCTTTTTCTGGGGGCCAGTCGCTTGAGCCGCGGAACCACCAGCCTGGTCGACGGGTCGGGTTAAGACTCGCCGGCCGGCTTGGCCCTTAGCTGCTGCTGGTTTGGTTGTTTTGGCTGATGTTGATGCCGATGATGATGCCGATGATGTAGACGGCTTTGACGTTGATGGAACGGCTGACGTTGGCTTAGATCGTCTAGCCACTTCATTTTTAGCTGATTTCGGTTTTGCTGGCTCTAATGATGGAACTGCTGATGATGTTGAGGCTGCTGTCGGGGATAAAGCCCTTGCCTCATCCTGCCAAGGTGTTATAGCAGGCCTGATAGATGGAATCGTGACAGATGACCGGTCGACTATCATAGGAACTGGATCTTCCAAGGGTCGTGAAGACGTTGACGCGGCTGCTGAAGAGGGGGTACTCTGGATACCCTCCTCGGCCTTGGATGGACGTGATGACAGTAATACGTCAGGAATATCCACTCCCTCTCTTCTCCATTTCGCCACCTGCCAGGTCGACTCAGAGTAGAGTGACAGCTTCTTCAGGCCTTCCCTCATAATCGATTCTTCTGGCAGTTCCGAAATCTTTGCCAGCTTGGCCTTCCGTTGTTCTTTACGCTTAACATTTTTTGACCGACGTCTCTCTTTGACACTGGACACTGCTGGGGTCTGCGTCGCTACATGGCAAATAGGTCCAGAAGACTCTGTCGATGGTTGCTTAACCACACTCATCACTGCTGATGTTGGTAAGCTTGCAGCACCCTGATGAGTGGGTTCCTTAACTCTGGTGTAATTAACTGAGCAGTTGGTCTTGCTCGTCGACGAACTCGCCACCGCTTCCTCGGCTTCCACGGGGCGGCTGGGGACAGGTGATCGGTCCCTCGACACCACTGGGCCTAGTCGCTGGAGTGCAGACTGACGTGGTGCCCCCGGTGATTGTTCCTCCGGTGTCCACAATCGACCGTGTAAGTTAGACACTACCCGGCGATGTGGATGCCTACCTGGAGGTCCATAGGGTCTGCCTGCCCACGTGTTCTGCCGGTAATTTCTCCGGGTCGTCTCTGTATAACCCCGAACTCCCTCTCGAGATCTACGTCTCCGATGTTCCATCTGAAATATAAATGGGTTAGTCGTATGTTCGGGTTTGGATCGTTACTTAATTTATTGAGAAACTTTTTCAGCTAAACGACTACAACGACTCGGTAATTTTAAGTCAGGTATATAATGAGTACCGAGAGATTTACCGGAATCGTTTTTAAGCTCTACCACGAGTGGACTTATAATTTTACTTATTGTAACCAGCCCGAGATATTTCATGCCTAAACTCGCGCTGTATTTCTGACTTGTATTGCTTAATTTACGGTTAGGATAGAAAACTTTATCGCCTATTTTTACTTCCCGTATTTTAAGTTCTGAATTTTTATAACTAGATTGTCTTTCGTTTTCAGCCCGCATTATACTCTCGACTTTATGTCGAAGTTCGTCTAATCGCTGGACGCGTTGTTTCCATTCATTATCCTCAGGAAGAAAATCTTCCATCTCCAGTTCTGTCAGTTTATCGGACAGTCTGGGTTCCTGTCCATGTATCAGGAAATATGGAGAAAATTTTAATGACGCATGATAAGAGCTGTTGTAGGCCAGTTGAAATTCACCTAGATGGTCATCCCATCTGGTTTGGTCTTTATTAATGTATGCTCTTATCATCGGCTTTAGAGTACGATTTATCCTTTTCACTGGATTGGCTTGTGGATCTGCGACAGCCAACGGTGTGAATTTTACTCCAACTGATTTTAAATAATCTTGTACGGTCTCATTAACAAACTCCCTGCCATTGTCTGTTACCAGGAACAGCGGGTAAGACCTCAAAGAAAATGTACGTTTGAAAGCTTCCAAGACAGCAGCTCCGGTATGTTGACGTAATGGATATAGTTCAATGAATCTAGTATACAGATCTTGTATTACTAGAATATACTGGTGGCCTTTTCTAGATCGAGTACAAGGTCCAGTTACGTCCGCCGCGACAATAGCCTAAAGTCTTATCGGTTGTCGGGTTTGAAATGGAGCTTTAGATGATGATTGCTTGTATTTAGCTTGTTTACAAATTTCACAAGCTTCCACGTAACTTTCCACGTCGTGATACATACCAGGTCAATAAAATTTAACTTTGAAACGCACATACATTTTTTCCCTCCCTAGATGTGCAGCATCTGGGTCTTCATGATGTTTTTGGAGTATTTCATGGATTTCAGGATCTCGTAAAACAGTTTTCCACGCGTTATCATCTCCAACGATAGATATTAACGGGTCTGGACGATAATATTCGAGTTTATCTTCAACAATGCGCCAATCCGGACACCGCCCTGGATTGCGTCGCACGTTGTTACATTTAACTGTATACCAGTTTGACACTTGTAAATGTAGACAATTATCCGATCCGAGTTGTTCTTTAATTTCCAGCCAGTCTTCAGGAACTTGATCTTTATAAATTCGAGACAGTGCATCAGGACCTTCATTTTCTGTCCCTTTCCGGTGTTCAATCGTTATTTGATGTGATAACAGCTCCATTGCCCATCGAGCTAGTCTGCCATTTGGGTCTCTCAGTGAATGCAACCATTTTAACGCAGCATAATCGGTGATGACAGTGAAAGGGGTGCCTTCCAGATAGCAACGTAACTTGCGAACCGCCCAGACGACAGCCAGACACTCTTTCTCGGTGGTGGTGTACCGAGTCTCAGCACCTTTTAGTTGACGACTAAGACATATGATCAGAAATTCTTTCTGAGTCTCTGGGTCTCTCTGTACTAAAAATGCTCCCAGTCCTGAGTCACAGGCATCTGTGTATAGATAATATGGGAGTCCAATTTTAGGTACTGACAATGGCTGAGCGTCAATTAACGCCCGCTTTAAATTCTGAAACGATTCTTCTTCTATGTCTCCCCACTTACACTCCGTGTTGACTCCAGTCAATTTATTTAAAGGACCCTGAGCCTTTGCGACGACCTGTAGATGTCTATGATACCAATTGACTAATTCAAGGAAGCTGCGTAGTTGCTTTCTATTAGTTGGCCGTGGATAATTTATTATTGGAGCTATTTTGTCTGGATCGGTGTGTAGACCATCCTTATTCACGAGAAATCCCAGGAACTTAACTTCAGGTCGACAAAATTTACATTTATCTGGATTTATGAGTAACCCAGCATCTCTGAAAACTTCAAATACCAAACCCAGAATTCTTTCGTGTTCTTCGATGGTTTCACTAATGACTATCCAGTCATCCAAGTATGCAAAGACTTGATCAGCCCACTTCATCGGTAATTCTCGCTCGACTAGGATTTTATGGAATCTTTCTTTCAGCTTGTCCATAGCTTTTTGAAAAGTACTTGGAGCACCGACTAGTCCATACGGCATCCGTAACCACTTGAATTGCCCTCGTCCTTCCACAGAAATAGCGGTGAGAGGAATCGACGCAATTGCCATGCGGATCTGATGGAAAGCTTCTTTTAAATCCATAGTACTTATATAACTTTCACCGTGTAATGCGCTCAATATGCGTAGCATATTAGGTGACGGGTGAGCTGTTGGTATTGTAACTCAATTTATAGGCCGATAATATACACAAAATCTCCAGGTGTTGTTGGGTTTGGCTACCATGACCGATGAGCATGACCAAACACTGTAACTTGGTCTTATAAATTTCTTTTCAAGTAATTCGTCGATCTGCCGATTTAATTCTTCATTTATTACAGGACTTCGTCTATACGGTTTAATTCTGACTGGTCTAGCATCAGGTCTCAAGACAATCTCGTGCTCGAAGATGTTAGTAAGTCCTTGATTCGGCATCGCTTCAAATTTTTCCATTTCAAGTTTGATGAATTTTTTGAAGTCTGATTCTTCATCAGTTGTCATTGATGAACACCTCGGCGAATTTTCTTTACATAAGATTAGCTCAAATTGATGTATTTCAGGATGTCCACTGAACTGCTAAGTTCTCTCTTTGCTATTTATGATGACTCCAAATTGTAGAGCAAAGTCCATTCGTAGGACTACAGAATGTCCAAGGTCTTCAAGTACACTCAGATATTGTTAACCAGCGACCGATCCTATCTGAATAATAAATGGAGCACCTCCGAGGCTTTTACACAGAGTGTGATTAGCAAGTAAAACACCCCGTTTTTGAGTCTCATCAGGTCTTAAATCACCCGAAGCATACTCCTTGATGTCTTCATATACTTTGGCATTAATATAGGACCTCTCGCTGCCAGTATCCAGGATACCATTTAATTTTATACCAAAAATCCAGAGTGATACTGGTATTCTTGCTGTAAATCCTGGTGGTTGTGGACCTGGACCATGAACAAAAATTTTTCTTTCAGCCAGACGATATTTTTTAGCAGCTGACAATGGTTGATTTTGAAGGATTCTAGGAATGAAAGCCTCTCGAGATGTAGGTGTTGTCGATGTATCTACTACCTGCGAGTCTGGAGACTGGCAAACAAAACTGCCTAGTTCCAGAGAACGCGGTGAAGATACATTAAGCTCGAGATCTTCTGGTTCCAATCCAGGTTGAAATTCATCCTCCCATTGAGTTTCAGGTTCATCGTCATCTGGTTCTTGAATAGATGTAATTGAATAATTATTAATTTTCTCATCTGGTTGATCGAGATCTGCGACTGTACAATTTGGATCTTCTAAAATTTGAATCAGTTGATTAATAAATCCTGTAGAATTATTTGACAGGTCTTCTTGAGTTAATTTGATTATATCTTCTACGTAAATCGTATTCACGGACATGGTAGCTAAATGTATTTTCCTGCCTGGAATGAAATATTGCGGTAAAGTATTTACTACACCTGCCTGCGACACTACATTCCGGCTTTCAGGTAGAGATGCTCTGCCTGGTTGAGAATAGTGCGGCGAACCTGCCTGCACAATCTCAGACCGGCTATCGGGTTGAGATACACTGCCTGGTTGAGAATAGGGCGGCGAACCTGCCTGCCCATTTTTCAACCGGCTATTTGTATTGTCTTGTTCAGGTTTATTTAATCCCTTAGTTACTCCAAAATTATCCTGAGCCGACGGGGAATCCGGTCCAGGTTTTAATCGTTTTTTCGATAGTCTGCAGGTACGTTGTTATTCTCCTGACGGGCTGGAGATTGACTGTCAGATGAAGTTGGAGTATTCGGTACATTGTCATTAGTGTAAACTACTAAATTGCAGTTATTTCGAGTATGACCAACTTCATAGCAAATATTACAGACTTCCTGTCTGGGATTTTGACACACTTCGAAAACGTGACCTGGAACTCCGCAGTTGTAACATGGTCTGTTATATCTTGGAGCAACTGCTGGGTTTTGATTGAAGCCGGATAACCTTCCTGGCTCCTGATTCAACCGAGGTCTGAATTGTGGTTGTCTGTTGCTATATTGGTAATTTTGAGGTCTACAGTAATTATTATTATTCCTCATTGGCACGCCATATTTGTTGTTATATGTTGTCTGTGGTGGTGCAACCATCAGATTGCATCTCGAAGGTTCTAACTCTCCTTCTTCATAACTCACGTCATCCACTGGTGACTGTATCATACCAAATCTGGGTTTATCTTGGAATTTCACGGTTTTGTTCACTACCGCTTCAGGTTGTTGAGCCTCCTCTATGCATCGAGTGGCCTCGTGCAAAGCATTTAACAGATCTTCATATGTGTAAACTGATCTGGCAAATACCAGAGTTCGTAATTCATCTGTCAGATGGTTAGGAATGCTCGCAACTTGTTCTGACACTGGTGGTGGTGTCTGCATTGCCTGATACTTCTGTTGGATCTTTAGTACAAACTCCGTCACATTATCCGCTGGTTTCATTCGCAATTTGCTGACCTCCATGATGATTTGGTGGTCAGTAGCTGAGCTGCCAAAAGCTTTTCTGAATTCCGTTTCAAATTGGATGTAATTTTCCCACCGTAAATAGTTGGCGTCGAACCAACGGGCTGCAGCTCCTTGGAGTATATAACTCATCGCTTTGAGTAAATCTCATTCGGACCAGCCTTCTCGGTGAGCTCTAGCCTCGGCAGCGTACAGGAAATCATTGACGGTCATGTTTTCTTGAGGAAAATGTGAATTTCCCATTTTCAGACTATGCAGAATGTCTTTCCACCGTCTGTCCTCTTGATATCTGCCTGGATCCAGTTGAAACACCGGATTCCGAGCGGGTACTCCCAACAAATCGTGAAAACGACCTTCTGCCTGGGAGTAACTCCCTGCCCGTCCTCCTTGACGATCGTTATTGAGTACTGGAATCCGGCCTTGTTGTCCCATTTGTAGCTGACGTAATTGTTCTTGCAGATAGTTGATACGGTCTGCAACTGGTACATTCTGGCCATTTGAATCACGGCAATTATCTTGTAGCGCTTGTGGCTGGTGTAGATGTTGTTGGGGACCCAAGCTCTGAGGTCTATCAGCAGCTGGGCACTCCCCCCTCGCCAAACGTTGACCCACCGGGCCAATGTTTGCATTATTCACCTGGAGTTCAGCTGCTCTCCAGTCCACTGATGAATTTGACCGCCATGAATTTTCTCGTGAAACGAATCTGTTTTCCATTTCTCGTTGACGATTTAGAAGCTCTACCATCATCTGGGACAATTGATTAATTGTAGCAGCATTTTCGTCGTTCATATTTCTCTGATTGGATGACAGTTGACGTATTTGTTGAGTGCTGCTGTCCATTCGGTGAAATATTCGCTGCATATCTGGTGGTATATTGTCTTGTAGATGATTAAGACTGCTCGCAAAATCCAATTGACTATTAATAGCTCCATCCTGTTCAGGTAACAGCCTACAGGGATCCCCAGCCTGCGTTCTGGGTGGAAAATTCCATCCATCAGCGGCTCCGATTATCCCGTGGCTACCTGGTAACGTGCTTGTTGGAAATGGATACTGTGGTGGTAGATCCAGTGATAATGAATTTGGTAATATTGAATTTGTAACCATGCTAGTAGTTGTAGTTACTGTTGGCGTTGTTCTGGTTGACGTGGTTACAGTTGCGACTGTTGACAATCTTAATGGTGCACCAGGAGTAGACGTGGTTGTCGAGCGGTTATATCCCCTACCTGCTGACAATCTACGTGCTTCTGCCATTTCAAGATCTTCTTCTTGATTAAACATAATTACCATTTATAATTTATTCGTTTGAATACTTGTAATAATAATAATCTATCACACAACAAAAATTTGTTGACAATTTTATTTTAAGTTTTATTCTCGACAAAAAACTTAATCTTTTGTTTGTGATCTTTTATGTCCAAGTAAAATTTAGTCTTACTGTTTACAATATTAAATGTGACTAAATTTTAATCTTTTTATTTTTCAGGCTTAAGTTTTCAGGATTATTCTATTTATAGAATAGTGACGCGTCCGGTAAATTTTAAGCCGATATATTTTACTCGATTTTATTTTTCGTGTAAAATTATTTTATAGATAAATTTTATTTTAGTAAAATAATTGTAATTTGTACTAATTGTTGTAAATAAATTATTTACTTATGATTTATTTTTATGATAATTAGTTTTAATTTTATCACAATTATCAGTCTGAATTATTTCCAGTTAATTACTTTCTTTCAAAATTTATCTTTACTTCAAATTATTTTTCCACCGAATTTTACCAAATAAATTATTTCAAATCCACCGTTTTTTTTTTTAATTTTTTCCGACAATTTCAGTTTTCAAAATAATTAATTTTTTTTTTTTTTTTTATATCACGCCACACTACTTTAAAATTTTTTACTAGTGTCCACGCCACACCAATTTATTGTCTTTATCTATAATTTCCAAATTTTTCGCGACTATTATCCATAAATTATTTCCTCAACCTCTCTTACAATTAATTACGGGGTTTTTCATGAGTTGGGCGCCAAATATAACAGGTCTATGCTGCTACTCTGGTCGTCCTTACTAAGGGCGCCACTGGAAGTAATAACGGCCTCCCAGAGCCGGATCTTGGATCGTCAGAGTCGGTGTAATTTTGTTTAATTGTAAGAGAAGGAAGAGGAAGGATAATTTATAAATAAATCAATATAATTTTAATTTTCCACTTTTATACCTTTTTATTTAATTAAACCTTTTTAACTTATTATCTTATAACCTTGTACCTTATAAACCTTTTAAACCTTATAAACCTTTTAAACCTTATAACTATATACCTTATATAATCCTTATAACTTTTTATAAACCTTATTTTATTTATGACCCGCAATATTTCATTTAAAACCAATTTTAGTTTATAACCCGCAATAATTAAAACATAGCCGTTACCTTTGGCATATCACACACACACACTTTCAGACCTTATTAGCCAACTACCTTTGGCACTAAATTTTAAAATTGCTTAACCTTCGCGAGACCTTATTTTCTAGTTTTAAAAATCTTGATCATCCTGATCTATTCCACACACACACTCACTCTGTCCCCTGGACTATTTTACACTCACTCTGAATTTATTACTAAATGGCGTCCTGCCATTGACTAATTTTTCCGCCACAGCTTTTTAATAAATAAATTAATTAATTAAATATTTTGATTAAAGAGATTAATTCAATTAATTAATAATTTAATTTTATCACTCCTTAATTCCTTTACATATCTTATTTTACCATGATTTAATAACTTTTCCAAACTTTTATCAGCAATTTATTCCTCCAAGTTTTCGGTTATTTTAATGACCATTTAATTCTTAAATTATCCTTTTCCGTTAAATTCATTTATTTTCTTCACTTAATTTATTTCTTTATTTGACTAATTATTTTATGTAAATTAATTTCCTAAATTAGTAATTGACTTGTCACTACCGGTGACCTTGACTACGGACTTGATGTTTATTACCGAGACATTAATTTTCTTTATTTCAATGTTATTCAATTTTAATTAATTTATTAACTCTACGGACTTGATCATTGACTAGACTCGATAATTTCCGGTGCGTGGGTTACACGATCTACCTGGGAATTTCTAGAACATTTCCGGCGAACTGCCTGGAAATATTTTACTACGCAATAGCTCCGGTAACCTGCCTGGAGTCAATTAATTTAATTAATTTACCTAATCTGATTCTAGCCAATTTATAAATATTAATTTTCCGAATTAATAACGACTTGACAATACCAGATATACGACTAAATACTTAATAAATTTTTCCGGCTTCCTGCCTGGAATAAATTTATGTAAATACCTTTACAATAATTTTAATTTTTCTTTCTCGTCGTTATATTGTCCTGGTCACGTCCTGGTCCGTATATCTCGTCTAGTCCAGGTTTTGTTCTTTGTCTCGTCCTAGGTTTTCCTCTCGTTCTGTTATCTCTTTTCTCAGTCCTCAAATTCCTCGCTCTCTCCTTCACCTGTTATTTAGACACAGTAAATAATTTTGCCTGATCAGGACCTCGTCAGGATATCCCTATTCAAAAAAAAGTTAGTTTCGATCGGATCAACCTGACGAGTTCCTGATCAGGACCGTATCTGGATATCTCTATTTAAAAAAAAAGTTATTTGCGATCGGGTCAACCCGACGAGTTCTTGATTAGGACCTCGTCAGGATATCCTTATTCAACAAAAAGCTATTTGCCATCGGGTCAACCTGACAAGTTCCTGATCAGGACCTCGTCAGGATATCCCTATTCAAAAAAAAGTTAGTTGCGATCGGGTCAACCCGACGAGTTCCTGATCAGGACCTCGTCAGGATATCCTTATTCAAAAAAAATTTATCCCATTCCTTCAAATATTTCATTTACGAAAATTAAACAAAGTACAAAAGAATATTATATAAAAATCACGTCAATCAATGCAGCACAGATTTTTTACTTCTTCATCAGTTATTCTTTGACATCACAATGAATATTATATTTACACTTTCAAGATCACTTGTGTATGTCAGCCCAGTGGATAGCATCGAGGACTTTGAATCGAAAGGTCGCAGGTTCGAGCCCAGCAGTTATCGGGATTTTTTCATCAATAAAAAATATGTTTACTTCCTCGAATTAATGATCTCAATACAATAGATAACATTTTCGATCGAATTAAAATTCTCTTATTTTTTTTTTGCAATTTAATATTTTTTTTTAAATAATTACTAATAAGGTAATCCTGATAAGGATTTGATAAGGATATCTCAGTAAGGACCTGATAAGGCAATCCTGATCAGGACGTGATGAGGATATCCTGGTAAGGTCCTGATAAGGCAATCCCGATAAGGACCTCATGGGTCTTAAGCGTTACATACATTTTAGGATCCTCGTCAGGATACCCTGATCGGGACCTCATTTGAAATAAGGTTAACCCGATAAAGACCTCGTCAGGCCCTTACGAAAAATTCTAGTCGGGTTCTAACAATTTCTATATTTTCAAAAATTTAAAACAAAAATTTTTGATAATTTGACAGCATCTCAATTATTTGATATTTATTCTTATTCATGTCTTTTGTGTAAAAACAATAAATTTACATACAACAAGTAATGAATGTTTGATATATACTTGGCGTAATTTTATTACAGAGAATTTTTGATTGGTGAAATTTATCTGTCTTTTGTTATCGTATTTACGTAGTTTTTCTACACGACAATAAACAACTTGTGTCTCGAGGATTAAAATAATTTATTTATTATTGGAAGAATAATCGATTGCCTCAATTTTGGATAGAAATTATTCTTTATTTAATTGTCTTTGTATTAGTACAAAATAGGGTGTCGCAAAAAAAACAAATGTTTTGTTTTTTGACGTCTTACGGGCTCAAAAGTTACTTTATATTATAAATAAAATCCTCACCAAATTTCAGCCAGATATCTTTAAAATTGAGCTATATCCCTTTCTCCTTTAAAATTCCTGCGAAAATTTTTTTGTTATTAGGGATATGAAAAAAATTTTTTTTTAAATCCTGCCTATCATAATTTTGTAGGGAATTAAATTCTCTACAAAAAAGTGCAGAAAAAAGTAAAAGTGCACAGTAAAAGTGCACAGATTATTTGCAAAGTTGCTTTCATTTTTATAATAAATTTTTAAAAAATATTAAAATTTTCGGACCTTTTTTTGAATATCATGAAATTATCTTAAAATAAATCAGTGAAAAGTACTGATGATCTATAGATGTACACATCACTGACAGACACTGATGCCTCGTATGACATTTAATCAGTGGTATCGTAGGAATGTATTTTAATGAAAATTTAGTGATCGTCAGTACTATTCACTGATACAGCTCAAGGGTACTTTTAAGAATTATGATGACTACTTGCAATTCTCTGAGCGATTGACACGACAGTGAATATTTACTGATTTTCAGTACTTTTTACTGATTATATTTAAGAGAATGCCATTAAAATTTCAATATCTATTTGATGCGATTCTTAGCTTTTCGCGCAGCAGTAAATATTCACTGATCGTCAGTAGTTTTTAATGATTTATTTAAAAATATTGCATTGATTATTTGATAACACAGGTTTTATTATTTAAAGAAAAATATTTAAAGCTCTGTTTCATTAGAGATCGCGGCAAAAAAAATCTCATTTGCCATTTTTTAATTATTTTATTAATTAAACATTATTATAATTTAAATTTTAATTGCTTGAAAAATAAAATTTTTGTTCAAAAATAATTTTCATTAATAAAATAATAAAAAAAAATTATTTGAAAATTGTAGCATTGTTAAAGTAATTATCATTAAAAATGAAAATTTTTTTAATTAGGGCAGCCTGAAGCCCGGCCCTGTTAAGCTGTTTTTTTTTTACTTTAAACCATCGAATTCGTTTATTTTCCGTCTATTTCGGAAGAATTAATCGAAATTTCGCAAAAAATTATAAACAAAATTTCCCGTCAAGTTATGACCTTTATAATATTTTTATCATAGTTTAGGCCAATATGTGATATGTAGGGCGAAATGGACCACCCAAAAAAAAAAAAAAAAAATGGGACGATAAAATTTTTTTTTCTGGGGTACGACGGCCCCCTCCACCAAAAAAAAACATAAAATTTTTTTTTTTTATTACCATTTATTTTATTTCGAGTGGTCCATTTTGCCCCACATATCGTATATTGACCCAAAATATGATAAAATCATTATAGAGGTCATAACTTGACGGGCAATAAAAAAAAAATTTGTTTATGATTTTTTGGGGAGGGGGTTGTCTCGTGCCTCAGAAAATTTTTTTTTTTTCCAATTTTGTGCAAAACTTCGACTGATTCTTCTGAAGTAGACGGAAAATAAACGATTTTGATAGTTGAAAGTAAAAAAAAAACAACTTAACAGTGCCGTCGTGCCCCAGGCTCCTCTAATTGAAAAAATTTTTATTTTTGATGATAATTACTATAACAATGCTATAATTTTCAAAAAATTTTATTATTGAAAATTATTATTGAAAAAAAATTTTAATTTTTCAAGTAATTAAAAATTGAATTATAATAATTTTTTATTAATAACCAAATTAAAAATAAAAAAATTAAAATTTTTTTAGATTTGAATAATAAAAAATTTCGTAATTAATATTATGTTGATTAAAATAATTAAAAAATGGCAAATGAGATTTTTTTTTGCTGATCTCTGTGTTCAATTACCCTGAGAATGTCAGTACGATGATCGATTCAAAAAATACTTTTTTTAAAGTTTACTAATTTCAAGAAATCGGGGTCCCGAAATATTCCCGATTTTTATAAAAAAAAAAAAAATCAAAATCATTGAATTCTTTTAAAAAAATAATTTAGAAAATTTCTACTATCTTATTGATATAGGAAACAGGGGGCAAAATGGAGTAGGGTGAGGAAAACGAGGTACCCCCGAAATTTAGTAACGGTCATTTTTTTTGTTTAAATATTTCTTAAATATTCCAAAATCTTTTTTGTAAATATAATTAAGTATTATTTTAAATTTTTTTTGGTTAACTTTTTCAAAAACTGAGTGATAGTCGAAAAATGTTGATAACTTTTTTTACGATAGAAACGGCTATTAAAATTTAATTTTTCTTCATTTGAAGCCAATAATTATGTAAAGTTCAATTTTTTTTCATGTGAACTACTTGCAAAAAAATTTAATTCAATCAAATTTACTCAATATCGAGAAATTTTCTTTTTATCTTCTTTGGGTCATAACCCATTTTCCCCTCAAAAATTAAATTTTGTCTTAACAGCCATTGAAAGTTTTTCTATCTAAATTTTACAAAGATATACTCGTCGTGTAATAGAAAAACTTGGGAAATATATGGACATATAGTTTATTAATGAATGAAAAAATTCGAAAATTATAAGTATAAAAATTTATTTAACAATACTCCAAAACATACATTACAATCATATCAATGTCAGTAGTTAATTTTAAAAAACAATGGAATTTATAGTTATGTCATACCGATTATTAATCTAGACTTAAAATAATAGAGAAAATATTGCATTTTTTTACAATGATTATTATTGTTTGTTACTTGTATTATTCAATTTTTACAATTCTGTATTCATCTATTCCATTCTCTTGAAAGTTTTAAAAATAAAGCATTTGAATTGTTCTCACATCTAGAAATTGATAGTACCTACTAATAACTTAAATCCAATGAATAAAAAAAATACATATTTGTTTTTTATATAAATGAACATATTGACTAGTTTATTAATTTTTGTTTAAATGTAAGTAATGAGCCTCATTTACGCACACGCAAAGGGCGCAAGAACAACTTACGTCGTGATTAAACGGTGAATCCGACGAAGTTGGGGGGAATAGTGAAGTTACTTTTTTTATAAATTCCGGATCTGCGCGACGCTTTATTGTATAATTTGTCGTCTTCTTGGCTGATGGAGAACAGAAATTACCGCTTATCATCTTCTTTGTTGACTCCATTTTGACTGAATGCGGATTTATCGTCACTGGTTTAAAAAAAGTCGATATTCTGAAAAAAAAAAAGTAATTATTCCTGATAATTTTTTCGAAGTTTTTTACCCAACCAAAAAAAAAAGTAACGAATTTAAAAAAAAATGGTTCTCTTTTTAAAGCTAATTATTTGGAAATTCGAGTGATTGGGACGTTTTTTTTTTTTTTTTTCAAAATTTATATTTTCAAATTTACTTTTCAACAAAAAATACAAAAAAATGATTGCAACCTATCGTCATTGTTTTCGCTTAGCACAAAATAATTTACAAAAATTACGGACCGTTTATAGCACACACAATATTTTCCGAGTGAAATTAAAAAACAAGAGTAATAATTTGAATTACGAAATATATAATGGTATTTAATACATCAACTTACCGTTTTGTCGCTTGAAGATCTTGCAAAAATTAACTCCTTGGTTGATTTTTGATGTGGACGTGTATAAAAATGATCAAAATACGTTAATATGCTGTAGCAAGTCACTGATGTAACACCACTTGAACGAAAATTTATTTGACTCGTAATCGGTTTATTACAAGTATTTGCGTTACGTACAATGTCTAATAAATTATTGCACTAAAAAATTATAACAGCAAGTTACTTTTGAACGCAAAGTCTCAGCTTCTTGAACAAACTCAAGAACGAGAATGACTACTAGGTGCAAGTTCAAAAATTATTACAATTTGGTAGGAGAGCAAAAGCCTTAGAATTTTGAAGTAGAGGGGGTAATTACAGAAAAAATGGAGGAGTAGACAAATTGTGAAAAAGCAATTGCTAACTTATGAATAGAGAGGACCAATTAGGCGGACCCAGAGTACTGGTATGGCGTCGTACGGACTGGAAATTAGATAAGGGACAGGTCAGGTGCGAATGCAAGAGCCTTAGACAATAGCATCCTACTGACAAAAGGGACTTAAGTAGCAATCACTGGAAATGAAAACTATTTACCAATACTGCAATAAGACAATATTTAGAAAAAAAAAACTCTTTTATAATAGACATAAACAGTCAGGCGCCGATTCTAAAATGTTAATTTGTTACTTGATGGATTTTAAATTCTAGTTTTAAACTCATAGAAAGTGATATTATCACACCTTAAGTATATCTCATTACTATACATATTTTAGTTATGGATTTGAATAGCCAGATCATTAAAAAGGATCACCGATAAGCTTTCAAAATTACTCAAATTTAAAGAGATCCTAATCCCTAGACAGTTGAAAGTTTTCTGTTATTGTGTACAAAAATTAAATGGTTAAATATTTTGTGTTAATTATTTGACACCATCGAGTATAAGTTATACAGGAGGTTCGAGACCGATTATCTTTTTAAGGGATCTAGTAGATTTTCTATTGTATTTTTGGAAGATTACAACTTCTTCACACTAAAATTTCATTGATAAAATATCTTATAAATTGACTTAGTTTTAAAATTAACAGAATATATTCTTATTATTATGGCATAAAATCATTAAAAAAATTTTTTTTTATTAAATAATTTTTATTTTAATAAAATAAGTGATTCAAAAATAAACGCGGAAGTACGGCAACAGCGCGCTAGTTTTTAGTAATTTTTTTGTGTACTATTGTTGCCTGTTTGAAAATAACATTTATGGTCAAAATATATGTAAAAATATATGATAAATATCAGAAAATATGTGGCGAATTTAACTATATTTTCTGATATATTTTTTTTTTAAATTAAAAAATATAACACTCATCTTATACGAGTCCGTATATGTTTAGCATGTACAACATATATATGTCAATCATATACAAAAAATTTATATTTTTAACATATATGAAAATATATGTTCTTGTCATATACGAAAATTATATTTTTATTATACATAAAAATATATATTTCTGACATATACAAAAAATATATTCTGATAATATATAAAAACATATATTTATATTGTGTATGAAAAAAAAGTTTCTTATTCGTATGACCTACTCTAGTTAAATAAGATCTAAATTTTATTATACGTATATTTAAAATGCTACTTTTTACAAATAAATGCGTGTAGTTAGAGAACTATAACAGATAAACAGTAAGTTAAAAACTGAGAAAGCTTAACTCATACTGTATAAAAACGACCTGAAGGTTCAAAACTGTATCTGTAATAGTTGCAAAGTTACAGCGATTTGTTCGTTGACAAATCGAGTCAGTGTTTGGACTTTATTGTGCTCCAAAATCCAAATGTTTTTAAAAAATTGAAAAAAAATTTTTCTGCTATATTGTTGCAGGTTGATGTTTTTGTGATTTTTTTTGTTCTAGTAAAAAATTGTTTATAACAAATTTTTCAGTAAAGAAATGCATAAATTGTTAACAAAAAAAATTTTTTTTTTGCCATTATATTTAGAAATGCAAATTATAATTATTAAAATAAAAACGATTCCCTAATTATTTATTTAAATAATCGAAATATGAAAAAAAAAAAAATAAACATTAAGATATTGTTTTTAAGAAAAAAATTTTTTTTTTAAAATCATTATTTTCTTACGCTAACAATATGGTGAAAAAAAAATTTTTAAAATATTCAATTAATCCATTCGTTTATAAAAAATTTATAAACAAATGGCATGAAAAAATTAAAACAGTAATCATATGATGCCTAGCAAGGATATAAAATTAGTAATAGCTTAAAATTTGAAAAAAAAAAAATATTTAACATACATTATTTAAAGTTTTAATTTTTTTGGTACTTCAAAAGTTTATAACTAATGAAATAAAAATATTTTATAAACTTCCCGGGTGAAAATATTCTAAAAGTAATTTTTATTCTCGGCCGAAAATTGGCCGAAAAAAGGCCTAGGTAGTGAACACGAGGCCGAAACTCGCTAGGCCGAAAAAAGGCCGACAATAAAGCTTAAAAATGTCTGACGCCAGACACGAGGATTTATACTATCATTATTATTATTATTATATTTGATTGGATAGAATAGGAATAATTGAATTTATCAAATAGTGATTTAATTGTCCGGTAAAAGTGAATTATATATGGCCATATATTAAAATTTTCAATATATACAAAGGCATGTATAAAAATTTCAACTAAATTAAAAAAAAAAAAGACACTCCATTTCTGTACTTTTATTTTTTTTTTTTTTTTTTTTTTGATGATGCGGAAATCAATCAGATTTTCGATCATGTTAATTTTTAACAGAGTAGAAATTTTTAATTTAGGGAAAAAACGCTATAAATATCAACCGAACGCACACGATTTAGTGGGATTCGAACCCCGGACCTAACGAACGAAAGACCGACGCTTTAATAACTAGGCTACGCTACCGACAGTGACTGCTAAGTTTACTTGTGCTATATGAGATTGTAAGAATAACTCATTTTTAAAACAGCAAAATATAATTGAAAATCTATTATTAGTAATAACAAAAAAATTTCTTATTTTTTTTTCGTGTGCTATAATCCTGTGTGTAAGTAATTGTGATATGTGTAATTTTGGTTATATAGTTATGTATAAAATTATTTAAAAAATATATAGGCTCTATATATGGCTATGTACCCCCCATGGGAAAAATTTATAAAAAAAATATACTTTTCATATTAAAAAATGTATTAAAAATATATCTTAAAATATATAAAAAATACATGTGTAAAAATATATTTTTAAATATAACAAAAATATAGGTATGGTGAGATAAAAAAATATATTCGTAATATATTTTAAATTTATAAAAAATATAATTATAAAAATATCAAGAAATTATATAAAAATATGTTTTTCTGTTAATCAACAACATAGAAAAATGTTATATCCGGCTTGCCGTATATTTAAAGGGGCCTCTTTGCCGCGCTCGCTGCAAAGTGCAGCGTTAACAATTTTAGGGATAGCAACTTCGGCCAACACCTCGTTGCACGTCGTCAACGATTCCTCCAATCAGGGAATTACACTTGACTGTATTCTAAATTCATCCAATTATATATTCTAAATTATTCCCTCCAGAACCGCGAACCAAGGTGATAAAAACAACGAACACCAAGGTGCGGCAGCCTATGACGCTTGAGAAGTTAATGTATCTTCCTTGCTGGCCCGCGTGAGTTCTAAACCGTGTTACGTTTAGGCAACCCTCTTTTCTCTTTTCTATTTCTTTTAAACCGATTAGTTCATATTTGCTAAATCAATCTAAACAGTCAAGTTACTACAAAATCCCACGGGAAGATCGTCTCGATATTGCACTCGAGGAGGCGTGGCAAGTTGCTTGTTACCGTTAAAATTTCAATTCAAAATTCTCTTTTCAAATTATATTTTCCTTTCCAAAAATCACCACACGGGAAGTACCGCTCGCGTAAACACGAGGAGGCGTGGGTGATTTTTACAATAATTGTTAAGTGTATAAACAGCGATTCTCGTCCGAGTGAATTGCTGGAGTCGGGGATTCATACCGAACTCATATGAGCTAAAGACTCAACAATTTCAAAGTGCAAATCTATAAGTTAAGTTAATAGTTAAGTGTAAATCCCAGAGATTTAAGTGACAGAAAAGAACCTTAGTGTTAAGAACAATTTAACATCTTGTGAACTGAGTACGGCGAGCCCATAGGGAAATATTTGAATAAACACTCATCATTGGGGAAAACCTGCATATTAGATTATTTCTAATATTAAGAACCGGATCCCTTTGTCCTGAACCAAATCATCTTTCGATCAGGGTCCAACAGAAGCCGTCCACGGGAGTTTGCAGTCCAAAGACCAACTACCAAGTAAGCAGTGAACAACGAAAGGTAGGTGAAAATTACCAATTTCTCTAACATATAAAATCCAAATTCTGCATCGAATACACAGAGAGGCCCCTGCGGGGTTTATCGTTCGAGTTCTCACAATAAAAATAAAACCTAGAGCTAATCCTCTAGGAAAATCACCCTGTTTGCCCGGTGCCTCCCACTTGAGGCCCACGCGACCATTTCCAATAATTAATTATTATTAATTAATTAAATCCGGACATAACAAAAAGAAATATAAAAAGTTTATGTAAAAAAGATATTTTTTATATTTTCATAAGTATATTTCTTATAAATTTAAAATATATTACTAATATATTTTTATCCTATAATTAGTTATACTACAATAATTAGTGAGTTACTAAAACATTTTCAAAATTGAAAACATAACTTTTCTCAAAATTTTCAAATACATTTTTAAGTTTTACAACTTAAAAATTTTATATGTTCTATTTTGAGTTGCATAAAAATTTTTTTAAGTACCATGATTTAAAAAAAAAAAAAATACTGTGGCCGAAAGCAGACCGATTAAACTGTCGGCCAAAGTTCGGCCTGTTTTCGGCCAAAGATTTTTACTCGCGATAATTTTATTGAAAAATAAAATATTCTGGCCGAAAAAAGGCCGATTCAACTGTCGGCCAAATATCGGCCAAATTTCGGCCTCTTTATAAAGAATAAAAATTTTTCGGCCAATTTAATAACATGAAAAATTTTCGGCCAAATGTCGGCCTTTTGCAATAAAATTTTATAGTTTCGGCGTGATTTCGGCCAAATTAAGCTGTTTCGGCCTTTTTTCGGCCAAATATTTTCACCCGGGATTTTATCACGTCATCTTGTTGAGTATGGTTATAAAAAGGGCTCCAAGAAACAAAACATTTATGGGTTAATTATTTAAACTTTTATGCTGCCTTTTATGACAACACATACCCGTAAAAAAAATGTTAATTAACAATCGAATTACTTTTTAAAAAATGGTGATGCAACTTTTATTACCGCGAAATCATATTCTTTGAAGTGTCTAGATGACACCAGAATGTTTTCAAATTTTTTAATTGATATTTAATTGCAAAAAAAAATTATTTAAAAACTACGCTCACTAGAGTGGTGGCGCGCGCAAGCCGAAACTGTCGCGCAAAAGCCGATTTTCAATATCGAATTAAAATTATAAATATTGGAGCTACAATTCGAGGAGTCGGGAACTTTTTTACTAAAATGTTCTGCTCTTTCAGAAACTTTTTAAATATTTGAGCTATCACTTATACTACTTGAGACTTTGCCAAAAAAGCTGGACGGCTAATTTTTTTAACGGTTTTTTGTTCATAACAATTGTAATTTTATTTGTCCAAAAAAAATCCAAAAAACGTCTTTTTCTAGACGCCATTTTGGATCGTTTAAGCCATCAACTATATTTTTAGGAGACTTGTAACTATTTTTCGCAGGTATTCATCTTCTCGACTAGACTATTATGAGTAATGATCGTATCAGAACATTTTCAGGTAATTTGTCTTTTAAAATAATCCCATCTGTCACTACCGTTAAATATAAAAATACTCATTAGAGTCTAGACTATGGAGATAATGAACTGGGAATTTTCACACATTAGACTGACTACTTAAAATTATCAACAAGGTTGGATTATTCAGAAGTATTGAATGTTAATTAACTTCTTAAAGGACCGGGAAAAAATAGAGTATTTCTGAGTCAGAATATTGAAACTACCCCCATGCAAAAAATTTATAAAGAAAAAATATCTTCAAATTTAAAAAAAAAAAAAATATTTTTCATATAAAAAAATTATATTAAAAATACATAAATAATATAAAGATGTAAAAAAAACATATTTTAAATAGCTAACTTTTGGCCGATTTTCGGATATATTTTGTATATTTTGAATATATTAATAATATATCTTAAAATATATGAAAAATACATGTACAAAAATATAAACAAAAAATACTTTTTTTATATTTAAAATTAAAAAAAAAGGCATGGTATAATAAAAAAAATATATTAGTAATGTATTTTTTTTTTTTTATAATTGTTCCAGTGTATAGCCGCATGTACGGCCTTTTACACTTTTTGCCTTTACATCGCAACTGCTTCCTTTCTTTATCTGCTTTTCATTGTGCGGCTGTGGCCCGACTTGTGCTTATACTGTACTGTACCATTACGGTGATACCCTATCCTCCACCTTGGCTGTGGGGGTATAGGGCCAAGGGAAACCACAGAGAAAACCATTGCCAGTACAGTTCGGTTTGGGTGAGGCTCTAGTGATCGGTAAAATTCCCATTTTACCGATCACTAGATCTTCATCCCGCGCCTAACGCCCAGAGACCTCCGATCGAGCCCAACGCGTGGCTAAGCGGTCACCCAGCCAAGTTGCGACTATGCTCGGTGCTGCTTAACCTTGGTGATCGCCCGAGCCACACGAGAACCGATCGGCTGTCTCTGCCGCTTATATTAGTAATGTATTTTTAATCTAATATCACCAACATAGAAAATGAAATATAACAAATTTAAATACAAAATAGATTTTTAATTCAACCAACAACCTCGGTAAAAAAAAAAAATATAAAAAATTTATTTTTTATATTTTATTTTCTATGTTGTTGATACTAGATTAAAAATATATTACTAATATATTTTTTTTACATTTTAAATCTAAAAGTAAATATTTTTTTGTATATCTTTATATATGTATTTTTTTATATTCAAAGATACATCTTTAACATTTTTAAAATATATAAAATCTATACGAAAATCGGCCAAAAGTTAGCTATTTAAAATATATTTTTTATAAATTTTTTTTGTATTTGTAATATATTTTTTATAATTTAACATATATTTTTTTTTTTAATTATTCTCATGGGGGGACATGAGCTTGAATGAAATCGCATGAGCCTACAGAACGATTTTTTAATGTTTTTGTCGATATATACTTACATATGAAGAAAATCTGTCTGTCAGTTGACATTGCGGGCCAGCCCTAAAACTTCCCGAGCTCCTTGAGGTCGAAAACATTGTTGTGAATACATTTTCGAGCTTTTCGAGCTCGAAAATACTTTTGTATGCCATTGTTTACGAAAAAAACCGTTTTTTAGCATTTCTTTCTTCCATGATGTATCTCGCGAACGGATTAACTGGTTTCTCGCATGAAAAAACTTTATATGTGAAAAAATATACATTAAAATATATGAATATTATATGTGATATATTGCACAGTATATAAAATAATATTTATATTATTGCCGTATTAATATATGATAATATGCTAGAGAAAAATATATTGCTACAATATATTAATTATATATTTATCAATATAACTTTTTTTATATATGTTTAGCATATATATCTTGGTATATCTTATTGTATATTGATGTATTGTATTGAAAGCAGTGCATTCATTAATATACAGTATGATGTATATTTTTTGTATAAGATTCACAGTATATTACAAGATATATGGTACTACACACATTTCCCGTACTATTTGCGTTGGTAACTAAATACATGTGAGGAGAAGAAAAAAAAAATGTAAAAAAAAAGTGTGTGTGTGTGTGTGTGTGTGTGTGTGTGTGTGTGTAAACTCTTTGTAACTTTTTAACTAATGAATCGGCCACTTTACACTACTATTGACATCATGTGTGTACCCGGGAAAAAATGTTTTTATAAAATTTTACAAAATATTAGTACTAACATTTTATAAAATTTTATAAAATGGTTTTTTTTCCGGAAGGGTTCACCCATCCAATTAATGTTCAACCTCGATGTTGCTTAACTTTTGTTATTAAAGAATCGTAGTCTGCTTTGCTCGTCTATTGGTCGCTTGTAGCTTAGAAAAATTCGTGGCTGTATTTATAAATACTCATGAATTCTTATCAGCCATATTTCATAGTATCAATTTTTAATTATATATAAAAAAAAAGATTTGAATAATTCAACTATCGATTGTTTAATGGACATAAAATTTTAAAATTAATTACATTTATTGATTTTTAATGACTTATATTTTTGAATTAATGGCGAAATCTTTGAATTTTTTCTTGAGTAATGACGAATTAATTCTAATTGATAGTTGACAAAAAAAAGTTTAAAAACATTAAATTCAAAATTATCACATTATGTTATATATATATATATAAATATGTAAGAGAAAGGGGCGGCGGGAGTAGGCAAAACGAGGTACTTCTAAAATTTTATAAAAAAAATTTTTTCTTTTTTAAATCTATCATAACCATCCCAAAATTACTTTTGTAGATATAATTGAGCATTATTTTGAATTTTTTTTCGTTAAACTTTTTCGAGAATCAAGTGCCGGTCGAAAAATGTTAAAGACTTTTGTATTATGACAAAAACTATTAAAAACTTTTCTATCTTCCTTTGCATCCAATAATTGTATAAAATATAATTTTTCTTAATGTAAATAACTTAAAAAAAATTTTAATAAAATCAAACTTATTTAATATTCAGAATTTTTTTTTTCTACATTTTTCTGGGGGTACCCTGTATATATTTAGGTAATCAATTATATTTTTGATAATATAATTTTCATATTTGTTTATCACCATACTTTGCCTGCAAAAATAAAATTTTTTTTTTATGGCCATTGAAAATTTTGTCTATTTACTTTGAATTTCTAACAATTTTTATAATAATTTGTAATAAACTTTATAAAATTGTGTGAAATTTTATCAAATTTTACAAAATACTACCCCACACTAGATGCAATAGTGACATCAAAATCTCTAAAGTTTTATGAAATATTATAAAATTTTATATTATTTTATAAAATTTCATACAATTATATAAAATTTTATCTAATTATTACTCCCCTTTTGAGATGTTACTTTATAGAATTGTATAAGATTTTATAAGATTGCATATAATTTTATGAAATCGTATACAACTTTATAAAATTTTATAAAATTTCATCTAAATATTACTTATCTTCTAAGAACTTACTTCATAAAATTATATAAAATTGTATAAGATTGTATAAAATTTTATAAAATTGTATAAAACATTATATAATTTTATAAAATTTCATCTAAATATTACTTCCCTTCTAAGGAATTACTTTATAAAACTGTATAAAATTCTATATAATTTTATGAAATCGTATAAGACTTTACAAAATTTTATACAATTATATCAAATTTCAATTAATTATTACTCCCCTCACTAAGATCTTACTTCATGAAATTGTATAAAAACTTATATAATTTTGTGAAATTGTATAAAACATTATAAAATTTTATCTAAATATTACTTCCCTTCTAAGGAATTACTTTATAAAATTGTATAAAATTTTATATAATTTTAAGAAATCGTATAAAACTTTATAAAATTTTATACAATTACATCAAATTTCAATTAATTATTACTTCCCTCACTAAGATCGTACTTCATAAAATTGTATAAGATTGTATAAAAATTTATATAATTTTATGAAATTGTATAAAAGTTTATACTGCTTGCATAGATTAGTGGTGGGACGCAAGTTCTCCCCATACCCTATGTAAAGGGCTACTCCACTTGTTTCTTTCGAGTTCCCAACAAGCAATTATCCGCTTGTTTCGAAATCGTCCCCTCTAAGATTTTCTACTTTCCCCAAGCCAGATAGCACACTAATTATTCAAGCCAAATTAAAGTTGGGCGGCCTGGGGGGGGGGATCCTAGAAACAAGTGCTATTGTATCTACTACTAAATCAACAAATTTACGATTAAATAGTTGAGCAAGCTCCGTAATATTAGAGTTTAATTGTTTAGCCGCCTGTAAAAAACGACCCATCAAGCGTAATCTTGCTCGGACCATATTGTGCTGAAAATGATTGGGACCGTACTTCAGACACAATTTATTCCCATACAAAATTATTAACCAGTCATAACGTATCAAACGGACGATTTCGTCCTCTTTAAGTACGGGAAAAATTACAAGACGTAACGTATCACTAGCAGTAGAATGTAATCTCCCTTCGACAGTAGTTCCAAGAATTTTGTGAGTACGTGATCCCTTTATTTTGGGATCAATGCATTTCGAAATATGCTTTCGTGAATTAGATATAGTAACTGTGAGCAAACAATTGGAGCACGTAGTATATTCAGTAGCTTTTCTTATCGTATTTGGTCGACGAGGCACAAATAGTGTACCATCATTGTAAATTTTATTCGTCTTATGCATAAAAGAACCATTATTTCTAAAAATTTTTAAAACATCTTTACGTTCTTTAGTACCTGAAAAAAAAAAAATTAATTAATTACTATAATTTTATGTTAACAGATGCATGAATCGAATCATTACTTCCTAATTCATTAATATCTATTTTATAAAGTTAAGATTCATTCAATTATAAAATAAATAATTTTGTTAAGTTTAAGGATCGAATAATTTATTAATACTTCAGTAAATTATCCTCTGTATCATTTTGCTGTTAAATGTGTGACATAATGGTGTATTTATAATTTTTTGCATCATTTTAAATTTCATGCACTCATGCAATCATCTAAATTTATAAATCATTACGTATTCAATCAGCTCAATAAAAATAAAAGAATTTACTTGGCTACAATAATAATATAAAAGTCTTATCCTGTACGTAAAATTCCATTCATGAACATTAGGATGTTATTTCCGGTGAAGATTTTTTCTTTTCACTCATAAAATAAAATATTGTTGACTATGTTAAATTAATAATTCCCTCCAAATTTCGAATCTTAAGTTCAATTCTAAGTACTTTCGAAATTTTCTGTCTTGCATTTAAAAAGCACAGGAAGTCTGACGACTATTAGTCAACTCTCTAATTTTGAGTCTGTAGTAACTTGACTGAGATTCAAAATATGTCATCTGAGTCAGCTACGAAACTAATTATTTTATTATAATTTGAATTATTCATAAATAAGGTCTTATTGGTCAGGTTGTTAAAGTTTCGCGTTTACGAGATACAGAACCATTACTAATTTTATCATTTGAATATTTTTTTAAAGAATTTTTTCCGAAATATATTGAATTTAATTTTTCTTGTTGTTATAAATGATTCAAACTAATGATAAAAATAATTTTCTAGAACAAAATATCGATATTTAATACGTTTCTGAAAAAATTTTTCATAAGTAATTTATTCATAAAATTTCTTCAACCTCAAATAACTTTTGAGCGAATAGATTTATCAAAAAATTATAAAAAACTTTTTTTGTGAAGCATTTAATTTCCTACAAATTATGCCTGCCAATTATTCTTATGACGCATCGTTAGCTACTTATGAAAATCAGAAGATGTAAAAAAAAAATTTTTCCATGTTATCCTTATGGAAAATAGAAAAGTGCGATGAGGAACCTCTTAATATTAATATTAAGAGCTCTAATTTTCACAGGCGTCTTTTTTTATCTAAATGAAACTTTTGAACCTGTTTCCGAGAAAAAAAAAAATTCGTTATTTTTTGTATCACCCTAATGGGTATACAGGGCCAGTCATATATGACCACACATAGCTACAAATGAAATCATTCGAAACCTATATATGGCCTATATGGTCTTATATGACCTATATATGGCCATACGTGACCATATATGATTCGTTTTTCCCGGGAAGAGAATTCGGATACCCATGGATTCCTACATGGATTCTTATATAAATCCATACACTTCTCTAATAATTCATATGGATTTTTACACAATCCGAACTTTTCTGTATAGATTCTTATGGGTTCCCATGCAGTCCGATATGGATTTTTTTGATATGACGATTTAAAACAAGAATGGTGAGAAAGTCCAAAGTCAGTATTTTTTAAAAATATAAATTGGAAATGTCAACATATTAACCCGCATGAAAATACCATGTATGATAAATGTATATGGAAAAATGTATAATAAATATGAGTGGCCATATAAGTGGCCAAAAACGAAATATATATTTTCTTATATCTGTACCTATATGGAAGCCGTATACGACATATATAACTCATTATATATGGGTAATTCCATGCCAAATCACCTAATTTTAAAAATTCCATTTTTTGATCCGGTTGATTTTTTTTTGTTTTTGTACATATGAAAAGAAACCTAATCCTAAATTTTGACCCCTTAATTTTCAAAAACCTTAGAGATATGAATTTTTGAAAATCGCGAAAAAGTAACGACGAGAAAATTTTCAGAAATTCATAACTCCTCATAAAATTATCGTAATTTTATTTCAGTAGTGGCTATTTTCTTCACGTTTGAATGTAGTTTTCGAAAAAAAACTAAAAAAAAAAAATTTTTCTCACCTCCGGGCGGAAAGCGTCAACTTTCGTCCCGCTGTGCAAAACGAAGTTGCCGCTTTCCGCCTCCGTCGAGGAGAAAAATAGTATACACTCCTCGGGAAGTAAATAAGAAAACCTCAGATCACATGTTTGTTGACCTCGGCTTCGCCTCGGCCAACAATTACATGTGATCTGAGACATTTCTTACTTTACTTCCCTCGGTGTGTAATATACTATTTCTTTTTCATCGTTTTTTCTTACATTTTAACTGAAATTTCGACTTTCTTGAAGACTGATATTTTTAATTTTATTGAAGAAACTATATATGTTTTACTAGACTGTAAAACAAATATTTTTAGCCCTTTGTCAAAGTGGCATTCAAATGTCTTCGATTTTTAAGCAATTTTCTCGCATTTCTTTAATAAAAAATTCGAGTTTTTTTAAGATTTTTCAATTTTTCACAAAAATTTCAATGTAAATATAAACAAATAATATTTTCCTACTGTGCCAATTGTACGAATATATTCTTTTTTCGAAAACTACATTCAAACGTGAAAAAAATGGCCATTGCTGAAATGAAATTACAAGAATTTCATCAGGAGTTATGAATTTCTGAAAATTACCTCATCGTTATTTTTTCGCGATTTTCAAAAATTCATATCTCCAAGGTTTTTAAAAATTACGGGCTCAAAATTTAGGATTAGGTGTCTTTTCATTTGTACAGAAACATATACAAAATTCAACCGGAACAAAAAAATGTGATTTTTAAAATCAGATGATTTGGCATGGAATGGCCCATATATAAGACATTAAGTTTTAATGTAATTAATCATATATGTAAGTATATAAGTTACTTTATATATGTATTACATATATCGATATTTATATATGTAGATTTGTAAGCTAGCCAACTTATATGTATACTCTGAACACAATATTTACATCTTATGCGAGAGAGGGAGAGAGAAGAGAATAGATTCCATTTATTTTCACATATATGGGAAGACTTATATGGCTCTATACATCGAAAAATAGATAAAGTTTAATACACGGTACATATATCGAACCATATATTGAAACAATGTTGAGGTCCACTCCCTCTAATAGGGGTAAATCAACCGTCCGTTACCCATTTCTTACTTTCGTAAAAAATAGGCCCGTGTCCTTTTTAGCCGGTGGGCTAATTATTTGGTAACTGATCCTGGTGTTACCCGGTTCGTAGGGACCAGACGACCGGTTGGCCTTGAATTTATATATGCAGAGTGCATATAAAGGATCGGGAATCGTGGGGCAGTATTATGTATAAATGATATATGAAAAGGTAGACTACAGGTATTTGCATATTAAGCCAAAGAATAATATAAGATCAATATTAAGAGTAATGGGTTATAAAAGCCATAATAATAGTTATTATTATCATACTTACCTATGAGTTGTTGATTCAATGGTGCTGGTAAAGATAGCAGGTAATAACTAAAAGCAAGGACAATTGTGATCTAAGCATCACAATTGTTAGTTAAAAACCACAAGCAGGTGGATTACGGGGTTGTCGTCTTCTATAGGAAATGCTATAGGCTATGGTGTGCGACCAAGGTCGTACGAGGTTACGTAAAGGCGTACCTCCACGGGGTTTCCGTCTTCTACAGGAAAATGCTGCAGGCTATGGTGTGTGATAAATTCACACGAGAATACGTAAAGGCGTACCTCTACGGGGTTTCCGTCATCTACAGGAAAATGCTGCAGGCTATGGTGTGTGATAAATTCACACGAGAATACGTAAAGGCGTACCTCTATGGGGAGTAAACTATAAAACTGGAAAACTATCGGCGCGTAGGCCTTTTTATAGATTCATGACGTGCCAACATGGCGCGCATCCCTTCCATTCAGAACATCAAGTGGAGAGGGATTATGAAATAATAATAATATTTGATCACTATGTTGACAGGTAAAACAGGTAACATATGATATGTGAACTCGGTAACCGTCTATTATCATGGTATGATAATGAGGTGTCGTCAACCTCGTTACAATATATATTTATGGATTATATATATATGTATTCTTATTTGTTTCCATGTATAAATAACATTTATTTTTTGATATATTAAAACTTGTAAGTTTTCAAATATATAGATAACATATTGAAGTTATACGGGAATACATGAAATTATATAAAAGAAGACATATATTGAAATATAGTAAAATCGGCCCAAATATATATATACTTCTGTGTAAGATTTTATATATTGTCACACATATTTAAATTTGTAACATATATTATTTTGTATATGTTTACCATATATGATATTTTCATGCGGGTAAGAACCTTGACGTAATTTTTTTAATTTAAAAAGAAAGTATGTATGTTAGTGTAATAAAGTGCTGCTTGGATATAAGACGCTAGTGTCTCAAACACAGAGAATGAAATACATGGGACAAGAACATCGCGCTATTGGTTAAACAATAAAATAATTTCGTTCAATCGTTATAACTTTATATTGAAAAATTTTTTTTTTTCATTAACTGAGATTAAAATGCTTGAAAGAAGAAATTTCTCGATTTTATAATTACTATGTTGCGATGTGGATTTTACTATGGCAACATAGAAATTACTTTTATGTTTGTGTAACATAAAAATTTTCATTATCTATTCTTCATATTATTACCCATATAACAATATTGTTCAAGACTTGAGCAAGTCTAGTCTCAAGTTCGGTAAGTGCTACTGTCTTTTTCTACGTATGTGTCGTGCTGCAGGTACTTGCGACCAGATTTGAATTGCAAGCCTTACCCAAGAAATTCACTCCAGATTATAACTCAATTCTGGAGGAAAACTATAGTTGAAAATAGTTGTGCATGGCTTATTCAAGATCTGCTCAAGGCTAAAAATTGACCTAGAGCCTTGAGCAGATTTTGAGCAAGTCATGCGTGAGTACCTACTGTAAGTTTTACTGGTGCAAGAAATGCGTCAGACACTATTTCATTGCACTGTGTTCAAGATATCATTAATACTCTAGCGTAAGATATCATGAGCAAGACATACACAAATCTTGATGCAGGTTTCTTGATACACGATCTTGCGACAGACAAATACATAGAAAAAGATACTAGCAGCTACGAGTCTTGCCCAAGATACTTACTCCAGAATCTTGCTAAAACACGTGTTACTAGAGTTAAATTACTCAACATATTTGTAATTATATAATATTTCCTTAGGAAAACTAGTAAATAACAAAACATCGCTAATCGAGAATACTCAGCCATAATGGCGTTAAAACAAAGGCAGCGAGGCAAAATAGAAAATCGACGCAAGTCATCGAAAGTGCAAGATCTTAAAGATCAGTTAACTTCAGGCCTGATTACACCAAATCAGTTTTTAGAATTTGCCACACAACTTGTCACTTCGAAGTAAGTGGAATTTGTTGACTAATAAAATTTTTTAACTTCCCGCCAAGAAAATTGTAATTTTTTGAAAATTCGGGAAGTTATTGTTTTCACCCCGATTTTCGAAAATCGAGTTTTCATCAGATGTCGACGTTTCGAGGTCCTAGGAAGCTATTCTGACTATATTTAGAATGATGTCCGAGTGTGTGTGTGTGTGTGTTATGGGACTGTTATGGAGCGGAAAGTTATGGGGCTCGCTCGCAGGATCAACCGATTATGTACTAAAATAGTTCTTTTAAAACAGAAGCATTAATTATTGATAACCGCAACAAAAATTATATGCACAAATTGTCCGATGACATTTTGCGATAAGACTAAAAGCTTAGCTGGAAAAGTAAAAAAAACGAGAAATTTACCATAAATTTCAATTTAAGCTTGAATAAGTTTTGAACAATTTCATTTTTAAAAAAATGATAAGAGACCTTTTTTATAGAGCATTTAATTTTTGAAAAAAATAAAGTATGATCGTTTTGATTTTTTGATCCGTTAACGAGTCTTAAAATATTAAAGTTAAAAAAAAAGTTTTCAATGCTATTAAAATGAAAAATCTTATTTAAGCGACGGCGTGATTTATAATTGAGTTGGAAGGCCTAACTTGGTACACAATTTTTTTTTATGTAACATGCAACGTAATTTTCGTATGAAATCTGAAAAAGAATATCGCTTTTATTTAGCACGGTCTAACATATGTACAATAGGGTGATCCAAAAAATAACAAATTTTTTTTTTTCTCGGAAACAGGATCAAAAGTTTCATTTAGATAAAACAAATACGCCTGTTAAAATGAGAACTCTTAATATTAACATTAAGAGGTTGCTCATCGCACTTTTCTATTTTCCATAAGAATAACATGGAAATTTTTTTTTTTACGTCTTCTGATTTTTATAAGTAGCTAACGATGTGACATCGGAATTATTGGCAGGCATATTTTTGTAGGAAATTAAATGCTCTACAAAAAAAATTTTGTATCATTTTTTGATAAATCTATTTGTTCAAAAGTTATTTGAAGGGAATAAAATAGTCTACAAAAAAGGTCCCATGATATTTTTTAATAGGTCTAATAGTTTCGCCGGAAAAATAAAAAAATCTTAAAATTTAATATGAATTCGACTTCAACCTCAAATAACTTTTGAACAAATAGGTTTATCGAAAAATGATAAGAGACTGTTTTTGTAGAGCATTCAATTGCCTACAAAAATGCATGCCAATAATTCATATGACGCATCGTTAGCTACTTATTAAAGTCAGAAGACGTCAAAATAATTTTTTCCATGTCATTCTTATGGAAAAAAGAAATGTGCAATGCGGAACCTATTGATGTTAATATTAAGAGCTCTTTTTTTTACAGGCGTCTTTTTTTTATCTAAATAAAACTATTGAACCTGTTTCCGAGAAAAAAAAAATTTGTTAGTTTTTGGATCACCCTAATGTCTAAGCTTGACAAGTGATTACGGTAAAGTGAACACATTACTTGTATTACTTTAATCAATGAACACGCGATATATGTTAAAGTCCACGAGCCGCCCTAAAATTTGATTTGGCTTGAATAATTAGAGTGTCTCACACCTCGGAAAGTAGAAAATATATCAGCGCAGCAGTATGTTAAGGGGGGAGGGGGGGGGGGGTTTAAAAGCGAAAAAAAAGCATATTTTAAAAACACGATTTTAGCTCAAAAAATCGCGGTTAATTTGTTATTAAAAAATAGAAAAAAATGAAAAACAAAAAAAAAACTCTTCGTAGTTACATGTTGATTTATGTGAAGAAGTAATGTTCAAATTTTCAAAGGGATCGGTTCAGTACATTTCGAGTTATGATGTTCACGGACTTTAAAAATAACGTTTTCGGGAAAATTCATTTAAAGTTTTTTACTCGTGAAAATTTGAAATAAACTATCAATCAAAGAATACGAATTTTTATACTTATATTGAGTCATCAGTTTACATCCTTTGAAAGACACACAGCCGGAGAGAGGGATTCGGAAGAACGAAGAAAACTGCAGCTGATTTCTACTAGGGGTATGTCGGGGCAGGTATAAGAATCAGATATACCGGCCGGTCATTTGAAACGCTGTAACTCCGTTAGTTTTACTCGGATTGATTTCAAATTTGTACACAATATTCTTGACATATTGTTCATTCAGAAAAAAAATTAAAAAAAAAAATTTTTTCAAATAATTTAAAAACCCTACCCCCGCCCCCCCTCAAATTAACACACAAAAATATTAAATATTTAACATAAAAATTTTTAACACAGACTCATTTCTTTACACAAATACGAAAATTTTTTTTAATGTGCGTAGGTAATATAAATGAACCTGCAGCTGTCGAAATAAATGATAAAGAGCGAGGAAATGATAAACAACGTGGAAACGATGGTGACAAAGTTTAAATGAAGTGGAAAATGGAGATGATTTTTCTGACGATGAAAATGCCGACGATGTGAGAAATCAAGAGGATGAGTCAGAAAAAGAGTCGGATGATGAAATCAGCAGTTTTTGCTGCTCAGCATTCCTGACGACACTCTTAAATTCCTCCTTCGGGAGTTCAATAAGAGGGTTTACTCTTCCGAGACCGAGGGATTTTGCCGCGTACCTTGCTGCCTTATATAAGAACGCTCCCTTCTGCAGATTCTCATGACTATGAACAATCTGCATAAGGGAGTCGTTCTCATCTGCTGTGAAATTGACAACTTCGTATGTTAGACCCAAAACCAAACGATCATGTAGACACTCCAAGCTCTGTAGACCTCTCCCTCCGATGTGCCGGGAAAGGTATAATCTGGTGACTGAGGACTTAGGGTGCATGCTCCGATTGATGTTCATGACTTTGCGTGTCTTGATATCGAGATCTCTAAGCTCATTTCGGGTCCATTTAAGGACACCGAAAGAGTAGAGTAGTACTGGGACAGCAAGCATGTTTGTTGAAGAGACTTCGTTTTTTCCGGAAAGTTCTGATGACCAGATTTTCCGGAGTCTCCGCCCGTACTCGCTGCAGAGAGTCGTTTTGATTTTCGAGACGTCCTGCATAGGACTCCCGTCAATCCCTAGATATTTGTACGATTCTCCGGCGTCAAGATGGTCAATGACGCTTCCATCTACTAACTCGATATCTTTGCGCAAATCAGAGCATTTACCCTTCACCAGATTAACGACCGCGCACTTGTCCAACCCAAAAGCCATGCCGACATCCCGTGTATACTCCCCTACGATATTCAAGGCTGTCTGGAGGTGTTCCTCATCAGGAGCATATACCTTCAGATCATCCATGTAGAGTAAGTGGGTGATCGAATATTTCCGATCAGTTGGTGGGCCCACTGAGTATCCACGGGTACGGCGTAGCGCAACTGATATCGGCAGCAGTGAGATGCAAAACAGCAGAGGGCTCAGGGAATCTCCCTGGAAGACACCTCGTTTGTAATGTACAACTTCGGTCACTCGTTTGTCGTTGCCACATGATATGTGGAACCGTGTTCGCCAAAGTTGCATCGTAAGCTGTATACATCCCACTGTATCGCGATTGACCCCAAGGCATTTGAGCAAAAAGAGAATGAGCTCATGAGATGTTGAGTCAAATGCCTTACGGTAGTCAATCCAGGCCATTGACAGGTTGCACTGATAGTAGACCGCGTCTTGAATGACACGACGATCTACTAACAGATTCTCTTTGCAACCTGACAGGCCTCTTTTACTGCCACGCTGTTCGTATATCTGCTGCCATACAGGATCTATCTCCTGCAGAATGCCATTGTTCAAGATTTTTGTGAAAATCTTATCAACCGCATTCAAACAAGTGATAGGCCTGTAGTTCTTTGGGTCGGACAAGTCACCTTTCTTAGGAATGAGCACGGTTCGCCCTTCTACAAGCCAGCACGGAATAGGTTCGTTGCCTCTGATAAACGCTGTAAAAATCCGGGCCAGATGGCTATGGGTAGAAGTAAGTTTCTTCCACCAAAATAAGTTAATGCCATCCGGACCCGGAGCAGCCCAGTTCTTACCATTATTCAGAGCCAAACGAACCTCGTCCACGCTGACTTCAGGACTCTCTTCATCAGCATTGTCGTTTCGATGGTGGCGACAAAATGCCTCGAAGTCGTTGAGAGCTGGAGTGTCACGATTCACGTTTGGTTGATCACCATACAACTCGGACCAGAAAGCCTCTACTCGCTCGATAGATGGGGGATTGCCAGAAACAGATGTCTTAGGTATCAGGAAGCGTGAAGGACTTAACCGAAACAAAGTGTTATCGGTAAGCCGCTTCAGCTTTTTCTCTAGTGACTTTTTAGCAGTCACCAGAGCCCGCAACCTGTTAAGGGAACCTTCTTTGATGTTGAGAAGATTCTCCTTATTCAGTGTGTGATGTTGATATCGTAGTCCAGCCACAATACGGCGGACTTTAGGCGCAAACGCTCTACGAGCATTTACGTACTCAATCACACACTGAATGCGGGAGACATGTTTCTGGAGATCATCAATCTTCAGTGAAAGCTGCCCAATGCAACCTCTCATCCTAGCCTCAGGAGAAAAAGTATTATTCCTTGCCGGAGGTAAGAGTGAGGAAGCAGCATCATAGACAGCTTGATTGATGGTGAGTAGAGTAGAATCCTCCTGAATCCGAGTCGATAGCTCGTGGTTTTCCGTGTCAAGTAGATGTTTTGGGTAGTGTATTTTTTTAGAGATACATACTTGCCGTGTTTCAAAATCATTGTCGGCGTCTTCGGAAGAACGGCGTCTCTCCTGATGTAGCTGTGCTGGAAAAGACAGACGGTGAGATACTCGTCTGTTAGATAACAGCGATTGTCGTGTTCGCCGGAGATGAGAGGCGTAATCACGCAGATGTTGTCGTGAAAAAAGGCTATGGTTAGGGTGCATATCGCTCCAGAGAGCATGCATCCTAGCCATATAGCCCCTCCGCTTCGGTTCACTGTTATTATAGCACATCAGGAGATCGGCTCGAAATTCCTCCGTCCAACTAAATGCAGTCCGTTGTTCGCCAAGGTCTTCATCATTCGGAATCTCGGTGCTCCGCCCAGCTAGTGGGTAGCCCTCATCCGAGAAGGGCCGGTTGTGGGGAGCACTTCTGTGTTCAGGATTATCTTGAACTCAGTTTACTTCACATTGGGGAGTTAACCCAATACAAAGGCTGTTGTGCGCTTTGTAGATCAGTAGATGGAGGGCTGACCTATCTAGCCCACGGTGCGCCACGGAGTAATCAAAATCTCCGCTGGCCGCACAACATGCACCGTGGGCATATAAAGAATTAACAATTTATTTCAATTATTGTTTTTTTAACAGATATTTTATGATCTTAAATTTAAAAATGTTAAATGGAATATCAATAATTTATTATAAAAAGTAACGATTTTTTTCTCTAAGAAGCCTTAGAAAGAGAGACTTTATTCTTTCAAGATTTGTAAAAAATTAACTTTATTATCAACTAATCTTATTAATTTACAATAAAATAAAGTTTATTTTTCATAAATCTTGAAAGAATTAAGTCTGTTTTTCCAAGGCTTCTAATTTTAAATTATTGATCAGATTCAATTAACACTCGAATTTATTATAATACTAGTTTTCAAAAATAAGTAAATGATTATAAGTTATTTTAAGTGAAAATAAACTTTATTATAAACAAATGTCATTAATTCATATTAAAATAAAGTCTATTCTTACTTAAAATTATTTGAAATCATTTAATTATTTTCGAAAACTAGTATTATAAAAAATTCTAGTATTAATTAAATCTGATGAATAATTTAAAATTAGAGATCTATTGAATCATGAATATTTGAAATACTATACTTTATAATAGAAATATTATTAAATACTGTACTTTATAATAAATTTATATTAATAAATAAGTATTAAGAATATATCTTAACAACTTCTTAATGGTTATAAAAGTTAAACTTTTACTTATTAACTATCGACTTTCTTTATCAGTAGAAATTTTACTTTACGATTTGAATAATACGAGCAGATAACTGGAGATCACTTTTTTTTTACTCTGTAAATAAATATAATAGTTATTAATAACGATAAATTATCATTTACTAGTAATGATAAATAAACGCATTATGCATACTTGAAAAAACAATGATAATCAACAAATTAATTATGTTTCGACTCAATATACTTTTTATACAAAGCTAACTTTTCTTTGTTAAATTCGAGTTTTTCTTGTTCTAATTTTAATTTTTTTCCTTCCAATTATTGTCTGAGCTTTTATTGTCTGCAAATCGTTTACCTTTATATTTTCTTTTTTCTTTTTTTTAGAGTCACTCATAGTTTTTTGATTTTTTTTTAAGGGTTTAATGACATTTTTAGTTCCAACAGATTTACTTTTTAGCTCAGTAGAACTAAGTGTAAATGATTTTGATTTAATTGGCCTGTGGCATTCTATCTCATCGATTGCCTCGAAGAATTTGAGACGCGTAGGGCCACGGCCAGAACCATCTTTACATCCTTTATACCTTACTAATAGGGTTTTCCATTTTGTTTCACACGTTTCTGCAGTTACATCAAAATTTTAACTTACTAAGTCATTTCTTATTTTTTCCCATAAGATTGTACGTAGTGGCGGATTCCCGTACCGATCATGATGATAACTGTAACTTTTAACTAATGCATTTGTTGCATCATATCCCCAAATAAATTTTTTTACGGTGACAGATGTAAAATTCAATGGTTCATTAACAGTTTTTGACGATTTTTTTTATCGACATCTGGCTTTGTTTAATTTTATTTATCCACTCGTCAACTTTTTCGGAGTCACTGCTGTCATTTTCATCAATGATGCCACTAGCTTCGAGTACACTCTCGCCTGAGAAAATATTATCTAATGAGTCATCACAAGTTCCATATCCTGATGTTGTTGTCTGGTTTGAATTTTCATCAATGATACCGATTTCATTAAAAGTGGTATCCTTTCAAAAATCAAGATTCAATGCCGGGTCACTAGTTTCATATCCTGTTGTTATCGTCTGGTTTGAATTGCTATCAATAATGCCCATTTCATTGGAACTAGTATTATTTTTAAAACGAAGAAAATTCAATGTAGGGTCAACAGTTTGATATTCAGATGTAGCTATCTGGTTTGAATTGTCATCTACTATACCAATTCCTTCAGAGCTAGCGTCACTTTCAGAATTAAGAAGATGTAATGAAGAATTATAGTCACTATGTGCTTGAACTTTAAATACTTCAAAACTAGTTTCATACTGGTAGTCATTTACACTATTCATGATGGGTACGGCGTTACTCCCATCAAGATATCGGCTTTTAGCAACATAAAAAATTTCTAAAGAATTGCTCTTATCTAAGAAAAAAATAAAAAACAAACTAGTAAATTTAATGTTAAAATCATTAAGTATAAAAATAAACTAAGTTAAATAACTATCGAATTATGAGTTACCTGCTAAAAGAGAATTTCGGATTGTCTTTTTAATTAAAATCGGATATTTTTGTTGGGTTTCGGGGTCGTAAAACACTCGGCAACGTAAATAATGTCTGAATTAGACATTTCAAAACAATATATGTTTATGATTTAATTAAAAAATGTTAAATAATATATATATGTAGATATATATGCATATATATAATGCAAAAATATTGTTACAGGTTATATATTTAATACTTTCAACCAAAGTTGTTTATCATATGAACGACACAAATACCTTGGGTTGTAACCTTAATTTTATTAATTAAAATTTTTTTCGATAGATGGGCCTTGAGGTGTCGTCCTTGTATGTCAACATACAATAAAGGGGGGAACAGGTGGGGCATTATTTTATGTTATATGGGAAATTCGTTCTACAGTGGGTGCCAACCGGATAATTTTTCATTAAAATTTGTATTTATTCAATAAAAATTACTGCCAAGCAGGATTTATTTTATTCAATTAATTAAGCAATCAATTATCTCTAACATCAAAACTCTGGATTAGAGTAGATGCAGAATTTAACGAAATCCTCATCGCTCTGAAAGCACTCCGGATTTTTTATAGTGTAGAAATTAAAAATTAGTCAAATTTATATTTAAAAATTTCGCGCTAACAATAAGATGCGCAAATCTTCTGCGCATCTCCTAGTGTGCATGCGCGAAACCATAATTTTCTCCAAAGAATGCACCCAATGAAGATATATTTATGCTGCCTGATGTAGAGCAACACGTCGAAGATGTTGGACTGAGTCTTTGAGCCAGTATGCATAATGTCATTGAGTGAAATTTAAGATGACGTTTTACTGGATCCATTAAATACTACTATGAGTTTTGTTGAGGTGCTCTGGTTACGTAATACTCCACGATGAGGGAGATAATACGCATGAGAAGGCTCTGGATCGTTCAATGGTACAGGAACCATGTGTCCGAGGTTTTCATACTCTTGGAGGAACTTGATGTAGTGCTCCTTAAAAATTGAGTCAGAGTAGAGTCGTGTGAGAAGACGTTGAAGGTATCGTTGTGTGGTTAGCTTCAAATAACTAAGCCGTGAGACGTCTTAATTGAGGGGTAGTCATACAACGTAACGACCTGAATCGTCTCGATAATGCGTTGTATGAAAATTCTCTTCACATTCTGACTTAGCAAGATTAAGGTATGTCTCTGGTGTGATTGAGACTTCCTCTTGCACCCAGAATTTCGAGAGATTTTCTTGCAAGTCCTCATTGCTAGTCAGCTAAAGATACTTCAGAGGCTTCGTCTGAGAGTCAGTAGATGCTTGACCCAAAACAGCCCATCCAAAAATGGTATGCATAGCAATGGGTTCAGATGGACCCCTCATGACTAAACGAGATGATCTGAGTATACTTCTGAGATTGTCTGCATCGATGAGGATGTCAACTGAACCTGGTGTTAGAAATTCTGGATCCGCTAACTATAAGTTGTTGATGTGATGCCAGTCTTGATTAGTTACCACTACCGATGGAATTTGAGTGGTAATACGTGGTAATATATGCGCATCCAAATGCTCACGCGCCATAAGAGGCTAATCCATTTTGGAAAAAACTGGTGTTCTGTTTTATTTCTATAATGCCTCCTGTGTGCCGGACTCATCCCCTAAGGATTATTTTATAAAAAGACGTTCGATAATAATAATTTGCTGTATCCTTAGGGGCCCTACCGGCAAAAAATCTCACTCCCTTCCCTTCCAAGACCTATGGCGCGGGACCGCGTGAACATTACTTCGCTTACCATAGTCGTACTCTTCATCTGGCCGTCGCTGATCGTCTTCTCCATCTCTATTCAATCTCTTCTTCTATCTTTTCTTTTAAGACTCCACTCACATACTCTGTCATGCTCGCCCAATTGTCCTTCGTCACCAACATCCAAGGTGTAACCAATTCAGCCGAGGAATTTTCAAATAACTTCTAATTTTTCTAAACTAATTTTTATTCCGTATAAAATAAATTTTATATTACATATTTTCCCGCTCAATCTCGACGTAACAGTGTACACATATAAAGGATCGGGATTAGTGGGGCCATGTTTTATTCATATACGAACTGTATATGATAAATAGAGTTAGATATTTGCATGATATGCCACATAATCAGATGTTAATTAGTGAATTTACCCGTTGAGATAAGTGATAATAATAATTAAATTAATATACTTAGCTGAGAGATGTTGCTCTTCTTACCCATATGTATGAGACACGGGTAATAGATTAAACGAGATAGACTTACTGACTAAGCCAATTGTGAGGCCGTTGTCACAAAAGTCATTATAATAGATCATAGTTTACGACGTTCCATGGTCTATTAGGTTTCCCAATACTTAAACGGAAGAAAGGATAGAAGAGACAAGAGTAAGGTACGACTTCAGAATACGCGTACTCTAACATTACAAACTAAGGTTTTAAAAAACTTTAAAATACTAAATAATTAATACATAATTATGATTAATGGGTTTATCGGAAAAAGAACATAAATATATTGGCGCACAGGCCTTTTTATAGATTATCGCAGGTGCTATTGCGCTGGCATCGCGCGCATCCCTCCTCCGGTATTTGCGGTAGAAGGGGTTTATAATAATAATAATGCAGTCTACCAGTTACTCCTGGTAGATAAATTAGAGAATATGCAGCTAATTACCCCATGTGATGGCTTATCATCATGGTACGATAATGAGGTGGCTTAAACCGCGTTACACCCCCGAGCCAGACTGGAAGTTACCCTGTAATTCTCAGTTAAAAGTAAACAAAAAGGACCATGATGATAGGCGACCACGTATAATAGTTCTATAAAAATAAAGGCAATTATTATAGAGTCAAACTTAAGAGCTAACATAATATTTTCAGGTAACGTTGTTAGGATGCATTAATATCCTCTCACAAATACAAATAAGAATGTCGATCGAATAATAATTGAGCTACAAGACAATAAGAACAATAATCACAATGTATTTTAATAATACTTTGACAGCTATTATAAAAATAATAATCAATTAATAATTGAGCCACAAATAATAAATATTAATAATCACAGTGTATCTTAATAATACGTTGGGAGGTAACTTTGATATCACAAAATATAGTATGTTATTTTCTTACATGGACTAAATGTTACCTAAAATATATATAATTATAATTGTAAATAAACTTTCTTTTATTTTAACATTCATTATGTTTTATACTTTGTTCGCCTATTATTTATAACAAGTATATTTTCTTTTATATTATATGATAGATTTATGTTTTATCATATATATTTTTTTTTAACGAAGTAAATATAGATAAATTCGAGTATGTGAGTCAAGTCAGGTGTTCATTTATTTGTTTTGTTTTACTAGATTTAATAAACTAGTCGTACTGTTATTCCAAAAGAAACAGGTTTTACATAATAATTATATGTTATACTGAAACAGATACCTCCGGTTCGAAGCACTTAAGATTGTGCAGGTGATGATAAATTATGGAGGTAAGATATCGACAGCTCGTCGGTCGTCCCGGCTTATGTTGATCCTTGTTCGACACGTCCTGCATTTAATGTTGTAGTATAAATGTTGAGTTTTACAGGCCAAGCAAAAGTCCTTCATAATTTCAAAGCCAGCTGATGATGTTGGCAAATAGGGTCATGAATTATTATTATGTCCTATTCAACGGCAACAGATACAGTAATCAGCTCCATTTTTTTTCATTTGCACATTCCTGATGTGAATGTCTTTTTCTATTGCATTTTAATCATCCGGTGTTTCCCGGTGTAGATGACAGTCTGGTTTCAATGATTTGAGTGCCTACCGTTTTAGTTTTAGGTGACACTATCTCGATTTTCTGATACAACTTACGCCAATAGTTTCTCCAAGTTTCTTCAGATACTGTGTGGCGTAGATCAAAATTATTTTCATGAATGGCGTGCCCAATTTCAATGTTTAAAGGGACGATAAATGGTATCTGAGAAAAGTCAGTTTCTGTGGCAATCACATGCTCTTTGTTCACAGATATGGTGTAAGAAGTGTCAACACTATCGACGAGTTTGCTGTTTGGGTGCTCGTATACAAGAGTTCTATGTTCACGCCCTAGATCATATTTGTAGATGAGTTGCGGCGTAGTGGGTATGTTGAGACCCACAAACGCAAGTGTGCGGAACACAGGGTTGTTCCAATATTGCTTGACGGACGAGGTATTGATGGTGGATTCTGACATGGTGATTTTTAATTTGATGTCTCTCTAACGATGATAACGCTGGTTCCTAAGTGTCTCGACCTTTGATATTGTCCAGGTCTACTCTGTAAAAGAAAAAATTTATTAATCACTCAAGTATTTGGATTAGATCGTCTAGGCACTCTTAAATCGGCTAATGTATAAGTGCCTATAATTTTATTGTTATTATCACGAATGATAGCCATGATGGATGATGAAAATTTCTCTATGAAAAATGGACCCTCACGCTCCACAGATGTATTTATTTCAGGTGTTAATTCTAAATTGCGGTGCAGTTCTAGGTATCTAGGATCTCTGCAAAAATTAAGAAAAGCAGGACTGCATGCGAGGGAGCTGTGGAAAGAGGTATTATAAGCGTAGGTGGATACGGGTTAGATTCACATTTATGTAACAAGCAGGTTTTATGGCTATTTACGAAGTCACGCGTGTCTTTGTACATTCTAGACCGATAATATTTACACGTTAGATGTTTGCAACGGGTGAGCTGAGGCCCATCCGTCTAATAGTAATTAACAAGTAGTAAATAGATGTATCTCAGTTCGGTAGGTAATTTTTTTTATTGTAATTTCATTAGGCGCTATACGGCTGCAGATAAATATCGCATTACATTAGTTGTATCAAGTCTTACTTTTATAGAGACAATGCGACAAGCAGACGTTTTGCGTGGTCAGCAGTTTTGACTGTGGGAAGAAAAGAGTTCCGTTGGAGACTGCGAAGGGATATTTTCTTATGCAGCACAAAAAGAGTTCTCATGAGAAACGGCAGAGTGATATTTTGGAAGCAGAGGATGCAATTGCAGAAGAAGAGTTAGTTACCATAATTAACCTGATTCGGATAGTCGTCTGCTCGCGTATAAGTATTGTATCTCCTTTATTTTACCGCTTTTATTACAGATCACTATAAGAATATGTTCAATGCCGCTATTGTTGAGTAAAAATATTGTATTTGTATTCGTATCATTTATGATATTTTAGATTTGTAAAAAAGACTCTCAGGGCCTTTTCTGGGTATTCCCATATTTTGGGGACGCCCAATAAACAAATATCCATATAATTCACATATAGTCATTCCTTCACTGAGCGACCCACACCCTTTATAACGTCCTATTACATTTCTAGAGACGCTGAGCTAGGCACGGTAAGATCGGTTACGCAGTAAGAACATTAAGGTGTGAGCTCACACGTAACAGAAATTTTGGCGCCCAACGTGGTTTTCGCCCAGCGAAGTGAGGTAAGTGAAGTGAATTTTCGGGAATTTTAATGGTGAGTGCCCAGTTAACGCGACTGGAAACTGTGAGGCTGAGATTCTAAATCTTTTCTGAATCTTTTCCTCGATGAATAAGTTAGTGAACGGTGTCGTGAGATAGCAAGGAAAGCGCACACATTGAAGATGATATTTGGGAAAATAAGTGAATTGAGTTATGAAATATTGAAGAAAAGTAAATTAAATTGAGAAATATTGAAGAATTATTGGATTATACTGTGGAAGATTGAGGAATTATAGAAAAATTTAAATTGAAACGGAAATATGGAAAAGTAAGTGCATTGAATCATGGAATATTGAAGAAAAGTGAACTGAATTGAGAAATATTTAAGGATTATTGAATTGTACTGTGAAATATTGAAGATTTATGGATAAATATTAAATTGAAATAATAATATGGAAAAATAAGTGAATTGAATTATGAAATACTGAAGAAAAGTTAATTAAATTGAGAAATATTGAAGAATTATTGGATTACACTGTGGAATATTGAAGAATTATGGAAAAATATTGAGTTGAAACGAAAATATGGAAAAGTAAGTTCATGGATGATTACATGGATTGAGCACGAGTATATTTTATAATGCACATTTAAGCATGTATTTTGATTGCATTGGAGTTTTGAATTGATTTAGTATCAAATTTGTTTTAATAGAGTACATTTTAATTAGTGAGTATGAATTTTATGAACAGAGTTTGTATAAATTACACGGCACCGTACACGTGAATAGTATATACATATATATGTAGAGCGCAGTTAATGTGAAGATTGAGTTTATCGAGTTTAATAGAATACAATTTTACTACATTTTTACACGGCACCGTACACGTGAATTAATATAATTATATAGAGCGCAGTAATGAATAAAATTATTAACACTTAATAATTCACAAATATCACAAATATTTCGAGTATAATTTTTAAAGTCACAAGTAAGTTTGTTACGCGACATGTAGAATACGAGTAAGAACCGAGTAATAATGTTAGATGCGTCGAGAGCCGAGTTTGAACGTATGTTATTCTTTGCAGTCACAAAAAAAATTTGATATTTATTTTAGAGATTAAGTATGACTGGATAACTGAATGATGACATCAGTCACACCAGTTGGCATCGAGTACGAGTATATAATTAAGCAATGAGTAATAAATGGAGACTGTATTAGAAAGTAAATTGTAAAATTGATATAAATTATTTGTGGCTGCAAAGTCACGTGGTGGCAAGTATGTGTATAGATATAGTCCGCAGGTTAGTTTAACACGCGGTCACTACAAAGATGATCACAGAGTTTATATATGAAAATAACGATATAATTGAAAAATATAGATGATAAAAAAGACATGTTGAATCAGCGAGTTACACTTAGAATGATGTAATTGATAACGTAGAGTAATTAGCACGATGTAATAGAATTATAATAAAATCTGGTAGCACGTGGTGTTCTATTACAAGTGTTGTAGAATAATGGCAGTTGCCGCGTAGCTGGCTATCGAGTTGAAATTCCGAGTATCAGAGGGCGCGTCGATAGCAGCACCTCTGGTATAGTAGAGCATAGAGTTATCAAGTGTTCTGGCGCGAACATTTGATATTTACGCAACACATATGTTACCTATATTACCTGTTAACATATCTACAGATTATTATTATTATTTAATGTTACCTTTCCATTTGCTATTTTAATGGAAGGGATGCGCATCTCGTCGGCGCATAAGCACCAACGTGAATCTATAAAAAGGCCTGCGCGCCGATTATCTTTAGCTTTTCTCACCTTTACTTTCACTTTCAATATGAATTTATAATAAATACAGTTTTACGTTTTTAACTTCCTTTTTTTTTTAATTTTCACCCGTTTACAACTAAGTATCCGGTAGTATCTAAAAACTTCCTTAGACAATCATATCATATTCCTGCTATGATGATCCTAGTGTAAGCCTGCTTACACCTTATCCTAGCCTATAGAAGACAGTAACCCCGTAGAGGTGCATACCTGCTGTATCCTCTCCCTACAATACCTGCTTGTAGAAGTGCATACTTGCTGCAATCCTATCCTACAATACCTGCTTGTAGAAGTGCATACCTGCTGCAATCCTATCCTACAATACCTGCTTGTAGTTATCCCAGACAATTGTGATACTGGACTCACAATTGTCTTAGCTCTTATCTGTTATCTTTATCTGCACCAGTGAATCAACAACTCTCAGGTAAGTATAATATTACTATTTTTATGGCTTCTCCAATTCCTAGTGCATACTATTTAATTTTATTCTATTCTTGTGGCTTGTTATGCAAATACTCGTAATCTATGTTTATTATATATCAGTTATATATAATCTGGCCCTACGAATCCCGATCCTTTGTGTGTAATTTCTTGACATATAAAAATATCAAGACCAAACGGTCGTCTGGTCCCTACGAACCGGGTAATACAGGATCAATTACCAAATAATTAGCCTACTAGCTAAAAAGGACACGGGCCCATTTGATTTAAATGGTTAACGGACGGTTGATTCACCCCTACTAGAGGGGGTAGACCTCAACTTCGTTTAAATATTAAACGCTTACCACAATTATCTGATAATCGTCAGTAACGACCTCAATAAATCGAGTCAAAGAAAACTGTGTTTTTGAGACTGGCGAGTAAAACCAAATCTTATTGATTATCTGTCCAGGAAATTAGGAAATGCTATACATCATTATATTTATTCTGAATTCTTGAGAAAGATTTCAGGTTCTAATCACATTATAGGAAAAAGAAACGGGCGTTTGAAAAAATGATTGATGCGGTATTTCTCTGGATAGAATTTTTTTTTTCCCTTGTTAAACTCGCTATTTTTTTTCTCAGCCCTCGAACGGGTGCGATTGGCACGTTTATAGTAAGTAAAATGTTATTTAAGCAAAACGAGAAAAGTAGAACTATAAACCTTTTCGAAAAAAAAAGGAACAAGAAAAATTATATTATAAAGCAATTAAATTTTATTAAGAATAGTAGGTAACGAGCTATGCATAATTTGTATCGTAATAAATAGATTCATTACAATTATCAATTCAAAGGCATATCAACATTTTTTTTTGTTTTGTTTGTTATTTGTTTAATATAAGGAAAAATTGGTTAAATATAAGAAAACTCATCTGCTTTACAAAAATATTAAAAATCTTTTTCTTTCAATACCCAAATTAGTCAAAAAAAATTTTCATGATTTAACGTCTGCACTCACTAGTATTCTAATAATGGGAAAAGTCAAATGAAATTACAAAAAAAAAGACCATTCGGCAGCCGAAATGGAAGGTAGATTTTCCAATTAATCTATATAAAAAGTTTCATACATACATATCTTGTGATTCATGTTAGTGTATAGTCATGATATGAAATTAGGCTTGTTTTCCAAGAGTGAGGGTAAAAAAAAGACAACGACTATTTTCGAGAAAGAACTTCAGATAGTTGATTTGACAAAACATTATATAGGTAATGTACCAAACTAACCTTTACGTAAACAAAGTATATAGAAAATTTACTTAATATGATCATAATTGTAATCGCTATTACGATGGCAAGACCAGTTATAATTATAGGACGTACAGGTACGTTTGAAACAACTCAAGTGATAAAAGAAATCCTTACAAAATATAAAATAGCTGTGAAATTTACAGGTTATTTTCTTCACAATAAAATACAACTGACGAAATTGAATTATAATAGGAAATGCTTAAGGGGGGGGTAGGGTTTTTAAATTATTTAAAAAAAAAATTTTTTTTTTAATTTTTTTTCTGAATGAATAATATGTCAAGACTATTGTGTACGAATTTTAAATCAATCCGAGTAAAACTAACGGAGTTACAGCGTTTCAAATGACCGGCCGGTATATCTGATTCTTATACCTGCCCGACCTGCCCCTACATACCCCAAGTAGAAATCAGCTGCAATTTTCTTTGTTCTTCCGAATCCCTTTCTCCGGCTGTGTGTCTTTTAAAGGATGTAAACTGATGACTCAATATAAGTATAAAAATTCATATTCTTTGATTGATAGTTTATTTCAAATTTTCACGAATAAAAAACTTTAAATGAATTTTCCCGAAAACGTTATTTTTAAAGTCCGTAAACATCATAACTCAAAATGTACTGAACCGATCCCTTTGAAAATTCGAACATTACTTCTTCACATAAATCAACAGGTAACTATGAAGAGTTTTTTGTGTTTTTCATTTTTTTCTATTTTTTAATAACAAATTAACCGCGATTTTTTGAGCTAAAATCGCGTTTTTCACTTCCAAGTGCTGCAAAAAATCGAAAAAAAAAAAACACTTCGTGGTTACCTCGAGAACTACATCAACTTTAAAATGCATATCAATTTTTTTTTTTTCCGATGATCCGGTAACGAGTTATGATGTTCACCGCAAAACAACTTTTTTTCGAGGCACCTCCGGAGATTCAACGTCACCAGCTTATTAATCAATATTTTTCGTTGAAAATTTTTTCTGATATTCTTTAAAAGTTGTACAATAATATGTGATTAAGTTTAATGTAATTATATTACTCATCTCGCCGGGAAAAAATCACAAAAAGATGCTTTTTTTCGCCTTTAAAACCCTAACCCCCCCCCCCCCTTGAGTTATGTGGAATAAGAAACCATATTCCCAACATTTTTAGATTTCATTAATAATTTCAAGGCTATCAAATTATTGGAAGAAATAGTCAAAACATAAAGCTTAAGAAAATTTCAAACAGCCATAATTTTAAAACTATTCGAACGATTCAGGGAATCTTTGAACTTGATCAAGGTAATCGCGTATAGAATAAGTGTAAAAAATTTCATTAAGATCCGATAAGAACTGTGGGTGCTATCGTAATGACAAGACCAGTGATAATCATAGGGATTAGAGGTACATTCGATACATCATAAATAATGAAAGAAATACTTTTGAAATATAAAATAGCAGTGAAATTTACAGGTTAATTTGTGCACAATAAAATACAACTGACGAAACCAGACTATAATGGGACAAGCATAAGTTTTGTGGATTGAAAACCATATTTTCAACATTTTTTGATTCCATTAAAATTTTCAAGGCTACCAAATTATTGGAAGAAATGTTCAAAATGTAAAGTTTAAGGTCATAAATTAAAGCTTATTAGTCAAGCTTTAAATTACTTTTTACAGAAATGATCTATGAGTTTTAGTTTTAATGTTATATGGACTTTAAAAACTGATTTTTTCGAAAAATCGTTAAAATTTCAAACAGCCATAACTTCTAAACTAATTGACCGATTCAGCCCATCTTCGAACTTAACCGTGGTAATTACACATAAAATAAGTGTAGAAAAATTCATTAAGATTGGATAAGAATTGTAGACGCAATCGTGTCCTCAAAAGTCCGTTATATTACCTAAATATATATATATACATATATATACATACATATATAAATGTTTTAACGGATGGTATTTTGGAACTCTACTCAACTAATTATGATAGTTTATGACGAAATTCCTTGAAAAATCGACCATGGGGACAAATACAATAGTTAGATTTTTAAAAAAATCTACCTAAAAGGGGGTGCGAAAAAAAAAGAGGGAGAGAGAAAGGAAAAACTAGGCGGTTCTGCCCAGTAGGTCCTGGATGTTGTTTAGAAGGTTTCAAACTGGGCTCAGGTCACCTAAGTAGTGATAGGGGTGGTGGCATTCCTCCAGGGCAATCTCGGCCCGAATTCACCGCCTTCTCCACACCGCAACTACGCGATTGAGGGTGGTGTAGAGGTCCTCGAGGATGATTGGAAGTTTTAACCCGGTGAGGCAGGATACGTTATCCAGGAATGTTAAACCCATAATTGGCGGGTAGCGGGATCGGCACAGATACCACAGGGTGTCTCTAAGCTGTTCAAGGATCTGAAAGAGAAAAAGAAATATTTAATGTTCCAAAACTATGTAGGAAGTAAACAGTTTTCCTGCTCGAATTGAAGTGATAACAATTAAATTTTGAAAGGAAATTTTTAAATTATTAGGGAAAATTCTACATTCTGGGAATAGTTAATTGAAATCCGGTAAAATTTGTTTAGAGAATTATTTGAGTGAAGATAAGATATTAAATTTTTTATCGTCGTGATAAAGAATAATATTTTTGTAAATGAGGAATGAAAAAGTCGAAAATTTTTTTTTCAGGAAATTAGAGGTATTTTTTTTTCTTTTACTCTCTCTCTCCAGCACGTTGAAAAAATGTATAACTTTTCTTTTGTTCGAAAGACAATTAAAAGAATTGGAAATTATTGAAATTGTGGGGAAAGGGTTGACAGAAGATATTGAAAAAGAATGGATGAAAAAAAGAGAGAGAATTTTGGGGGGGCGGGGGACGGATAGTTAAAGAGAATTTAATCTTGAATTCCTTAGAGACTTTTTAAGTTATTATAGAATTCAAAACAGAGAAAAGATAATTATTACCTTATAAGATGCACAGATTTCAAAATATCGTACTTGTAAGAACACAAGCTGTAAAGCAAATCGCTGAAATGGTCTTAACAGTTAAATACAACAGTGGCACTAAACACAAATTTATTTTTTTTAAACAATAGGGAAAAACCTGGTCGCACCAACTGGTATCACTGTAGCACCGAACAAAGAACGTTAGAAATTTTTTTTTTAATATTTCACTCGGCAGGAAGGATTCATTTACTTTATATATATATATATATATATATATATATATATATATATATATATACAGTAGAACCTCGATAACTCAAACCTCGATAAGTTCAAAGCCTCGGTAACTTAAAAATCTTTTTGATTCCCTTCCCTTCACAGCTTAAAACCTCTATTACTTAAAGTACAAAACCTCAATAACTCAAACAATTATTTTGAGCATTGCCCTCGATAACTTAAAATAATATTTTTGTGACCTCCATAACTTAAAGTAATATCATTAAGTCATCTTATTAAGTATGTATGCAAACAAAAGGTTTCGCCAAAAGCTTAATTGATTTTCACTTTAGTCTTTCACTTAATCGCTTAACGTATAGTTGTAAACAAGAAATATTAATAAACGAGTTCGAAAATGAAACGTAAATTGAATACTTTAACATATGCTGATAAGTTGAGAGCGATTGAAGCTGTGAAAAGTGGTTCAAAAAGGAAAGATGTTGCTGCTCAATTTGGAATCCACGAGAGTACGTTGTCAGAATTGAATTTACTCAAAGGAATATACGTATATGTATTTAAATACCATATATAAGCCATATATCATAGCTAAATTTGTCATTAACGACAAATTTGGGAACTGGGGAAATAAAGGATAAAGGGGAGGGGGAGGACCTTTACTCAGTAGGAATTTCCATATAAGAGTAAATATATATGTATAAATAAATAAAAATCTATCATTTCTATTGAATTATATGTATCTATTTCACACTCAAGTTTCCAATCAATAAACCTCGTTAAGTTAAAAATTTTACTTTAATAACCTCTCTAACTTAAACTCTCGATAAGTAAAAAACTCGATAACTCAAATTTTTTTACGTTTCCCTTGAATTTTAACTTATCGAGGTTCTACTGTATATATATTAGGGTGCGCCAAAAAAAGAACTAATTTTTTTTCGTTAGTTACCGTGAAAATATCGTTAATGATGATAAAAAAAATTCTGGTAAAGTTTAAGCTCTTAATATTAATATTAAGAAGTCGCGCTTCGTGATTTTTGATTTCTCATTTAATTAACATGAAAAAAAAAAATTTTTTTAGTTTGGAATTTTCTACCTCGGCAATGGATCGTTGTACGAATAAGCCCAGCATATATTTTTGTAGGGATTTTAACGCTCTACAAAAAAAGTCTATCATTGTTCGATAAATTCATCTGTTCAAAAGTTATTCGAGCTCGAAGTCAAGTTAGAATAAATTTCGAGATCTTTTTACCTTTTGGCGAAACTATCGGACTTATCATAAAATGTCATTCAAACTGTTTTGCAGACAATTTTGTTTCCCTCAAATTATCGTTGAGAAATTTTTTTTCAATTTTGCATTGTTTTCTAGTTATTTCTATTTTAATGCGAAGCTTTTAAAATCGATCAGAATACTATTTTTACAGGAATTTCTTTCCCATTTATATCTTCCCCTCGTTACAGATTTACTCGCAGTACCGATTCTACAGATGCTCTTTACCTCCGCGCCACCCCAACTACCAACCGGGAGATGCCCGTGTTGTATAAAAGTGTCCGAGACTCGTCTTCTCTAAGAGTGACACCCCAAATTTCAGAGTCTCATCTAGATTGCACGGAGAAGGTAATACACTTCTCCACGTACAAATCGGCCTAGATTTTGCGTCACTAAATCGCAACAGGGTATCTACACCCACCTACAATCGTGTAATAACGACGTGGTCTAAATATAGAAGAGCCAATACCTGGTCCTTCCATGTGTTTTGCAGCTTGATCCGGAAATACTCAGACCGAGGGCTGGATTGATTTATCAGTGCTGAGGAATCGTTTATAAGCCTTCTAGTACAACTAATCAACTCAGAGGAACTCAGACGTCTTGGCGCCGCCTTGTGGCCAACCTCGAACTATTTCCCCTTCGTTCTTGCGTATCCCCACTCCTCGCGTACTCTCTCTCTCTCTTACTCGGCCTAACGCGCTCGTCACATTTATTGATTTTTTACGTGCTCGTCGCACCCCCTTTTCTTAAGAAAAAAAAGGCCGCAATAAAAAAATATATATATTTTTTTATTATTCTTTTTTTGTGGGCTTTTCGCCCCGATTAAAGACTCATTAATCTGTTCCTGGATCCATATATTTATATATAAAATTACAAAAATGCTCTAACCTTCACGGTTACTGTTGTAATAAAATATAATAAAATAAATGCATGCCAGGACTGGTTGGTGGTTAAGATGTTGGAAAAATACGCATATTTAAAAATATAACAAGCTCATGAATACGTAATTGAATGAATGCAAATTGTAAAATTGAGCGCGAGTAATTAATTTAAATAATTGGAGTAATTAATTTGAGTTTGGTTGAACACTGATTTGATTGTAAAAATGTCATGATAATAAGTAACATGATGTCAGAGGTTACTGAGCGAAGTAAATTATTGAACACGTAAATTACTATTTTTAATAGCACTGAATACATAAATAATTTAATTATTGAGTTTTAATAGTGATCACTTAATTAAATTGAATTTAATGAGCTCATAATAAATTACACTGATTCTAATTTATTCGTTGAACACGTGGTAGCATGCTTGCAGAGGCTACTGAGCGAAAAATAACTTTTAAATTAATTAAGAAATTGAGCATAATGATAATTAAATAAATAATAAAACTGAGTCTTTTAATTATTTAAGCACTGATAGCAAGTAAAAGATTTAATAAAAAATGCACCTGTTGCTTTCTCGATGAAATAACCTTGTGGTTGATGATCACTGATTTTGTTGAGTCCTTTATTAATTTATAACTGAGTTCCGATGTTAGCAATTATAAAAATAATTATATTTTCATAAAGCTTACTGATAACTTATTGCTTTTGATCAATTACTTTTATTTAATTACTCGTGATGAGTGCAAAAAGAATAGATTATATAAAAACACCTGGTGTCACTTGAAATTATATAAACGCAGATAGATAATGGCGTCGGTCTTCTCAACACGAGGCAGGAAAAATCGATGCGCATGCGTCGCACTGCGCTAGTCAAGTTTGAATTGCTAGACACTAGGCCCCAGTAGGTGCTGTCTCTATTTGCCGGAAATGCAACTACATTCAAATTTAAATGCAGTTGTGATTACGCAACAGTTACCATACAAACAACATCAATAATGATAAAATAATACATTTAAATTACAAAAATGTACATTAAAATCATAAAAGGTATAAAAAGTAATAAATATTAATAAAATAGAAAATACATAGTAAAAACAAAAGATAAAAATAATGAGACTAACGGATCCTCAGGTATTAACTCTTCGTCGCCGGGTTAACAGCGGTCTCCTTGTCAGTAGCGTCTGTGGTTTCTTTGTTAGTAGCGTCGGTGGTCTCCTTTTCGGTAGCGTTAGTGGTCTCTCCGTCAGTGGCGTCAGTGGCAGTTGGTTTCGCGTCACGGTCCGTACGCTTGCTCGTTTCTACTCCATTCTCGATCGTCACCTGCCATACGACCCCTTCGGAATCTTGTTCAAGACGACGGCCCCTTTTTCCCTGTTTACGAGGTTTACTGATGGTATAGAGACGTTCTATGTGGTTGTGACAGGACGTACTTGTTTGACTCTGTATTTGCGACTTGAACACGGATAGCAAACAACTGGGTCAACGGACGGAATGATGCGTCTTGGTATATACGCCTCGCTATATTGTTGCACTCGTGCCGGGATATCTTGTTTCTCCTTCACGACTATGGACCGGATCTTATCTTCCGCGCGCATGATTTTCTCTTGCCGGATCTTAATTAGCTGTTGGGCGGTACATGTTTCCGGTAGTAAGATAGCTGTGCGTCCAGATACTGCGGCGGTGGCGTATAGAAATGGTGTCTTCTTGCGCCCTGGTGTTGTCAGCTTTATCTCTGCCACACAATCGCCTCGAATGTGACCTGCTGTTCGGGGTACGGCGAGCAATTTCTTCTCGTTTGAATCTTTGACATCCTTATTGCTGTCAACTGGGTCGCCATCTGTCTTCGTACTTAGTTCAGGAGATGGGAGCATGGGTTCCGACTGCGACGAAACAACCTCGGTTACTGGCGGAGTGGACCCTGATGGTTGTGCAGACTCTAATGGCGAATTGATGGATTTTGTCGGCGGTATGACGGGTTCTGGAGACGGCGTAACGAACTTGGGTGGTGGTAAAACGGGTTCTGTGAACGGTAACTTTTGTTTCTATGCCTCTTTCTTTCTACGAGCGGCCGTCTTGACCCGCAAACGCGCGATGGTCCGTTTAGCAGCTTGTAATAACACGTGGTCATCCATCCTTCGACGAGTTTGTTATCGTTTGGTAGTTCGATACCTATTTACGATTATTTTAAAGAATAAATGAAATTAAAAAAATAAAGATAAAGACAAGTTATAATAATAAAAATAAATCCAAGTTACATATTTTTCTTAACCTAACCTTAATATATATTAGCTTCTGTTTACCTGCTCGATAAGACTAATAAATAATTATATAAATCTTTTGATAATAAAAGCAAACAAAGAAATGTTATTTATCTGCTACGTCAATGACTCCCTTATGGTTTTGCGATTTTACTTTTAATTTCTATGACCGGAATATCTCAAATTGCGTACGGCTTCAAGTCTTTTACATGTACAATGTGTGTTTCAGCTCCTCGACCGATCTCGAAAACGTTTTTACCGACGTTCCGTAATACAGCGTACCCACCGTTATATTTATTCGCTAGCTTACCCGAAAATTTGTCGATCGCGGATGATAGATCGTGCTCGCGTTTTGCGACTAACATCCCTACTCTAGGTACCCAGTCACTTCGTTTCTCGTTGAAGTACCGGCTCTGTTTGTTGAACGCGCGCGCGAGGTTCTAGTGTCCGAGGTCCATGGCCTCGTGTAAAATTTTTTAAGTTATCCTGATGATCATGATTATTACCGGTAAGACCGCCTTCGAGTCTATCTCGTAACATATTTGGAGAAAGTAATTCGCGGCCATAGTTAAGATAAGATGGCGTGAACTGCGTTGACTCGTGTTTTGCCGTGTTAATGGCAAACATTAACTCCGGTATTAATTTATCCCATATAAGGAAAAAAGTTACCATGAATTTGGAGGGTGATCTTTTTTTTTTATAAAAAAATTAGATGTAAAATAAAATATATCAAAAAATATTGAGAAGTTATCGAGACAAACTAGTATCATTGTTTTTGGGATTTAATAACGAACAAAATGAATTTTGAACGAAGTCTCTACGACGAATAGTTGCTGAGATAAAAATTATTAAAGCGCGAAAAACGAAAAAGCGCGTCATTTCGTCCGCGCGCGGATAAACAAAAGAGTGTAACTCGGCAGTAAATCGATATTTTAATAAATTTTTTTTTTTATTCTCTTAGTAAATCATATATCAACCATAAAAAAATTTGATAACTTCCAAAAAAATTTTTTCGAATTTTAAATTTAAAAAAAGTGAAAAATCACTTTTTGTTAAATAAAAAATAGAAAAAATGAAAAATAAATAAAATGACCTAATGGATAATTTTGTTTGAACCATTACCCAAATAATTACGGGTAATGACAGTTATAAAAATTTTTTTTTTCATAAAAAAACCCGTTTTGAAAATTTTTGAAATTTATCAACAATTAAAAAAAAAAAAATTTTTTTTTTGATACGACAGAAATTCATCTCGCGAAATTCTGAATCGAATGGTATATACGAATTTTTGTCGATTTTTTGAAATTTTTTCTTTATAATTTTCAATATAAGGACTTAAAAAATTTCTTGCTACGGGACTTAAAAAAAATAGGACTTCGGATATCTTCGGGAATTGCTAGAGAGAGAAAGTAGGCATAAGTCGTAGTGTCTTTTTCTAACGGATTACGACCGTGCGTATACCTACGGACAGATTACGATTTTTTGTTTTTTTTTTTTTTTTCGTCTCCAACGACTGAAATTCTATTTTTCATCATTTCTCATTTCTCATATTGTTATAAATAATATTATCAAAGCTTCAGAAAAATCGTTTCTACAATATAGGTATCAAAAGATTGCAAATTTTATGAATCGGAAAAATAACTTATCGTGTAGAGAACTTCTTTTAAAAGTTTACGTCATTGTTTATAAAAAATTTATTAACAAATTAAAAAAAAATCGTATATACAATAGAGGTATCAAAAGATTGTAAATTTTATGAATCGGAAAAATAACTTATCGTGTAGAGAACTTTTTTTAACAGTTTACGTCATTGTTTATAAAAAATTTATTAACATATTAAAAAAAAATCGTTTCTACAATATAGGTATCAAAAGATTGCAAATTTTATGAATCGGAAAAATAACTTATCGTGTAGAGAACTTTTTTTAAAAGTTTACGTCATTGTTTTTAAAAAATTTATTAACAAATTAAAAAAAAAATCGTTCCTACAATATAGGTATCAAAAGATTGCAAATTTTATGAATTGGAAAAATAACTTATCGTGTAGAGAACTTTTTTTAAAAGTTTACGTCATTGTTTATAAAAAATTTATTAACAAATTAAAAAAAAATCGTATATACAATATAGGTATCAAAAGATAGTAAATTTTATGAATCGGAAAAATAACTTATTGTGTAGAGAACTATTTTTAAAAGTTTACGTCATTGGTTATGGAAATGTTTGAAAAAATAGTTCTCTCTATGTAACTATCTCACAAAACATACAATATACGAACAAAAAATTAAAAAAAATCATTTTATTGATATTATTTTCAGTTTCATTTATCATATTTTATTACAATATATAATCTAAATAATGTAATACTTCTACGAATTAAAATTTTTTAATCATTCTTCAATAGATATTTCAATCCCTATTGCTAAAGATGTTTACTCACACTACATGTATAGACAGAATTAAAGTTACAAAGTTTATAGTTTTTAAATTGACAATCGAGATGATTCATTTCAAAGAAATTTTGAAGTTTTGTTTGTCCTAATCATCTCCTGGAGTACAATTCGGAATATCCTCTGCATCATCCATATCTTCGATAAATTGGTTTTCTTGGAGTTTGTTTGTGCAAGTTATGTCTGTACAGTTTCTGCACAGTTTCTAGCAGAATAACCCTGATTTAATGCAGGTGCAAGTTTTTGGTTTGCAGTTCTTTTTACATGCACACGTTATTAAGCCAATTAATTTTTCTGGAACGGGTGGCATTGATGTTGTTACAGGAACTAATAAATTATTGACTATTTTCCAACCCCACGATGTCACAGGTAAAATATTAAGATTCCAATGTTGTACCTGCCAATATACACGCAAGATATGTTGTTCTGCTGTGGCCTGCGTTGGAGGTAACGTCGCTAAATTAAAATCAGTCTTTCGTGTTGACTTCAAACTGTCAACACATCGCTCGCATCTCATCTCATTCAGTTTTTTCGCTTTACCAACTTTAGCCTTTTTATACATTCTTATTATCAGTTGTTCTCCAGCATGAAAAAGTGCAGGTAAGTTGTTTTCTGGTAGAGGAGTAATGAAGACTCAATAATTCATCAATCGTCTTATCTTTCACTAATGATTTAATTGCTGTTTTTTGAGTAATTCTGAAGAAGGTAGAAGTAGTTGGGCATCCTTTCATCGCTCGCATTACACTTAGATACGCTGTCAAATTATCATACTGTTGGTGAGTAGCTGCTGTCGAATACCAAGCTTTTTCTGGTATGTGGAAATAAATATTTTGTTCCGGGGTTGTACAAGAGGCAAGTAAACAATACATATCAACGTTATTAGAGATTATTACCACATTATTATCTACATCATATTGTTCAAAGGCTTGGTCAACAATAGCTCGATCTGCATCACTCTGTGAAATTAGTTTGCTGGAAATTCCAAACTAAGTAAATGTGTCTAATAATTGGATAATAAATCTCGCTTTATTTTTATTATTTGTGAATAATTTTTTTGAAGGTTCGGTGATAGTTTTAGTCACATCAAAAAATATTTCAGTACTAACTTTGATTCCACAATTCAATAATTTTTCTGATAGTTTAGGGTTAGAAATTTCATCATTTTCTGTTGTGAAAATGATAATACATTGTGAACCATAGTTTCTGCTAATCAATTCACAATATTTGTTATATATATCTTGGTAGGTGCCGATTTTCGGCCAAGTTATTAAGGATAAAAGAGTTTCACCGTCTATGATATAAAATTTATTGTGAATCTCAGGAGTTTCGATTGAATTAAACAATGCAAATGAATCTTCTTCACCGTGTCTTAATTTATAAGCAGAATCGAAAATAGATAAAGGATAGGGACTTAGTTCATATTCAAAAAATATCGGGTAATCTGCTTCATCAGGTTTTGAACGAGTAAATCGACTAAATAAAATTTTGGCATCTATTGGATACTTATTTTTACCTATTGTAATTGAGCCACTGGATGTAGAAATGGGTATCACTTGCAGAGTCGAGTTGAACTTCACGTTTATAAAGTTATAGCTTGATTGAGTTATCGTGTCACCATCTTCAACCTCTTCTGAAGGTAAAATTGAATTTAGTGAAGTAATACCTAAATTCTCAGCATCATAACAATTAACATCAGGCCCACCTGTTATCCCAGTTGCGATTGACATTATAGCCTCGGTAAACGGGAAAGGTGAATGATTTTGAAACCACTCAACTAAAGCTTTCAAATCTTTTTCATCCCTTGCGATAGTACTGTCCCTGAAATCTTTATGGTGTTCACTGAAAACCCCTTTCACTCCACAAAATTCCTGCAAGTCTTCATTTATGTATGCTGCATATGTTTGCGTATTTAGCCAGGAAGCAATGACACTCTCAGTGAATCCGCGTCCATGACAGAATCCAGGAATTGTATGTATGGAGCGCATCAAAGTCTGTTCCATTATCATATCTGCACTAACACCACTAAAGAATTTATCGCTTCTACGAATAGTAAAGTAACCACCTTTTGTGTATTTTTGGTATTCTTCTGCACAACTCATTTTGTTCTCCAATTGCAGCATATCTTGAACGTATAGGTGGGCACTTTTAGCGTAATTAAAGTGTCAACAACTGTGGAAAAAAGGAAGCATTTCAATTATAGTTGACAAATGCAAATCAAAGTCACCAGTTCGCTCAGCTTGAATGAAACTACGCACTAATGACACCATTTTGATGTATAAAATCCATAAAGATGCTGTCTTCCCTCGTTTAGAAAATTCATTCATCTTTTCTGAAATTTTATTCCTCACAACAGCTGTAATCGGGTTTATTTCAAGGTTTTCAAGCACAGTTTTATCAGTTTCTTTTCTTTTAAGCTCTCCATCAACTGGTTCATACATAACAGCTGCTAAAATTTGTTGCCTTTCAGTTGTAGTAAAATTACACTCATTTAAAATCATAATAAGCAAAGCTGATTCTGTATAGTAATTAGCACGTAGACTGCGGCTGTAGTGTTTACCAGATAACATTTTTTCAGTTGATTTTTCTGCATATATGGTTCCCCAAGCTTCTTGTAGGCCGCTACCGTCCATGATTTTTCCGATGCAGCCTAAATAGGACATAATCAAATGAAATCCTCCTAATCGTATAAACACCTTGTCCATTTTTTCAACTGATTGTACATAATTAGACTGTACATCTGCAACAATTTCACGAGCTTTTATGTAAAGTTGTTGGTCAAAAGTAAAAAAAAAGTTTTTTTGTCCATATGTTCTCGCTTATTTTATGCCAAAAATGATTGCTGTATATAACGCACTATCATCTGTAGCCTTTAAATATATGAAAGGCAAAAATTTAATTTTACTTTTTTCGTACAAAGATGAGTTTGCTCGCAATTCCATAAATCCACTCTAACCCGGATGATTGGGAACCTTTAACCAATGACCAGTGATCCATATAACTTTTCCAGTCAAAAAATAGCTCTTATTACTTTGAAGTGGGCGCAACTTTCGGATATCTTCTATAATAATTTGTGATAATCCTCGAACTTCAGGTTTTGTATAGTCATATATTTTTACTTTATATTTAGCAGCGATCTCTGACGCTTTTGGTGGAGGATTTAAGCGTTTGATACTTAAGCTTAAAGCAACGGATGATCCAGGTGTGATAATCATTTCGGCACCTGTATAGTGAAAAGTGTTTTTACCATCCAAAGTATTAACATCATAATCAGCATTATCGTGTATAAATTGTAAGAAACTGTCTTCAGTCGGTTGCAATGTCGGTACTGTTGCCAGAACTGCTGAACCTTCGTAAAGTAATGTTTCATCATATGATGCACAAAACCCAAGCCGATGTAGGATATTTATTAACAATTTAGACGCATGATTGGAGTGAATATACAATGAAAGGCTAAGCTGGAGCACTGATATAAATGAATTTGGCCTAGTTGCACTCATAATAGCATGAGCGATTGAAATTATTTTTTTAGCAGAAGCTTCTTTATCTCTCTTGTGAGGTAAAATAATTTCTTCCAAAAACATTATGAGACTTGTTGGAACAACTTCTTTCACGCTGTCGCTGCTGAAAAATTCGCTTGCTGAACGATAATATTGTAGTTCCTGTTCACTTGCGCGTATGTCTTCACGAATGTATTGAGCAGCTAATTTTAAAACTTCACTCTTTTGATCAGCTTCACTTTGAATTGGTAAATTGCTTTGAAAATAATCCTTTAACATATTATCGCTAAAACCTTTCAAAGTAACAATAGTTTTCAGTGGACCACGTCTAGTAAATACAATATTGTCTCCAAACTTTTTAATTAACATCTCTTTTATATATTGATTGGATGGTATTGGGTTGCCCATGAGTCGTTGAAGATCTTCAAAGCTCCACTGACAATCTTCAGCATTTTCAAGAAAGTCAAATAATTTTTGGAATTGAGCAGAATATTTTGACTCTCCGTCAGGGTTGGTCTTTTTTTCATATTCTCGATCTCTAAAGAATCGTTTAGAGCAGTCGAGATGGTATTTCGCTCCCACTGTAGATAAATCCGCAATATCAATAATACGTGCTAAAACTTTGACCGATTCTTCATCATCTTTCTTACATGCGTTCATTAGGCGTTCTCTCATAGGAGAATTGGGTACCAATTTACATATTTTACGCCTTTTGCTTAATAATTTTTTATTCTCAATTAATTGATCACAAACTAAGCCGCAAATGAAACATAATTTCTTGAAGTCGAAAATATTTGATGTAGAGGCTTCAGAGTTCACGGATGTTTCAGATAGTTTTCTTCTTTTCACTGCTGCAATACTATTTTGATTCAAATATTTGAAATAACAGCTTTTATGTAAAATGAGTTTTTCCGCGTTGAGCCATTCGACATGTTTATCATCTTCGATTTCTTGGCTAATACCAATTAATTTTTGTATTCCCAACTTTTTTACAGTTGATTTTGCTTGGTCCGTTCCATCGAATCCTACACCACATATATTACAATTTTCCTCTTCCATTGTTCAGTTTATTAGCACAATACAAATATAATACACAAAAATTCAATTCTCAAACTATTTAAAGTTTAGTGTTTGTCTATGTATGACGAATACTAGAAAGAATCTATTAAGTTCAGGATAATCGCACCAACCTCAAAATCAATGATTCTTGAGATTATATTAAAACTTTGTATCACTGTATTATTAGATTTTCAGAAACACGTGGGTTAGTTCACTATAGCACAATCAACGATGCAAAGCATGTGAAAATAATATTCTAACTGAACGAAAAGGGCCTTACTGTAATTTGTGCGTTTACCGAAAACCCCTATTCGTATATGCGCGTGCGCGAAAAACCAAATGAACAAGGCTTGCACCTGGCGTCTATTTTATTACCTGACAAGTCTGAGAAAAAATAGCATAAAGGACACAGTGTCTTTTGAAATGAACATAAATTACATTCACATTAGGTATAATTACTTCATGGATCTACCGAGTACCAAATTAGAACTTATAATTCACATTCTACTCGATGACGAATATTACAACGATCATAACTAGTATTAACACAAGATAATGAAGTATTCTATTAAGATAATGAGCCGAAAAAAAAATCAATCAAAGAAGGAAATGTAAAAATAATGAGAAGTAAAACACAGCGAAAATCATTTATAATGTATTACACGTATTTGATTAAATAAATTTAAGTTCTCTACACGATAAGTTATTTTTCCAATTCATAAAATTTGCAATCTTTTGATACCTATATTGTAGGAACGATTTTTTTTTTAATTTGTTAATAAATTTTTTAAAAACAATGACGTAAACTTTTAAAAAAAGTTCTCTACACGATAAGTTATTTTTCCGATTCATAAAATTTGCAATCTTTTGATACCTATATTGTAGAAACGATTTTTTTTTAATATGTTAATAAATTTTTTATAAACAATGACGTAAACTGTTAAAAAAAGTTCTCTACACGATAAGTTATTTTTCCGATTCATAAAATTTACAATCTTTTGATACCTCTATTGTATATACGATTTTTTTTTAATTTGTTAATAAATTTTTTATAAACAATGACGTAAACTTTTAAAAAAAGTTCTCTACACGATAAGTTATTTTTCCGATTCATAAAATTTGCAATCTTTTGATACCTATATTGTAGAAACGATTTTTCTGAAGCTTTGATAATATTATTTATAACAATATGAGAAATGAGAAATGATGAAAAATAGAATTTCAGTCGTTGGAGACGAAAAAAAAAAAAAAAACAAAAAATCGTAATCTGTCCGTAGGTATACGCACGGTCGTAATCCGTTAGAAAAAGACACTACGACTTATGCCTACTTTCTCTCTCTAGCAATTCCCGAAGATATCCGAAGTCCTATTTTTTTTAAGTCCCGTAGCAAGAAATTTTTTAAGTCCTTATATTGAAAATTATAAAGAAAAAATTTCAAAAAATCGACAAAAATTCGTATATACCATTCGATTCAGAATTTCGCGAGATGAATTTCTGTCGTATCAAAAAAAAAATTTTTTTTTTTTTAATTGTTGATAAATTTCAAAAATTTTCAAAACGGGTTTTTTTATGAAAAAAAAAATTTTTATAACTGTCATTACCCGTAATTATTTGGGTAATGGTTCAAACAAAATTATCCATTAGGTCATTTTATTTATTTTTCATTTTTTCTATTTTTTATTTAACAAAAAGTGATTTTTCACTTTTTTTAAATTTAAAATTCGAAAAAATTTTTTTTGAAGTTATCAAATTTTTTTATGGTTGATATATGATTTACTAAGAGAATAAAAAAAAAATTTATTAAAATATCGATTTACTGCCGAGTTACACTCTTTTGTTTATCCGCGCGCGGACGAAATGACGCGCTTTTTCGTTTTTCGCGCTTCAATAATTTTTATCTCAGCAACTATTCGTCGTAGAGACTTCGTTCAAAATTCATTTTGTTCGTTATTAAATCCCAAAAACAATGATACTAGTTTGTCTCGATAACTTCTCAATACTTTTTGATATATTTCATTTTACATCTAATTTTTTTATAAAAAAAAAAAGATCACCCTCCAAATTTATGGTAACTTTTTTCCTTATATTTTTTCTAGTAGTTTAAAAAAAATTTTTCAAAATCGATCACTACCCACTGAAAAAATGATCTTCGACCATTTTTTCGTGCGCATCGACTGGACTATCCAATCACTTATTAGCCCGCTCAATGGGGTTACATTGAGGGGAATAAGGTGGGGTCCTAAAGTGTTCGATTTCGTATTCTTTTAAAAGAGACGTAAATTCTTTACTAACGAACTGGCGTCCGTTGGCAGCCATGACCATACGAACGGTACCGAAACGTAATAGAACGCGTTCTTTTAATGCTTTCACGATGGTGTCGGCTTTGGCTTGCTTCATCGGTTGAATTTCTACCCATTTCGTGAACTTGTCCTGTAGGACTAGTGCGTAACACATCCTGTTTGATGAATGGGGCTTCGGGTTGATTATATCCACCGAGACAATTTCTCATGGACGCGTAGCATACACTGTGACCATTTTTCCCGGGGTTAAGCCCTGATGAGGCTTAAACTCCTGGCACTTCTCACAACTACGAACTTATCTTCCTATATCCTGGTGCATTCGTGGCCAATAGTATGATCTCGCGATCCGGTTTATCGATTTTGTCACCCCTAGGTGACCTGCGGTCGGTTCGTCATGATTTTCGCGCATGAGTTTATCTCGTAATGTCTCGGGCACGCACAGCTTCCATGCGTCATTTCTTGCGGAAAAATTTAGACCGTGGTGCATATGGCGATATAAATTTCCGTTTTTTATACAAAATTCCGGGTAATATTGTGGCCGTGTCTCGACTCCATGTTCAACTCGCACATACCATCCATCTTTCAGTTCCGTACTCGCGACTACTATTGTTTCTTGTATCCCTTGTGATTCTTCCCCGATATGATCCTCGTTGCTTCGAGACAGTGCATCCGCGACTTCATTAAGCTTCTCTTTTCTATAGATTATATTAAAGTCGAATTGTTTGAGATATAAACTTCACCTGGCGACTCTACCGGACGGGCTCTCTATTGTGGCCAGCCATTTTAATGACTGATGTCGGTGATGACGTTAAGTTTATACCCTTCTAAGTATGGGCGCATCTTCTGTATGCCCTACACCATTGCCAAACATTCTTTCTCCGTAACGGTGTAGTTTATCTCACTTTTATTAAGCGAGCGGCTTGCGTATAGTCGGACTACTGAAAGCTTTTCCTTTTCGATCTCAGCACCCGACGAGCTCCCCACTACTTGGACTCCCCCCACCAAAAAATTATAACGTACAGCGCGTGCGTAAAATATAACTGGTATTCCTCCGCAGGCGGCATATTTAAACAATCAAAATGGCTTATAGTGTAATTATTTAAAGACTTATAAAAATAAGCAGCTACATAATTGAATCTTACTGCTCGTATGAGGCACCTGGTCATTTCTCATACGGGCGGCACGGTATGTAGCCTAATTATCTATTGAACTGCAATTATTAATTTCTATAATTAATCACAAGTCCTCGAAGACTCGAGTGACGTAATGATTTGAAGATTTATAAAAAAAAGCAGCTCCATAATTAAATCTTACTGCTCGTATGAGGCACCTGGTTATGTCTCACACGAGCCGCACGGTATGCAGATGATACTGAAGTTAGCAGACGTCTAATAATTTTTGGATTTTTTTTTTAGACGATAAACCAAAAAAAAAAATATTTGAAAAAATTGCACCTGTAGTTTTTAAAATTTTCTACATGTGCATATTTTTATTTTATTTTTAACTTTCCACTAAGAAAATTGTAAATTTTCAAAAATTCGGGAAGTTATTGGTTTCGGTCCGATTTACGAAAATCGAATTTCCATCCGATGTCGACGTTTTGAGGTCCTAGGAAGCTATTCTGAATATTTTCAGAATGATGTCCGAGTGTCTGTATGTATGTATGTATGTGTGTGTATATGTGCATGTTTGTGTGTGACCGGTCTATAACTTTTTAACTAATAAATCGATTTAGATGGTTAAGGCGGCAATCGAAAGAGCTTGTTGGCCATCAACTTTTCTGAAAATTTCAAATCATTTGATCGAGTCGACTCGATGATATTGGTGAATTACGAAAAAATAATTTTTTTTTAAAGTTTTATATTGATTTCTGAGAAACGACTTATCCGATCAACTTCAAAATCTACTCAGCTCTAGAACTCAGTAAAACGCGTCGATTGCCGCCTTAGCCATCTCAATCGGATTATTCGTTCGAGAGTTATCGCGGGAGAAAGAAATGGTAAAAATTGGTTTTCGCGAATATCTTTGAAGCAACTGAACTGAAAAATTCCAAAATCTTATCAGCTCTAGAACTCAATAGAATACGTCAATTGCTGCCACAACCATCGAAATCGGTTAATTCGTTCGTGAGATATCGTGGGAGAAATAAATGCTAAAAAACGGTTTTTTCGAAAACAATAGTATACAAAAGTATTTTCGAGCTCGAAGAGCTTGAAAATGTATCTACAACAATGTTTTCTAGCTCCTTGAGCTCAAGGAGCTCGAAAACAGGGGGAAGTTTTGATGCTCGCCCGCAGGGTAAACCGATAGACAGATTTTTTTCTTTAGTTTTTTTTATAAACTTCCCTGGCTAATCAATGGTTCGGGAGTTATTGCCACTTAAACAATTAAATTGTTAACAGCTATCGTTCACTTCACTTTTTATCAAAATGAACCAGATCCCTAGTGGATTCGAATTACGGTTAATTACCGTAATGTACTGTATCATGAAGAATTCATGTAACATACGGTCATTTGCGGTAAATCATCCCGTTTAAGGCAAGCTTACGGCAAAATAACGACAATTTACCGCAAAATTTGAGGAATTACGGCTCCATTTTAATTTGCAGTAATTCTGTTAAATGCCGTAAATTACGGTGTCTTGCCGTAATCTACTGTAAATTACACTAAACTGCTGCAAGTTTGCAGTAAATTACCGTATTTTGCGATTAAATACGGTACTTTACCGTAATTCGGATCCGGTAGGGATTTCACTGCTATTTGAATCGAAAGTAAAACATCGCAAGCATAAAAAGTCTTTAATAATAATATTAACGGTTAAATTTTTAACAGGCTTTTTTTAAATGTGTCCTTCAATCATAAAATTGTAGATTTCTTAATAAATCGGAAAAATCACTTTGTGGTATAGCAAAAATAGATTTTCTCCGGATTATATTTTATTTTAATTCTAATGTTTAATTCTTTAGCTGGAAGAGACAGAAGAAGACAAACACGGAAAAAGAAGGGACTGAAGTTGATACAGACATATTGCAGTTTCAAGAAGGGCAAGGAATCTATGATACAAAAGTTGCAGAAGAAGAAGAAGAAGAAGAATTAGAAGAAGAAGAAGACGAAGTTGGAGAAAGGGTTGAAGTGATAGAAGAAATAATTGAATTTGAAGACAATGAAGACATTGACATAGCAGATGAAATACAGGAAGTATAGGTAATTTTAATAACAATTCGAGTAGTTTAAGTTCGCTTACAAAATTTATCGACAATCAACTTACAATTTGTGAGTCTGTAGACTTTGTACACGAATCAAGCCAAGTATACTCTAAGCAATCAGAGGAAAGGAGTGGTCAAGAGCCTAGTACTCTTGATGAATCCGAACTTGGTATTCCTATTTCATGTAATGTATATTTGCATAATAGCAATGTAGGGATTAATGGTATTACTAACAATGTTTTGAATACGAGCCAAATATACTCTGAGCAATCAGAGGAAGACAGTATTTTTGATGAGTCTGACTACTATGAATTAGACTCTGACTGTGATGACGCATTTTCTCTGTTGTCAGAAGTATCAAATCATCCAGATCTTGATAGTGTACATGAAAATGAGTATGATATGTCTCCTGAACCTGTGGCATTCAATGAAATTTATAATGATGATATTGAGCCAGAATTTATGGAAGATTCAAGTGAAGCCTACAATAATTCTTCACGGGAAAGTAGTTTTCATAGATTGATTTGCCGTTCCTCGGATAACGGCCAAAATGGCAATCACTCAATTTCTCAAAATAAACGAACCGATTTTTCTTTGGTTATTTCTGGTTGTCGTATTGTCAATGTAGCTTATTTCTTATAGGAGCTGCAAAATTTTGGTGGTCGTAAAAATCATAATTCTAAATGTAGTCGACGTTTAGAGGATGTCGATTTTTTTCAATTTCAAAACATAGGCTTAAATCTATTATGTTATGTGGAATGTCTTGAATGTGGTTTCATTGGTAAAGTATATACAAATCCACCGAAACCTCAGAATGATTTTCATATTAACGATACTGCTGCCATAAGTGTTGTTGGTTCTCCTAGCACTTTTGCATCTTTCCAAACTAATTTAGCAGTATTCAATATACCCTATATTACGCATAAAACCTATCAAGAACATCGGAAAAAAATGATTAAGCCTTTACACGCTGCTCTTAGTCATCAAATGCATTTAAATGCACTAGAAGAAGCAGAAATCGCCGTAAAGAATGGTGACGTTACTGCAGACGGTATTCCCTGTATAAAGATTATTACAGATGGTTTTTATTCAAAGAGAAGTTATCATGGCGGTGAATATGACTCCCTTGGAGCTTCTGTTGCAGTAATTGGTTATGCTACTCAATAAGTTATTGATGTAGAAGTTTTAAATAAGAACTGCACTACCCATGCTCGATATGGAAATTGTGATATGGAGCCACCAAAACATCCGTGCTACATGAATTTCGATCGAAAGAAAAGTTCTTCGAGTACGGAATCTCATGGTACACTCAAATTATTTAATCGTCGTCTTCAATTACATGGACTAATTTACAAAACTATGATTTCCGACGATGACAGTAGCACTTATATAGAAATTCTCAATTCTAACCCGTTTCGTGATTATGGTATCACAGTAGAGAGAATAAAGTGTACCAATCATCTATTTCGAGCAATGGGTCGAAAAATTAGAGAGGCTTCTAAAACTAAAGTTGTAGATACACAAGGTGTCGGTATTATACGACGAAAGATCAATTACAGTGGGCTAAAAATGCGTAAAGTTATAGCCTGTGTTGTCGATCGTTTGAGAAAAGAATTAGACAATAACAGTTTGTCAAAAGATGAATTGGTTCAGATGTTTGAAAAAAATACTAACATAATGAGGAACAATATCCCTATCGTACCTTTTCATGTTTTCGGACATCATGATGAATGTCCTTCTGATTGGACCTGTGATAAATCCAAGTCGGACTATTTACTTAAAATCAAAGAATATGGTTTGTTCACACGAGTTGAAAAAATTATCGCCGACTTGTGCGGAAATGCAAGTCATTTATTGCATCAGCTCACAAGTAATCGGATAGAACAATACCATGCCATTTTAGCAAAATACCTTATTGGTAAAAGAATTGAATTCGGTGGTGCAGATGAACTCCAAGACAGAATTTACATGGAAGCTCTAGACCAAGCGACTTCAGGAAGACCTTTATCGACATTTTATAAATTTTGCGAAAAAGATGTTCCTGAAAGAATTGTAAAATTAGAACATGAAAAAGGCTTGCAAAGAGAAAGTAACAAAAAATATCGCCAAGCTAATAGAAATATAAAAAAACGGAGAGTTATGTCTTATGGTGCAGATAACGATTCCGGTCCTAATGCTGCTCAACCAGATTTATCTGAAACAGATTATAATCTATATCTATTAAAGAAAGAAGAGCATTATACAAAGCTTCGTGATCGTCAAAAGATCCGAAATAGTATTGAAGCTGAAACCAAGCAGGTACTCTTTTCAACATCACATTGTTTTGAACGAGATATGAGTCCTTCTATTTTCTTTGGAAAAATTTGTCGAATGTTAGAAACGACATTATGCGCCCCTGTCATCAATGACGTATGTAATCCAATTACATATGACGATGACACATTAGAGTCTACAGAAACGTGTAGACAAGCATCTCTCCGAAAGCTAGAATCTTTAATTGGTAATGACATTTTACTTTGTGGTATATTTGTTTCTAATGATGAAGAAAGCTTTTATTTGTGTGCCAGACCTGACGGGGTCGTCAATAATAACTCTATTGTCATTCTTGGCTGTATTTCAGAGGGTGAAAAAATGAATGTTGATGAAGCATTAGAAAGTAATCGAAATATGAAAAACATTTTCTCTAAATCAGATCCGAATGTAGTAAACATCAATCATCCAGTGTATTACGTCATTCAAGTACAGCTTCATGTCACTGAAAGAGAATTTCGTTACTTTGCTGCTTATACACCGAATGGCTTGAAAGTAGCTAATTTAATTAGAAAAGATGATAACTTTTGGAATCGGTACACGAAAAATAAGCTGGAAAGATTTTACAATTTTGCTTTAATCGATGAAATTATCGACAGTAGATTAGAACGAAGTATGCCAATTCGTGAAGCTTTATTTTCAATTGAAGCGAAAGCTAAGAAAGCTCAAAAAGAAGCTGATAAATCTACCGCCAAAGCGTCACAGCAGTGCATTAGATCATTCAGTAGATTTTTCGACGAATGGCTACGATGCGGATATTATTAATTACTATCGACAAGTAGTCTTGAATCAATCGATTGAAGAAAATCAAGAAAATATTCTAAGTAGTGGTAGTTATTTAAATGATATTTCCATTTCTCGTTTCCTATTGCTACTTGAGGAAAAAAATTTCACTATTCATTTTCCAATCACTATTCTGAATCCTGTGAAATAATCCACTTCAAATAATGATTTACTCATTATTGGTGGTCATGAAAGTAATCAACAGTGGTATTGTTTACATTTTAATGGTCAAATTGTTGCTATATATGACAGCTTGAATCGCAGTAATTTATCTCAACTGTCAGATGTTGAAATTAATTATTTGCGAGTACAATATTCGCAACAAATTAAATAAAATTTAATTGATTTTAAGACAGTTACTCGGCAACCTGATAGAAGTTCTTGTTGCGTTTATGCAGCTGCATATGCCGCAACAATTACATTAGGCGGTGATCCAACAAAATTTGAATATTCGCAAGATGCAGCAGAAATGCGACAGCATTTGCTTTGCCAAATAATTGAAAGAAATTAATTATTACAATTTCCATGTACTTTGAAAACGTAGAATTCAACTGTAGCAATGCTCTGAAAACAATTTTATACACGGAAATACTGTATTGTGGTCGGAACGATCTGTACAGCTACCACCGCGATCGGAATATTTACTGTCGCGATCGATTTTAGTCCCATCCACGATCCAATTTCTCTCGATACTATACATACTACTACTCTTACTAACCTTCAAATAGCGAAGTGAGAAAGTATCGTAAAAGTCGAAATACTGCATCGTGCTGATCACAACAGTTTTTTTTTCCGTGCACTAAATTACCCTTCAAAATGATTTCCAATGAAGATCCTAAACACGAATTATAGAAGCCTTACTGATGAATCCTTCATATTATGTTTAGGATAAATTATACATATAGTTCTGGTAAAATAATCAATTTTTTTGTTACCTAACATTCTGCACCTTTACAAAGATATATTCTAACGTATGTCCATAAAAAATTAATTTGAAGGTGTACAATTATATGTTTATAACAAACATTAACGGTCTAAGGCAGAAACTGACTAATATTAACATCATTTATAAGATGTAGTTACGTTCGGGACGAAACCGTTTCTTTTTTTCTCACATATAATATTAATTTTCGTAAAGAATATTTGTTAATAAAGATAAAAATATGCTATAATTCCATAATAATTGTGTTTTGTTAATGGATTTTAGATCTCATTTCACTTTCGAAAGGTATATTGGTAAATTAAGATCTTTCGATTCTTCTGAAATGAATCATACCTCACTCTTCAAAAGCACAACAGAAATTTGTCTCAAGTTAAAATAAGATATTTTTTTATAGACAACCTCTTTATATTGAAATATTAAGGTCGATCATTGTAATTTTCTATTGACTATTCAAATAAAATGAGTAAAGTTTTTTTGAACTTTAGAATTTTGTGGTATGTTAATCGATCAGTGGATTAAAATGACCAATACCTTGTTTTTGAGAGTTGAATGCTCTATAACAAATCTGTCTATCGGTTGACCCTGCGGGCCAGCCCCAAAACTTCCCGCTGTTTTCGAGCTCTTCGAGCTCGAAAATACTTTTGTGTGCCATTGTTTTCGAAAAAAACCGATTTTAGCATTTCTTTCGCCCACGATATCTTAGGAACGAATTGACCGATTTTGATGGTTGAGGTGGCAACCGGCGTATTTTATTGAGTTTTAGAGCTGATAAAATTTTGAAATTGTTTGGTTCAGTTGTTTCAAAGATATTCGCAAAAAACCGTTTTTTACCATTTCTTTTGCTCACGATAACTCTCGAACAAATCATCCGATTGAGATTGCTAAGGCGGCAATCGACGCGTTTTATCAAGTTCTAGAGCTGATTAGATTTTGGAGTTGATCGTATAAGTCGTTTCTGAGAAATCAATAAAAAACTAAAAAAAAAAAAATTTTTTTGTCGTAATTCGCAAATTGATCTATCAAGCCGTTTTTTGGGAATGATCGATCAAATTTTTGCTAAATAATTAAAGGAGCAAGTTTTGTTCCTTTAATTGTGTAATTATAATCAAAATTAAAAAATTATTTTTTTTTTTTTACTTTTCTCAAAGTTTTGCATTGGTAACTCAGCAAATGCAAATGACAAAAAAAAATAAAAATTTCCAAAAAATGTAAAAAAAAAATCGAAGAAAAAAGAAAAATTGAAACTTTTTTTTTGCGTTCAATTTTTTTTTTGACATTTTTTGGAAAATTTTTATTTTTTATGTCATTTCGTTGCATTTGCTGAGTTACCAATCTTAAAACAAATTTTATTAATTTTTTTTTTTCTGAGTGTGAGCAATCTGTATTGACAACTTGTAATTTTGACAAGACTTAATTTTTTTGCACAGGCTGCTCGTATGTTTGATTTTAAAGGATTACGTGGAAGAATGATTGATCAAACTTCTACGGAATTGGAGTGGTCAGAGTCTGAAGAAAGTGACTGTGACATTTTCACCGAGTTTTTAGATCATGAGTTCATGTATGAGTCTACAGATGATTCACTGTATTCAAAATATAGTCCAATGAAAGAAACACTTTCTACTAATAATTCTGACTATTATTTAGGAAAAGATAAAATCACAAAATGGTATAAAGTACCGTTAAAAAAACCAGATCGAAAATTTTTGGAAATATTAAAACCATCAACTGGATCTTATAATAATGCTTCTTATACTAACACGATTATTGACTACTGGCTGTTATTCATTGATGATCAGATTTTTGAACTTGTTGTTCACTATACAAATTTATTTATTGCCAAATTACGACTTCTATTTGAACATAAACAAGATTGCAACAACACAAATGTAAGAGAAAATGAAAGTTTTGTAGGTTGATTTGTTCTGATGGGACTGTTAAAATCAAAGGGTGTATGTCAAAGTCCCGGGGCTTCAATATCCCGTGGCTGCAATGTCCCGGGTAAAATATGGCGTCGAAGAGAATTGTAGTAGAGAGCCATCTATAAGTTTAAATAATAACTAAAAAATCTAAAAACTACTTTTCCACGAGGGTAATCATTTTTTTACTGTACTGATGGCGCACCGATCAAAAAAATATCATATATAGGACAAATATGTATCCCTTTGTAAAAATAAAGTTATATTGCGTGAAACGCTTGGTTCTAAAAAATACGAAGGAGATACTCATGGCTACCATCACAACCTCAGCCTAAATAAAAAGGTACCAGGGTAGTTAACCCCAAATACCAGGTCCAAGTGTTTCCCTCCGTAGGATCGGCCTATCAATTGGTAGGCAACCTACCCTTGGCCTCAACAAAATAGTTCAAGGGTATTTATCCCTAAATCTCGGGTCCAAGTGTTTCCCTCCGTAGGATCGGCCTATAAATGGGTAATTAATTAATGTAACGGAGCCGTTAAGCCCACCTTCGTTTGACGGGAGGCCGATACCTCGCCCTCTTGGGCATACTCGCGCTGCGAAATCCCTATTGTATATAATGAATCCACCATATATTATAAATGCGAAATATGAGCATAAGCTCACATTAACTTACCCATTAGGTATGCATTGCATGTGGGTGTCTCACCAACAACCACCATGAGACCGACCTCATTTGGACCCAAACACTCCTCCCATCTCAGGAAATAGAGAGACTCTGGTCGAAGTGGGGCTTGGAATGGATCCCCCATGGTACCAGACTTCAGCTCTGGTCAGCTGCTTGCATAGATTAGTGGTGGGACGCAAGTTCTCCCCATACCCTATGTAAAGGGCCACTCCACTTATCTCTTTCGGGTTCCCAACAAGCAATTATCCGCTTGTTTCGTTCGTCCCCTCTAAGATTTTCTACTTTCCCCAAACCATGTAGCACACTAATTATTCAAGCCAAATTAAAGTTGGGCGGCTTGGGGGGGTAAAATATTCTCAAAGTAAAATATTTTAACACCGGTAAAAAATATCTACACCGGCGGCGGCAATGTTTTCACACCGCTTTCGGTGTTGAAATTTAACACCGCCGATTTTAACTCTTACACCGCTTGGACTTACCCCGGTGATTTTTCACAGTGTAAGATTAGGTAGATATAATTATACGTCCTTATGGAAGTAGGAAACCATAAGGGCTATAAATTTGTTTTTAAATAAAAATATTTTTTTTCACAAAACTTATTTTTTTAAAAATTTTATTGTTTATGAATTTTCAAAAGTGGCCCGTCGTGCTTGTTGTAATTTTTTTTTCAATCTATGGGAATATTATAATAGATTTATTCGAGATATATTAAAAACAACTTGTACCCGGTACTCAAAAGCCACATAAAAATAATTAGCGGCTTAGGGAACGTTCAACTATTACGTAACATTTTAACCCGGGGGGAGGGGTTCGATCAAACGTTATTGTGTGTTATGTTTACTAACGGGGGGGGGGGGTATAAAGATACTGTTACGTAACATTATATCTAAATTTTATTAATATTTATAAAATTGATATTTGAAAATTAAATTTCGCGCTTTTACTATGAAAGTAGTTGGTATAGCCCAACGCCATCATGTGGAAAGCGCTACCAACATATCACCTAATTCGAGCGTTTACACTGAACTGTCTGTTCTAAAGAACAAAGATGATTGGTCGATAAAACTAGATTTCGATCCTTCATGTTTTTTACTGCCACTGCCTTCAGAAGTTTTGAGCATAACCTTATACTTATACTTTGTTGTAAATTGCCCAAAGAACATCTTATTTTTCATATTTATATCGATCAGTCTGAGAGTTGAGGCGTTTTTATGTAATAATATTAATTATCAGTACGATGTCGAAGCGAGGCGATCTATATTCACAATTATTCAATTCTTTTCGAAAATGCTATCCTCTAATTAAACCGGGGGAAGCTCAACGGCAGGACAATGAAGAATGGTCCAAAGCTAAAACTCAGTATAAATCACCTCAATTTGAAGTCTTCATTGAAAGTCTTATAAAAAAATATCTTGAAGAAGCTACAAAAAAAAAATCTAGAAGTATTTTGAATTTTTTTAAGACGGTAAGTATTATTTGCTTGTATCTAGACAGGCTATCCTTCGTATTCATTAATTATCATTCATTGCTATTGTGAAAATTCAATAAACTGTAATAGTCTATTTTGACATTTTTATTAAAAGAAATAATAGTGATTGCAAGTTTTGAAATTAAATTTTTTTCTATTTAGACAACAACTGCTGTTACTGATTATATGAAACCTGCAATAATCAACTCAACCACAGATCAACCTTCATCAAGTGCTCTTGTATTGTCAAGCGATTCTATATCGTCAATAGAAACAACTAATATAAATGAAAAACCAGGAATGACAATTGCAACTGTATCTACAACTTTTTGTGACAATAATAATGATTCAACAAACTGTAAAATTCCTGAAATAACAACAATACAGCAGAAAAAATATGCCACACCATCTCAAGTGCAGTCAAAAGAGAAACTTGCTATTCTCAATAGTGAACTTTATTCTAAAGAGTTAAAAAGAGATTCTGGATTGGCTGAGATAAGTATTCAAAAAGACATCAATAATTTACGTAACGAAATTACAAGTGAACATAAATCTTTAAAAAAGAAAGAAAGTAATGCGAATCGACAAAAAAAATTTAGATCATTACAAAAATTGAAATTAAAGAAAGCCGCTGGAATTCCAGGAGTTGAAGAAGTGTTAAAATTACAAAAAACACCTGGTAGACCAAAAATTGAATGTAACCAATCAGATTTACTTAAAACTATTCTCGATATTGCGACGTTTTCAGGTGGTGCTGATCCTAAATGGCGAACTGAAGTAGTACACTGTGTTCGTACATTGAATGAACTTCATGAGCGACTGCTCGAACTTGGCTTCACTCTCAGTCGTAGTGCAACATACTTACGATTGTTACCAAGAAATAGTACAACTATTGAAGGAAGAAGACATTTAAATACGGTTCCAGTAAAATTAAGTAGAGCACGAGCAGATTCACACAAGAAACATCCTGACGGACAGTTTGCTGCCTCAACAATAAGAAGCTTGGAAGAAATTGCTTCTCTTTTGGGTCCTGGACAAGTAGGATGGATATTTCAAGATGATAAAAATAAAGTCCCATTAGGCCTTCCAGCAGCAAATAAACAAACTCCTTTACTTATGCATATTGAATATCGAGTGACATTACCTGATCATGATTGGGTTGTTGCTTCACGTCATAAACTATCTCCTTCTGTTTATGCAGGGATAAAAATTGAACCTCAAGGTAATTATTCAAATTGCTATATAATTATGTGAACATATTGTTTAATTAATTACCAATTTTTATAATTAATTAAAGGATTAGGTCGCCCAGAAGCCGTAGGATACTCTGGACCAACTTATATTGCTGTTAGAAGTGGGAAGCATTCATCAAGTACAGCAGCATCGCTCAGGGAAGACTTTGACACTCTGATTAATTTGGATATTTTTAAAGACTTTTTAAAAACTTCTGATAATCAAGTAAAGCCAGTATTAATTTTTAGTGTCGATGGAGGGCCAGATGAAAATCCTCGCTATCAAAAAACTATTAATTTTGCTGTGCAGCATTTCAAGAATTATAACTTGGATGCTTTATTTATCGTTACTAACGCACCAGGAAGAAGTGCTTATAATAGAGTGGAGAGAAGAATGGCACCTCTAAGTAAACAGCTATCTGGTCTCATTTTAGAGCATGATCACTTTGGAAGTCATTTAGATGGTAACGGAAAGACTATTGATGAAGATCTCGAACTCCAAAATTTTGAACATGCTGGTCAATTACTCGCTTAAATATGGTCGGAAATGGTCATTGATGGTTACCAGGTTTTTTCGGAGTACAAAAGTAATAAAGCTACATCACAAGTGTCTCCGAAAATCGATCAACACTGGTATAGTACTCACGTTAGGGAATCCCAATATTTTTTACAAATTTGCAAGTGCAATAACTTAGATTGTTTTGGAAAAGTTAGAAGTGATATTGGTTGTTTCTTAAAAGAGCGATTTCTTCCACCTCCATATCCTCTCTTTCAGTCAGATGAAGGTTCTCTTACAATTCCTCCGCCTAATTCAGAACAATCTATCAAATTTGCACCTTTACTCATTCGACTTGCAGCTTCAATGACTCCAAAACATAAATATCAGAAAATGCCTTTTGACTTGTATTGTCCTAGCTTATTGGGAGATATTAACGAACGAATTTGCGATCAGTGCGGTATATATTTTGCAACCAAGTCTTCACTTACGACTCACCATAAAATTCATGGACGCAAACGTCGTACAACTAAAATTAAACCTAAAAAAATTACCGCTCATCGAGAAGATGAGATTTTATGCATACTTGATTCAAAAACTGAGTTTGATGATTTACAATGGTTACCAACTGATGATGTTGATACTCAAGATGTACCTCAAGAAGTAGAGACAGAAACTGTCATAGCAGTAGAATTGATTGAGAATATGGCTGAGTGGTTAACAGGACCATGGTCGGAAGATGTTAGCTCATGATGGGTATATGGTGTATTGGTTCTTTTTAAGTAGAGCATTTAAATATTTCTGTATTTATTGTTGTTGATTTTAAATCTTGATATTTATAATAATAAAAAACACAGAAAAATATTCTTTGGGTATTATACTTCATTGCATCATAATAAAATAATTATTTATTATAGATATTTCTAAACACGTTAATAATGTTACGTAACAAGTTTTGATTGGGGGGGGGGGGGGTAGGTTCCAAATTGTTACGATGAGTTACGGTGGGGTAAAAAAATTGTAAAAAAAACGTTACGTAATACTTGAAAGCTCCCTTAGGTAAACCGTCGTTCCCCGTCTTACCCTACTAGATCTAAAGTTGAATAACAACCCTGATTTAAAAAAAATGATTTAATCCATGCTAAATGTATATCTATATATTAGTTGATTCGAATTGTTTTAAATCATTTCAAATTGTTTTGAATCATTTCAAATCATTTCTCTCAATCAGGGAAGGTCTTGTACATTTCATCTAAAAAATATCCTTACGAATGAAGTCCCACGGTGCAGGATGGCTACCCATGTAACTATTTATAGTTCTGTTGGTCGATTCTGACCCATTATTAGTTCGTCTTAGAACGCCATAAATAGACCATTCAATGGGTGGTCTTTTTACAAGCCATTCGGAAATGAAATAAACAAGAAAACGATGCAAACGTAAAAATAAAGAGCTATTGACGATGCTTCGATAAATGATACCAAAAGTTTTAACAATGTCATCAGGTTTTAAAAATGCCAATGCCATTATCAAATTTATAATGTCCTTTGCTGCTGCGTTCTGTTCTTTGTCATGAGCACTTGTATTTTCATTTTCTTTTTTCAATGCTCCTTTTTTTTGCATTTTTTATTACTGCCTAAAAAGATTTTAAAAAAAAGACAAAGAAATATTATTCTAATTAGTAACGCATCCACTCATAAAACAAAATTTTATCAGGCTTAAAATACACATAATTGGCCTTTCATAAAGATACAAAGAAAAAAAAAATTCTCGACTAAAAGTAAATATTCTTGATTCAAGAAAATTTTTGTGGAAACCTAAATTTTCTCAAATAAAGTAGAAATCTTCTTCGACCAAGACGAATTTTTTCTAACCAAGATAAATTCTCTTGGCTCAAGAAAATCTTGACTTGGTTCCCGAAAACGTTTGTCTTCCAAAATATTTTCTTGACTCAAGATAACTTTTTTTTATGTGTAGGTATAGTTGTATCTACAAGTAAAATCGGTAGATTTTATCAGCTATTGTTTACATATTTTGATATGAGAAATCCAATTTCCATATTTTTTAATTTCCCGCTAAGAAAATTGAAAATTAAAAAAAAAAGGAAGGAAGTCATTAGTTTCGGTCCGATTTTTAAAAACAGTTTTTAACAGATCTTGACGTTTTAAGGTCCTAGAAAGCTAGTCTAACAACACGCTGAAAAAAAAATGCTATATCCATTTTGCAATAGGGAATGATAACTATATGTATGTGATAACAATTATCATGATTTTATGTTAATTATTTGTTTTTCGTATAGTAATCATTACTATTGCTGATAGGAATATTTACCATCTATATAGTAATATTTCTAATATCTAAAAAATTTTTTAATTTTGCCTTCTAAGATAGTAATGATTATCATATCTGATAATAAGCTCGGAGCTCAAGAGCTCAAAAATAGCGGTAAGTTTTAGGACTGGCCCGCAAGGTCAGGCGGTTTTAAGCTTTTTTTCTTATGTGATCGGCCAATTTTTAATTATAATGAATATTTTGAATTCATAAAATTCAATTTACAGCGAAACTATCATTGATAGCGTAAAATTATTAAATAGTTCGTCTTTCTCGTATCAAAATACATAACTAGTGCTTGAATTGTCTTTCGTCTATCTCTATTTTCTCTCCTACCGGTACCAAGGGTAGTTGCACGCGCACCGGAAATAGTCCGAGTGCGCGTGCGCCGAAATTCAAATCTGCGTTGTCTTCACATTTTATGGTATAATAAAATTAAAATTTCTTAAATAGTTGTAATTAAATCATTAATTCACACTATTAGTGAAATAAGTTGTATCAACCATTCATAATAATTTTAAAAAATTTAATTGAATTTTATAAATATACATAAAATTAAAATAATTTTTTTATTAATTCATTGGGCATTTTTTTTTTTAATATAATCACCGGTAATTAAAAAAAAAAAGGTTTAATGAATGAATAAAAAAATTCTATTAATTTCATGTGTTTTTACATAATTCTGTTGTATGTTTTAAAAATATTATGAACGGTAAGTAAAACTTATTTTATTAATTCTATAAATTAAAAATTTAATCTGTTATTAGAGAAATGTTTATTTCATAAAATTATAAATTTAGAAGGCAACACAAATTTGAATTTCGGTGTACGCGTGTTTCAGCGATTTCCATTGTGCGCGTAACTCCTTATTATACCCTTATGATAAAAAATTAATTATTTTTTAATACATAAGATCGCATTAATTAATACATATAGATGAAAGATAATTCAAGCATTAATTTTTTTTGACAGTTTTTGAAAATTATTTGTCTTATGAAATTTGTAAAATAAATTCTCGTGAAATCTTAATTACCAGAATACCATTTGAAATTTCAACTTTCGTAGGTTTAAATTAATTTAAAAATTTGAATTAGACAGGTTATTTAAATCCGTTGTAACACGTAAAAAAATGAACTATATAAATTGAGAACGACAAGTAATGTAATGATAGAGTGGTGATCAATAAATAATATCATTCTAAATAGTAATTTTTTCATTTATGATTAAACTTGAATAATTACAGGATAAGTATGATAATTTATTATCTATGCAAGAAAAAATACTATTTGAACTTTAAAAATTGTAACTGATACTTAGAAAATTTACGAAAGGTATTATAAAATTTTTTATTTGGAATGTTAAAATTCCACATGTTGACATCCGGGTTCCGGGTTATAATTTCAAACACTAATTTTTAAAGTTTATTTTTTTCCGGGTACAACTATGATTATATGAATCAAAATGAATGTATAAATATATATTATTAGTAAAAGCAATTACTTTAGTATTAGTTACCCTGCTTAAAAAATCCGATAGATTCTTATAGCTTTATGTATAGGCCGTATACTTGACTATAGCACTTCTCATAGAACTCTTTAATTCTTACAAGATCTCTATGATAGCCTATTGGATTCTATGAGATTTTCTAAACAGGGTACTATAGTTTGAAATTAATTATTTCCTTACTTGGCAAAAATGAAAATAACAATTTCTTATTTTTATATCCGGTATGATTGATTTGAGAGCACTCTCTTAACATGAACCAGTGAAATTTCACTGATTCTCCAGTGAAATCCACTGGTTGAATCAGTGGACTTCACTGGTTGAACCAGTGAATCGAGCGATCACTGGTTCAACTAGTAAAATTCACTGATTCAACCAGTGGACTATGATGGTCGTTTGGCTTACTGGTTGAACCAGTGATTCGCCGGTGTACTCTATAAGTATAAAGATAATAGGTTAGATTAATTTTATTTTCAAAGTTTATTTGAAAGCAAAGTGAACTAAAAGAGTCTTAATAACAATTATATTTAATGATGAATTATTTAGTAATAAAATAAAGTTTGGAAAATCCAAAAGTGCACGACTCATAATGCTTATTTGATCGTAAACATTAAAATATTCCGAAAGGGTAATGTCGCAGGCAAAATAAAAAAAATAAAAATAAATAAAATTTAAAGGACAAATGTTATTTATTTATATAAAAATGATAAAAAAAATAATTTTATTTAAAATAAAAAAAAAAATAATAATAAATTTCAAACGTAAAAAATTCCGAAATTTTTTCGCCGTACGATCTGTGAAAAATTTTACTTTTTTTTTTCTATTTTTATTTTTCACTTGTTTATTTATTATTTTTATTTATTTATTTATTCGTCTAATCTCAATTTTTTATATTTTTATTTTCGAAGTACCCGCGCCAAATGAATCGGTTAAAAGTATGGCGCAGGCACACTGGGTGATAGTATGAGAAAAAAAATACCACGCATGCGCACTTGTTAAGACGAATGTCCACACATATTTTTTAGGCTAAAATTAAAGAAAATGCGATTTAATTTTTTATTAATTACAATTACATAACACAAAGTTAGATAGCCATTTTCGAAAGCAAATCCTTCTAGGGCAAAACGAGTCATTTAAAAAAAAAATGGAGTTAAATTATGGATTCTTTTTCGAGATATTGTGTTTTCAAGCTACAAAATTTTTTTACTGCTTGACGGGAAAATATTTTAGTTTATTTTAATGATTTTCTCGTTTCTATTGCACTGAATTTGTTTTTGAAAATCGCAGAAATAATCTTTATTACATTGTCTGTAAATTGGTGCATCATGTGAGATGTTTCTGTTCACTAATAAGACGATAATAACAGAAATAGTTGTAGAAAGGAGGCGAATAAAAATTTTCGATCGTAAAGCACTCCCTAATGCTTCGCATTATGAGTCGTGCAAAATAATATTTATCAGGAATTGTAAAAATTGAATATGTTTTCAACATGAACTGTTTGCTGATGAGTTCTGATGGCAGCAGCATTAAAAATATTCTTTAAATTTGGAACTGGAAAAGTTCTCTATAATTGAACAAAAGAAAAAATTTTTTTTTTACATAAGTTCAAGTTTTGTCAGAGAATCATTATCCTTAATAATTGGATTTAAATAATCCAGTAATTGCTGGATATTTAATTTTAAAATGTCATTCATTTTTGAGGTTAGCTCCAAGCTATTGAAATTACTCCAAAGTTATTTATTTTTATACTTTGTAAAAATTGTGTCATATAATTATAATTGTTACATAAAAGTTAGATGAAATATTACATGAAGATAATAAATAAATATTATTTATACTTATTGACACAATGAAAGACTTAAATATACTCATGTACAGAATGCTGCTGTACTCGCGCGCTTACATATTTTTAATTCACTGGTTCAACCAGTGACTAAAAGTTCACTGGTTAAATCAGTGGAATTTCACTGGTTCATTTTAGGAGAGTACAACGCTTGCCAATACACAGGTAGTAGCATTGTTGAATTGAGTATAATATTGATTCCTTGTGGCAAATATTACACACTTGTTTAACAAGGTAAAAAACCCTAAACCCGATCAGTAATGAATTAAGAAAGTTCTTATACGGTTATAACATTTGAAAATCATTGCTAATTCTTTTAAATTATTCTCCAAATCTATTGGTCTTTGAGCGAGTATAGGGCCATATGTTGATCAAGTAATGGTACTTCATAACTTTCAGTCAGCAACTATGGGGATACACTCAATGAGCATATTTTAAAAATTAATAATCATCAATTATCAACATTATTTTTTAATTTAAAATTTGGATCATATATTAAAAACTAAGAAAAAAAGTTATTAGAAAAAAAATTTTTTTCTTTTCATTTACCAATTTATATTAAGTGGTTTAATCTCACTCCAATAAAAGGTGTACGAATAATAGGTCTTTTACCTTATATGAATAAAAATAATTTTTTTCTATTTTTTAATATTTTAGACTTAAATATTTTTTTGATTTCTAGAATTTCACAACATTGGTAATGGCAACGAGTTAAACTGCAATTTATGTTGTGATCAGGACATATCATACATATTATTACCCTGTGGTCACGCGTTCATTGGTAGAAGATGTGGCCTTCAGTTATTAAACGAGTACATAACTCAAAGAGTCAATGAATTGGAATGTTCACGCTGCAGGGCGCCAGTGCAAAATATACATCGTATTTTCATATAAGTCGTAAAAATCACAATTTTTTTTGGAAGCTTAAATATCATAACTCAACTTTTATTAGAACTTAATTATTATTATATCTTGAATATTATATAACAAATATCTAACATTATTATCTAATACATATCTTATTATTATCTAATATACCCATAAATAATTTTTAATGAAAGTGTTTATCCTATCCAAAAATTCCCATAGAATCCAATCACATACGACAAAAACGGCATTGAAACCAATACAGTCTATAGAATTCTATGAGGTTTTTGTCGCAGTTGAGTGGATTCTATAAGAATTTTTGGACAGGGTATATACTGATGTACATCAAGATTAGTTTCGATTAAAATTAGTTTATTTAAATTGATGATATTTAAAATCTATAAACTATTTTTAAACACATAACATTATATTGTTTTTTAACATGTGTTAAAAAAATTATGTGACTGATTTTACGATTATATTATGAAACTTAAATTATTATTGTAACTTAATTATTATTAATGCTTGTGTGATGAATAAAAATACAGCCTAAATCAAATCCAGATGTATTTGTTATTTATAAATTTATAATTAACATATATGTTTATGTTTTATTAGGTCCAATATTTTAAATAATAATTCAAGAATAATTAATTTATTCAGTGATGCCAACTTAGTGGATTTTTCCCTAAATTTAGGTATATTTTAAGAACGTTGGGAATTTTTTAGGGGACACATTTTTTCAGGGAATTTTTAAGGGGTTTTCAATTTATGATTTAATTATTACTTTTTATTCAATAAGCTATCCAGAAATTAACTTTTTATGGAAGGTAGAATTCGTTTTTCAAGTTTATCACTGTCAGAATTCAATGAATACATATAAGTAATCATTTGCTAAGCAAAGAATAAATAGAGGTCAGTGCTAGTGGTACACAATATCTATAGATAATATAGATATGGACCTGTTATACCCTTATGTAGTGGATTTTTTCTTTACTTATATAAACGAATGCTAAACCCGAATTACGCCATTAATTTTTTGATTCAAATTTATTATGTGATATTAAATATATACGAAAATAATAAGATATATTGATATCAAGAAACATGAGCTCTAAATTTAAACAACCCAAAGACAAGAAATATTTTCAAAAGTATTCAAAGCAATGGGAACATGACGAAAAATTAAAAGGTTAATATTTTGTTTATTTTCACGATTTTTTTAATTCTAAATAATTTAATGTCAAATATCTTTTAACTAAATAATAAATGTATTATTAATTGAAATATTATGTGTTTTTATATGAGATTGTATGCATATATTTATTTACGTTCGATATATTTAGCTACATCTTTTGAACATTGAAAGTTGACCTATTTTTAATTGAATATAATTTTTTTGGATAATGTTTTATTCAGATTGGATATCTTCTGATCCTATTGGTGATGTCACAAAAGCTTTTTGTAAATATTGCTGCAGCACTTTTGTAGCTCACAAGAATGATTTATTGAAACACGCTGCATCGAATAAGCATAAGATAGCCGTGGACAAAGATAAGCAAGCAAAACTTTGTCGTCCTTTGGATGTTATTAAACCTCTTACTCCCTCATGTAAGATCGCTGAGCTTCAAATTGCCGCCTTTATCGCTGAACATACGTCAATCAATACCGTACATCATTTGACAGAACTGCTAAAGAAAATTGATCCAAAGTCTGATGTTTTTAATAATATGAAATTGCATCGCACTAAATGTGCAATGCTTATGAAAAATATTTTAGGTCCGTGTATGCTTGAAGACTTAGTAAATGACGTTAAAGAATGTCCATATTCACTTATTATTGACGAAAGTACCGATATATCAACGGAAAAAGTTTTGTGCATTATGATACGGTATTTTTCCAAAAAAAAAAAAAAGATAATTACAACATTTTATCGTCTTGTGAAAATAAGTGATGCTACGGCTAACGGCATTCATTCAGCTTTGACAAAGCAACTAGAGACTGATGGGCTTCCATTAAAGAATTTAGTTGGTATTGGGGTTGATGGTGCAAATGTGAATGTAGGAGTTAACCATTCGATGTTTTTGACAAGGTGATAATTTGTCATTCTGAGTTATGAACCATCTTTATTTTTTACATTCGTAACTGTGAGTTTCTGAAGTTGGTATACTTCTGAAATTTTTACTTTTAACGGTTTGCCTGTGTTTAAATAATTAGTATCTAATTAATTAAAAGGTGCGAGGATGAGAGGATCTGGTGTGTGTGAATTGGCGGGTAGTGAATAAATTTATTCAACACTGAGTTTTCAATAATAACCACTATAAATAATTTATTTACAATATATACAGTAGATGAGATTTAATTATCATGAGATTTTTACTGATTTGATATACGTAATATTTAATTAATAAGACTGAAACTCGCGATCAACACGTGGCCAAGATGGCGACTTGGCGGCAACTATGCCGGTACACGAGGTGAGATTAATTAAATCCAATAAAACACTGAGATTAATTGTGAGAGCAAAAATAATGTAATGAATAATTACTATGAATTATTATAAGCAAAATGCACTGAGTAATTTACTGAGAAAGCCAAGGATTTTAGATTAACAGAAAGATTTCATGAGAGCACGAGGCGTCAGCCATGAGAACTTTAAACTATATATGTGAGAGAGAGCGTTGAAAGAGTGAGTGAGACAGCTCATCCGTCTTATTCATCCCCACTCCAGCGGTCTTCTATACGAGAACGCGACTAGCGGAGCCGCCTATTGTAGATGACTGATCGATAGTATGGTCGATAAGATGTCGACGGTGAGAAATGAATAACTGAGCGCGGGAGATTTGAACATTCTCCCCGCCTTCTCCCACTCGTTGGAGAAGTGAGACAATTTCTGAGAATCTTCCGTGGTCGATGAGACGGGCAATAGCACTAGTTTGCTGATTGGCCTTTTGAGAGTTGTTGATACAGTTTTGAGAGTGACCACTCTGATAAGACCATCGGCACCAGGATGTAGTTGGATGATACGGGCGAGCGGCCATTTTGTTGGGGGATACCGCTCGTCTGAGAACAAGACAAGTGATCCAACAGTGATGTCGTGATGAGAGGTATTCCACTTTGAGATTGATTGATGAGATTGTAAGCATTCTGTAGACCACCGGTCCCAGAAATGCTGCAAGCGTTCTTGTATATGCTGCAGATGAGATAGCCTTGAGGTTGAGATTGCAGTGAGATTAGGTTCCGGAATGGTGTTGATGGCAGCGCCACGGATGAAATGTCCGGGCGTGAGAGCAGTGAGATCGTCCGGATCCTCTGAGAGTGCGCTGAGAGGACGAGAATTGAGAACAGCTTCAACTTGTATGAGAAAAGTTGAGAAGTCTTCGTAGGTGAGAAGTGTATCAGCAATGGTTCGCTGAAGATGATACTTTATTGATTTTACTGCAGCCTCCCATTTTCCTCCCATATGAGGAGCCCCAGGTGGGTTGAATGACCACTGCGTTCCATCATTGGCGAGATGCTGCTGTAGATGAGATGATTCCTTGAGAGCACCGGTGAGAAGTTGCTTGAGAATGAGATCAGCACCCTTGAAGTTTGTCCCACAGTCACTTCGAAGTGTGCGGCAAATTCCCCGTCGACTAGTGAAACGACGGAATGCCTTGAGAAAGCCTTCACTGGAGTAGTCAGTGACAACCTCCAAATGAACGGCTGATCTAAAGAGACAGACAAAGACTTCAGAGACACTGGACTGGCGTAATCGACTCCAGTGTTCTCGAAGACGAGAGATGGTGAGACCCGATGAGATGGAAGTTGACCCATGAGTTGTTGAGATCTGACTCCCCGCATTCGTGCGCAGGTGAGACAGCGATGGATGAAGTTTTTGATTGGAGCTCGTCCACCAATTATCCAACACTTCTTGCGAACATGAGATAAAGTTAGTTGGGTACCTCCGTGCAAAGTGCGTAGATGAGAATCTGAGATGATGAGACGTGAGAGCATACAATCATTGGGAAGGATTGCTGGATGCTTGCTGTCAGAATCCAATGCTGAATTTTGAAGACGTCCACCGACTCTGATTACGCCAGCTTGATCGATGAATGCGGTGAGACGGGTGAAACAGTGAGATTTCTTAAGAGTATTGCCTTGAGATAATGCTGAGATTTCTGATGAGAAATATTCCTGCTGCGTTGATTTAATTCAATGGATGAGAGCTGATTGTAATTCAGCAGGAGTGAGAGGTGAGATGCTGAGTGACGAACCAGGTACTTTTTTGGAACATGAGATTGCTCTGAATACTGTTGCAGTACGCCGTAGTAGAGCTGTGAGTGTAGTCCATGAGTGAATGAGAGGTGATAGTGGCATGAGAGGTGGACTAGTAGAGACATGAGACTTGCAAGGTCTCATTTCTGAGTTTACTTACTCTGTTTCATCTGCTGCTGAAGTGAGAACATGATGAGATGGCCATTGAGAGGGAGGATCAGCTAGCCAGCTGGGTCCTGACCACCATAACTGATGGTTGATGAGCTGAGATGCTGTTAGATCCCTGGATGCACAGTCAGCAGGGTTCTGTTTTCCTGAGATGTATCTCCAGTGTGCATCTGGAGAATGGTGCTGGATCGCTTCAACTCGATTCTTGACGAATTCTTTCCATCTTGTAGGTTCACTGGTAACCCAAGCAAGTGTTGTTGATGAGTCAGTCCATAGGTAAGTTGGAACATGAGATAATTGAAGCGTCGATGAGACATGAGATGCCAGTCTTGAGAGTAATAATGCAGCTGAGAGTTCGAGTCGAGGAATTGTGAGACGTTTGAGTGGTGCGACTTTAGTTTTAGAGCAGATGAGAGAGATAATAGTCTGTTCGCCAGGTTGACAGACTCTAAGATATAATACTGCAGACATTGCAGCTTGAGATGCGTCAGAAAACCCGCGAATCTCGATGCTTGATGAATTTTGGATGAGATTAATCCATCGAGGAATTCTGAGATGAGAGAGTTAAGAAAGTTCATCGCGGAAAGTCTTCCATCGGTGAACTAGCTCTGGTGAGGGTGCATCATCCCAGTCGTCTTTTTGTAGCCAAAGGTCCTGTATCATGATTTTTGCCTTGACAATTACTGGTGAGATTAAACCCAGAGGATCAAATAATTGAGCAGCCTCTGAAGTGATGGTGCGCTTGGTGATGCTGAGAGTCTGAGAAGTCTTGCCAGTAAACGTGAGAACATCTTCTTGACAATTCCATGAGAGACCCAAGATTTTTGAGATGTGGTCTGAGAATGAATGAGAATCTTCTGGACTAAGTGATGATGAGATTTTGCTGAACTGAGGATGATTGCTTTTCCATTTAGCTAGTGAAAAGCAACCTAAGTTGCAAAGTGCCTCGACATTATTTGCAATGTCGTTGAGATCGCTGAGATTGTCGGCACCGCCGCCGATGTCGTCGACGTAGCTGCCTTTTGAAAGGGTTCCACTGCTAGTCGATATTGAGACCCTTCGTCGATGAGAAGTTGTTTGAGAGCTCGGCCAGCAAGATATGGTGCTGGTCGAGTGCCATATGTGACGGTGTCGAGTTGATAAGCCACAGTGAGACCGTTCTCTGTCCAGAGAATGCGCTGATAGTCCCTGTCATCAGGGTGGATGAGAATTTGGCGAATCATCTTAACAATGTCAGTCAAAAAGATGTATCTGTGACTTCTGAGGTACAGAAGTACATCACAGATCTTTGATTGCAAGCTCGGTCCGATATGTAGATGATCATTGAGAGAACTGGCAGATGATGTTTTACTAGAACCATTGAACACGACCCTCAACTTGGTAGTTTCGCTGTCTTCGCGAACAACGCAATGATGAGGTAAATAATATACATGAGATGGTTCAGGCGATGTTGCCGAGACTCGGGTCATGTGTCCGAGTGCTTCATACTCGTTGAGAAAGGCAGTATATTGACCTTGAAGTTCTGGGTCTTGAGAAAGACGCTTCAAGAGACGGTTGAGACAGCGCTGCGCAATATGACGAGATTCACCTCGCTTCTGATATGATGATTTGAATGGTAGACGGACGATGTATCGTCCTGATGTGTCTCGAGAATGAGTTGATAGGAAGTGAGCTTCACACTCGGCTTCCTCGACGGTGAGTGTTTCGTTGCAGGACTCTGGAACTTCTTCAAGTTCCCAGAACTTGGTGAGAGAGTCGTGCAGTTGAGCATTTGAGATGATATGATGATACAGTCTAGGTGAATGATGAGATTGTTCAGAACTGGGCCGAGAATTGTCCAATTTAATTAATGTAACGTGGACCTAAGTCCGCCTCCGCCGTCCGGAGGCCGAGGCCTCGCCCTTTTGGGCATACTCGCGTTGCGTAATTCCATCTTTTCTACACTTTAAGCGGCACTCTCGGCCGGAACCAAGAGTGGACATTTACCGGAGGTATAATCAAAAATCCTCATTACGTGTGGTATCTAACCACAGCCACTACGAGTCCGAGCGCACGTGGGCCCACAGCACTCCTCCCATCTCAAGAAATAAAGAGACTCTGGTCGAAGTGGGGCTTGGAATGGGCCTCCCATAGTACCAATTCTGTATTGGTCGACATACCACTTGGTCAAGAGGGGACGTGGTACTCTTTCCCCTGCCTCCCGAAGGAGACACCCAGTTTTGTTTTCATTCATTCGTCCATTCTTCACACATTCTCACACACATTCTTTTACACATTCTTCACACATTCTTTTACACATTCTTTACTCATTCTCACACTCACCTAACTTCGGACTAACACCCGAGATGCACAGAGTCCTCACAAGTCGTGAGTTCTGTGCACCTATGCCCAGATGCTCTGACAACACCTGGGTGGATGCCAGTTGAACCGCGGTCTAGTACTCCTCTCCTCCTTCCTCTCTGTGTTGGAACTGGCTGCTGAGTTTTTGGTGGAGACAATCTTTGCTGAAACCATTAAAGACTTTAAAGGAATTTGGGGTGAGAAGAACACGCCCGATTTGTGGCCACTTCGCGTCCCACCCTTCTATGCTCTGGAGCACCTCACGCTGAGGCTCGAACTCGGTGCATTTTAGCAGTAAGTGCTGAACGGTATCCTACCCTTTATTGCATTGGGGGCATTTGCGATCCTTTGCGAGTCCGTACTTGAAGAGTCTATCCTTAAAACAGCCATGACCGGTTAGCATCTGGGTAAGCCAGAAGTTAGGGCTGATGTGTTTGCTCACTAGACGTTCAGTAACGTCTGGGAAGAAGTTGAATGTCATACTTCCGTCGTCCGTTGTGGACCACTGTTCTTGCCATCTGCGAATGGTTTCATTTCTGAGGGAGACAAGGCCTTCTTCGTCATCTGGCTGCACGGTCACGGTTCCAAGGGTTGCCTGTTTGCCAGTACGAAGATTGTAACGGGCGCAACGTTCATCAATCACGAGCCGAATGGGCACTGCCCCTGCAACTACACAAAGTCCCTCATACGATGCCGTCTTGTATGAACACGTCATCGTAATCAGGGCTCGACGTTGCAGGGCCCTAAGAGCCTTCCATTCCTCCACTCCACATAGGTCACTCCAGCCTGCTGCCGCATAAGTGACAACGGGCAGGAAGTAGCCCTTGTAGATGGTGGACATAGCCGGAAAGCGCAGTCCCCATTCAGTCCGTGCGAGACGGCGTAAACGACCAAAAGTTTTCTCTAATTTTGCGTGCCTTGTCTTTATGTGTGTGGTTGGTTTGAGGTCCTGGTCGAAGTGTACCCCTAAGTATCTAACGCTCTTTTTGAATGCTATTTTCGTTTTGCCTATTACGATTTTCGGTGGCTTTGAATCATACTTGGGCTTTTTCTGTCTTTTCGCTTCATAGGAGTACGGACCTTTGTCCTTGCGTGGACCGCGTCGGGTGTAATCTCTCTTAAGGAATATCGCTTCGGTCTTTAATAAAACTTTGTTTATTGAAAACCTTAATCTTTTAGTTACGAAATAGTACACTTATCCAAAAAATTAAAGGAACAAGAAAATTTTATAAATTTTTTAGTGATTTTTGGAAGACTGTATTTTCGTAAAAAATGATCGTATCGAAAAAATTAAAAAAGTAAATTGAAGCTTGAAATTTCTAGTTTAAAGATATTCCAGCAAAATATTTTTTTGAGCCACGGTTTTTGCGGAATCATAAGAAAAAGGTCGAGACAAAAGTTTTCTAAATTTTTTGGTTTTGTTTTTTAGGTCTACGGGGCCGGGAAAAATTTTTTCAAAAAAACAAATTCATGGCTCGTTTAGGAAATTTATTCAGCTACAATTTGCTTTTTTTTTTCTTCGTACGACAATTTGCTGCTGAGATATCAGCCGTCAAATGAAAAAGGATCCTTTTGTCTCTGATTATTGACATCTCAGCAAGTAATGGTCACACAGTAATTTGAAGGGCAGTTTAATAAACTTTAATAAATCCCCTACAAGCTCCATTTTTGATTTTTTCAAAAAAAAAATTTTTTTCATCCTTGATATCCATTTGAAAAACCCACAAAAACTGGCCATTTTCTGGTTTTTTAGTCAACTCATCGCTACTCTGCAAATATTGATAAAAAAAATAATGTTGCCAGGTGATTTCACAGCTTAATGTACCCTACAAAACCCTGGGAATTTAGAGATTGATCCATTGAACCGTTTGTCCGGTCCGATTGCTTAAAGTTTTACAAAACAATTGAAGGAACAAGTTTTGTTCCTTAATTTGAGTAATTGTTACCAAAATTACAAAATTAATTTTTTTTTGGATATTCCTTTATTTTTGCGTTAGTTATTCAGTAAATGTAAGGTAAAGAGGAAAAAAAAAAAATTTTTTCCGAAAAACGAAAAAAAAGTAACCCCCCGAATAAAACGTAAAAAAAAAAAAGTGAAAAAATTCTTGTTTGGCTTCGTTTTTTTGAAAAAATTTTTTTTTTCCTCATTACCTTACATTTACTAAATAACTAACGCAAAAATGAAAGAAAATCCAAAAAAAATTGATTTTTTCATTTTGGTAACAATTACTTAAATTAAGGAACAAAACTTATTCCTTTAATTGTTTTGTAAAACTTTGAGCAATCGGACCGGACAAACGGTTCAATGGATCAATCTTTAAATTTCCAGGGTTTTGTAGGGTACATTAAGCTGTAAAATCACCTGGCAACATTATTTTTTTTATCAATATTTGCAGAGTAGCGATGTGTTGAGTCAAGAGCAAACTCGCTACCACCTGAGAACGCCGAGCCTCACCAATAGGTCGGCAGCACTTTCGCTATTTGAACTTACGCGCGAGATCTTGGCCAATGAGGAAAATCCATCATCCAAATCAATTAGTTCCAACAATGAATAAAAGAGTTGCGACATGAAACGCACTCATTGGCTCAAGATCTCAACGAGCTACGTGGATTTTCCCTATTGGCTGAAATCTCGTTAGCGTCGCTTTCTAATTTTCTTATTGGTCTACCGCTCTGACGTCACAAAGAAACCGATGTGTGGGTCTCATATACGACGTTTTCTTCAATTAATTAACAACGTGCTCTTCTAGAGTTTACCTCGTGCTTAAAACCGTTTATTAATTCAAGTTTTCTTTTGTGCTAATTAAATAGTAAACCGCTCAGCTAATTACTCTCAATATTTAGTCAGTGAATTAAGGCTGCTATTTATTGGGAATAAATAAATCGTCCATTCACGCGTAATTAAAATTAAAGTATTTCCGTGAATTTTACCGCTATCAACCACGTGTTGCTTTTATACGTGCGTATTACGTTGTAACGGGGTGAAATTTATGTTTAAATAAAAATTCAAATTTAAATTCAAATTCGACTCGCGCCGAAACGAGAGCGACCTCCTCCTACAACAACAGCCGATAAATGAACAATCCACTTATCGCTGGGGCCACTGCTGTCGAGTTTTGGGGACAGTTTTGTTTTAGTCGATGTTGGCCAACCTGCGAGTGAGGGGTATGAGGCTCGGCGATTGTCGAGAGACGTCCTCTTGGTTTTTGGCATTCATCGAAGACGGACGCATTTCCCGCAACCATACAATTTCATATAAAGTTTCTATACATAACATCCGGTACAAGCTATTCGTACACACGCCAATTGCCAAGAGCATATAAGCCCACTGGTAAGTGGAAGCTTATTCTGGAAAATTATAAATTACTGTGGATTTTTGGAGTGATTATCTTGGAAGTGGATATCGAGGACGGAGGACTTGGTTCTGAGAGGCGAGGATCAACACCATATTGAAGTTTTGGCAGTTTTGGGACTGTGCTGGAGGATAGTGTGAAGTGAGTGGAGTCTTTCTTGTGAAAATTGTTAATAGAGTCATTTAGTATTGTAATAGAGTCATTTAGTATTGTAGTAGAGTCATTTGGTATTGTTCATAGAGTCATTGAATAATATTATAAAATAGAGTCATTGAGAAATATCATAGAGTAGAGTCACTATAAAATATTTTCAAGGTAAAATTTTGTCGAGTCATATTCACCATCCATTTTTTAATTATTGTTCACCGTCATCATAAATTGTTGTAAGACGACCCGTCTTCAATAAATACCAGACTCATTTTCCTCTATAAATTTCTTATTAATTATTTAAACATTTCCCTTATAAGTATAAGTTACAGCAAATCTTCTCTCTCTTAATTTTTAATTCACTGCGTGGTCCAGTCGGGGTTTACCCTCACCTGGAGATCCTGAGCATAGTTACACAGGTTTACAAAACACCTGAAGTTTTGTACATGAGTGGGATACTTATTGCATTGAGACCACGAATAAATTCATGTAATAAGTACACCCATTACAACGTTGCATTCGCTCTCGCGTATTAATTAAGTTGAATTCGCTAATAATATATATTTCTCACAATAATTGTCAGTAAATAATGTAAATAAATAGTTAATTTATTTTCTATAAAAAAGTGTATAATTTTTAGTTGTTAAAATTACCATCACCTACACCAGATCCTCTAGATTAATTCGCTCAATTTACACGATGAGTTGACTAAAAAACCAGAAAATGGCCATTTTTTGTGGGTTTTTAAAATGGATATCAAAGATGAAAAAAAATTTTTTTTTGAAAAAATCAAAAATGGAGCTTGTAGGGAATTTATTAAAGTTTATTAAACTGCCCTTTAGATTACTGTGACCATTACTTGCTGAAATATCAATAATCAAAGACAAAAGGATCTTTTTTCATTTGACGGCTGATATCTTAGCAGCAAATTGTCGTACAGAGAAAAAAAAAAGCAAATTGTGGCTGAATAAATTTTCTAAACGAGCCATGAATTTGTTTTTTTGAAAAAATTTTTCCCGGCCCCGTAGACCTAAAAAACAAAACCAAAAAATTTAGAAAAATTTTGTCTCGACCTTTTTCTTATAATTTCGCAAAAACCGTGGCTCAAAAAAATATTTTGCTGGAATATCTTTAAACTAGAAATTTCAAGCTTCAATTTACTTTTTTAATTTTTTCGATACGATCATTTTTCACGAAAATACAGCCTTCCAAAAATCACTAAAAAATTTATAAAATTTTCTTGTTCCTTTAATTTTTTGGATAAGTGTATATAAAACAGATTTTAGAATATATTCAAAATATGAAAGAAAAAGTTGTTAATTATAGCAATAGTCACGGAATCATCACTTTTTCATGTCTCTTCATGGTTTTGCTAAGAAATCAGTCAATGGTCTTAAGCTCATAGAAAATGTATGGAATTACTTTTTATTAATTTTTTTTTTGTATATGCATCTTGAATGACAAAATTCAAGAAAAAATATTAACAATATGAAAAAAATAGTATTGCACACCTCAAGCGCGTAAGCGCTGGTGTGCTTTATGATCGCTCTAAATTTTTCGACTCATTTACTCACATTAAATTATCTCTAGACTTTTTCGACTACACTAAAATGGGTCAAATTTTATACCAACACAAAGCCAATTTATTAAACAATAATTTCGACCCTATATTAACTCGATTAATTATTCCATTAATTAAATATAAATTATTTTAATCCCAGTGACACGAGTTGTCAATTGTCCTGTATGAAACTTAGTAAACCAAGTAACTCTCGATAGACACAATCAATTGGCCTAACTTTTTTGTTATTATCTTTGTATTTTTTATCACAAGAACCCTATTGAAAATTACTGTCGTACTCCTTTTAGTTTAATTGTAATTAAATAAAATAACAAGACTGACTATTCACGAAAAGTTTAGCGGCCATATTTATTTATACTGTTATTATTACAAAAGTAAATTTTTTTTCATTTTTCCTTCCCATCAACTACTGGCGGCAGCACTAGCGTAAAACAGTAAGATTGAAAAAAAAGAGCGACATCTACAACAAAAATGCGGGATATTTAGAAAAAATTTAAATAAAACGAAAAAAATTAAACTGGAATTAAGAAATAAAAAAATCAAATTAATAATTTAAAGTTGAATATAAAAATTCATGAAAAAAAAAATAAAAGTAATGATCAAAAATAAAATGAGCGATTGAGGTGTGCAATTTCGGATTTTCCAACATTTTATTCTATTAATTTTACTGCTCGTTTATTAGTACACCAAAATAACCCCGTCCCAGTACCAGAACACCCAGTCCTACGAATGTTATTAATGTTATCGATAGACATTAACGGTGAGTTTTATTGACTGGCTAAATCAAGTGCAATATTAATTATCATTGAAACCCTGATATTTAATGCAGTATGTATGATTATTATAAAAACTGTGTTGAATATAAATAAACTCTAATTTAAATCATGAAAAAGAAATTTTGGTGTTTAGTTTTTTTCTAAAATTATTTTTATAGATAATCTCAAATGATTTATTTTGTTTTTATTCTTCAGTTCAAAATATTTATTTTAATTGAATATTTAATCATTATAAATTTTAAATACATTTTACATTTGTTACGTCCAAAATGTGGTGTGTATCGTGATTTCGGACGTAATTTATTATTATTATTATTATTTTTGGCCCTAGTCTTTCGACCAATAGACCGGGATCACACTGAGTGTAATTATCTGGGAGGTGTGTTGAAATAAAAGATGTTTGATGTACAAATTAAATTACTATATATTATAAAATTGAAAAATTCGATGATATGAATACAATAAACTTGATATTATTTTATGAAAGTATTAGGTGGCTAGTCAGCCGACTCTAATTTACAATAAGATTCGTTTTAATAACTAGAGAGGACTATAGAATTTTGAATACAATACAACTTTTACGATATTTCCGTGTGTTGGAAATGTTTTTGATTTTAATACAACATACACTTAAAAATAAGATAGCGATATCCACCATTAAAATGGCCGCTTGGTCGCGTCACCTCGATTCACCCCAACCAGGACGACCTCACACGTATTGTCACCTGAGATTTTTTTTGTCTGAGACGGAATTTCTGAGATAAAATGAGGGGGAGAGATTATTGACAAATAAATCATTAGGGTCCGTTCATAAAATACGTTCGCACTTATGGAGGAGGGCGGGGTCTCACTTACAGTCACGATAGAAAGTCATTCGTTTCATATTCGTATGTATATAAATATTTCTATGTATATATTTCCGTCATAATGGGGGGGGGGTCTATAATGAATGACGCAAATTGATAGGAGGGTTGCAGAAAATTTCATAGCGTGACGAAGTGGGGGAGTCTAAAAAGATACAATTTTGCGTGACATATTTTATGAACGGCTCATTGTTTGCTTCGAGTTTAGATATTTTTTGAAGCAAATCTGCGAGTGCTAACTAACCTCGGTAAAAAGATAATAGGCAATGAGGGCCGTTCCTTGGGTTTAGCTCTTTGTGATGTCGTCAATGTTCCTTAGACAGTTCCTGCATGTAAGTGTTGCTGATTACTGGGACTCGTTCTTTCTTGACGATCCAACTTCTAACAACTAACTCGGGCATGATCCCGATCTATCAATTTTATATTCAAATATGACAGATACATACGTATATTTCCTGATGGCTTGCGTAGCTGTTAGGCAGCTGCATTAGTCGTATTAATTAATTAATTAATTAAAAAAAAAAAAAAAAATATATTGGCTCTTGATTATAATTATAAAATTGTTCTTGAAAAAAACGAAAAAATTAAACACTGAATAACGTGCTGAATATTTTTTCTAACGTTTAATACAAGCGCTATTATGTAAAGCTAATACGAAAAAATCTTAGTGATTGTAGTAATGTTATAAAAGAAAGCCATTTATACCGTACGTGTACGGCGTCTAAAGAAGCCACAAAGTTTCTATCCCCAAAGACTGGATTGTCCATTGAGTAAGTCGCGGGAGGTGGAGATTTTGATTTTTTCATGTTCGTCAAACGGCGTATTAGTGAAACACCTTTTTCTTTTTTTTCTTTTGGCTAAAAAAGGCGATTTTTAATATTATTATTTTGATGGTCAATGAGAAAAAAAAAACTACGATTTTGAACCTTTGCTATTTCGCTGGACTTGGAAGTGGTGGGAGTTGTGGCTGCAGCAGCGGCGGCGGCAACTGAAACATTTGGAGGCGGTGTTACACCACCGGTCACTCTAAGAGTATTGCTTGGACTTCGATTAATGTCGGAGCTTGTAGTCGCCGGTGAGACTACATTTGATGGTGGCGATAGCATTGTTTTACCTGGCGAAGCGTTAATGACAATCATAATTAATCCAAGTGTTGATTTTTATTAATTATAAGATATAAAGAAAAATATTACGTAGTAGCCTTACCAATATTAGATGACATCACTGCACTGTGACTACGGCCAAGTGTATTGGCAGCAGCTTGCTCAGCAAGCCGTGGAGGGGTTTGTCCTTGTCACTGACCGTGCCAAGATGCTGATACAGCTGGCGAAGGACTTACTGCACGTGGTCGTAACTCTGGAGGCGGAAGAGAACGAGGAGTGTACGGCTGTGCTGTTGCACCTTTGTTCTTAGTATAGCTGCTAGTCATTCGTGAATCATTAGTTGCCTGGGCAGTTGTCAGGGTTGCAGTCTGATGTGTCGTCGTTAAAGTAACTCGACTAATTCCCCGTTGACATTTAGCAGGTGTAACATAATTACCCGGAAAAACTCCACACTTCTGTGTTCGATTTGATGTACCCTTTAACCAGCCGTCTTGACAACGTTCAGTCACCATATAAATACCTCCTTTACGTAACTCGAGCTCTTCAGCTTTCTGAGGTTTGTATGGATAGAGAGCAACATAGGCAGCTGGTAAATTTGTCGTAGAATTAGCAATAAGTAAACTTGAAGAGGGTTAAGAGAGGACAAGATCACTGCTGCCACTCCTACGATGACGTAAATTGTGTTCTTGAGTTCCTGTGGTTGAATGGTGAATGTCTCAGTGGTATTTGCAGCATTATTACTACTTCCGCAGAGATTTTGTTCAGTTGCCGGTGGGCTGAAAATTTCAGCGCTGTGTCTGTGATGAGGATGTGGATGGTGTCCAGTATTAACAGCCATGAAACTGTGACGTTTAGCGCTGTGTCTACCACCGACAGCTGGTGGGGAAGTGGCCGGACTACTGGGACTGTTTGGTGCGGTACTAGAGCTGCTTGAGGTCGTTGAACTATTTGGTGTATTTGAAGTAGTGGTTGTGGAGCTGCTGCCCGAGGAAACTGTTGAGCTCGAATCAGACACAGGCAGCACAGCCGCTGGTGCCGTTTGTGGCCGCTGAGGTTGACTGCTGGTCGTCTAGACATTTCTCGTATGGTCTGTTGGTATCAGCGGTGTTGTTTCTTCATTCGTTGGGGTCGGTGGTGCAACTCTCGACGGCCCTGGCTGCACATTTGTCGACAACTTCATCAGTGTTACGTCCTCGTCACCCTTCAACCCTTTATCCAAAAATCTAGAGGCCAAATAATAAAAATTTCATAAGACGACGTTGGGTTGCATCCTACCACAAGCATGGATGTGAATTATCATCCAAGGTCAACATCCAGGCACCACCAGAGTCTTCATGAAAATTTTGTTAACGTTATATTATTATTATATATGGATCAGGTGCCTAATGCCAGGCCAAATATTGATAATATCCGTGATTATTTTATTAATTTTCATTTATGTTAATTTCTTTATTATACGCATGAGTGTATGCAAGTACGCATTTCTTGTATATATATATTGTAGTGATTGGTATCTTAAATTAATGTCACTTATACACTACAATGATAACACACTTATATGAGAAATAATAACACCACAATTAACAGCAGTAAAAGAAAGCAAGAGCAATATATAGTTTATTGAGATACAATGTTTGCTGTTAAACTGTCAATATAAGACTGACTGACTTTAATCGCGCATCTATAAAACAAGAGAAGAAGGCATTTGTTTTCTAGCTATTCAAATATTTAAAAGATCAGTTTCACATTCGTTACAATATATATATATATATATATATATATATATATATATATATATATATATATATATATATATACGTATGTATATAACTGTGTGAATATGAGCTTGAGCGCATATGCCATTATGCATTTATATATTATACATTTCTACGCATACATTTATATACGAATACGTAGCATAAGCTACTATAACATGATTATTGTCGTAGTAATCGAATGAGATCAAACGAGAAGAAGCTCTTCAGGGTTTATTCTCACCTAATACCTTCTGATGAGAACCAACGTCTAAGAGAGTCAATTTCACCCTTAAGAATTTTCTTTTAATATTTATAAACAAGAAATAGGTTGATGTTTAGCACCCTGGACAGTTTTTTTATAAAATTTTTATAAAATTATTGTATCACGTGTGCTATTCATCGAACTTATTGCTTGGTTTTTGCATTAATAATTTAAACAATATTTTCTGCTGACGAGATTAAATTAAATAACTTGATAATCAAAATTTTAATGATTCAAACGAAATTAATTATTTTAAATAATTAATAATTCTTAGAAGAATCAAGTACCGAGATAACCAAAAGTTGCAGTCTAAACAAAAGGCTAAGACTTTATCTTAGCGTTGACTCTCACCACCTCCACGCCACATATAGAAATTAGGGGAGGGGGGGGGAAATTGGGGAATTAGCGAAGAAAACGAAGGAGTTAAGAAAATTAATTAGCAGTCGAGCGACAGAATTTGAAGAGTGAGATCTGCTGATGATCTTGGAAAGAATAATCTATCATTTGAATTAATTATAAAGGTGAAATTTGTGATTTTTCAATCATTCGTTGCAAAATAGAGTCTATCTGGAAAGTTATAAATTAAAAATAGATTTGTGAAATTTGTGACTTTCAAATCCTTTGATTTTCAACATTAAGTTATTTGGAAAAATTATAAAATAATTCTGTGAAATTTGTGATTCTAAAATCAGTTTATTTTTTTTTTATATAAAATTCATACAAAAAAAAAAATTCATAAAATAATTAAATTAAAATAATTTTGTGAGTTGTGATTTTTAAATCTTTCCATTTTTGATAAAATTTATTTGGAAAAATTTATAAAATAATTAAATTAAAATAATTTTGTGGATTGTGATTTTTAAATCTTTTGATCTTTTCTTGATAAAATTTACTTGAAAAAATTTTATAAAATAATTAAATTGAAATAATTTTGTGAGTTGTGATTTTTAAATCTTTTCATTTTCGATCAAATTTATTTGAAAAAAAATTTATAAATTAATTAAATTAAAATAACTTTGCGATTCGTGATTTTTAAAATCTTTAGATTTTTTGGTATAAAATTTATTTGAAAATTTATAATTAAAATAATTTTCAAAAATTTGTCCTCTTTATCATTAGTCATTTCAAAATCGTACAAGGTTTTACACTGTGGAACATGCGGCAGCAAAGGAGTCATTACCTAATAATTAAAAATTGAAAATAATTATTTATTACTTGGAAATAAAATGACGCATAAATAAAATTATATGAGGTCATTACCTGGACATAAGAGAGCGGAAACACGCCATGATTATTTCCACACTCACCAAAATACCAATTATTATCAACTTTCTTTCTTAAAATCACAATATCTCCCTTTTTGAAGCTCAAATCTCTGAAAAAATATTTATAAATAACTAAAAATAAAAAAAAAAAACCTCACAAATATTTAAAAATAAAATAATTACCCCGGGACTTTGGAGATGTAATCATAAATATCCCTGCCGTAGGGTTGATTATGAAGGTGCACCTGCTTAGCGGAAGCATTTGCGTGTCTTTCTGAATCAGCTGCAAGGACAACTGGTGCCATGGTCGTGGTGACAGCGGCGGGCGTTGGTGTCACCTGATGACCGCCAAAAAGTCTCTGCGGTCCTGTTGTTGTTCGAGCATAGGGTTTAGCACTTTTTGGAGTCGCATTTCTCATACTCTCCAGTATCCTCATCAACAAAACATTGGGTGGCAAATCGACCACCGTGGCATCCACCAGCACGCGGCATTCTAGACACCTCAATTCCCGATCCGTGCTGACTATTTCCTCGAGGCATTATTTGCAGAAGGTATGCTGACACGACAGGACTTTACTCGAGGTGTCCAACCTCTCAAGACAAACGGAGCATTCCAGCAGATCATTCAACATGCACTCGTCCATCTTGATAGTTTATTTTTACTTTATTGTCAACACTCTACTATCTACAGTGTCAATTATATCTAAAATTTTATATTTTTTCTATCAGATTATTGAATTTAGTTTGTAACGGGGTGGAATGCCCCACATTACAATTTAAATATAATTTCGACTCGCGCTAAAAGATCCGCCCTCCTTCTTCAACAACTGAAGAAAATACAGTCATTGATGCGCCGGGGTCGCTACGGTCGAGTCCCGACTTTTGGTTTTAGGGGTTGGCCAACCTGAGTGGAGAAGTACGAGGGCCAGAGGCGACGAGCGATCGGTCTCTTGGCTCGCAGCAACCGCCGTGGACGGACGTGCCTTGCTACAACTACCACTAACATCTTGGTTTCCACAAATTTCTAACTACTACTACTACACGTGCTGCTAGTCATCATTAAAATGGGCCAAGAGCATATAAGCCCACGGCTCGTGGAAGCTTATTTCTTTTATTAAGTTAATTTGAGTATATTCAAGCGGTTATTTATATGATATTTATTATGGATTGGATCTGGTTGATGGGAAAGAATTGGAATGGTTTGGTGGACTTGGAAGGAAGGACTGGGTCTGGTTTTGGTCTTGGAGGAAAAGGATCGTTGGAGTGAAGGACTGGTTAAGATTGGAGATTGTTGGAGTAAGTGAACTCGTTTGTTTATTGTCGGATTAACTATTTTATTGTTAATAAATATTTTATTAATTGGGGAGTCGTTATTTGTTAAAGTAGTCAAGTCAAATTTGTTGTTTATAAAATTAGTCGAGTCAGTTTCATCATTCATTTTGGTTATTTTTCATCTTTCATTAATTATCTGTAAAGCGGCTTCGTTACAATAAATACCACTGTTTTATATTTAAAATTGTTATATTAAACTAATTTATCGCAACCTTCCTGACAAGTTTAGGTATAAGAATTTTCTCTTCATATTTTAATACTGTGTGGTCCAGTAAGGGGCTTACCCTCACCTGGAGATACTGAGTTCAGCTAGACAGGTTTGCAAGACACCTGAAGTTTTGCACATGTGTGGGACACTTATTGTATTGAGACCACAAATTCAATTAATATAATAAGTGCACCCGTTACAAGTTATTAAATTTATTGTCTAACGTCATAATTTATTATACTGTTAATTTAAAAAGGTAATTTCGTCATGTGTGATGTCAAGTGATTAGTAATTATCAATATCTATTTATAATTATACTGTTTATAATATATTTATAATACATAATATTAGAACTAGGCACTAGCAGTAAATCTCACTTTATTTAAACACTTTTCTCTAGTTCCTCGAACCTCGTCGCAGTATCACTCTCTCATCACTTTCGCTGCATGGACACGGGGGCGGTCGTTAAACTTAACCAAGAAAAAAAAAACTTATACCCATGGCGCTGTATCTTAAAACCTCCACGAGGCTGTAATTATTTTTCAACTCTTTTCCAATAAATCTCCACCTCCACCCTCAAGTCATCACAGCCGAAACTTTATCATCTTGATGAACCAACGATTTAACTTTTTAGTCTTGGATCCAGATACCGGAGCAGCTAAAAAAAACTACTTGTCTATATTACTGTTAGCAACGACGACCAACGCACTGTCAGCGCGACAACATAAATTGTGGCACGAGCAGTATCATATTTCTCTCATTACACAATTTAATAATAATATTATCATAGTAACAATAGATAATCAATAATCTCCTCCATGTGCTCGATGACATTATCATGCAACTTTAAGAGTGCCCGGGGACTAAAGACTGCCACCTCATCTCATACCCGACCAATTCACAAGCTGGTTCTTCTTCCAATCCCACGACACGAGGAAAATTTTCAACGCGTTGCTTCAGCAACTGTTCAACTACTTCTCCACAGAGCGGAAGAGGGAAAGAATGTTCAAATCTCCCTCGCTTTCTCTCAACTGACGCATCGATCATCGACCTGTAGATCGCATCAGGGTCAATTACGCCCTCCACCGTTGTCAAAGACTTGCTGTGGGATAACCAGGAGGATGCAAAGACGACCAGTACCATCTGTAAGTCGTAATGCCTTTTTGGTCGCCAATTATATTTTATATTGTTATACGTGCATATTTGCTCTCTCTCTTCAACGCGGTTAATTACTCTATTATCTTATTCCCGCTCATAATCAAGAAACACACGCGTCTCGAGTTGATAAAATTCCTTGGACCACTTGTAAATACATATAAAATTATTATAGTTGAAGTAAAAGGGGAAAACTGTATATATTTATGGGGATTTGATTAAATAAACTTGTCAGTTAAACTTTCTCGAGCATATAACTTAATTATCACCAGAGTCCTATAGTTTTAAGTCTATTTCAGCCGCATGTCCGGTCAGGACGAGCAGACCTACTCCTGAGACATCAAGTTTCCCGATCCCAGAACCAGTAACAGTCGATCTAAATTTATGATTAAAATAATTAATAACTAAATTAAATAAATTCGGGAAATATTCATCAACTGTGGTTCGTGGCTACTGGACACGAAGTAGCCAGGGCCCACCGTTATATACGTGTGTAGAGTGTTTGATAAAAAATGTCCGTTAGAAAAACATATAAAGGATTATCTACAAATCAAAAAAATGGACGTTTACGAAAACTCTTAAATATTTAGATAAACAATTCTAATCTCTAGAAAACTCAGATTATTGAGCCTCAATCATTACCCTGAATAAGAAGAGTCATTTAATCCATGCTAAGTGTAAATCTACACATTAGTCGATTAAAATTATTTTTAAATTATTTCAAATTGTTTTGAATCATTTCAAATAATTCTTCTTAATCAGGGTACCAAACTTTGAAGTTAATGACAAGTGTCAATTGGATTACACTAAAAATGATAGGATCAATAATAACAGCGATCATAGTAGTGACAATAATAATCATGGTGATAAACAAGTTAAAGTGAATTTGAAGATTATTGATAGTATTATTATTATTATTATTATTATTATTATTATTTCGTTTTTAGGTAAATGCTCAGGGGGTTATTTATACCCCCTGCTTATTTATATATATATAACCCCAGCATAAAAAACAGGGGGTTATACCATTTAAATATAGTGGAAACCTAAACATGCAAACCTCTCAATAAGACAATTAATAGATAAATTGAGAAAAATATAGATAGCCCGAACTGGAAATCGAACCCTAAGTCACTTAGGGTGCATGCTCCGATTCATATTCATGACTTTTCGTGTCTTGATATCGTGGTCTCTAAGCACTTTTCGGGTCCATTTGAGGACACCAAAAGAGTAGAGAGGTACTGGGACAGCAAGCATGTTTGTTGCGGAGACTTTGTTCTTTCCGGAAAGTTCTGATGACCAAATTTTCCGGAGTCTTCGCCCATACTCGCTGCAGAGAGTCGTTTTAATTTTCAAGACGTCCTGCATAGGACTCCTGTCAATCCTTAGATATTTGTACGACTTTCCGGCGTCAAGATGGTCAATGACGCTCCCATCTACTAACTCGATATCTTTGCGCAAATCAGAGCACTTACCCTTCACCAGATTAACGACCGCGCACTTGTCCAACCCAAAAGCCATGCCGACATCCCATTTATACTCCCCTACGATATTCAAGGCTGTCTGAAGGTGTTCCTCATCAGGAGCATATACCTTTAGATCATCCATGTAGAGTAAGTGGGTGATCGAATATTTCCGATCAGTTGGTGGGCCCACTGAGTATCCACGGGTTCGGCGTAGCGCAACAGATATCGGCAGCAGTGAGATAGAAAACAGCAGAGGGCTCAGGAAATCACTCTGGAAGTCACCTCGTTTGTACTGTACAACTTCGGTCACACGTTTGTCGTTGCCACATGAAATGTGGAACCGTGTTCGCCAAAGTTGCATCGTACGCTAAATGCACCCCACTGTATCGTGATTGACCCCAAGGCATTTGAGCAAGAAGAGAATAAGCTCATAAGATGTTGAGTCAAATGCCTTGCTGTAGTCAATCCAGGCCATTGACAGGTTGCGCTGATAGTAGAGTCCATTCAAATATAGTGGAATCCTAAACATGCAAATAACCTTCTCAATAAGACAATTTATAGATAAATTGAGGAAATATAGATAGTCCGAACTGGGAATTGAACCCAGACCACTTCGGTATCGCGCCGAGGGCTCTACCAGTTGAGCTATCCGGCACTATACTATATTTCGTTCAATTTGATCTATAACTTATTGAGCCACACGTCCATCGTACGGTAATACACCATTTAAATATAGTGGAAACCTAAACATTCAAACCTTATCATTATTATTATTATTATTATTATTATTATTATTATTATTATTATTATTATTATTATTATTATTTGTTGGTGAATTTATGAAAAGATCAGTGTTGGTGAATTTTTGAAATGAAGGGATTACGGCTTTCCTGATCTTGTTAATTGACTTTTTCTTTATTTAATTCATAAGTAACGTTTCGTTAACTTTGTTAACATCTTCAGACCCTTATATTTCTATATAATAAATACAATAAATTTTATAAAAATTTTTTAACAATGTCAATATAGTAATTAAAACAATTTCAAATAAATGTAAATGACAATTATGTTTTCACAATTAGTAATCATTAATATTAATTTTTTTAACTTACAAATAGTGTAGAAGTCAATTATTATTTAGTCTTTATGTAATTTATATTTGCATGTGTTGATTTTAGAGGTTATAATTGTAAATATGTATATATGGCTGTATTTTTTTATTTTCTTTTTCGGAATTTTAATTATGCGACAAGATTTTTTATTCATTTTAATTTGACAATAATTATTTTAATTTATTCTTAAGTATTTGCTTAAAAATTAAATAAATAATGTGAACTTGTCGTGACAACAGCGTTAAATCAACGACAAAACGTGTATGAATAATTGTACATATATATGAATAAATATACGTTCAATTAGGCAGTTGGTCATGTAGCATCACTTAGACGCTAAGTATCATTTCATGTTCACATTATTAATTCAATTTACTGTCGGTAAGGTCGGTTCTTTGTTGATCAACTATGGTTAGTGGTGAATGATGTTTATTTTGATGTTTTTGTAATTAAATTAGTTATCTATGTGAATTATTTATTAATGATGAGTAATTATTGTTAAGATGTTCTGTATCTTTTCTTTTATTTACTATAGTATTTTTGTATCTTTCTAAATATATGCTTTCTAATACTTTTCTTTTACTGTAACTATTTTCATATCCAAGAATTTTGTCTGGAAGACACCTCGTTCATACTGTACAACTTCGGTCACACGTTTGTCGTTGCCACATGATATGTGGAACCGTGTTCGCCAAAGTTGCATCGTACGCTAAATGCATCCCACTGTATCGCGATTGACCCCAAGGCAATTGAGCAAAAAGAGAATGAGCTCATGAGATGTTGAATCAAATGCCTTACGGTAGTCAATCCAGGCCATTGACAGGTTGCGCTGATAGTAGACCGCGTCTTGAATGTTACAACGATCTACTAACAGATTCTCTTTGCAACCTGACAGGCCTCTTTTACTGCCACGCTGTTCGTATATCTGCTGCCATACAGGATCTATCTCCTGCGAAATGCGATTGTTCAAGAATTTTGTGAAAATCTTATAAACCACATTCAAACAGGTGATAGGCCTGTAGTTCTTTGGGTCGGACAAGTCACCTTTCTTAGGGATGAGCACGGTTCGCCCTTCTACAAGCCAGCACGGAATAGGTTCGTTGCCTCTGATAAACGCTGTAAATATCCGGGCCAGATGACTATGGGTAGAAGTAAGTTTCTTCCACCAAAATAAGTTGATGCCATCCGGACCCGGAGCAGCCCAGTTTTTACCTTTATTCAGAGCCAAACAAACCTCTTCCACGCTGACTTCAGGGCTCTCTTCATCAGCATTGTCATTTCGGTGGTGGCGACAAAATTCCCCGAAGTCGTTGAGAGCTGGAGTGTCACGATTCACGTTCGGTTGATCACCATACAACTCGGACCAGAAAGCTTCTACTCGCTCGATAGATGGAGGATCGCCAGAAACAGATGTCTTAGGTGTCAGAAAGCGTGAAGGACTTAACCGAAACAAAGAGTTATCGGTAAGCCGCTTCAGCTTTTTCTCCAGTGACTTCTTAGCAGTCACCAGAGCCCGCAACCTGTTAAGGGAACCTTCTTTGATGTTAAGAAGATTCTCCTTATTCAGTGTGTGATGTTGCAATGCGGCGGACTTTAGACGTAAATGCTTTACGAGCATTCACGTACTCAATCACACACTGAATGCGGGAGACATGTTTCCGGAGATCATCAATCTTCAATGAAAGCTGCCTAATGCGCCCTTTCATCTTAGCCTCAGGAGAAGAAGTATTATTTCTTGCTGGAGGTAAGAGTGAGGAAGCAGCATCATAGACGGCTTGATTGATTGTGAGTAGAGTAGAATCCTCCTGAATCCGAGTCGATAGCTCGTGGTTTTCCGTGTCAAGTTGGTCTTTGGGGTAGTGTGTCTTTTTAGAGACACATACTTGTCGTCTTTCAAAATCATTGTCGGCGTCTTCGGAAGAACGGCGTCCCTCCTGATGTAGCTGTGCTGGAAAAGACAGACGGTGAGATAGCCGTCTGTTATTCAACAGTGATTTTCGTGTTCGCCAGAGATGAGAGGCATGATCACGTAGATGTTGTTGTGAAAAATGGCTATGGTTAGGGTGCATATCGCTCCAGAGAGCATGCATCCTAGCCATATAACCTCTCCGCTCCGGTTCACTGTTATTATAGCACATCAGGAGATCGGCTCGTAATTCCTCCGTCCACCTAAATGCAGTCCGTTGTTCGCCAAGGTCGTCATCATTCGGAATCTCGGTGCTCCGACCAGCTAGTGGGTAGCCCTCATCCGAGAAGGGCCGGTTGTGGGGAGCACTTCTGTGTTCAGGATTATCTTGAACTCAGTTTACTTCACATTGGGGAGTTAACCCAATGCAAAGGTTATTGTGCGCTTTGTAGGCCAGCAGATGGAGGGCCGGCCTACTTTGTCCACGATGCGCCACGGGGTGAACAGAACCCCCGCTGGCCGCACAACATGCACCGTGGGCTTTATTATTATTATTATTGTTATTATTATTATTATTATTATCATTATTATTATCATCATTGTTTTTATGAGTATGATTATGAAAACTCAATTATTGTTATTAATTTTATATAAATGATTATATAATTTTAAATGAATTACTTTCTGATAAATAATAAACAATAAAAACCAATAAAAATTTAAACATTAATTATTATTAAATAACCTCAAAACTATATCTAATTAGAGATAACTTTATTATATCATTGATTCGATATCTTTTAGACATCAGAAGAATGTTATCTTTCTGATACCTTTTCGAAGAGATCGAAAAGATGTCAGTAGGTGTTGCATTAGATATCTTTTTGATATCTTTATGTTATCTTCAAGATGCGTCTTAAAGTTATCAGATCCAAAAAATGTTATCTTCATGAGATCTTCATGATAACTTTTTACCGACCGGGAGGTAAATGTGACGTGATTTGATTTAATTATTAATTAATTTAAAACAAAAATAAGGTGAAAATTTTTTTACCAATAATACATTCGGTTTTTTTTTTTTACAGCGGATATTGATGACAATGACGATGACAATAAAAAAACTTATTTCTTATACTATATTCTTGTTAATAAATATATAATTTAATCAATTGAATATTTAATTGATTTTTTATTCATACGCTATTTTAGCAGTAATTTAAAATTTCAAAATAAAATTATTGCCAAAATGCCATTCCTGGTGGAAATTTTTAGAATTTTCTCTGAAAAACTCAGTTCCAAAGTTTTAAAGACTTATTCAAAGTTCTAAAAAATATTTAGAGTTATTCAGAGAAAAGTCCGAAAAATTTCCACCAAGGATATATATTTGCTGTTATAGGTTATTTTGGCATTAATATTTTAAATTTTGTATTTCGATCAATTTTGTCACTGTAATGATAGGTGCATTCAAAAAAAATTATATTCCAGTGAACACATGACCTTCATATGACGTCATAGACAGGTCATATAGAGATCATACAATTTTTGCATAGATATGACATAAAAATGACTTTATTGATGACTTTGAAATGATGTCATATAGTGTGACATAATTATGACATAGAATAGACCTAAAATATGACTTTTATATCACATCATAATGGTGACTTAAATATTACGTAAATATTATGTCTTATCCAAATTATACTGTGAAGTCATATTAAAGTTATAAATTTATGTATTATTTACGTAAGAAATAAATCATACAATTACATAAATGACAAGTCATATTCTGACGTAAAAGTGATATAATAATACCGTCATATACTTACATAAGAAACGGCTCATATTTTTACGTAAAATTGATGTACGATTGTGATGGTGGGATGGTGTGCAGCCAAACAGACCAGATTTTGTTTTTTTATGTGTTTGTGCAATCGTTGTTCCTTATGACTAGTGTGAATTATTACTACTTATTATTCTACTTATTACTATACTATCACTATTACCATGGTTATTACTATGACTAATTCTTATATATATGGCAATAATTAATTAAAACTAGTATGATTACTACTTTTGAAACTAATACTAAATTCTATAACTATTTCTTATGGTGCTATTCTAATTACTACTATTGTACTTAAATGACTATTTTTTTTATATACTATGACTACTTATTGTTTAGCTAATTTCTACGTTTTTCTTCATACTAACACTATTTCTACAAACAGGATGATTTATTATTATTATTTTATTACTATGGCTGTGTTTATTAATATTAAGATTAATTTAATTGAATGGATGGTAAAATAACGTCTATGCGAGTATACAGAGTGAGTATATGAATGCGCACCCGAGCGAAAATTATTCGAACGAAATTAATTTAACGAAAAATAATATGTGAAATTTGAATCGCTCATTCTTTCATTCTCTATCCATTCGCTCGGTTCACCGTCGCTTGCACGGCTAAGTTCTCGGTATTTAGTGTTTGCTTAAAGTCTCAAACGAATTCTTTTTCTTTCAAATCATTTTTACATTCAATAAAATTATTTTTTTTCTCAATTTCCTTTGATTTTATCACTTTGGACTTAGAGTAATTTTACAAACACAATACTTTCGCTGACAAAAATAGAAGGCGATAGATATTATTCTGTCCACACCTACAGCAGACAGATATAGTAATAAAACCGCGCATAGAAGCCCGTAGAGGCTAACTTAGTCTCCAAAGACGTTGTCAGAGAAGACCATTCCCGGACAATTACAGGAAACTCTCTTTACCAGGCGTCCGACCGGACCAGGTAAGCAAAGTTTCATATTCTCTTGGAGAGTTGAGGGTCCCCATTCTGAGGCCTTCTGCCAAAGGGTGGTAGGTGTTCTGAGTCGAGTAGGTGTTTGTTGAAGACCCTCCGCTTACCCCCTGGGAAGGGAGTTCGTATAGGGCCGACGGGAAAGTCGACCAGACACCCCTGAAGCACCCGGGAGGGGGTAGACCCGCGAAACTAGACCGCGTAATTTTGGGTATATGTGTGTTGTGTGTTACTTGACCGCGTAAATCGTGATAAATTGTTTAAATAATAGTGAACCGCGATAATTTGTTTAAATAATAAATAACCGAGATTATACATTATAAAACCGCGTTTGATTATTTATGTTAATTATTGTAAGAGGTAGTAGAACAGGGTTTGAAGCCAATGTAAATTGCTTAATTAAAATCCTAGTTTCTTTTTGTTTAAACATGTGTTTCTATTTTTGGAAGGTTTTCTTTCTCGTTTAAATAAAAGTTTTTGATTATTGTTTTATTAAAAACTGTCTATATTTCAAAGACCCCTTTTTCAACCCTGGACTCCGACGAGCTAAACCGAGCAAAAAGGGGTAGCTTATAATTTGAATCTTTAATTTGACTAATTATGATTCGAATAATTTATTTTTTTGTTGATTTAATTAGTCATACTTTCTAAATTACTAATTTCTTTAAACCAAATCCTGGTTCGTCTGAATCCTGAGTTTCTGGCGACATTTAGAATTGATTTGACTCTTTCTTTCGTCGTGAATTTTATTTGTTTGCAAAATCAATTAATTAATTGTTCCTCGTATAATTTAATTTAACCCAATTTTACCCGTAACACGATGAACGTCATACTTAAGCATTAACTTCGGGTCATCCTCTTACATACCACTGAGGTAATATTAATGTCATGACCGCATAAAAATAAACGGTATTCTTATGTTATTAAACTGTATTTTGTACTCTCTTTTATACTATTTTATATTATGCATCGATACAATAATCGATAGTGTAATTTCATGTAAAATTTATCAATTTTTATTTTTATTTGTAGTGTCCAAATTTTAGTGACCACAAACTATCTTTGAATGCAAGCATTAAATATACTTTTAACGTTGAAAAGATTAGGATTATCATACATGTATAAATAAAACATATAAACTAATTTCAAAATCAATTGTTATATTGTAATAAAGGTACAGTAACAAAATAATCACTATTACCATATGAAAAATATAAACATTTCGACTTAACAACCTCCGTTGTAATAGTTATCAATTCTGGATTAATACGCTTTTTTGCTCAAAAATATTCAAATCTTCAGAGTCACAGGGTTTTACAAATAGCGAATGAAATTTAGAAAAATGTTCGCCTTGTATTGTTATTTGATCATTGGTAACATTTATGTGATTAATCATTAAAATATGATTATTTCATAATGAACAACAATTTTTTTTTTTTTCGAATTCAAGGTGAAACCATTAAACTCTAAAGAATTAGTTTTACCATTATCTAATTTTTTAATCAGTGGATATGATGGATTTGTTATGTCCAAATAATTTTTTTTATTTTTAATAATTATTTAAAATAATTATTTCTGAGCTCCTCTTTGCAAACCGCGCGAAAACGCAGCGTCAGCTTTTTCACCTTTTTATGCGGCAAAGAATAGTGGAAAGACAACTGCAATAAGTTTAACGAATAAACAATAAACTGTCGTTACTTTCCACCAATGACGATAATTAAAAATTCCCCATCAATTGTCAGAGCAAAGTTTATAAAAAGCCTGAGCACCATGGCTCAGGGCCTTCAGTTCATTTTTAACTTCTTGGTCCGCGTAAACGGCGTCGATAGCCCGTAATCTTATTGCAGAAATCTTCCGACGTGGCAATAAGTAATCGTCGCTGATCTAGGTATCCGGCTGATTAATTTCGTGTAGGATATTATTTTATCAGTTACGGTTTTCCAAAATTCACTTTAAATAAATTGTAAATCGATCTAGGTATCCGGCTGATTAATTTCGTGTAGGATATTAATTTATTCATTTACAAAAATTCAAATCAATTATACCGTAAATCGATCTAGGTATCCGGCTGATTAAGTTCGTGTAGGATATTAATTTATTCATTTACGGTCATTACTAATAAATTAAATTGCCAATTGAGTTAGATACTCGGCTGATAGTCAACTATCGTGTAGAGTATAGTTCTTAATTGCAATTGGAAGATCTCAAAGATCTACCCGGTTCGAGTGAATTGTGACGCAAATCACATGAATTTGTGATCTCACTTTGTGCCGAGTTTCTGCGCATAAACACCCCTTTTGGGTGTGAAAAAGGACGCATTTATAAACAAAATTAATCCTATATTATAAATAAAGTATAAAGTTGTGAAAAACTAGAGTGAACAAGTGACGTTCAGTTAAGACGCTGTAAATTAAAATATAATAAAAGATCAAGTTCATCACTCAAGCCGTTCGATTTTCATTCGAAAGTAGTACATAAGATATCATCCTATCAACCCAGCCGCACCCGTTCTACCAACCTTACAGGAATGCCGAGTGAGCTGTTTAGTTCTGGAGGGATAATAGCTGCCGCACTAGAAGAATTGACATCGAAAGGTAGGTGAAAGAACTATTTTTCTATCATCATAAAATATTTGGGCTTAAACAAGAGCACCAGTCTCTTTGAAGACGTTTGGGTTCTTAATTTTCGAAAAGATCCACTATAAATAATAAATTATAGGAAGATAATTTCTTCCTCGTATTCTTTATTGTTGTCCGCACCCTCCAACCCGCTTGTCCAAAATTACTATCGCTACCAAAGGGAGAAATCCCGGATAAATAATTAAAATTTAAGCGGCGGACATAACAGATTAAAAGTAAGGCCCGATGACATGTACCCGAGAAGGTGCCAGACCAGGGACGATTTCGTGGCCTGAACTATCGAAAACCCAGTCAGGGTACTAGTCAGGGAGAATCTTGTTAGCCTTATTTGGTATACCCTGTCGAGAGCCTGTCAAGTTTGAAAGTATATATCCCGAAAACCATTAACCCGATCGGGCAACTAATCAGGCAAAATGGTATGGGCCCGATTACACTAGCCCGCTAGGGTGCTTGAAGTGGCTAAATATCTGTATCCCTATAGTTTTTTACCCGATCGGGCAACTAATCAGGCAAAATGTTATGAGCCCGATTACACTAGCCCGCTAGAGTGCCCAAAGTGGCTAAATATCTGTATCCCGATGACTTTTTACCCGATCAGGCAAAATGTTATGGGCCTGATTACCCTAACCCGCTAGGGTGCCCGAAGTGGCTAAATATTGAGACAATGTAAATTGTCATCTTCTCCCTCAGCCTTGCATTTCCCATTTTTCCTCGTCTCAATGCCGTCTGAAACCACCTAAAGCCAGAGTCATAGTGCCATGGTCACATGACTAATTATTACCTCAACGCATGACCGTGAGGGGAAGTGGGGAGCGAGCCCAGAAACTCAGCCCTAAGACCCTACGGTGATTGAACTTCACTTCGATCCTGGATCAATTAGCGATAAGACGTATAATTTAGTTTTACTGTCATATACTAGCAATTTATTTGCGACTTTGTTAATACGGATAACTACTTTGTAAATCGGGAAATTAACTTGCGTTATAGTTGTATTACTGGCAATTCTCGTGCGATAAACTTTACTGTCCAAGTTTACTGATTATTATAAACAAAGTTAGTTTAATTAGATATTACTGTACGTTACCGGCGATATAATCACAATATAAAATTATACTATGCCACGCATCTGTCTACATTACATCCAGCTCTTGCACTTTCTTGTAAGTAATTTTTATTATTATAATTGGCAATGAACAATCATTGCACTTGTTAATCATTCACTGTATCTTTTATCTGTTCATCCTATTTATTTCCTATTTTACTGGTAAGCTTATCGAATAGTCTGATAAAATAAATATTAATGGTAATTGTTTCGAAGTGGGGTCAACCACATTTTTGGCTATAAAAAATCGAAAAATCAATATTTTCGAATCGTTTTTTTTTTTTGAAATTGTTTAATTTCTGGGCGGATTTATGAAAAAAAATATGTCGATTTTAAAAAATGAAAATAAAAATATTTTTTATACAATTAAAAGTTCAAAAAAATGTTATGTCACTAGTTTTCCATTGAAATTTAATTAATATTTATGTTTTCGAAGAATGCAGTAATTTTTTTCAACAAGTACATAAAAAAATGAATACATTGAAAAAAAAAAATTTTTCATATCTTATTTTAAGAATTTTTTATTGATTTTTTAAAAATCTCAAAAAATTATAAATTTATAACAATATTAATTTAATATAAAAAAATTGTTAAATTAGTATTTATTTTTTTTTTCATATGGTTCTATTTGGAGGCGGACTTATAAAAAAATGAATAAAGTAAATAAAAAAAGGCTTAATATTTCATTTTAATAATTTTTAATCGATTTTAAAAAATTTTAAAATGTAATTGATATATTTCTGTGGTCGAATATAACCAAGATTTAAAGTATGACAAACATCTTATCAACCGTAGGTATAGTCGTTTCTAATCTTATCGACTGGCGTTAGTTGTATTATTTTGAATTTCAAATTTTTCACTTATATAGAATATATAAATATATATAAATCATAAAGTCCTTTTATTCATTCTTTAAATAAACAATTGTTAATTGCGAATCACAAGTCTTGTAGTGGACTTTTTGAAGAATCCGATTCATAACTATCTTTATAACAAAAAGATATATGAATTCAATATTCGTAAGTATATTATTTGAAATATATTGATATTTATTGAATAATTTATTTCTTTTCAAGGAAAGTTAATGTTTTATGTGTTTATATCATGTTATTTATAGTGTGTGTTATTGTGAGTTCATAATGACCTGCAAAGGTTGTTCCTTAGATTTACGTGAAGCACTCATAGAAGTTGGTGATCGTGTTAGTGCTGTGAAGTTTTTAATGAATCATGATGCAATTAAAAATAAAATTTACTGTGACACTTGTAATAAATTGTGCACTTTAAACGAGACTAAACTGATGTGGCAGTGTCGGCGACAAGTTTCATATTTAGAAAATAAAAAAAAAAAAAAAAAAAAAAAAAGTGTAATTTTAAAAAATCATTGAGAGATGGCTCATGGTTTTTTAATGCCCATTTAACTCCCGAACTTAGCTGTCAATTTATTGTTTTATATCTATTATTAAATCCTCCTCATCAAGAGTTCTTGATGAGAGTATTAAAAATCTCATCAAGAACTTACAGTGATTGGAGTGCATTTATTCGGGAAACATTGGAATATTGGGCAATAAAGAACACGGCTGTAAAAATAGGTGGACGAAATAAAACTGTTGAGATTGACGAAGCTAAGTTTGGGCGAAGATAATATCATCGTGGTCGAATTATTGATGGGCAATGGTTATTCGGAGGCATAGAAAGGGAAACCAAGACATTTTTTATTGAAGCTGTACCGGACAGAACAAGCAAAACGCTTTTGCAAATAATAAAAAAAAAATACGTCCTGGTTCTATAATTATGTCTGATTGTTGGAAAGCCTATAATTGTCTCAATGATGAAGGTATAATTTTCATTCATTTCAATCATCATCTACACTGATAAAAAAATTGACTTGATTCAAGAGAAAAAAATTTTGAACCACGAATAGCATTTTGAAGAAAATGATTTTTTGAATCAAGAGAAAAAAATTATTGAACCAAGGAGTTATTTTTAGTTCGATATTTTCGCTCTTGAATTAAGTCAACTTTTTTATCAGTGTATATACTGAGGAAGCAATTTACTTAAGTTAATTAAGACTTATGTCATACAAATAAATCTATTTATTAAAAAAATCTAAAAAAAAAAAAATAAATATTAAATAATTTTCAAAACGTTTTGTTCAGGACATTGACAAATTTGTACTATAATTACTTAATTGAAATAAATGATTTTAGGATTCAAACATCTCACCTTAAAAAGGGCACAAAACCACTCTGGAAACATACTGGATTTAGAATGTTTACATTCTGACTATGATTCCAGAGTGTTTCCAAAGTGGGTTGAAGGTCGCAAAGGTTTAAAAAACGCTTCTTTATTAATGATTTTCGATTCTGAAATTTTCAAACTTTAGCATAAAACGTATTGTTAGAGCTTGAAAAGCTCGAAAATATATTCACACTCTTGTTTTCGAGCTCCATGAGCTTGAAAACAGCGGGAAGTTGTGGGGGTGGCCCGCAGGGCCAAATCCAGATTTTTTATTTCAATGTCAAGCTATTAAAATCAATTAGAAAACTATTTTTTTTAGAGCTTGACATTAAAAAAAAAATTATTAAAAAACATTGCGGAATTTCGAAACAATTTATTCGTGATAGTTTGCAAGAAATAAAATTACCTACAAAAAAGCTCCTGTGACATTTTGTAGTTAAACTGATACTTTCGCCGAAAAAGTAAAAAGATTTCAAAATTTACTATAAATTTGACTATAAGCTCCAATAATTTTTTAACAGTTTTATTTATAAAAAAATTTTAAGAGATCTTTTTTTTAGAATGTTCAATTTCCTAAAAAAATATTCATTGTGCACACAAATCCGTTGATTGGTTTATGAGCTAGAAAGTTCTAAAAAGAAAATTTTTTTTCCGTGTTGATTAAATGAGAAGAAAAATGGATTAAGGCAAACCTTTATATTATTATTATTAGCCCGGATTAGTACAAAAATTTTAAGTCTCAGGGATACTTTCAATTTTTAGATACCATGAAAAAAAAAATTTTTTTTTAACAGCTTAATATACAGCCTTATGATTCTTTTTAGAGAAACGCTAACTTGTAGCCTTTATTCTTACCTTCTATAAAACTTCCCGCACTGGTCGAAGGGACGGCTTTATAACAATCATGGTCATAATTGATCGGACGTAACTGGTTAACTGTACCAAAAGAAAAAAAAAATATTTTTATCCTATGTTAATATATCCCGACTAGAATTATTCATCAGGACCTAATGAGGTCCTTAATGGGTTAATCTTATTTCAAATAAGGTCCCGATCAGGGTATCCTGACGAGGATCCTGTTATGGATGTAACGCTGAAGACTCATGAGGTCCTTATCGGGATTGCCTTATTAGGACCTTAACAGGATATCCTCATCAAATCCTTATCAGGATTACCTTATTAGTAATTTTTTTTTTTTAAATACCAAATTGCAAAAAAAAATTAAAAGAATTTTAATTCGATCGAGAATGTTATCTATTGTATTGAGAGCAATAATTAGGGGAAGTAAACATGTTTTTTATTGATGAAAAAATCCCGATGACTGCTGGGCTCGAAACTGTGTCCCTCCGATTCGAAGTCCTCGATGCTATCTACTGCGCTGACATACATAAGTGGTCTTGTAAGTGTAAATATAATATTTATTATGATGTCAAAGAATAACTGATGAAGAAGTAAAAAACCCGTGCTGCAGTGATTGACGTGATTTTTATACAATATTCTTTTGTACTTTGTTTAATTTTTAGCCTATAAATAAAATATTTTAAGGGATAAGATTACGTTTTTTTGAATGAGGATATCCTGATGAGGTCCTGACAAAAAACTTGTCCGGTCGACCCGATGGCAAATAATTTTTTATTTAATTAGGATATCCTGATGTGGTCCTGATAAGGAACTCGTCGAGTTGACTCAATGGCAAATAACTTTTATTTGAGTGAGAACATCCTGATGAGGTCCTGACAAGGAACTTGGCATGTTTGCCCTAATAAGGCTAACCTTATATTAACCTGACAAGATCCTTATGGTACTTTAAGCAAATCAGGAAGAAATTCTAGTCGGGTATAGTTGCCAATGCTTGGTCGAGCGACGGCAGTCAGACATCGGCCAACCTACGGCATTTTTTCCATTAACGGCGACTTTGTATGAGACAATGCGATGTATAAATTTAAATTTAGTTAAAATTCATTTTATAAACTACCTGATACGTCATCAATAATCTCGTCAATCTCACGATTCTCAGCACATACTTCAACTTCTAACACTTCTTCACTTACAACGTCGGTGACAAGAGTTGGAGTATTCGTTACTATTGTACAGTTAGTACGAGCTGTAAATGCTGAAATCAATAACAATTATAATGATGTAGTAACAAAAATAAAGTTGCAATATCTCCGTTAAAATAGTTTAGACCTAATTGTATATAATTCATTATAATGAATTATATATGACATATAATATCGACGTTTCGAGGTTCTAGGAAGCTATTGTATGTATTTCCAGAATGATGTCCGAGTGTCTGTATGTATGTATGCATGTGTGTATGTACGCGTGAGTGTGTGTATGTGCTCGAAGAGCTCGAAAATGTATTCACGACAATGTTTTCAAGCTCAACGAGCTCGAAAACAGCGGGAAGTCTTGGGGCTGGCCCGCAGGGTGAATCGACAGATAGACTTTTTTTGAAGAGACATTGATATTAAAATCAAAATAAATAGCAAGTGTTGAGAAATTCGAAAAAACTTGATCAGAAATAATTTATATACGGAGAAAAATGGTGGCTCAAAATCTACTTACTTTCGTTAAGCTGTCGACCAAACTTGAAACAGGAAGTGAAGCATCCAAAAAGTTATGCTCTTATAAAAAAGTTCTATGTCGCATCACAATTATTATAATGCACACTGAATAAAAGATTTGAGCTTACTAAGATTGATTTGAGCCAAAGATATTGTTACGTCCAGACTATTTTCGTTTGTTTATATATTATTTAATCTTATTTTATTTTATTTAAATCTTACATTTTATGTTTTACTTAACGTTTTGGTTGACATTAGGAAACTTGTTCGAACACCTAATCTATATTTTAATATAATATTGGGTGAAAAGGAATTTTAATCCTCACCCAGGGTCAGAGTGGCTGCTGACGCACTTTCTTATCGCCAGCACACTCTAAATAAGACCTAAAGTAAATAAGACATATCTATAATGAGTTTTTGAATGTTTTCCAAATTGAAAAAAACATTTAAAAGCAAATTATGGTGTTTGGACAAGTGAGTAGCTAAACAAACAAGCAAAAAGGTTTCCATTAAGATAATAAAACCATTTAAAATAGAAAGCGACACAAACAAGAAAATTATAAAAGAACAAAATTTAAATACTAAATAATAATAATTCAAATGAAAATTTATCAGTTAACCAAACGTGTAAAACATAAAAAAATAGAAAAAAGGAATATAAAATGACCATAGGCAATAAGAATAATCAATTAATTAATTAAGAGGAAATTAAACCATAAATTATATATTCTACAAAATGATGTAGTTTATAAAAATTATCGTTTATAAATAATATAGTTCATAAGACCCACAGAATGATATAGCTTATGAACATAATGTAGTTTATAAAATTATCATTTATAAATAATATAGGGATATAGTTAACAATAATATGAGATTAACAAAAAGAAAAACGAGAAAAATTAAAAAAATAATTTATCCAATAAGGTCAAAGGGCGGGTTGTGGAGGACCCATGTAGAGGGGGTCCGAAGCAACTACGTCAGTGGGAAAAACAATGTGGAAGGGATAGTGCGGCCCCGAAACAATGGGTTTCCGGAAGGAAGTGGAAAAAGTTGGAATGACACGACAGAGCGTAGGCGTGGAAATTCCCCCAAATTTACGGAATTGGGTCCACCCAAAAAAAATCGCTATATCTAGGCGGATTTTACTTGTACTCGCTCTCTCGTGTCCTGACCAGCCTAGTGTAAAGTTCAACTGTAGAAAAAGAATAAGTGTCGAGCAATATAAAATCGCGAGTGAAAACAGCAGAATAAATAAGTACTACATAAGTAAACCAGCGTACTACATAAAAAAACTCAGGTACGATTTTTTTTAATTAAATACCATTAACTATCGTTTTTTTTCCTTTTGAAAATAAATTAGAGTCGGTTGAGTAACCACCTAATGATCTCTACAAAATTTCTCGACAAAAATATTTTATTCGCATTTAAAAAAATAACTAAACTCAAATCAATTGATAATCCGTTAAAGTACATCGTCTCCGATTTACTTCAAATTGTTCTCTTTTTTAATTTCGCCATACTATTTTAAAAAATCATCTTGCGCTAGTTAAATTACAATTTAATTTGAATTACATAGAACTGCAATTTAGAATCTTAATTACTTTTTACTCTCTAAATTTTAATCAGTTAACCGTTATCTTTGGATTATATTAGAAAGGATATTCGAATTTTGTTTCTTACGATTAAGATTTAATGTTATAAGAAACACAATCTCCAAACCTCAAAATTTTGTAATTAAGTTGGCAATATAATTAAGAATTAATATTTTTAGCATCGTGTTATTAATTTAAAAATAAACCTATCCTCTTTAATATAAGGTCTCTGGGGTTCCCGGTCTATAGGCTTCGGCTTGGGCCAAATACCCATAAAACATTTATTTATGTCAATTTATGACATAACAATATTGTATATTTGGATACTATGTCTGTAATCGCATGTTGCCAAATAAAGATTTAATTGTGAGAAAGATATAATATATTTAAGTAGTTTAATTCCGTAAAATAAGTGATTTATTTGTGGTACAGAAATAAGCTAATGGCTGTAAATAAATATAGGCTTCAAATATATGTATAGTATCGCCAAATGTTAAGTTATTTGTCACAAATTTAATATCTTTACCCCAAATTTATCAATTACTTACGACAAATAAATGATATATTTCCGTCAAATTATAAAATTATTTTAATCAACTGTCATATTTAGTTGTACTAAATATATTTCTTTGTCATTGAGAAATATTTTTAAAAAAGCCACAAACAAATTGGTTTACTTGAGACAAGTACTTTTTTTTCAGTTCATGAAAGTAATTGTTATTAAAGCTTATCGATAAGTTTTTCGCGTGTAGTAAGTATTGTGATACATCATAGTAATTTTGCGTATGAGCATAATAATTTTTAGGACGCTAAAAAATTACAACCATGATATTGACATCGTACCTTCTTTTACTCTTCGAATAATATTTTCTTTCATCGATTCGTTTTCATTTTCTTCATCGCTCACTTCTATTTCATCATCAAACACCTCCTCTTCATTTTCTAATGAATCTTCTAGTTCTTCATCTTCTGACTCTTCTTCCCATTCTGATTCCGTATTTTTTTCTTTACCCGCACTATCGAGAATATTTTTTTCATCTTCACTTTCACCATCTTTCTCAGCCTCATTGTCATTTATTTGGACATTTGCAGTTTCATCAATATCATCTATAATTTAGCGGAGAAGAAAATATTTTTCTTAGTATACTGTATAGTTACAGTATCAATAAGCAATCGTTATCTACTAGATTGTTACTGTAATGATCTACTGTATCGTTCTGACAACAATACGGTAGATAGCTCTGAGACCTATACTGTATCCGTTCTAAGAGCTGAACCATATCGTTCTGAGTCTTATCTGACGTCGCGCACGTGGCGAATGATATGATACGTTTAAAAATATTTACCGCTAATGAATAAAGAAAAATAAATAATTTTGATTGAATCAAATAATTTATTTATCAAGCGTCTGCTAGCAAAAATGATACCCGATACACAAAATAGTCGCGAAAATGGATGTTTAAATAGGTTGGAATGTGGCTTGTGAGGCGACGACTACGAAAAGTCGTATAGGGCTCACAGCTATCTGATAGATAGTTACAGGAACGATACGGTATTGTTACCATAATCATACGTATCGTTGTAGTTACGATTTACGAGTTACTATACTTTAGATGGTTCGAGGAGCAATATTTTTTTTTTCCGTGTATATACACCACGGGTCAAAGTAAGACTTTTCAATATACGTGTTTGTTACGTTCGCCTTCGACTTGGGTAGGCAATTACACACGAGGGTTGAAATTTCTAAATTTTCGTCTTTGGTGTGTTACGTTTTCGCTGCACGATGTTGATGTTGAGCTCAGCTAGTTCTGTAGTATATCTAGGTATTGGGTTCTCGACAGCAAATCAACTCACGGTGACCCGAAATAACTGGTTGGATTTTAGATATAACAATAAGTTTATTCACAATTGATAGTTATAGAATTTAGAAGTTGAAAGTATACACTTAATATACAAATGATGTATGTTCAATAGTCAAACTTACAGAAGGTATGACTTTGGACTTGATAATTTAATAAGCTCTGATATCAAAGATCTGGTGTTCAGAGTCTAAGTGCGTATGAGTCTAAGTCTAAAGTGTCTAAGACTAATGTGTCCGTTCCTGCTCTGAGAGTGAGGGTTTTTATAAGGTATTCTAATCACCAAAAATAGTGGGATCGAAAGTTATTAAGCGGGGTTGAATTGTTGATCAGAGTTCACACTCAGTGGTCATTGAACTCGTCATTGCTTATCAGCGCGAGGCGATTAGGCATGAGACCCATGCGTCGAGCGCGAGAAGGGATTTAATCCTCGGCTGATGTAATTTCTGAGAAAAGTTATTTATTTAAAAGTCAAAGTCCATTTTCATATCATCTGCGTTTGTTACAAATTATTACTAATAGTTTATACAGCTGTGTTTTTAAAATGATTAAATTATCTCTAGTTGAATATACTTGAAGATTATTATGAAAAATATTCTCATACGTGGGATCAAGTACATCCGGTGATAGTTTATTATTTGATTATTGATTTGGAAAATACACGTATGTTAAAGATATTCTTATTTTATACAATTTAAATGATGGAGTAATTTTTATGATATATAATATTCTTACGTTATTATAATTATCTACTTAAGGTACTCTAATTTTTGGTAATTAAGGTGCCTTATTTTGGGAATAGACTTTAGGTCGGTAAAATAATCTAGTGAGCTAAGAACGAGCCCTGCTTGACAGCCAGGATATAACACGCCCCGCCTCGTTGGACGAGCGCCCCGCTCGTTATTTTTTTAAAACATAATGGGTCTTACCGACGTAAGGTCTATTTCCTTACAAATGTATTCTATTTTAACTACATAATGAGTTGATAAACAGATGTCTTTCTTATTTTTTTTCTTTGCTTTATTACATAAATTTTGTTTTATTATTCGTTAATTAGTTTAGCTTAAAATTTTACTTAAAGCTAACTTACAAAATTAATTATTTTTTTATTTAAATCTTTTCTTTTCATGTTTACAGTTGTTTATTGATACATATATATTTGCGATTTTGGTGAAACTGTGAAAATAAGTTTATTGGTACGATTATATATACGATTTCAGTATATTTTTTTTCATGAAACTTTGGGAATAAGTTTATTGATACTATTAGTGGTTTTTTCTAAAGAGAAATACAAATTATTTTTCTATGTACATTTTTGACATAATTATTCGATTTTTTTTCTCATGTATATTATACATACAAATATTTTTGTATAAATTTTTTTTATATTTGAAATTCGTGTGTTAGTTAGAGTCCTCAGTCAAGAATCGTTGGAAAGAAAGAAAGTAGTCTTCAGTATTTTGGAGTGAGCGAACTTCTACGTAAAAAAAAAATGCAAGCGAAATAAGGAATAATTGAAAACCACTCGGACCTCAGAAACAATATGTGGCGCCGTCACGGCGAACAAATATCGATGGCGGTAAAATTAAATACGATTGGTACGAAATAAAAGTCTGCAAGAGCAAATGGATGGCTGCTATTGTGAACCTCAAATTTAATTCCGATAATAAGCCACAACAAACTAGCGCTAGATTTGTACATGAAAAAACCGTAATAAAATTACAACAGCAAAAATTTAATTATTTTAGTACATGTTAAGCCCACAATAAATTCAAATATGTACATTTTATTCAATAACGATTTCATGTCTAGTTACCTGGTACTTTCTATTAAATAAATTGCTATCAAGTAGTTCGTACATGTACATTGAACCGATAGACAGCTCGCGTCTAAGTACCTGGTAATATTTATTGAATAAATTGCTATCAAGTAGTTCGTACATGTACATTGAACCGATAGACAGCTCGGTCTAAGTACCTGGTAATTTTTATTGAATAAATTGCCATCAAGTAGTTCGTACATGTACACTTTCTGCCCTATTATAAAAATTATAATATATTAGTGCAATTATTCAAATTAGGCTATAATTCGCGAATATATATTTCAGATTGGTGAAAACGATTCAAAATAATTTACTTTAATTGGAAGCAGTATGTACTCTGCTTTAAAAATTCGATAGATTCTTATAGTTGTATGTATAGGGCCTATACTTAATTATAGCCCCTCATAGAACTCATTTATTCTCATAAAACCTCTATGAGAATTCATGAGAATATGTTGGATTCAATCCGATTTTTGTTTTAACAGGAATTAGCTTTGGATCATTTTTTTTTTTTTTTTTTTTTTTTAACGAAGTTAAGTCTTTTGAACGTATTTTTTTAAACCAGAAGTTGTTCTTACCGATAAATTGATTGGGATGCGGGTTTTTTTTTCAGTAAATCATTTAAATTTCGATTGTGAGATTCTTCGTTGTTGTCAGTTTTGTCCTCTCTTAAATTATATACTGAATACCCTGAAGGTTTAATTGTTTTTATCCAATATCGCTCGTAATAATCGAATAAACGATCGAATCGCTGTCCGAAATCCAGCCTTACCACTTCTTTCAAGTTCTTGAAAGTTGACATAATCATATTGGGTGGTAACAAAGCCAATGCAATTAGCTGCTTTACAGTCACATAGATTTCGGGGTGTGTCGTGACTTTAATCGTTGATTTATTTATTAACCCTAAGTCCCTTGCGTTTTTGTTGATTGCCTTGAAATAGAAATGAACAAAAATTAGTCTTTATAGCTACGATAAAATGAATCAGCAAGTTATCACTATTACTACTTTTGAAATTTTTGTGCAATAGCAACAATTGGAGCTAATTATTTTATAAAATTATGGAATTAAAAATAAAAAGTTTTTAATTATTTACTTGAGCATAGTGGAAATAGCAGTGATTGGCATCAATATCTGGAAATGCAGTTTCCACAGCATTATGCATACCAATTTCGAAATCGGACATGTAGGTCTTAGGGTTGAAAGATGAAAATTTTTCTTTCATGAAATTAAAAACTCTTAAATAACACTCCTCACCCTTATTCGTCATAATGGACCAAAAGATCGGTACAGCCTAAAAAAATTATACAGATGGTTATATATTTATTATGAAATATAATATCGAGAGTCATTCGTATATGTCAACTTCATTTATAGACAGCTCTTGTCAAATTACTTGGTAATTTCTATTGAATAAATTGCTATCAAGTAGTTCGTACATGTACATTGAACCGATAGACAGCTCGCATCAAAATACCTGGTAATTTTTATTGAATAAATTGCTATTTTCAGTTCGCACATGTACACTATTTAAAAGCCAGCACTTGTTCAATTACCTAGTAATTCCTATCAGTAAATAGCTATTTTTAGTTTGCACATGTACATTGTTCAAATGTCAGCTCTTGGCTATTTACCTGGTAATATTTATTGAATAAATTACTGTCAATAAGTTCGTACATGTACACTATTCAAAAGTCTGCTCTTGTTCGAGTACCTGGTAATTTATATTGAATAAATTGCTATTAATTAGATCGTACATGTACATTTATTCAATAGACAGCCCGTGGCTATTTACCTGGTAATTTCTATTGAATAAATTTCTATTAATTAGTTTGTACATGTTCATTCATTCAATAGACAGCTGTTGTTTAATTACCTAGTAATACTTATTGAATAAATAGCCTACAATGAGTTCATTGAAAGTAAGTAGTGTTACATTCTGGCTTATCTATTGATCATACAGAATATTTTTAATTTGACCAGGTTGACGTCGTTAGGGTGTCAATAGACCCTAGGTGCGTCAGCTGTAGACTTTCTCTTATTTTATGCAAAAAGTTCAATGACTTACCATGGTGGAGATTATGGACCCATAAGTCTTGAAGTAGGCCTCTGAGTAGTACCCGTAACGAGGGTCGTGAAAAGGGATGCTCCCACTGGGTGGATGGACGGATGGAACGTCCACTGGATCCAACTGCCAACCCTCACTGATACCAGTCCAGAAGACTGGGTTTGCCCGTGAATCCTCCTCTGCACAGGAAGAGCTTTGAAGGCTCGGTTCCTCCGTAAGGACGAGCGACTCCAGCTGTTGGACCACACCACCAGAGCTTGACAGCTCAACAACACAAGAGCTCGATGGCTCTACGACACAAGAGCTCGACGGCTCAACAACACAAGAGCTCGACAACTCACGAACCTCACTTAACGCGATACCCGAATTTGGAATAACTAACGTCACTGGGTCGAGAAGAACTTCCTCGGCAACAATTTCTAGGCGGCGGCGTTGGTGAACTGAACGACCGAGATCCTCATGGATCGTACGAAGAACCCGACGTAATTGGGCCTTTTTACCTGCCCTTCGGCTTCTCGGCATGAATTTTGGAAGTCAGGAGGGAAGTGCTTGGGCTGCCAGTGTCGGCGCCCAAAGCAGGTGAGAATATTAGGCTGCCGAGGACGGCACCCAGTATGAGGTGTGTATTAATATTAGGCTGCCAGTGGCGGCGCCCAAAGTTAAAAAGGAAAATGTATTTTGAAGAAATACGGATAGATATATATATATATTTTGCCTTAAAGTCCGAGTGACAGGATCAAGCCAGCGGATTTGTATAGAGTTCTTAGCTCTACTAGATCTTGTGATCGACTGACTTGATTCTGTCGCTCCTTGGTATAATACATTATCAAAACTGTTAACGTTTCATCTCAGGTTTCCTATGAGAGAATCGTCGTGGCCCGGGTCTCATGCATCGTCATCTGTTTAGACTATCCGCGAGCCACGGCGACTCTCTTATCGCAAGAGATTTCCGTTACAATGTTGGCGGTGAATAAAAATAATATCGCCAACAAAGTAACGATTTATTAATTTATTAATTAATTATGATTATAAGAAGTGTCGAACCGTTTATTCGCCCACTGTGGCGAATAAATAATTCGAGTCTTCAAAAAAAAATTTCTAAAAATTTTTATTTAAATTTAATTAAAGCCAGAACGTAACAGTAGCATTAACTACTGATAGTTTTAATTAGGAATGAAGCTTAAAATAAATTCGTACATGTACATTTGATTCGACAGGCAGTTATAGCTTAAGTATCTGATAATACTATTAAAACTTTATGATTTTTCTATAATCCCATATACATTTCTGTAACACAAAATGTTATAATACTTACAGCACTTTTACTTTGGCACTGTCCTTCAACTTTGGCCATGATCGTTAGTAATTTAAATTATTTTTCTGAAAGTGTGGTACAGCTTTATATGTTGCGTCAATAAATATATTCTCAACAGAATCACTGATTTCTGTTAGATAATCAGCATCAAATAGATAAAGATTTTAAGCATCCTTGTGCGTGTTGTTAGTAATGAAAGTAAATTTTTCATAACTGGCAGAAATCTTTCACCGGTTATCTCTCCCATATGACAATTCACTTTCATTTATGTCCAACATTAAAGACTGTGCAAAAGCTTCGATGTCATTCGGTTTATCACAATAAATACTAGTCGCTAAAGGCTGCTCAATTTTTTTGGGTTTTTGAATAGACCTTCTACACTTCTGAAATGGATTTCTAGATGCTGCATCTGGATCTCTGAAATATTGTTATGGCAATATTAAACAATCATCTTCAATTTATATGTATAATTCTAAAAAATATGATATTACAGAAAATGATATTGAGAATTATAATTTAAGTATAGAAAAAAAAAATTAAAGATACTTACTGGATTTCCGAAGTAATATAGATCCGTTTTGTTGATAAACCGAAGTTTTTGCTGGCATTTTTTAGATTTTTACGAAAATCTTTATCGTCTTTCAAATAAGGATCTGCGTCATGGTTGTGTTTGTTGTTAGTTGTGCTTGGGATGAATTCACCATCCACGAATTTTCCCGATGCCGTACATTTCGACGAAGGGTCACCATTTTTAGGCACAACATATTTTATGCATCGAACATATCTAGAACAATAAATGGATACCCTTTTAGGAAATTCATGTGGGATTGCATGGGAACCTATAGAAATCCATATAAATAATATGGATTTATGTAAGAATCCATAAGAATTAATATAGGAATGTATGAATTCCCTTGCAGATTTGAATCACGGTGGAAACACCGTGGAAGTGTAAACACCGTGGATCCACCGTGGTTACACGGTGGGTTTGTTCCATTTCACCACCGTGGTTCCACGGTGTATCCACCGCGTAATCACAGTGGAAACACCGTGTATACACAGTGGTAAAGCCACCGTGGAATCACGGTGAATACACCGCGTAATCGCAGTGGTAAAATGGAACAAACCCACCGTGTTTCCACCGTGATTCAAATTTGCGAGGGATTTACTAAGAATCCATGTAGGAAACGATGGGTATCTGGATTCTTATATGGGATATCCACTTTGGAACTTGTATATTCTATTGGCAGGATATTTTTTAATAAAAAACTAATTAATTGATGCTCTTTATATCAGTATTTGTAATAAATTAAGTTATTAATTAACTCAAGAAGTATTACATCTGTATAGAAATTACAAATAATTTAGGTGAAACACCAAATTAGGAACCGTACAAAGGAAATCATCGTATAAATTCACCTGGGAATCAATACTATATTTTTATATGGATTTGGCATGGTGTGAATTTCCATAGGAATCTTTGTACGAATCTACATCGGGATCTATCCTGGATTCCTATAGAAAATCACATAGGAATCCATCCGAAAACGCCATGTAGGAACCCGCATAGGCTGGATTCCCATATGGATTTTTTTGCCAGGGTAAGAATATACTATTAATTTAAACATGTATATTTCTTTCAGGCAATCAGTACCGGGAATTATTTGAAAATGTTGATAGAATATAAAGCTAGCGCTACATCTGTACATGTACATGTAGTATAAAAGACAATAATTTTTCGACTATCTAATAATTTTATTTTGATATAAAGCCTGTAAATAATTTGTTTATGTGCATTGAGTTTTAGAGAAAATCATTTTAAAATTATCCCATTACCTCAATTAGATATAAAGCTATCAATTATATTGTACATATACATCTAATCAAAGAAATCCTCGATCCAGCAATTGTTTTATGATTTCCATTAGATATAAAAATTGTACGAAGTTCGTATATGTGCATTCAATCCGAAATATTACAACTGAAATTATCTCATTATTGTAATTACATATAAAGCCTGCCATTAATTCGTGCATGTACGGTTTATAATACGGATAAAATGTTTAATTAGGGATTAGACCTTCAATTGATTTACACATATACAGTTCTGCAAAAAACAGCGATCTACCCATAGTTTATATTTTTTTTAATTAAATATGAGGCTTACAATATAGTCGTACATGTACGGTTCTGCAAAACACAGTGACCTACTCATCATTTGATTTTCTTATAATGAAGTACGAGTCGGCAATTATTTTATTATTTGATTATTTTCATTGAATACGAAATCGATAATCAATTGTTCAATGTCCATTATGCTTATAGAATTTGTGATACTAATTGTCCGAAAATGTGAATAAACCAGATTTTGTAGTTATATCGGAAACGAGATCATATAGTCAAAAAAATATACGACACTAAGTATCCGATGATTTCAATAAGATTGAAAATCTGCAACAATTCCGTACATGAACGGACGTGTAAATGCTTTTGTTAAATTAATGCCTGTACATGTATTTAACATCTTAAGTAAATATTTCAATGAAGCTAAAATTATATAAATATTTGTTCAAGAACTTGAGGATATAATATAAATTAAATAACAAACAAGCCAAGTTTCCTAATTTTTGTTGTATTAATGAAAACGATAACTCACACGACAAGCTGACCATCTTTATTTGGTGTAGGACGATTTATTTGATAATACGAAAACCCATTTGTCACCCAGTTTCGGTCCCATGCTTCACCTGAACGCACCCTTTTTAATTTTCGTGGTGTTTCTGGTTCCATTATTTTTAAAATTTAAATCACGACACTTAATTAAATTATATTTGGACGGATTTTTGCAATAACGTCTTAACTTATGAGGTTAGTTAAGACGTTATTGCAAAAATCCGTCCATTTGGTACAAACACGAAAAGAGGATTAACAATCTCTGCCTATTTAGAGCTATCGTGAATACAATGAAAAATTATTTGACTGTCATTTGTTTTAAATTTAATAAAAAAACAGTGCCGTATATTTTATCAAGGCCATTCTCAGATAATTCTCCCTTTTTTCAATTCAAGTATCCATTTTTTCTTTAATAAATTAATCAAATTTTCATACGGTTATAATAATTGAAAGTTTTTTCATATTTTTGAAAACTGGGTACATTTTTAAAAATTGGGTATATTTTCAAACTATGTATTTCATAATTGTATATTTAAATTTATAAAAATGCTATTTCATTCGCGCCAAAACCTTTCCGTCGTATCGTTCGTTCTGTATCATTAAAAAATTTAGTGTTGCGTATTGGACTTAAAGGTGCCAAATCGCATTTTTATACAGAACACGGAAATGTTTCGCACCAAAACACTTTCAAACACATATGTGTACGTGAGAGCAACGCGAGACGACCGCGCCTCTATACCGGAGTCATTTTTCTCTTCTCTCCTACAACACTCGGTGCCATTGTTGTACGTTACCTCCGTGCGTCAAGTGAGAAGAAAGTGAAAAATTATTATATCAAAATTGTTTAATAATGACATCCTACTTTGGGCCTGGTGTAAAATTTAAATCTTACAAAGAATTACGGGATAAACAGAGATTGTATGAAATAGAAACAGGCCGAAGTTTCAATAAGAAACGAACAGAACCTATTTCTAAATACAAAGGATATAAAAGCGATCTCGTGTTTAAAAAAATTTGGCTGCAGTGAGAAAGGGGTGGGCTTTCACGGGTGCAAGATGGAAGTAATTGCAAGTAAGTTTTTTGTTGAAAATTATCATAATAAAAATAAAAAAAGTACATTAAATGCATTAATAAGATTAAATGATTGTGGTTACATCCAATGTTCCAGATGCGACCAAATCGGATGGAAAGCGGAGATCATCATTGAAGCTGAAGATGCTTCGACGTTAACAATAACCACATTTAAGGTTATTCACAATCACTGTCCAGATTATGTAAGTAACTATCATCATCATCATCATCATCATCATCATCATCATCATCATCATCATCATCATCATCATCATCATCATCATCATCATCATCATCATCATCATCATCATCATCATCATCATCATCATCATCATCATCATCATCATCATCATCATCATCATCATCATCATCATCATCATCATCATCATCATCATCATCATCATCATCATCATCATCATCATCATCATCATCATCATCATCATCATCATCATCATCATCATCATCATCATCATCATCATCATCATCATCATCATCATCATCATCATCATCATCATCATCATCATCATCATCATCATCATCATCATCATCATCATCATCATCATCATCATCATCATCATCATCATCATCATCATCATCATCATCATCATCATCATCATCATCATCATCATCATCATCATCATCATCATCATCATCATCATCATCATCATCATCATCATTGTTATTATTATTATTATTATTATTATCATTATTATTATTATTATTATTATTAATTCCAGATTCCGATCCAGATTATTTATGACACCATGACCATAAAGTGAGAGACATGGCCAAACTTAAAGATCTGTTCAAGGAGTACCTTGTAAACATTGAAATCAAAGAGGAATCAAATGTAATATACATGTGTATTCAGCAGAAACTTCAACAAACTTCAAAAGCTCCGGCTATTGAAGACACGATCGATACTTCTTCAGTAATTTTACCTGTACCTAAAAATAAAGCCCATAAAACTTCAGCCGATGGGACTCCAGCAGCTACATCTGAAAAAAAAACAACTATTAAGAAAACACCAACAGCTTCACATGGATCTAAAAATAATCATGATGAGACACCAGCAGATATACCTCAGCTCGAAAAGACACCCGATGAGACACCAGCAGATATACCTATTGATGAAGAAAAGGTTTCAAAATTAATGACACGAAAAAGGACAAAAAAACATAAAAAATCTACGTTCGCTCACAAAAAATTCAAAAGCCAAAATTGGACATGTGCATTGTGTAACATACATAGCGTCAGCCAAATGGAAGAGTGCAAAGAGTGCAATACGTGGTACCACTCGAAGTGCATAAAAAAAAATAAAAAAACGAGCGATCCCCTGCATACCACAATATGCAGGTCGAATCAAAAATAAAAATAATATATGATAGATTAATATTACTTCCCTATATGAATGTTCCCATAGAATCTACTCTAATATATCAAGAACCACATAGAATCCAATAAAAGTTGAATAGATACTATGCGGTTTTTGAGCTATGTAAATGAAATCTGTGGGAACATTTGTATATGGTGATGTTTTTCAAATTATAAAAAAAAAAATGTTTTTCTAATTTCCACTGTAACTAAGATTATAATTCGTATCATTATTATTATTTTAATTATTATTATTATCAGTATTATTATTATGATTATGATTATTGTTCTTACTAGAATTATAGTTGTGATAATTATTATAATATTTATTATTAATATGACTATTATTACAATTACTATTCAAAAAAATACATAAAATAAATGTGAACTCAAAGCTAAACGGGGCCTTCTTCTTTATTTAGACAACCAATCCGGACATAAATTATTCATATTAACAAAAAAATTATTACTTAATTGTTTCAACAAACAGTACACATATAATCATAGCCGATAATTTGACTAAAGAAGTCCTTTGACAATTTACTTGCTAAAAATTACCAGGCCTATCAAATAAATGTACATGTACGTACTAGTTGATAGCAATTTATTTGTGAATCAACTACAAGGTTATTAGTAACGAGCTGTCTATAAATTAAATATACATAAAGGAGCTAATTAACGGCTACATTTCTGAAAAAAAAATATCAGGGAATTAGATAAGAGCTTGCTATCAAGTAAATGTACATGCAAAAACTAATAGCAATTAAATCGATAGAAATTACCAGGTTAGTAGACAAGAGCTGTCTATCGGTTTAATGTACATGTATGAACTGCTTGATAGCAATGTATTTAATAAAAATTATCAAGTACTTAGACCGAGCTGTCTATCGGTTCAACGTACATGTACGAACTACTTGATGGCAATTCATTCAATAAAAATTACCAGGTACTTAGACCGTGCTGTCTATCGGTTCAATGTACATGTACGAACTACTTGATGGCAATTTATTCAATAAAAATGACCAGGTACTTAGACCGAGCTGTCTATCAGTTCAATGTACACGTACGAACTACTTGATAGCAATTGATTTAATAGAAAGTACCAGGTAACTAGACATGAAATCGTTATCGAATAAAATGTACATATTTGAATTTATTGTGGGCTTAACATGTAATAAAATAATTAAATTTTTGCTAGTGTAATTTTATTACGGTTTTTTCATGTACAAATCTAGCGCTAGTTTGTTGTGGCTTATTATCGGAATTAAATTTGAGGTTCGCAATAGCAGCCATCCATTTGCTCTTGCAGAACTTTATTTCGTACCAATCGTATTTAATTTTACTGCCATCGATATTCGTTCGCCGTGACGGCGCCACATATTGTATCTGAGGTCCAAGTGGTTCTCAATTATTCCTTATTTCGCTTGCATTTTTTTTTTAGGTAGAAGTTTGCTTACTCGTATTTTGTGCATGGGAAAGCGAGATAACTTATTTAAATGCTATTTTTGCTCTATCGCAGTAAACTATTTTTCGTTTCCCCGGTTTATATTCTATCTCTATATCATTCTTATCTGCAAGTACATCAGTAATTTTAAATGGGCCTAAATAATTGTCATCAAATTTACCGGTTTTTTGATTTTTGATAAAATAGATTTCTTGACCTATAGTAAATTTCACGGGATTAATTTTCTGATCATAATATTTTTTTGATTTTTCTTTAGCTTTTTCTTAATTTTCTTTCGCTTGTCTTTTAGTTTCAAGAAGTCTAAGAGTTGGACTTAGAATGTGATCATCATACGTGAGAATTTCTTCAAGATAAGGAAATTCCGAAGGCATACGGGCTTGTTTTCCTTAGACCAGCTGATACGGACTGAATTTAGTCCCTTCGTGTACACTAGTGTTATATGCAAAAACTGAAAAAGGAAGCCATTTATCCCAATCTTTATGATTTGTGTAATGTTTAATGAAATCTGTAAGAACCTGATGACTTCTTTCTAATGAGCCATTAGATTGAGGGTGAAAAGCTGTAGTTTTAATTTGTTTAATTGTAAATGCTTTAGCTACTCTCCGCATAACTTTACCGATAAAAGCCGCGCCTTGATCAGTCAAAATAACTTTTGGACAGCCATGAAGACAGATGAAACGTTCTATTAAAGCTTCTGCAATATCATCTGCTGTCATGCCGTATAAAGGAATAGCTAAACAATATTTAGAGAGATCATCTTGCATAGTTAATATATATCTGTAACCATTATTTGAAATTATATTAGGTACTACGATATCCATAGCTACTTTATCAAAAGTGTCTGAAAAAATATCAGTAATTATCATTGGTTGTTTTGTTTTGATTCTAACTAGTTTTTTCTTTTGACAACTTATACATTTACGAACAAAATCTTCTATATCTTTTTTTATATTATCCCAGAAGTATCTCTGTCTAATTCTATTGTATGTCTTAGTCACACATTTGTGACCTGTGAACGGAGACTCATGATTCTCCTGCATGATTTTTGGTCTTTGTTCTACTGAAGGAATAATGTTTTTATCTTTACAAATAGTTATTTTTATTTCTGTTCCCGCAAATACTTGGTTTATAATATTTTTAATTTTTAACCACGAAACGTTTTCAAATTACTTCTACCTTCTGAGATGCTAGCCGTTTTTAAATCCATTTCTAACATTGTTTCTTTTGAATGTAAAAATGCTTTTAAATAATTATTTTCAATAGGCAAATCTTGATCATTATTTTGAGTGACTAATGCAAACACTCTTTTTTGCGTAGTTCCTGACTTAATTACTTCACCTATTTTATATTTATTCGTTGGAGATAATTTTAATAAACCTAATTCTAATAATCTTTTACCGATTTCACTAGATACAGTGCCATCTGCAGAAATTAAACATAAATAATTATCTTTTTTTATCTTTAAATTGTCTCTAGTTTCAATAAAATTGTTAGGTTTTTCGATTTCTTCACCGTGAGAAATATTATCAATTACTAGCTGTGAATCATTATTGTTAAACATTGGAGGATTATTATTATCGATTCGTCTTAAAACGTTAGTAGTATGTGTCGGAGAGTTGTAAACAGGGTTCGAGGCTGCTCTTATCGGCGCCGCTGGACTACCTGGATCATTTAAAAATGTTTGACAATTTTCATCAGCTGTAATTCTTGTAATGTTATTCTGTCTAATATTTAAATTATCATTAGGATTATTAACTAATATTGATTCATTTTCTTTTGAATGTTCTGAATTTATAGTTTCCAAATTCACAGGTTCCAAAGTTGCAATAATATTAGGAATTTGTTAATATCTCTGTCTAAAATTATTATTTTTATTCATTTGTTTTGATTTTGTTTTTAAATTTTTATAGCTATTTTTGTGTTGCATAGCATTTTTAATATTTTAAATGTGTTGTTGATGATTATATTTAGTTACGTCACAGCAAGCGCATTTTTTCGGCTTACGTTGGCGTGAAGATCTTCGTAACGGCTGTATATGTTGTGTAGGATTGGTATATTTATTTACTGTATTGTTTACAAATCTATTTTTTGGATTACTTAAGTCACGTGATGGTGATGGAGCATTAACATGAGGAAGATGTGTGTTTAAAGATTGTTGAATTCCGACCGAACTTTTAACGTTATCTATATTTTCTATATTTACGCGTGTTTGGGATGTTTTTGAGTCTCGTACGACATTTTTATCACTGCTCGATTCTTCCGATGAATAAATAACGTTTACGACTTCCATAGGTTCTATAAACGAGTTTTGTAAAGATATATTGTTTCTATTATTTTCAATTACAGCTTGAGTATGAATAATTTTAGGTACATCACCACCTTCGTCAAATGACCATGGGATTGCACCACCTTCATCTGGATTACCTTTAGGTTCAATATAAGTTGCTTTATTAGAATTATTTAAATTTAAAGTTTTTTCAATTTGATTTGAATTTTTAAAATCATTTTTACGCGGTAAATTTTCGCTAGTTTCACTATTTGAAATAATCGATTCATCTGAACTGCTTCCTTCTAAAGTTTCTGGAATTATAATATTTGATATTTCTAAATTGTTTTTATTTCTTTTCTTGGAACGTATCATTGGAGAAGGAGTAAAATTAGCCAATTGTGATGTTCTTTTAATTAGAAAATTTTTTGCTAAATTTCTCTGAAAATTATTTTCTTTACTCGTAGGATGAGTTCGCGCAATAATGGGCGTTCTAGGGGAGGGTTGTATGGGAAGGAGGGGGGTAGAAGAGTTTGTAGCTTGAATCTTAGGTCTGAAACTTGGGCCTGGTGTAGGCGTATTCAGAGTTTCAATTATAGGGAGAGGGGATGAATCTTGTATTGAAGTACGAGAAATAGTCATATTCTCGGATAATGATGCATTTTTATTAATATTTTTAATTGGAGTGGGCACAGGAGTAATTCCAAAGTCAGTGGAATCTGTCGTATCCCCGTTATAAATTCCGATTTTCTTTTGCTGATCAAAAATCTTTTTTCAAAGTTTTTGAATATTATAAATATCCGAATCATCCGATGACGAAGTGTCATGAAAGTCTGAAAGAATAATTTCTTCGTTATGAACTTTAGTTTTATTTTAGGTAACTTTGCACGTTTTACCGGGTTGTAAATTTCGCTTTTCTGAATTTAGTTGTTCTGAATTTAGTTTTTCTGAATTTAGCTTTTCTGCATTTAGTTTTTCTGAATTTAGTTTTTCTGAATTTAGTAATTTAGTATTTCTTGAAAATGGGTTATATTGCCTGTCGTCAGATTTCTTTTATCTAAAAATTTTATTTTTAACGACATATCCTGAAAGTTCTGAATTTAGCTTTTCTTTAACTGATCGTCGATCAATCGGGTGATCAATCCTATTGTCGTCGATAGAAATAATTTTGTCGACTGGATCTGTACGTAATATATCCACAGATTCAACCGCTTGAGGTGTGAGCTCAAGGTTTTGAGTTTTGTCGATTGGGTCGGTCAGATCCATATCTGTTGACTCAACCGCCGAAGTTTTCGAATTTAAGTTTTCCTTATTTTTTTCAACCGTGTCTGAACCATTTTCACTATTACCATGAGGAACAAACGTTTGAATTTTAGTTTTTAAAGTTTCCTACGCTTCATTCTCTGAAATAGAAGTATCAGAAGCTTCAATCGCGGCAAATTTTACTTTTTTCCGTTCGTCAGAATCTGACGATCTTAATCTAGCTAAACCCGTACTAAGGGTTTTACTTCTATAAGAAGTGTTTTTATAACGCCATTTAACTTTAATAGGATAAGCTTGACGCTCCTCGATAATTGGATTACGAGATAGTGCATAAGCATTAGTATTTCTTTTACCTGTTTTGTGCACTATTTGAAATTCGAAATCTGCTTGACGATGTCTCCACCGCATTACACGTGAGTATGGGTCATTCATATTATTAACCCATACTAGTGGCCGATGGTCGGTCACTAGCGTAAACGGTCTACCGTAGAGATAATGTCTGAAAGTTTCTATACCAAAGAGAACTGCGACCATTTCTTTTTCAGTCGTAGAATAGTTTCTTTCATGTTTATTTAGGACTCTAGAAGCGGCGGCTACCATAGGATCTTCGCCAACCTTACCTTGTGAGAGAATTGCACCAACTGCGTAACCTGATGCGTCAGTCGTTACAATAAATGGTTTTTCAAAGTCCGGATACTGTAATATCGGAGCTGTACATAATTTATCTCGTAAGGTTTCGAAAGCCACTTGATGATTTGTGGTCCATTCGAACTTTGCATTTTTACTTGTAAGGTCCGATAAAGGCTTCGCAATCTTTGCAAAATCTTTGATGAAACGACGATAGTAACCACAAAGACCGAGAAATTCTCTCAATGACTTAACATTAGTTGGAACTTTGAATTCTTTGACTGCTTTAATTTTATTTGGATCAGGCTTAACGCCATCAGCCGATATTAGATGACCTAAATACATTACTTCTCTTTTAAGAAATTCGCATTTTTCTGTTTGAAGTGTTAAGTTTGCATTGCGCAGGCGTTCTGCGAGTTTTATAAATTTTGTTGCATGCTCTTTGAGTGTACGTGCATAAATTACAATATCGTCTAAATATACGAATAAATCAAAACCCTATAAACCTCTAAGAACCAAGTCCATCAATTTTTGAAATGTAGCGGGTGCATTTTTTAAACCAAAAGGTATTCGTGTGAATTGATAAAGACCATACGGTGTTTTGAAAGCTGTTATCTTTCTATGTTTACGGGATAGTTTAATTTGATGAAAACCCGATTTTAAGTCGAAAATTGAAAAGTATGTAGCACCACCAAGTTGATCGAGAATTCCACAAATTAATGGCAATGGATAGACATCTTTTTCATTCAGGGTGTCACGCTTAAATAACCGCAGACAAAATAACCACGACAAAATAACCGTGACAAAATAACTGACGACAAAATAACCGAATGACAAAATAACCGGCGACATAACACACAAAAACCGTGATAAAAGGGCGGTTATTTTGTCGTTCGGTTATTTTGTCATTCGGTTATTTTGTCGCGGTTATTTTGTCTTTGGTTGAACTGTTACGCAACCCTTTTTCAGTTTTGTCATTGAGATTTCTATAATCAATTACTAAACGAGTACGTTTGTTACCTTCAGAGTCAGGTTTCTTAGGAACAATCCATAAAGGAGAACAATATGGTGAGTTCGATGGCTCGATAATGTCCATCTTACGTAATTCATTAATATGTTTTTCGATTTCATCTTTTAAAGTAGATGGATATCGATATTGTCGAGTGTTTACCGGTATATCATCGGTTGTATGTATTTTGTGAGTTATAACATCAGTAGATTTGAGAGGCTCACCAGGTATGTGGAAGAGGTCAGGGTATTCCTCGATAAGAGAAATAACTACTTTACGCTCTTTGTCGTCAAGGTGATTTAGCCGAAGAAGCTTAAGAACCTCATTAACACGGTCATCTCGAAACTGAGTATGATCTCTATGTTCTGTGGCCTTATCTTCTTTTTCCGAAGGGCTACTGTCCTCGTCTACACTTGTATCGAAAGGATACAAAGGAATTACGGGCACATTCACTGGGACGTCCACATCTTGTATATTGATGGCATATAATTAAGCTATTCCATGATCATTTTTGACCACGGCTTCACCTGCAAATATTTCATCACCCAACTCTATTTCAGGTACATAACCTTCACTTAAGTTATTTTTGACTCGAATGTATATTGGAGCTTTTGACCTAGCCGGCAGGACAAAGCTTTCCTTTTCTAAAAATGGTACCTCTAATTTTAATTTAGTGAAAGTTATGGATTCCTTGGTAGAGTCGATTACACCACCTTGTTCTTTAATAAATTCCCAACCAATGATTCCAGTATATTCGAAAGGAAATTCGTCAGGAATAATATGAAAATCTACTGTAGTATTAAGCATGCGTAATTGAATTTTTCCTAGAGTTAAAGCATCCGAAACTCCATTTAATTTAAAGCAGTATGATTCATCGATTAATTTAGAATTTTTGATTTCGCTTAATTTTATTAAATTTAAATTGCAACCAGTATCAATCAAAAATTTAGCAGTATTTAATTTAATGTCATCTGATCTTATTATAATTGATGTAGGCCTATAATTTGGTAAGAGTGCACCTACAAAATAAGTTTTTAATGGGATTCTCATTGTGCTTGAGTTATTGCCTGGCGCTGAGATAAAACGTTGCCCGTCGGAGCGCCGGATCGAGGGAACGTCTTTTCGTTTCCCGCATTTTCAGAATTAGTTGGTTGATTTTTACGTTTGTCTTCATTAAATATGCGTTTACGACACACATCAATAGTATGATATCCGGAGACACGGTCGTGTCTCGCGCCAAGTACACGTTTGCATTTTACAATAACAACATTTTGGAATAGTTTTTTCTGAATTTGATTTATTATTATTATTATTATTATTTTTATGATATTCTAAAACGCGACAATCGTTAACAGTGTGATTAGTTCGTTTACAGTAAACACAACTTATTTCCTGTTGTGAATTATTATTATTATTATTAGTATGAGATCGCATGTTTATGTGTTGATTTGGTTTTTTATATTGATTATTATGGTTATTATTATTATTAGTATTTCGAGAAAAATTATTTTTATTATCTGATTGAATAGCATAGCAATTTTTTGAAACTGGATCATGAGATTTAAAATATTTGGAAACTGATGTCATTTGTTGCTGACAAGTTTCAATTTCCATCGCTGCTTTTGCTGCGTCATCAAGAGTTAAATAGAGATTTCTAGCAGTAGCTTGTCGTAAGAACATAACTATATTAGGTCGAAGACCTAATAAAAATGCTTGGACTGCTGCTTCACTTGCAGTGGACTTTTTTGAATCTTTATCATCGATATCTGATAAATCTATTTCCGCGATCGCGCGCGTTAAATGATTATCTATTCTATAACTGAAATCTAAAACTTTTTCGTTAGGTAGTTGAACGAAATCATTGAATTCTTTTAGCCAAACCAAAAAGTTTTTTTGGTCTGAAGTGAAGATTTATGAATTTGATTAGGTCGTTAACATTAGAATAATTTTTTGAACAAATGCGTTTTAACGCTTCGCCTTTACATTTTGCTATTAAAAATCGAATAACTTGTTTATGATCTAAAATACGTAATGCAATAAATTCTTTTGCATCTACACAACTTTGTATAAATGAATCTACTGGATAACCACTAGTAGTACCATCAAAATCTGGTATCGTTTTGAAAAATTCTTTATAATATGATTTAGTTTGTGTAATGGTACTATTTAAATTTACTATTTTCTCTTTACTATTGTTTGCAGTTAAAATATCTAATTGTTCTTTTAATTTATTTCCGAATTCTTTTTGAAAATGTTCATGCATTTGAGATTCTAGTTTGTTTTTTTCTACTTCGCTAATTTGTTTTAATTTTTCTAATTGCGCTTGTAATGCAAGAATTTGACTTTGTTGTTCGGAGATAGTTGTCTCCATTTCTTCAGTTAATGTCATTTCATAGTAAAGATTTAAATAGACTTACTCTTATAGTGATAAGAAATGTTTATTAAACCCGGCAGAAGACGCTGGTAAGACTTCTGTAGACTTCTAAGAGTAGTGGGATGTTGGTTGAAGGCTCTGCTGCTGTAGTGTGCGTTGCTGATAAGCTAACAAGGCTCCGATGACGATGATTATGTAGACAAGTATAAAAAGGCTCTGATGACGTTGTAAATTTGAATGTGTGATGGATTATATTATTTTTTCACCACAAAAATTTTTTTAATTTAGCACTTTTTTTCATTTTTTATTTTTTGTTTTATTTTTAATTTTATTTGACTTTATTTTTATTTGTTTTTTTTTTTACACACAACAAAAAAAATTGTATTGAGTTTTTCTTTTTTTTTATATTATTATTATTTTTTTTATTTAATTTTATTCAGTAAAAAATTTCTTTTATGATGAGAAAAAAAAATTTTATTATTTCACTCGTTACTCGAAACACTGAATTTAAATGTTAATTTCTTATTATTTTTTTTTGATATTCACTTTTCACTCAATAAAAGTTTTAATTTTGAGGTTGATTGAGTTTTTATTTAATGGGAAAAAAAATTTTCCAGATTTTTTTGAAAACTCACCAGAAACTTCGGAGCTGTTCGAATCCGATCGCTGCCACCCATTTTAATATATTCTAGCTGTTACGTTTTCGCTGCACGATGTTGATGTTGAGCTCAGCTAGTTCTGTAGTATTTCTAGGTACTGGGTTCTCGACAGCAAATCACCTCACGGTAACCCGAAATAACTGGTTGTATTTTAGATATAACAATAACTTTATTCACAATTGATAGTTATAGAATTTAGAAGTTGAAAGTATACACTTAATATACAAATAATGTATGTTCAATAGTCAAACTTACAGAAGGTATGACTTTGGACTTGCTAATTCAATAAGCTCTGATATCAAAGATCTGGTGTTCAGAGTCTAAGTGCGTATGAGTCCAAGTCTAATGTGTCTAAGACTAATGTGTCCGTTCCTGCTCTGAGAGTGACGGTTTTTATAAGGTATTCTAATCACCAAAAATAGTGGGATCGAGAGTTATTAAGCGGGGTTAAATTGTTGATCAGAGTTCACACTCAGTGGTCATTGAACTCGTCATTGCTTATCAGCGCGAGGCGATTGGGCATGAGACCCATGCGTCGAGCGCGAGAAGAGATTTAATCCTCGGCTGATGTAATTTCTGAGAAAAGTTATTTATTTGAAAGTCAAAGTCCATTTTCATATCATCTGCGTTTGTTACAAATTATTACTAATAGTTTATACAGCTGTGTTTTTAAAATGATTAAATTATCTCTAGTTGAATATACTTGAAGATTATTATGGAAAATATTCTCATACGTGGGATTAAGTACATCCGGTGATAGTTTATTATTTGATCATTGATTTGGAAAATACACGTATGTTAAAGATATTCTTATTTTATACAATTTAAATGATGGAGTAATTCTTATGATATATAATATTCTTACGTTATTATAATTATCTACTTAAGGTACTCTAATTGTTGGTAATTAGGGTGCCTTATTTTGGGAATAGACTTTAGGTCGGTAAAATAATCTAGTGAGCTAAGAACGGGCCCTGCTTGACAGCCAGGATATAACAGGTGTGTACATAGAAAAAAAGAACTGTTGCTGCAGCAGCACTGAAAAAATAATCGCTAGCTGGAAGTAATTTTTTTTTGTAGGTGCTAACAGCACGGTGTACTTTTTACTCGGCGTGAGTGTTATCTTCCACACCATTGGGTGTTATTAGCTCAAAACTCGTCCATCGTCCGATCATAAGATCTGTAGTTAAAAATTACCCAATCATTGTTTTTATTATTAAAATGAATAGATATAATAAAGTGGGCCAAAAAAAAGTGAATTGTATTTTTTCTTCAGTTACCGTGAAAACATAGTTAAAGATGATGAAAAAATTGGTCTATCGGTTGATCCTGCGGGCGAGCCCTAAAACTCCCCGCTATTTTCGAACTCCTTGAGCTCAAAAACATTGATGTGAATACATTTTCGAGCTCGAAAATACTTTCATATGCCGTTCTTTTTGAAAAAAATCGTTTTTTACGTTTACGTTTCTGAAAAATTAAAAAAAACCGAAAAAAAAAATTTTTATTTTTCTGTATTTCTTCTATATATTAGAGTCCCTTCGATCAATCGATTTGAAATTTTCAGAAAAGTTGACGGCCAACAAACTCTTGTAATTGCCACCGCAACCATCTTAATCGATCAATTCATTATAAAGATATGAAGAGTTTACGTCCATACACACACACACACACACACACACACACACACACACACACACACACACACACACACACACACACACACACACACACACACACATACAGACACTCGGACATCCTTCTGAAAATAGTCAGAATAGCTTCCTAGGACCTCAAAATGTCGACATCTGATGAAAACTCGATTTTAGAAAATTGGGGTAAAACCAATAGCTTCCCGAATTTTTGAAAATTAACAATTTTTTCAGCGGGAAGTTAAAAAAGTCTCTTATTATTTTTTCATTAATCCATTTGTTAATAAGTTATTGGTGCTCGAAGTCAAGTTGTAGTAAATTTCGAGATCTTTGCACTTTTCTGGCGAAACTATCAGACTTATTACAAAATTTCAGAGGGTTTTTTTTGTGGACAATTTTATTACCTACAAGTTATTTCTACTTAATTTTTTTCTAATTTCGCATTGCTTTCGAATTATTTTCATTTCAATATTGAGCTCTTGAGATCGATTAGAACACTACTTGTTAAAAAGCTTCACATTATTATCAACATAACCAGAATACAATGTGGAATTTGAAAAAACTTTACTAGAAATGATTTGTAGGGAATAAAATTGTTCTCAGAAAAATTACTATCAAACTTTGTGATAAGTCTGATAGTTTCGCCGGAAAAATAAAAAGATCTCGGAATTCACTGTGATTTGACTTCGAGCTCTAATAACTTTTGAACAGATGGATTTATGAAAAAATGATAAGAGACTTTTTTTGTAGTGGATTTAATTACCTACAAGAGTATATTTGTGTGATAAGGGATGAAACAAGACGATTTCAGACTAGGGTGAGGTTGGCTGCCCGAGCCGCAGGCGAGGGCTGACATCATCCGCAGTCTGAAATCGTGTTTTATCCTGAGTCACACACAACATTTTTCATGATTATCTGCATCAGAACTTAAAGATTCAGTGTTAGCAGCCAGTAAAAAACAAGTAAATTTCAAGCCGATGATGTGGAGAACTGTTAGAGGATGAGAAATATGTGATTTACAATCACTTATTAAATAGTAAATACCAAAAAATATTATTTCCACTCATTTTTTATTAATTTAATTTGGTTAATTAAAACTGTCACTTAAAAAATGAAATGAGTAAACTGAAGTGACAAGTAAACAAGTGAGAGTAATAAGGCTGCAAATGATCATTAAATATAACTGACACCGGGCAGAAACATGCGTGTTTCTTCCCAAGGGAAGAAACACAATTGTTTCTGCCCGCTGTATGAAGGTATTTTTGAATTACGAATTCGCTAGCAGTTGTTTGCAGTATCGGCTTGAAATTAGCTTGTTTCGACGGGCTGTAAAGACACTGAAACTTCAAATTCCGATGCTGGTATCATGAAAATATATATCCTGAACTTATCGGTATAATAAGCCATTGTATAGGTATAAAGTTTCAAAATCAAAAATATTTTTTCCTATGTTATTAAAATGGGAAATCAAAAATCACTAAGAGGCCCCTCTTAATAATATTAAGATCTCAAACCAAACTGGACATTTTTTTTTATTATCTTTAACCATATTTTCACGGTATACCTAAAGAAAAAAAAATGGATTTCTTTTTTTGGCCCACCCTACATTATATCTATATTCATTTTAATAATGAATACAGTTATTGGGTAATTTTTAACACCAGATCTTATTATCAGACAATATATGAGTTTTGGGCTAATAACATTAAACGGTGTGGAAAATAACTTTTACACCGAGTTAGAAGTACATCGTGCAAGCTCTTAGCGAAAAAATCGTTAGCAGCTAGCAAAAAATCGCTTCGTGCTCGCAATTATTTTCGTCATTGTGATCATATTCCTGTAGCAGCTACAGGACTTGCCCTGAAGCTGTAACAGGAAAGCCCTAAAGTATTTATAAGATCAGTCCTGTTGCATTGGCAGGAATAATCCAGTTACAGCTACAGAACTAGTCCTGCGGTATTAACTAGACTGATCTTGTGATTACTGGTTCCATGACATTTGATTCCAAACAATGATCCCACGACATTTGATCCCATAGACAACTGATTCCATATACTAGATCCAACTGACAATTAATCTTCACATTCATCACCTTCATCAAGATTTTCTTAACTGTCATTATAATCATCTCAAAAACCTTCATCTTTATCATTTTTAATCAAACGTCGATGTGATCAGATGTCGGTGGAATCAAATTATAGGGATCACATGTCGTGGTATAAAATTGTTGGGATCAGTTGACGGCACACTATTATTACTACAGGGTTTTCCTCTTGCAGTCACATAAAGTCTTCAATTCATAATAAGTCTAATGATGTGAATTAGTGGATTTCAGAATAATCGCCTATGAAAAATACTTGCTTACTTCAGACACATACACATTTACCAATCACACGGCACAGCGATTTGTGAATTGTGTATATACATATATATACGCGTGTGTGTGTGTGTGTGTGTGTGTGTGATAAACAATTATTTTTCATCGGCGATGATTCTCAAATCTACTAATTCACATCATTAGACTTATTATGAATAAAATGAAGACTATTTCTGTGACTGCAACAGAAACAACCTGTAAATGCAACAAGAATAACCCATGAATGCAACTAGAACAACTTGTAGCTGCAATAGTACTATTCCTGTGGCTGCGACAAGTTTATTACTGTAGCTGCAACGAGGCTGATCCTGTACACGCTGAAAAAAAAATGCTAACTATTACCATCTTGCAATAGGGAAAGTTAACTATCTGTACGTGATAATCATTGTCATGATTATATGTCAACTACTCGTTTCTCACATAGTATTAATTATTATCGCTAATAGTAATAGTTACCATCTAGATGGCAATACTTGTTATGTCTAAAAAAGTTATGAATTTTGCCTTCTAAGATGGTAATGATTACCATCTCGGAAAAGAATGCTAATCATCTCTGATAAGAAAAGTTAACATAAAAGAATAAGAATCATTAAAACCCGGGAAAAAATGTTTTTATAAAATTTTATAAAATAATATAAAATTTTACACAATTTTATAAAATTTTGTAAGATTTTATAAGATTTTACAGCAAAATTTTATAAAAATTCATACAATTTTATAAAGTAAGATCTGAGTAAGGAACGTAATAAATAAATGTAACTTTATAAAATTGTATAAAATATAACAAAATTTTATAAAGGTTTACACAATTGTATAAAATTATATAAAATTTTATAGAATTTTATAAGACTGTACAGCGAAATTTCATAGAATTTCATATAATTTTATATAATTTTATCAAATTTCATAGAATTTTATAAAATTTTATAAAATTTTATATGGTAAGATCTTAAAAGGGAAGTCATAATTAGATAAAATTTTATATAATTGTACGAAATTCTATAAGATTTTATGAAATTGTATAAACTTTTATACAATTTCATAAAATTATATAAATTTTTATACAATCTTATAAAATTTTATAAAGTACGATCTTAGTGAGGGAAGTAATAATTAAATGAAATTTGATATAATTGTATGAAATTTTATAAAGTTTTATCCGATTTCATAAAATTATATAAAATTTTATACAATCTTATACAATTTTATATAATTTTATGAAGGAAGTCTTCTTAGAAGAGGAGTAATATGTAGATGAAATTTTATAAAATTTTATAAAGTTGTATACGATTTCATAAAATTATATGCGATCTTATAAAATCTTATACAAATTTATACAATTTTATACAATTTTATAAAGTAAGATCTCAAAAGGGGAGTAATAATTAGATAAAATTTTATATAATTGTATGAAATTTTATAAAATTTTATAATATTTCATAAAACTTTAGAGAACTTGATGCCACTATTGCATCTAGTGTAGGGTAGCATTTTGTAAAATTTGATAAAATTTCACACAATTTTATAAAGTTTATTACAAATTATTATAAAAATTGTTAGAAATTCGACGTAAATACATAAAATTTTCAATGGCCATAAAAAAAATTTCATTTTTGTGGGCAAAATATGGTGATAAACAAATATGAAAATTATATTATAAAAAATATAATTGACTACCTAAATATATGCAGGGTACCCCCAGAAAAATGTAGAAAAAAAAAAATTCCGAATATTGAATAAGTTTGATTTTATTAAAATTTTTTGTAAGTTGTTTCCATTAAGAAAAATTATATTTCACACAATTATTGGATGCAAAGGAAGATAAAAAAGTTTTTAATAGTTTTTATCATAATACAAAAGTCTTTAACATTTTTCGACCGGCACTCGAGTCTTGAAAAAGTTTAACGAAAAAAATTCAAATAATGCTCAACTATATTTACAAAAGTAATTTTGGGATGGTTATAATAGATTTAAAAAAAAAAATTTTTTTTATAATATTTTAGAAGTACCTCGTTTTGCCTACCCCCGCCACCCCTTTCTCTTACATATTTATATATATATTACATAATGTGATAATTTTGAATTTAATGTTTTTAAACTTTTATTTTGTCAACTAGCAATTCAAATTAAATCGTCGTTACTCAAGAAAAAGTTCAAAGGTTTCGTCATTAATTCACAAATAAAAATCATGAAAAATCAATAAATTTAATTAATTTTAAAATTTTATGTCCATTAAACAGTCGATAGTTGAATTATTCAAATCTTTTTTTTATATATAATTATAAATTAATACTATGAAATATGGCTGATAACAATTCATGAGTAATCATAAATACAGCCACGAATTTTCTAAGCTACAAGTGACCAATAGACGAGCGGAGCAGACTACGATTCTTCAATAACAAAAGTTAAGCAGCATCGAGGTTGGCCATTAATTGGATAGGTGACCCGTCCCGGAAAAAAAAAAAATCATTTTATAAAACTTTATAAAATTTTATAAAATTTTACAAAATTTTATAAAACTTTATACTGAAAATGGCCTGGTAAAATTTTATGAAATTTTACAAAGTTTTATCAAATTTTATAAATTTTTATAAAACTTCATAAAATTTTATAAAACTTTATAAAATTTGATAAAATTTTACCAGGCCATTTTCAGTTTAAAATTCTATAAAATGTTAGTACTAAAATTTTGTAAAATTTTATAAAATTGTACAAAATTTTATAAAAACATTTTTTCCCGGGAATGTAAAGATGGGAATAGTTACTTTGTTAAGATTGGAAGTACTACTAGCTTTTTTTCAGAGTGTAACTGTAACAAGGCGGGTCTACTTACTTTTACGGAAACTGATGAGCTGTGCAGTAAATTCCAAAAATTGCATAGGAGTAATTAGACCTAGTGTCAATTGCTCACTTAAATCGTTTATTTTTGACAATTTTCGCCGATTTTCTATTTGGCCTCGCTGCACAGTTTTCAGGGCCATAATTGCTGTGTACCTTCGATGAGCAATATTTTGCTCTTCGACCAGCTTTCCTATGGAAATATTGTCATGAATGGATAAAATTAAGCATACACGGAGAGAATTTATGGTAAAAGTTATCGAGTTACGCGCACACACGCGTACAAAAGAGATCACATAGGTACACACGCACACACACACATAAACTCACACGCACACATGCCCATGCACATGCACACAATCGAACACACTCTCACACTCACGCACACGCACTCGCATATACGCACACACATTCGCACACACGCACATGCACACATGTATTTCCATCATGGAATAGTCAGAATAGCTTCCTAGGACCTCAAAACTTCGACATTCGATGAAAAATCGACTTTCGAAAATCGGACCAAAAGCAGTAACTTCCCTTTTTTTTTTAAATTTGCAATTTTCATAGCGGAAAGTTAAAAATGGCAATTTACTTAATTTTTTTAGATAACGCATATTGTAATCTTACATATGCTCCAAATCTCATATCGACCTTTTAGCTTCAGAGTGTTTAATTATCTCTACAAAAATTATCACAATTCGCTCGTTAGTTTAAATAATATCATCATCCGTGTTAATTATTTTAAATTTTTTGAATCCTTGGAGATCAATACAAAATCCCACTTCTTTCAAGCTCAAAGAGCTCGAAAATACCAATGCACTTGGAGGTATTGTAGAACTTAGAGAGCTCGAGCTTGTATCGACAATACTGTTCTCGAGCTCCTGAAGTTTAAAAACAGCAGGAAGTATCGGGGCTAACCCACAGGGTCAACCGTTTTTCAGATTAATTTATCAAAATTTACTTTTTTTATCAGAAAATTCGTATTATTTCTTTGTAGAGATATTCAATAAACAAAAATGTTGACAAACAGTAATGCCAACCATTATCCAAAGTAGTTCAGAAGGCCCATTAACTTTTATTTCAAATTACTAAATTTCGTTATTAAAATTTTTTCATTTATCGGTTTTTTTTTTTCAGATTGACTGTTTTTGCTGTTCAAACAAATATTTAAATGAGATGTTTTAGAATTTACAGTAGGAAGTTTCAGCTTCCACAACTCATTATAAATAAATTGTTCTGCACTTTTATGATTCTTAAGTTAATTGAAAAGAACGCCAGATTGATCGAATTCAGTGTTTCTAAAATATTTTTTACGATTGATCCTACAAAGGATATGTTTTGAAGTCTTCAAGATAATTTCTAATATTATATCTATTAGTTTTTCCCAGTGTTTCATCCGTTTAATATTGATTGAGACGTTGCATATAATGTATTATTTATATTGTTGCTTATAATGTATTATTTATATTGTTGTTTATAATGTATTATTTATATTGTAGTATTCTCAAAGAATTTCACAGTATCTGTAAATAGACGAATTATAGAAAAATTACCATGACAATAGATATATGAGGACGGAATAGTCATGAAAATTACTAATAATGTAGACATTTTTCATAAGCACTTACGCAAAAAATTAGTGAAACAGAAAAATTTTATAAATGTTTTAGTGATTTTTGGAAGGCTGTAACTTGGTGAAAAACAATCTGATCGGGATTACAAAAAAGCATTTTATAGCTTAAAATGTTTAGTTTCGGTGCATTTTTTTTCAAAATTTTTTAAAAGTTCCGGCTATTGCGAAAACATGAGAAATACCGCGAGACAAAAAATTTCTAAATTTTTTTTTTTTTTCCGAAGAGCCTACGAATCGTGGAAAAATTCATTCAACTAAACCAAAGCCAAAAAATGATCCTTTTGGCTTTGATCATCGATATTTCAAGTATCAATGATCGCACAGTAAATTGAACGTCGGCGGGAAAAAAATGAATAAATTCCTTACAAGACCCTTTCACCATTTTTTGAAAAAAAAATGTTTTTTTTATTTTTAACATCCATTAGAAGTAAGCACAAAAAAATGACTTTTTGGATTGTTAGTAAATCAACCGCTACTCTACGGATATCAATAAAAAAAAATAATGTTGCCAAGGACTTTTTTAGCTTAATGTACCCCTAATAACCCTGTAAATTTTCAAATTGATCTATCAAGCCGTTTTTTGGGAATGATCGATCAAAGTTTTGCTAAACAATTGAAGGAACAAGTTTTGTTCCTTTAATTGTGTAATCATAATCAAAATGAAAAAATAATTTTTTTTCGACTTTACTCAAATTTTTGCGTTGGTTACTCAGCAAATGCAAGGAAATGACAGAAAACTTTCCAAAAAATGTTAAAAAAAAATCGAGGAAAAAAAAATTGGAACTTTTTTTTTTGTGTTCGAAATTTCTTTTTCTGTGACTCATATTTTTAAGGTTCACCCTAGCCACACATAAAGAGGGTCTTGTAGGGAATTTATTTATGTTTTTCACGCCGCCGTTCAACTTACTGTGCGATCATTGGTACCTGAAATATCAATGATCAAAGCCAAAAGGATCATTTTTTGTTTGAAGGCTGATATCTCTGCGACAAATCATCCTACGAGGTTAAAAAAAGAAAAATTGAAGCTGAATAAGTTTGCTAAACGACCTATGCATTGGTTCAGTTGAATAAATTTTTCCACGGTTCGTGGGCTCTTCGGAAAAAACAAAAAAATTTAGAAATTTTTTGTCTCGCGGTATTTATCATGTTTGCGCAATCGCCAGAGCTTTAAAAAATTTTGAAAAAAATGCACCGAAACCAAAGATTATCAGCTATTAAATGCTTTTTTTAAATCTCGATAAGATTATTTTTCACCAAGTTACAACCTTCCAAAAATCACTAAAACATTTATAAAATTTTTCTGTTTCACTAATTTTTTGCGTAAGTGTACATTGAAGAGAATTCACAATATGCATAGTAATGTTGACAAATTGACAAATTAAATTTTATTTAAGAAATTCTTACAACTACATAGTTATATTAATTATGCTTACAATATTCGGTTAAGAATATCTGTAAAAATTAAAATTAAAGCTATAAATTTGAAAAAATCATAGCGAAAGGGAAATTGAGAAAAAAACGGGTTACACTCGTAGCTTCATACACATCCAATTATTTGGGAACAACAAGAAAAAGCATTTTCATCCAAAATGAATGATGATTTATTCACTTTAATGTTCACTATGAACAATAATTTCAAATTCATTGGTAAAATCGATGGCGTAAACAGTGAAATACGAATGTTTAATCAATGATTAATATCAATGCTTCACTCCCATACGAAAAAATATATATCCGGATATATCCGGGCCAATCTGCATATAAACGACATATATAAAAATGTATGTCTTATATATGCAGATTGGCCCGGATATATCCGGATATATATTTTTTTTGTATGGGCTATACATCATAGCTGATCATTTTTGAGAAGCATTACGACGCCTCCATAAGTTTTTAACAACAAAAACAGTCCTACTACATTTTAACGAAAATTTTATACGCATCATCTAGTTATTTTTGCTGAATATCCTATATGTTGAAAATAATTCTGAATTATTATAAGAATTACTTATATCACATGTAGTATAGTATATATTGTTAGTATAATTATTCCATAATCTTTTGTATCAGAAATAATTTAGCAATCACTTTTATTTTAATACAATTTAATATGATTATAGGTTAACTAAAAAATAAAATTTTTTGTAGCGTCCTTTTTTACCAATAAAAGACAATCTTTCTTTTACCATTCGATGCTAAAATTTCTGTAACGTATCAAGTGAGAAGGGCTTTCTACACTCGTTAGTGGGCAACACTCGCCTGGGGGCTCGTGAACCAATCACACTCGTTATCAAAAGCACCCCTAATAGCACAGTTTTCTTTAACAAAGTCGTTGAATTTTTCGTCAAATTCCCGTCAACTTCGGACTTTTTCATTTTTTACAACAATGTGTATGCAACTTGCTATTCAATTTAACGTAAATTTACTGTCTGAATTGGAATGCAAATTCACTCCAAAAATTGACATGAAAAAAGTCATCGTCAATTTTCAGGCAAATTTTATGTCAAATTATTGTTAATTTGACTCGAAAAATTGTTAAATATTTTTTTATCGCGAAATTGTAGACAATTTTAAGGATAAGTTTGCTTACCTTCTGAAATAGTAAGAATGAACATTACAGACTTTTTTTTTCGTAAAAAGTTACCTATATATTGAAGAAAAATAAACCGCAAATTTTTATTTTCAACTTTTGCTGTCAAATTGTCAGCAAATTCGGGTAGTGAATTTCAAATAATTTCAACATCAAATTACCGTCAATTTCAAGCTAAAGTAGCTATTAGGGACCTTCCTTTCAATGCGTTAATATACTATTAATAAATACCTATAGACATTCGTTGATTTTTTTTTTTTTGATAATTGGATGACAGTTTCTTAAAAATACCAAGAGATGAATATTCGAAGGGAAAAATAAATTTTTCAATCATTTACAAAAAAAGATTGCGAGCAATCATCTAGCTGATTGTGACTAATACAATTCTTTATTAAAGGTTAATTTGTGACCAAGCCCAAATTTGTGACCGAAAATTTAATGACGGTCACAAATCATCTATCTAGATGCGACTGACCAAATTTGTGACAAAAAATTTTTTGATGGTTCGAAATGACGAACTCTGACCGAAAAATTTGTGACGGTCATTTCGTATTAGAACAGGCTCGTCGTATCGGTCCCTCGGTCACAAGACCGTTAGCGGACCGTCTTGTGACCCAAACTCAAAATGACGGTCATTCCGCATCAATAATCCAGATCCTTAATAGCTACTTTGCATTAAAATTGACGGTAATTTGATGCTGAAATTACCTGAAATCTGCTGCCCGAATTTACAGACAATTTCACAACAAAAGTTGAAAATAAAAATTTGCGTTTAATTTTTCTTCAATTTGAAGGGGTGCCATCTTTTTGTCCTAACAGCAAGTTCTTTCGAGTTGAAAAGTATTTCGATTGAATATTATTCCCGATGTAGTTAAGAGTCAAATGATGTTAATAACGATTGTATTTATTTTTAGTGGATGTTTGAGACAGATTTGTATTTAGTGTTGTTTCCTTTATATACCTATGGCTGATAGTAGTAATACGATATAGTCACTTAGTAATGTAGAAAGATGTCAAATTATGAACAGTTGTATATCGAACCGATGATGTGTATTTGCATACAGTGATTAAGTCGGATATAAAATGTTACATTTGTATTTGTTGCTATTACGAAAAATGGTCACTAATATATTATAACAACAATAATTTAATGCATTAGTATTATATACTTTTTTTAAAATGAGTCAAATTAATTTAGAGCAGTTTGCTTATAATGCCAGTTGAGTTTTTGTCTAGCCTTATTTAAGTTTACAATAATTTCAAGTCAGCGATTGTATATTGCCAACATACTTAGTAGTATCGAAAGTTGTAGCAAGTAGAAGTTTATTCTCGTGCGATTTAGTGGTAGCAGTATATTATACCAAATAAACTTTATACTCGAGTATACAGCAGTAGCAACTTTTTTAATTTTTATATCTCTGAAGGTAAAGTAGATTTCGAAAGGTAACTCTAACATTATACGCGGGTAGGGATCGGAATAAGAAAATTTAAATTCATGTAAAATTTTTATTTAAACATACATTAATAAAAATAAAAACATTAAAATTAATGATTGATTAAAGATTGTTATTTTGATAACTGTATTTTTTATTTTCTTAATAATAGGTAATCTAATTAACATATTTTTTAATAATTTAAAATATTTTATTGTCATAATGTAATTTTTATTTTACTTATTTAATTATTTACACATAAGTTACATAACAAAAAAAATAATAGTTAATTGAAAAAAAGAAAATATAAATTATAAAATAATAAATTTACTAATTATATCAATATAATTTAAATAAAATCTTAGTCTTCTTTTTTTTTTATCCATAAATAATGAATAAATTGTACTAAAAAAAAGGCCATTCGGCAGCCGAAATGGAAGTAGATTTCTCATTGTTTAATTTTTTTCACTGTTCAAATAAAAGCTAATAATGAAATAAAATTTTTTTTTACATTTTCTTAAAAATTCTCGCGATGATAAAACGAAAAAAATCAAAAAATTATAAGTATAATGCCAAAAATTGATGCTAACTAAATGAACTTCAGAAGAATTTTTGATGATAATGCACTATATGTTTTGATTTGACGTTATTTAAAGATCCGTATGCATATATTCAAACTATCAGACCAATGGTATTCCGGACCCTATTCGAAAAATTATGACAGATTATGGTTTTAATGCTCGAGAATTCTACCATAAGGACAAAGGCGATAATTTGCTTTCAATAAAATCTACTAATAAAATATTCTAAGATTAAAAATTGATTGTGATACATCAAAGTGTCATACTTGAAATTAGTACTAATATTTTAAATAAAAAGCCTATTAGAATATCAAACGACGAGTAGATATAGAGAATATTATCATCATAACTAATGTTAATCTTGTTATTGATATATCATATCATTTCTACACTGACGATGAAACAAAATTGTATATACCCACTGAATTGAGATGTTTAGATTTTATAAGTGTCACACTGCGATAATATGAATTTAAGTAGCTCCATGAATGTACTAAGAAGTAGGAGAACTAATGCAATAGCAAAATTTCATCGAATGAATGGTAAAATAAGTAATTTTAGTGGTCTAGGCATATATATAGGCATGAAATTTAAAGCTTATTCGAAGAGCTTTCAGATGAATTTGATATAAAGTCGACAAGTTATCACATTCAAAAGATATTGAAGGAAGAATAAGTAAAAATATGAATTTTGGGCATTTTGAAAATTTTGAAATGCTATAACTTCTAAACTAATCGACCGATTAAGCTCATTTTCAAACTCGAACAAGGTAGTCACCCACAAAATACGTATACTAAGTTTCAAGGTGATCGGTTCGAAATTGTGGCTATAATCATAGTGAAAACCTGCATAAAATTAGTTTCTACAATATTTTGTAAATGTTCAAAACCATTTATCTATTAAAAAAAATGGTCAAATCAACAAGCTGTATAGTCAAAATTGTAGGCAATCGAACGAGCTTTCACATAGAACAAACGAAAATAAGCTATCTCTTTCCGTTTAGAAGTTACATCCAGTTAAAGCGGCAAACAAATTTTTTTTGAAAACTTTACAAAATTTCAATTAACCATAACTTCTAATAGACCAGTCATTTTACTCCTAGGCTACCTAAAACTCGATGCCATGTGAAATTTTTTTTTTTCAAAAATTTCTAAAAATAAAAAGAAATGAAAAAATCGAAAATGTACAAAACTCGGTGAATTGCGATTTTTGTTTTTAACAAAAAACTAAAAAAAAAAAAATTTCGCTCACTTAAAATTATATTTTAAACCGATTAAATGAATTAAAAAAAAATATATAAATGGCTGATATTGTGAAAAAAATATCAGAGATAATATTTAAAAAAAAACATCTGCCCTAAATGCCTTTGTTTATTTACGAAAAATGTTTTTAGGTATTATTTATTAATGCTAAGCTGAAACTTTTACCGACATAGACTATGACGTCAAAGTGGCGCTGCTTTCGCTCGGGGGGCGTGGCTTAGATTCAAATCTTCAAAACTCCGACACTCAATTTAAAAAATTAAAATTTCTTTTCTTAACTTTTAAACAATAATAAATAAATATTAATAAGTTTAAATGAGTAAATAAATAAATAATTGGATGTATTATATATATTATATGATATATATTCCATTAATTTACTTACCTTGAGCCATGAAAATGATAAATTTTCATTTCTAAAGAATATTTATTATCATTAATGTATTAAATAATATTTTTATTTAATTAAAAAAAATGGTTTTAAAATATTTCAGTACTTATCATATACTTAAAATTTTAAATATTATTTCAACTTAAAATTTATCATTTTCATGGCTCAAGGTAAGTAAATTAATGAAATATATCATATAATATATATAATACATCCAATTATTTATTTATTTACTAATTTAAACTTATTAATATTTATTTATTATTGTTCAAAAGTTAAGAAAAGAAATTTTAATTTTTTAAATTGAGTGTCGGAGTTTTGAAGATTTGAATCTAAGCCACGCCCCCCGAGCGAAAGCAGCGCCACTTTGACGTCATAGTCTATGTCGGTAAAAGTTTCAGCTTAGCATTAATAAATAATACCTAAAAACATTTTTAATAAATAAACAAAGGCATTTAGGGCAGATGTTTTTTTTTTAAATATTATCTCTGATATTTTTTTTACAATATCAGCCATTTATATATTTTTTTTTAATTCATTTAATCGGTTTAAAATATAATTTTAAGTGAGCGAAATTTTTTTTTTTTAGTTTTTTGTTAATAACAAAAATCGCAATTCACCGAGTTTTGTACATTTTCGATTTTTTCATTTCTTTTTATTTTTAGAAATTTTTGAAAAAAAAAAATTTCACATGGCATCGAGTTTTAGGTAGCCTAGGAGTAAAATGACTGGTCTAAAACTTATTGGTCGAATTGGCTCATCTTCGAACTCATCCAAGGTAATCGTCCATAGAATAAGTATACTGAGTTTCATTAAGATCGGTGTAGAATTGTGGACGCTATCGTTGGAGAACGGCGCGTTATATTATACATATATATATATATATATATATATATATATATATATATATATATATATATATATATATATATATATATATATATATATATATATATATATATATAAATACATATATAAACTTTTGAACCAAATGTATTTTCTGACTCAGCTCGTCGAGCTGAGTTGAGAGGTGACACGACCGATGACCCAAAGACAACTGATCCCCGACAATTGGTCTCCGACAATTGATCCTTGCGACGATTGATCCGCCGATAAAATATACTCACACACATATAAATGTGAAAAATTTGTGTGTGAGTATATTTTTTATGTTACACGCACACAAAATTAGTGAAAAAAGGGCGTAATTTTTCACATTTATATGTTTGTGAGTATATTTTGTCGGCGGATCAATCGTCGCAAGGATCAATTGTCGAGGATCAAATGTCGGAGATCAATCGTCTTTGGATCAACGGTCAGGTAACCGAGTTGAGATATAGCAAAATTTTTCGAAAATTCCATTATGAGGACAAATTCAATAGTTAGAATTCTATGAAATCTACTAAAAAACAAAAATTCGGCAACGAAATGTCCAACATTATCAAAAAAATTTACTTAAATCATTCTTTTAACGATACAAAAACATGAAATTAGTTTCACAAAGTGTAACATTTAAATTACTTAAATTATTCGATTTGGCGTGAATGGACCAGTTTGTTAACCTGGAAGCTGACATCTGCGACGCACTCGCTCTTCATGGTCATACTCTCAGAACTTTAATGGGCATTGAGAAAGCTTACAAAATGACGTGGACTGACAGGATTTTGATAATTTTAAATGAACATGGGTACTTCGGCAACATATTCGCCTTTATAATGCAGTTCGTGAGAAACGGGAAGATTAGAGTCAGGATCGGCAATGTATTATCAAAAAAGCGTACCAATTATAAACGGCCTATCCATAGGATCGGTACTCAGTGTCCTATTATTCTTGATCGCCATAAACGAAGCACCATCCATCGTCAGAAATCCCCGGTACAAAGGCCTTTTTGTCGACGACTTAGCATTTGCATTTTTGGGAAGAATATTGGGCAGACAAGACAGGATTTAAATTTTCAAATCTATGATTACATCAATATGTAATTAATAGACTTCGCATTGACCACGTACACGTATCTCACTAATATTAATGTCATCACCAAGGTCAATTCCACCAAGTGCCCCCGCTGTAATACCAGACTCTCCATCCACCATCTGCTTACCGAATGTACAGGATACCAAGCTGAGAGGAGCCAGTTGGAGCTACCACCATATATGAAAGTACTATTATGTGATCCACAAGGGCAAACCAAGACAATAATGTTCCTAAAAACGATTAAATTGTATAAATCTATTCAATGCAACTAATAACCAATTAGTGTAATATCGTGGTCGCTAATAACCTTGTTGTTTTAAGCGACCTAAAATAAATTAAATAAGATTAAAAAAAAAATTATGAAATAAATATCCATTTTCATATCAGAGTAGAAAAGCTTTTTATTTTCAATTATTAATCAACATAATTGACATATAGTACTTCTGCTCGGCAAACTATGCATTCCATTACTTTCCCTTCCTTTACCTTTTGATTGAACCATATCTCGTTGCATTTCTCGCAGCTGACCGTATGATTGCACGGTGAGTATTGCATTACAGGTGGTCGTCTTATACAAATTCTGCATTTGTCTCCTTCTTCATCTTCATCTTCATCATCATCATCATCATCATCATCATCTTCTTCTTCAGAAGAAAGTATCTCTATCGGCAGTTCTTCTCCAGTAGGTGGTATCTCTATCGGCAGTTCTTCTCCAGTAGGTGGTATCTCTATCGGCGGTTCATGAGGATTGGCATGTTCACGAATTTCAGCCGGTGTTGCTTCTTCGATCAAATTATTGTTTGGTTGACGAACAACATCATTTAAGTTTATTTCTAGAAATAATGTATTAGTATTAAAAATATATTTTTCAATAACATGCACAGATAGAAATTATTCAGAAATAAATTTTTTACCTGTTTCTGAATCATCCATGATTTGAACTAATTTGAAGTTAGATGGTATATTACTACCAGCAAATATGAAATTCCGCAAAACGGGTATTAATGTTGTTGCAATTTTTTCTTAAAAATTTTTAAAGTCTTCTGTTTCTCTTTCAATATTTTGCCAACATTTTGTAATTAGTTTACAGTTTTTTTTTTCCATTGAAAACATTTTTGAGTTTATTCGAACTACAATTTATTGAGCCTTTTTCAATCCAGTGTTTATAATGATAATGATTTCTCTCACTGACTGATAATACTTGCTCTAATATTTGAAAGAAAAAAGAAATTAAAAAAAAAATAATATATAAGACATTCTAAATCGGACAATTTGTAAAATTTCATAATTAATTTTTCCAATTTTTTGATAATTTTAAAAAGTTTTTCGATTTTATATATCAACAATTAATCTTTAAATTTGGTAATTGTAATCTAAGTATATTTTAGTTTAATAATTTTAATTATTTACTTTAGATGACTGTTCTTGATGACAAAATTTGAAAATTACTTTTAAATTACAATAGAAAGAATGTTCGACATTAAGATTTACTTTTAATCTTGATGAACAGAAAAATAAAAATTATGTAAAATTCTACAATGAGCAAATAATTTGTTATGAATCACCCATAATACCAGTTGACTTGAAAATTTGTAATGAATACAAATGGATGATAAAATTTTTATGCAGTATATTGTACTATTTTGACAATTTTGGTACAGATGAACAAAAATAAAGTTATTCACCCGGAAGGTTTTTTTTACAGTCAACTCAAAAATATCAAGATATTGAAGAAACAAAAGTTATTCCGACTATCGAATTTAGCTTAGAACGCCTTATATATTCTATGTAGTTTTTCATAAACAAATTACTGTAAAAGCCATTCTCAAATAGTGCCCCCCACTTTTTTAAAATATTCAATGACTTTCAATTTTAATGACTGTATTAAAATTTTTTAAATTAATTATAAAAAAAGTTTAAGCATTGATTGAAAAAAGGGCAACGCATAGCCCACAGAAATCAGTCAGTTTTACCCAGTTTGGCGGTGCCAACTGGAAATTGATCGAAAAATTATAATTTTTTGAAATTTCGATACCGAGTAGAATAATATGAAATTCTAACAAGTATCTAATGGCGGTCTCAATTTGTTTATAAATAATAGGTAAACAAAAAAAAAACGTAAATTAAAAATTAAATATCTCTGAAACTATCAATCTGGCAGGTTAATTTTTCACATAAAATTTGTAGAGCTTAATAAATCTACAATTTTGCTTTTGGGTAAATCACCGTCAGACTGATAGTTTATTATTTATTAACAATCTAAGTTTTATAAACAAATTGAGCTAGCAAGCTGAAAAATCAACCGATTTCATTTTTTCTTTTTTCCACATATTTCTGGTAATAAAAGGAACATTTTTAACATTTTTATCTCAAAAATTTGATTTTTAAAAATCAAAAAACCGCTTTTTCTTTGGAAGCCAATATCTCCGAAACTAAATTTACTACAGCACTCGCACCTATTCTAAAAAATCTAGAATTTAATTGCGACAAACTTGGCTATTTTGAAAAAAATTAATTTTTGATTGGGGTCAAATAATAGCGAGTTGAACGCAAGCAGATTTTCGATGAAGCGAGCGCGTTCGCTACCCGGACTGATGGTAGAGGGGGAACTCAACAGTAGTGCTCAACTGATATCGGCTCCTCAAGCACTGTACAACTGTTCTTAACCTTATTATTAGTTTATTTATAAATAATATAAATTTTTATAATAATAAATTTAAAAATTATTAACTAAAAAAAATTTTTAATAATTATTTTCTAAAAAATTAGACAAAGTGAATAAATTTTTTTTTTATTTATTAACAGGTCGAGACACGTTTTTAGCTTCTTTTAACTTGTCGAACTAAAACGTTGTCGTAGTGATCTTTGTGAATTAATGATTCCAATTATAGATAAGTTTTGAAAATAGTAAAGTGAAAATGAAAACTGATAGGGTTTGTTTTTTTTGTCAACAAGAATTGCGCTCATATTTAGCAAAATCCTTATCATCAAGAGGAGTATCTGCAATTATAGAGGCCAGTAAGAATAGAGGTGATAATAAACATGTGTTTGTTGCCAAGCATTGGAAATCGATTGAATTTCATCAAGAATGCCGCCGAGATTATGTCAATATTTTTTGCATTCAAAGAGATTTGAACAGGCAAGACTCTTTCAAAACCGGAAACAAAAGATCTGCACCCGCTTGTGATAACTTTGCTTCATCGTCGTCGGCAGCCAAGTTAAGACATACTGACTTTGCATTTGGCTCATTGTGTTTATTTTGTGGCCATTCCTGCAGTGAAGTGAAAAATAAAAAAAAAAAAAAAAGGGAAAGTTTCTCTCGTAGCTACAGATTTGATTAAAAAAACAATTGTTGAAAAGATCAAGCTTGTGACTGTGACGAAGTTCATGTTGTGGCGCAAAGAGTATTGAACTTTGATCTAGTTGAAAAGAAAGCTAGATATCATATGGAGTGTTATGCAAAATTTGTCAAATTAAGAGGATCAAATGAACCCGCAGGTAGAGCTAAGAGTAGACCATTAAATTAATGATTTCGATACTAAAATGACGCGAATCCAACTTTATACAACATATAACTTACATATATCCATTAACCTAACTTGTAATTTATATACCAATAACATAAATTAATCAGTGTATCCATAGATGGCGACTATTTACAAGTGTTCGCGGAAAAATATTAAATTTTGAATATTTATAATTTTTTCAGGTTATTCTGTTTCAGGTTATTTTTATTTAGGTTATTTTTTTCAGGTTATTTTGTTACGAGGTTATTTCGTTCTAGGTTATTTTGTTACGAGGTTATTTTGTTCGAGGTTATTTTGTCGGGGTTATTTTGTCGAGGTTATTTTGTCCCAGGGTAACCGGTAGCGGTACCCATTTGCATCAAGTGCATAATCAGTATACATAATTGTGGATATGAGGCGGGGAAAAGTCACATCTCTTTGCGCACTGAACTATATTTGTGTCTAATTAATTTGACACTGATGATACAGCTTTTTTCTGTGTAGAAAAATAATATTATATTATAGAAGAACTGCACTTGGGTATCATTGTTATCTTTACATTTGACAAATCTTTAAATCTTTACTTTAGTCGACTTATAAAACATATGATACTTTTTCTTCGATCAACAGCCTTTAAACTTTACATCAATAAATAAAAAAAAAGCATCGTTGGCTGGGCAGTAAGCTTCTGTTATTTTTTATATCATATTAATAAATAAAAAAGAAAAAATATTGGTCGAAGTAACGCATTCGAGAGTATTAGAAAAATGTGTTAGTAATTCATAATTACTTTTGTATCATCTAACATTAAAAAATAAAAAAAAAACATACTCAGATGTTTACTGCGGCCATTATTATCGAAACTATGCTTATTATTGGTTCATTACAATTGAAGAAACAACTTTTGTTAATTAAACACTAAGACTTCTTAATCTTATGATAAAAAATTTGTCTATCAGTTGACCGTGCGGGCCAGCCCCAAAACTTACCGCTGTTGTCTAGTTCCTTGAGCTCGAAAACATTGTTGCGAACACATTTTCGAGCTCGAAAATACTTTTGTATCCCATTGTTTTTGAAAAAAACTGTTTTTAGCATTTCTTTCTCCCACGATATCTCACAAACGAATTGACCGATTTTGATGGTTGAGGCGGCAATCGACGTGTTTTATTGAGTTCTAAAGCTGATCAAATATTGAAACTGTTTGGTTGAGTCGTTTCAAAGATATTTGGAAAAAACCGTCTTTTGGCATTTCTTTCTCCCGCGATATCTCACGCGATATAGAGCTGATTAGATTTTGAAATCGATCGTTCAAATCGTATCTGAGAAATCAATAAAAAACTAAAAAAAAAAAAATTTTTTTTCCGTAATTCGCAAATATTTTCGAGTCTACTTGATCAAATGATCTGAAATTTTCAGAAAAGTTGTCGGCCAACAATCTCTTTCGATTGCCGCCTTAACCATCCAAATGGGTTCATTAGTTAAAAAGTTATAGACCGATCACACACATACAGACATACACATACACACACACACATACACATACATACATACAGACACTCGGACATCATTCTGAAAATAGTCAGAATAGCTTCCTAGGACCTCAAAACGTCGACATCTGATGAAATTTCGATTTTCGCAAATCGGGGTGAAAACAATAACTTCACAATTTTTCGAAAATCGTCGATTTTCTTAGCAGGAAGTTAAAAATATATAGTTGAGTCCGCAAAAGAAAATTCTTTTCTCCCACTACTTGTCTCTGATAAAGTGTACAAACATTTGCATCAAGGTGTATGCTCAGTAATGATCTTTGTGGAATAGTGGTGGGGAAAAGACATATCCCTTTGCGGACTCAACTATATTTGTGTCTTATTAATTTGACACAAAAAATACAGTTTTTTTCTGTATATAAGAATTATATTACATCATAGGAAAAGTGCACTTGCGTATCATTGTTATCTCAACATTTATAAGTCTATGAATCTTTACTTAAGACGACTTGTGAAACTCGTAATACTTTTTCTTAAATTAACAGCCTTTGGACTTTATATCTATAAATAAAAATAAGCATAGTTGGCTGTGCAGTAAGCATCGATTATTTTTCATTTCATATGAATCGATAAATAAAAAAAAAAATATTCGAAATTATGCATTTGAGACTTTGAACTATATGTGTTAGTAAATTATAATTACTTTTGTATCATCTAACTTTAAAAAAAGAAAAAAACATATTCAGATGTTTACTGCGGCCATTATCATCGAAACTATGCTTATTATTGGATCATTAAAATTAAAGACTTAACTTTTGTTAATTAAACACTAAGACTTTTTAATCTTATGATAAAGAATTTATAGAGTTGAGTCCGCAAAAGAATATTCTTTACTCCCAATATTTGCTTCTGATAACGTGTACATACATTTGAAGAACGTCTAAATGCTCAGTAATGATCATTGTGAAATAGTAGTGGGAAATAGTCACATCTCTTTGCGGACTCAACTATATATGTGTCTTATTAATTTGACACTAAAGATACATTTTTTTTTGTATATAAAAATAATATAATATGATAGGAGAAGTGCAGTCGTTTACCATTGTTATTTTAACATTTGATAAATCTTTACTTTAGACGACTTATGAAACATATAATACTGTTTCTTAAATTAACAGCCTTCGAACTTTATATTAATAAATCAAAATACGCATTGTTGGCTGTGCAGTAAGCGTCTGTTATTTTTTTATCCAAATAAATGGCGTTACTAAATCTAAAGCACTTGATTTTTCATACGCCTCTTTGGCTTTAGGAAGCTCTCTAAAGCCAAACGGTCGTCTAATTTTTCATTCATTGCCAATTGTTTTGTTTACATATTTACCAGCTGAAAATTGAAAAATAAAAAATTTTGAAAGCCGAAGAGACATACAGCTCAATTTGTACGCCCTTTTGACTTTCAAATTTTTTTATTTTATTTAATTTTTAGTTTTACAATAAGTCTGCAATAAGATTAGCAATAAGAAAAAAATAATACGCTTTTTTGGCTTGAAACAGTGACTAAAACCAAGAAGGCGTATAAAAATACGAGTTTCTCTGGAATTAGTGATGCGAACTAAACAAAATTTAAATAAATAAAAAAAAAAGATATGAAACTAACGAAATTTTCTTCATCCTTCATAATTTCCATCTTCATCTTCCACTTCACCTTGGGCTACTTCATTATTTTGAGCTTCATCTTCCACTTCACCTTCAGCTACTTCATTTCTACCAACATCATCAATAGGAACTTCCAACACCGCAAGCTCTTCATTCACATCGTCAATTACAAATTCAAAATCTATAAACAATAAATAACTTGTTAACTGTACTGTTATATTCATTACACGTTAAGTTATTAAAATTATTACCTTGGAACTCATCGAGTTGTTGCTGTATTGCTTCATCTCGAAACAATTCGATGTCACGTACCATTAACATATTACAATGAATTATATCATGGTACAACGGGGCAACAAGAAAACTGGCAATCGCCAAAAAGCGATGAGTATCGATTTTGTTTCTGTCAAGTAAATCCCACGCACGCTGTAAATCAACACGGTCAACCAGTTGTCGCACTCTTGGAGTGACATTTACAGTTGTTTTTCTTTCTAATTTTTCGAAATCTTTTACAGCTTGGCTTATTATTTTGCCTACAGTACCTGCAAATGTATGATATGAAGAATACGATTTAAGGGCATTCTCAGGCAGTGGCCCCCACTTTTTTAAAATATGCAATGACTTTCAACTGTCATACCCGTATTAAAATTTGATCAATTAATTAAAAATAAATTAAAGCCTTAATCGAAAAAGGGATAACGTAGTCGTAATTGAACCAAGATATAGAATTAACAAAAAAATAACTTGCAGTTGTTATCAATCAGGAGTTTAATGAAATTTGTTCAAGAAATTTTAGCCTACAAAATTTTTAAATTCGAATTATAAAATTTACATGACGATTTTACTGAAATATATTTTACAAATTTCGTTCAGCTCCTAATTGATATTAACTGCAAGTCATTTATTTTTAATCTGTATATTAGCGAAATTACGACTACGTTCTTCTTTTTTCAGTTGAAGCTTCAATTTTTTTAGTAATTAATTAATAAAATTTGACAACGGTTGAGGCAATTAAAAGCCTTTGAAATTTTTAAAAAAGTGGAGGGCACTGTCTGAAAATGACCTTAATTATTGCAAAAAATTTATTCCTTTTTTGTGAGTTAAAAGAAACTATACCCTGGTAGAAATTTGTACGGGCGTGTCCAATTACAAAACAGCACCCGGTCGGGGGGATAACTGAGGCCCTGATTATATGATCCTTAGAGAGTGCCCGGTCAGGGGAAAAACTGTAGCCTGACCGACAGGTACCAAGCCGGGTGCCTCAACGGGCAAGTTCCCGAGTCAAAATTAAAAAGGTGATTTGAACCTCCAAATCCTACACGAGGGTAAGCAGGTTCAAATCATCTTTTTAGAATATGAAGATCCATGCATTAAAAAGGTGATTTGAACCTAAACGTAATAACTTTGTCCACTTTCGTCAAGTTTAGGTTCAAATCATCTTTTTAAAACGGTAATATGAGCCTCCAGAGCCTAAATTTATAGATCGAGAAAGACTCTCATCGGATCGCGTACGATTGGTAAAGAAACAGAAGGGAAAAGAGGGCCACTAATTAGAAATGGCCACCATGATCGAAAAAAATTTGAAATTTAATAATTCCAAAAATAATTTCTTAGTAATAAACGTTTTGTTGTAAGTTACAAAATAATAAAATTAAAAATATTAATAATAATAGAGAAAGTTATACAAGTAGGCGTTCGTATAGAATAGTACTTAATTTATTTAATGCCGTAAGATGGACGGCGGAGTGGAAGTTGATATTTGCTAGTTACTACTTGCTACTCGCTGTTGGCGAGATGCCAAAATTTCGATATCGGAAAATAATCATGGAAACGGATATGAAAATCTATGATTTTTTCCTTCATTTCATTTCATTGTTAGCAACAGTAAATATTTAGTTCATTTGTTTAAAATATTAATTTATTTATTGCCGTAAGATGGACGGCGCAGTGGAAGTTGATATTTGCTAGTTACTACTTGCTACTCGCTGTTGGCGAGATGCCAAAATTTCGATATCGGAAAATAATCATGGAAACGGATATGAAAATCTATGATTGTTTTCTTCATTTCATTTCATTGTTAGCAACAGTAAATATTTAGTTCATTTGTTTAAAATATTAATTTTTTTTTTTTTTTTTTTTTTTTTTTTTTTTTTTTTATATTAAGTCATTCAAAATTCGAATTGAATAATTAGAGCCTTTGACTTATTAGTATAGGATTAATTAATTATTTTATGTGAACAATAAATACAAACGATGTATTGGAAAACTGAAACTGCCAAAGGATTTGAAAAAATCTGCTGAAAACTAATCTGTTGCCGCCGGGATTCGAAACCACGACCTTACGAATATGAAGCACAACCACTGCCGCACTGCTACTCGGACGCTCACGATCAGTTGGAAATATCTTTATGTATTCAGAACGCAGATTTTATTATAACAATAATATCATGCTAAAGAATTGAGCTCATTCGAAGTTACAGATTAAAAGTATGGTAGGCCTTGGAGGGTTAAAACATCTTTTTAAAAAGGTGGTTGTCCTCCATGCGCTCCGTTTAGGCTATGGAGGACTTGAATAGCATTTTAAAATACTAAGTAGGCCATGGAGGGTTAAAATACCATTTTAAATAGGTGATTTACTCCTCCATACCCTACTTTTAGGACATCGAGGACTTAAATAACATATTACATTCAGCGGCAAGTCCAACATCAAAAGAACTGAGGCTTTGGAGGCTCAAGCAACTGTTTTAATTTCGACTCGGGTTATTATATCCCCGGTTGCATTGGCCCGCCTGGGCTTTTTACTACGGCAAGACTTGTCACCTTGTTGGAAGATACCTGGTCGGGTTTCTGAACAGGCGAATTTTTATATCCCTGATTGCGTTGACCATTTTGGGTAATTGACTATTGAAAAACTGATCACCCGGTCCACAGGTACCTGGTCAGGTACTTGAACGAAAAAAATTTCATGTCCTCGGCTGGGATAGCAACTTCGGGTATTTTCCTACGACAATACTCGTTGCCCAATTGATAGGTACCTGGCTAGGCAAAATCTAATTTCTCATATGTGAAATTTTTTCCTTTTGCGTAGAGCTGTCATCAAAACAAATGGATGCTGTGGGGATAATACTTGAGTACTTACTACTTATTATTTTATTAAAAAAAAAAATATTATACAAGCACGAAAACATTTCGTTTATCTACACTCAAGTGTACGTTTTGAAGAAGTTTTATTTATAACTTTCAAAGTTAATATTTTTAATCTTTTATTGTTTAAATATTCGGAAATTTTTTGTTTGATCGATTTTTCTTCAAATCGATATATACCGCTTCAAATATTTAACAATTAAGAATGGTTTTAAAGAAGAAAAACGATTGGCTATAAATCGGTTTAGAGTGCAAAAACATCGTGAATTTCAAAAATTGAAAAAAAAAAAAAAACAAGGGAAATTATGACATATTTTGAAACATTATAAAATTTGTAAAACTATTTAAAAAACTAAAAGTTTAAAACTATTTAACGAAAATTAAAATTTATTTTCTGGGAAGTCGGGTAGATACTTGAAGTATTTGATATTTTTGTGCCATCGGACAGATGTTTGTAAAATTTTCCTCATAGCTAAGCTTTTCTAATCCCTGCAATAATAATATATTGTTCACTTTCGTTAGGTTTGCTGTGGCCGTTCGTGGGATAAGTAGAGAGGTCCAGACATACATGTGGGCTGAATTTACAGAAACTGTAGTGCACCATCGTATTACAAACTCTATTTCTGACTCTCTCATACTTATGAAGATATTATGTTGTAGTATTCAATCTTGTAGTGCATTTACAAAGATATATTATCTTGTAGATTCTATACTATAGTTTTAACAGAGAATGTACATTATTCAACAATATAGTATAGAAACTATATAGGGTAAATTATATTTCAAATTTTAAGTAGAATTCGCCTTTTAAGGAAAAGGTCCTTAAAAGTTTCAAAATTCAATAATTTTCTATTACTCGTCGTGAAGTATTAAAGATCACGTCATCGTTTGATATGGCCTTTGTCGTGCTTTGTTTTTAAATATTATCATACCACTATTAATTCTCGATTAAATGAATAAACGAATATAATAATCGACAATGTCTTCATTGTCCTGAACCAGACGAGGTAATTATAATACATATTCTAAAGAATAATCTCCAATGACGATTTTAGATTTTAAGTTAAACATGAGTTGAAACATTTTTTCAGAATAATATTGTAACTTTTATTTTTTTTGTTTTAATGTTTTTTATTCCTACTCTGCAATCATAAGTCACATGCTTTTTTTTAGAGTTCGATAATTAGTGAGAAACATGATGGGCCTTTCATCATCATAGAATTTACTAAACGTGGTCCGAAAAATAGTAAACCGGTCGATATTGTGTTAAATAATTGGATAAGATTTGATAATTAAAAGAAAAGATTTGTCACGAAATTTATTTCTGGGCCACACAATGATGAAGATGCAGGTCTGCTCAAAGATTCATTAATACATAACGCTGATGCTCCTAGGAGCATCAGCTGAAGGGTGGCCTGAATATAATTGCTCGTATGAGGCGAGTCCGGTAAGTAATAAAGTACACGTTAGAATAAAAAATACCTCACAAAAATGGATTCCAATCTTTTGAAGCTTTTAGTAAGTCGGGATATGGCATTAAACTATACGGCCCAAAAAGAAGTAAAAAATAAAATTGTTATAATAATTATAAATTTTACAAAAGTTTTCAAATGTAAGTAATTCATTAATTTTATATATCAATACACAAATTTCATAAATTTATTAGATGTACTTTAAATTTATGTGTTAATTGTTTTTAAGTTCTTTAATTGTAATTACCGCCATAGTCTCCAAAAATGAAGCACTAGTAGCGATTGGATCAGCCTTGGCTAATGCCAAAGATTGGGACAATAAACGTAAAGCAAGATAAAGTAATGATAATTATAATATTTGAAAACATCAATTTTAAATCATGTGTTTTAAATTTTTAAAAATTTATCTAGTTGTATTGAATAATAATATGATCATATAATAATAACATATCACACAATGTAATAAATAATAAGTTTTTTTTTAACGAATAAATATAATATAAATCAATGAAATACTTTACGATTATTTTTTTAGTCTAAATATTATATAATCAAATTTCCACCGGATGTACTTTTTTAAGTAAAAAACTAATCAGGGCATTCGTTGAAGCCTAGCAGAATACCTGACTGGGCTGTTGAAGTTTTGTCTGCTTATTTGCCCGGAATCGACCCAAGCTAGGTTAATAATCTCTTGCCACAGAAAGTTTTTATTCGGGTTTTCAAGATTTTACCTGGCCATTTGCCCGATCAGGTGCCTGTCCAAAAATTGATACGACCCATTTCCGTTACCCTATTACGGCCTAGGCGGGTAAATACAATTATTCCTGATCATACACCCAACCAGGCTTACAAATGTCTAGCCAGATTGAAAAAGCATTACATTCTGAGCAGGTATTCAGCCGGGTGCCCGTAATATGGGCCCCATAAAAGTTTAGTCCAATATCCAGGTACCTGGCCGGAGCCCGGTTTCATTTTGTACCAGGGTATGTACGTGTGTAAGTCCAAACATTAGGGTTGAAACCCAATGTTTGAAATAGAGTGATTGAATTTAACATGCCACAATCAGTTAAAGCATCGCCATGTTTATAAAAGCTGAAGTATGGAGGCGTGACACCCTGAATCCAGTGGGTGTTGAAATAGTCCAATAAATTATTTAGTCGTTGTGATGGTGGAGTGGAGTGACCCAGTGAACCAATACGGAGGACACCTGTGATTGTTCTAAAATAGTGCTACTACACTAGTTACTTAAAAACTACTCTATTATTACTATTTTCTTATACCTATGACTTAATACTACTTATTCACTAATTATTTACTGGACTATCGTTTATACTTAAAACTAGTATGCTTAAAAACTAGGGCTAAAATTCTAAGTATTATTTTCTTTTGCTTAAACAATTAATTACTATTGTACTTATACTACTCTATTATCTATTGACTTAAAAAACTATTACTTAATTACGTTTCTATTTAATATGACTTATACTTTTGTATATAATATTTTTTTTTTTCTTACTCTTATTATAAACATTATTATTTTCCTTTAACAATGAGTTATTATTATTATTTATACTTATATGGCTGTGTTTTTAAAGTTTAAGTTGAATGAATATAGCGAGATATAAAATTATATGGATGGACGGTATAAGTATGTGAATGCGCGGCCGAGCGAAAATTATTCTAAGTCCTGAGCACCAAAGTCAAAGGAAATAAAATAAAAACGCTTATATAGATTTCAAATGAATCGTTTAAAAGATTCAAGAGATTGAAAGAATTATAAAATGAACTGAAATACAAGAAATATTAGTGGAAATTAAAATAAACTCTAATATTTCAATCGTTCATTCTTTCATTTTCTATCCGTCCGCACGGATTATCGTCGCTTACACGGCTTAGTTCTCGGGACTTAGTATTTATTTAACATCTTAAACGAATTATTTTCTTTTAAATTCAATTTTACATACGATAAAATTAATTTCTCTCGATTTCCTTTGACTTTTTAACTCGGGACTTAGAAAAATTTCACAAACAATATACTCTCGATGTCAACAACAGAGGGCGAGGGAATTTATTCCCGTTCACCTCTACAACGGGTAGATATAAAGATAAAACCGCGCATATGAGCCCGTACAATTCAACTTAGTCTCCCGAGACGTTATCTAGAGGAAGGCCATTTCCTGGACACCAATTGGAACTTCGCCTACCCCACGTCCGACCGGATCAAGGTAAGCGAAATTTGTATTCTCGTGGAGATTTGGTGTCCCCGTAGTAAGGCCTTCTGCTGAGGTACGGTAGGTGAAACTAACCGCGTAGGTGGGGGTTTGTTGGAGGCCATCCACTTGCCCTCTGGGACGGGACTTCGTGTAGGGCCGACGGGGTAGTCGACCAGACTCCCCTGAAGCACCCGGGAGGGGTAGTACCGCGTAGTGGACCGCGAATCTGTTGAGTATGTGTGTGACCGTGTAAACCGTGTAAGCCGTGTATAAATTGCTTAATTAGCAATAAACCGTGTAAATTGTTGAATAACCAACAAGCCGTAATATTAAAACCGCGTTTAATTATCAATATTAATTATTGTAAGAGGTAGTAGAAAAGGGCTGGAAGCCATTGTAATTATTTAATAATAAATCCTAGTCTCTTATTCTGTCTAAATTTGTATTTTCTTTCTTTTAAAAAGAGTTTCTTTTTTTTGTTAAGTAAAGTTTGTTGATTGATTAATTAACACTGTCTATAAATTAAAAACCCCTTTTGAACCCTGGACCCCGGCGAGCTAAACCAAGCAAAAAGGGGTAGTTGGATAATTTATACAGTCAAATTTTAGTAATTAATAATTACTTTTTTTTTTTGTTGATTAAATCGACCATACTTTTAATCACTAATTTTCTTCAACACATATTTTCTGTTTCGTCTAACTTCTGAGTTTCTGGTAAAATACGAAACTGACTTGACGTTTTTCTCTGACAGTAATCATATAATTAATTACTCTAAAAACCCAATTATACCCGTTACATCGTTCTTGTAAAAGGTCTGGAATAGAAGCTCTGGGCCAGATGAATTCTTTTGAAATAACATTTGCGGGAAGTAAATTCAGTGCATCAATTTGCGGAAAAAAATGCTCGAATCTACGTCAAACGGTAAAAGTCCCGTGAGCTCAGCTTTTTCAAACAGTACCTATGTAAAAGAACATAAATAAATCAGACTGTTGCGTAATCACAACTACATTCAAATTTGTATGTAGTTGCACTTCCGGCAAATAGAGGCAGCACCTACTGGGGCCTAGTGTCTAGCAATTAAAACTTGACTTGCGCAGTGCGACGCATGCGCGTGTGAATTTCCTGCCTCGTGAAGAAGACCAACGCCATTATTCTTGCGTTCATATAATTTCTAGAGACATCACGTGTTTTTATATAATCAATTAAATTTTCACTCATCTCGAGTAAATAATTAAAAGTAATTAACAAACTACATTACGGATTCATAACTCTCTATAAAGATATAATTATTTTTATAATTGCGAGCACCAGAGCTCATAAAATAAATAATAAAAAGCATCAAGAAATCCAGTGATCTACAACCTGTTCCTGAGGAGGTTATTTCGACGGAAAATCGTACAAGTGCTTAATTTCTACTTTATAAATTAATTCAAATGTTCATTAAAATAAAAGACTCAGTTTTATTATTTATTTGATTATCATTATGCTCAATTTCTTAATTAAATTAAAAGTTATTTTTCGCTCAGTAGCCTCTGCAAGCATGCTACCACGTGTTCAACGAATAAATTAGAATCAGTGTAATTTATTATGAGCTCATTTTATTCAATTCAATTAAGTGATCATTATTATTAAAACTCAATAACTAAATTATTTATGTATTCAGTGCTATTAAAAATAGTAATTTACGTGTCCAATAATTTACTTCGCTCAGTAACCTCTGATATCATGTTACTTATTATCATGACATTTTTGCAATCAACTCAGTGTTCAATTAAACTCAACTTAATTATTTTAATTCATTTATTTACTCGAGCTCAATTCAATAATTTGTATTCAATCATTTACGTAGTCATGAGCTCAGACATTTAACAGTATTGATAAATTAAATCAACGATTTAATTTTGTAACCCAGTGATATTTTGTGCTGTGACAAATAAAAATATTGTTATATTTTTAAATATGCGTATTTTTCCAACATCCTAACCACCAACTAGTCCTGGCATGTCTTTATTTAATTATTATTACAACACAGACTTTATAATAAATATTAACTATAGCGATCCTACTGATCATACGTACACACACACTATATATATATTGTGACGTTATTTTTTTGGACGAGGCTTGGATTGAGTTGACGTCACAAGCACCAACTGATTTTGGGGCATAACCGAGCATGGTAACTCAAAATTTAGAGTTTAGCTACAGTAAATTACAATTTTTATACAGTTTTTTTTTGGTGATCGAGTTCTAGTTAAGAATAAAATATGGAGTAACGTTTGGCTACAGAAAATTTATATGGGAAATTTATTGTGGGATATGGGTGGAGATTAGAGTTGGGTAAAAGATAAAGTTTGAGTTTTGGAATTTTCAGTTTTTGGTTTATTGAGTGTGTGGAAAAGTCGGAGCAACCGTGGAATGGGGCTCAAGTAATTGCCACCCGGTTGTATCTGATGTCAGGATGCTTGCCTGACCCTATGAGACTTTCATGTGGAGTGCAGAGGTCTAGCTGAAATGCTAGCGCTCCAAAATAGGGACTATGGACTAGGTGTAAGAGATCAGTTTTTGTTATTATGATTGGCAGGACTCAGCGATGGTTTAGTGACCACTATCGCTGTGGAAGCCGCTATTTCTGGTCATTTTTGGAGTTTTGGGTTTTGTTGGTAGGCCTCAGTGGACAGCTTTGACCAGTGTGCTGCTGAGGGTAACCGTTGGTCACTTAAATTTAAGAATTTTAGTCTGCGATCTCACCGAAGCCAAGTCCAGGAGAGCGCACTTATTGGGATATCCATACTCAATATCGAGTTGAAGTTATGGAGGAAAGTGTAGAGAGTCGGTATAAATGGCGATGATGTTTTTAGTTTGAGGAGTACAGTAAGAGATTCGACTCTGGTCGCTCGAAGCGAGCAGACGTGTTCAGGAGTGATGCTTCAGAAAGCTACAGGTTGGAGTTATCGTTACAGAAGTATTGTTTAAACAGTGTGAGACGTTACTTGATATTTTATTCATCAGTAATCAGGTATGAGATAATTATTATAAATAATTAATCGAGTTTGAGTTAGAATCTTGAGGTATTATGCTACGGTTTTAGTTAAAGAAAAGATGTAAGATCTGTGAAAATTATGAGAAAGTAGTTACAGTTTTGAGTCAGGTTCGCGATCTAATGTTAATATTATTTTTATAAAATAATTATAGGGAATATGTTAGTCAGTAAGTTAATTATTGCCTAATGAACGTCAAAAATGAGATCCAGGTACGTTAGTCGTACGATTTTTGCTACAGCAAGTATGCTAGAGTAACAAATTTAAGATTATGGTTCCCGTTCACCGAGTACTATTTGAGTATCGGTTGGCTCCAGTTATTTAATTATTTTTAATTAATTATTTTTAATTAATTTAGTTATAAGGTTTTGACGCGCATCATTTAGATGCCAAGTTGCCGTTCGGATTTACTGGATCGTTGTATTTTTCGGATTCAGTATTTTGTTATAGAGAGTAAGATTATTTGTATTATGTTCTAGTATTTGATTTATTTTATTGTTAAATAAAAATTGCAAATCATTTAATAATTTACACGAGTTTGGGATGATTTAACCCGGACCACTCCCTCTCTCCATAAACCTACACACTGAGCGACACCACGGCATACCGTAACTCTGTTTTTAGTGCTCCAGTCTCTGTCTTGTTTTGCTATTAAGTTTGAGCATTTTAGTTTAAATTTTGAATTCTATTTTATGCGTGGTTTTGGTGATAATTCCACAGATCAAAAATTATCCACCTCATTTATGCGTGGTTTATGAAATAATTCCACAGATCAAAAATTATTAAAATTTTCGTAATTTACTGGTTTGGTGATTCCAGTGATAAAAATTACCTGGCGCCCTATTAGTATCGAGACTGAAGGCTAAGGACAGAGAACGAAGTTGTAGTGCAAAGATTAGCGTATAATTTTTGCGTTATAATATATATATATTAGGGTGGTCCGTTTGGAACGACTATTTTTTTTTTTTCGCTCCCACTGAAAAATATTGTTGTAGACATTGAAAAAAAAATTCTCTGAAAGTTTTAGCTCTTGATTTTAATTCTAAGTACTTTACATTTGATTTTGAAATTTTCCCATTTAAAATACATAGGAAAGTTGGGATTTTTTTTTTAATTCTCTATAACTCAGCCGCATTTTAAGTTATCGGGTCACCGTTTGCGGCATTTTTTAGGTAATTTGATACTCTTCAAAAGTTTCCTTAATAGTATTACTCTGACTTTAATTGTTTTTTCTGTATCGGTTCTGAAAATAATTTTTTTAATAATAATTTGGATTTTTAGTTGATATTAACCAAATAACGAAATTTACAGAAAAAGTGCAGATAACGATTTTTTAGGAAATTTTATTCGCTACAAAAACGGTCCTCTTAGTTAAGTAGCTTAAGTTCTCCGTTCACGTGATATAGTGATTTTAGTAATTTTGTAAATAAAATATTTGTCAAAAATTTTTCCGAAGTTCATCAATTTGACCCCTTTTGATTTTAATGACTGGATTAAATTAATGAAAGGAAAATTATTTATTGATTCAAAATTGAAATGAAATAGCATTTGGTGGAATTTTTTGACAAATATTTTGACTTTTTATGTAAATTTCGTTATTTAGTGAATATCAACTAAAAACCCAAATTATTATTAAAAAAATTATTTTCAGAACCGATACAGAAAAAACAATTAAAGTCAGAGTAAAACTATTAAGGAAACTTTTGAAGATTATCAAATTACCTAAAAAATGCCGCAAACGGCGACCCGATAACTTAAAATGCGGCTGAGTTATAGAGAATTAAAAAAAAAAATCCCAACTTTCCTATGTATTTTAAATGGGAAAATTTCAAAATCAAATGTAAAGTACTTAGAATTAAAATTAAGAGCTAAAACTTTCAGAGAATTTTTTTTTCAATGTCTACAACAATATTTTTTAGTGGGAGCGAAAAAAAAAAATAGTCGTTCCAAACGGACCACCCTAATATATATATATATATACAAGCGAACATCAAATTTTAAATAATTTTTTAATTTGAAAATAAACAATTTACACAGCCAACGTGGTATGTGTAAACGACGGAGGGGGGGGGGGTACTTCATCCTGCATGCTTGTTTTGAGTCTTAATCAGTCAAACTTATAATTCTCTCTACATGACATTGCGGCTGCTATCTATAATATCAAGCCTAAACGAGCGGCTTTTACTACTACAACCATCTCTCTGTCATAACAGAATGAAACTATTGATGCTCATAAATTGATTGGTAACAAAACAATAATATAATTTTTTTTTAAAGTTTTTATAAAATTGAAAGTAGTCACTTAGTAAATGATGCATTATTTTGATAATATAAATTATTTAGAAGGGCTAAATAATTTTGTTTCTACGTTCCAAGTTGAAAATGCTTAAATAACTACAAATTAGTAAATCGCCAATCGATCGGTATAACAAACTGTAAATTTTATTGTTAAAAATTAAAAAAATTGAATTGTTTAGCACTTCTTTACTTTATTTTGAACACTCTTACAAAGTTTCATAGTATAAAATTAATTACATTTTAAAAAAAAATGGTTTGACAAATTAATTATCGACTGCGGTATCTAAATCTGTTGGCATGTCTCCTTAAGACCTAAAATATGACTAGCACTTTGTCAAGCATTGACCAAATTAAAATCTATAGTGACCATTTATATACTTTTGATTTTCATTAAATTAAACTTTGATGTGAGTCTGTCCGTTAATTTTGGGGTTCCAATATATTTTAGGTGACCTTGGAATTTTAAACTTCTCTTTTTGAATTTTTTGTTCCTGACCAATTAATGATAATATTTGACCATTTTTTTACTCCTCCGGTACCGTCAGAATAACGGCTAAACGATCATTTCCAATGAGGTTGGGGCGCTATGTATTTTTTTAACCTAACTACTGAAAATTGCATTTTCTAGCGCACAGACTGCTGACCAAATTATAAATCGCGTTGACCATTTAATAGCACTTAATTTCCATTCTAACAGTATGTCCCTGGAGTTTGAATGTTGAATTTCCCGTGCTAAAATTTTTTATATGACCTTGGAATTTTAAACTCAAAATTGTAAGCAACAAAACCGTGACCAAATTATGAAAGTTACTGACCAAATATGACCAATTATTCCAGTTGTTAGTGGGTTCAATATTCGTACTTTCACGTGCTAACGTTGTGGAGCCGATAAGTACTATTATTATCTCGCAGGGAAATATATAGATGTGAAAATTCTATGCAGAATAAATTACGTTTTCTTTACTATGAGTTGAAAACTGAAAATTTATTGGAGTAAGAATATCTTTTCTCAGAGTAAGTAAATATTTTTTGAGCCAAGAAATTTTTTTTCGTCTTAAGAAAATTTTTGTTTTCAATTAATAATACTAAAAATTTCTTGCACCAAGAAATTCTTTTTTACTGGGTATTCATTAAAATGATTAAACAAGGGTTGAAACTTTTATAATAAAGTGAATAATTTTTTAGTTTATTGATTTATCAATTCGTTTATTATAATTAATGATATCGAAAATTTATGATAATTTTTAATGCTTGCAGTATATTTAATATATGTCAATACACTGTGCTTTTAAACTTTTGACAAACATAAACATAATAATTCAAATAAAAATGAGAAGAATATTGAACAATACTCTCTTAATTAAAATTTGTTTTTTAATTCTCATATTTATTCTTGATTTAAATTTTCGTAAAATATTTATTAAGTAATGGAAAATATGATGTTAATGATTTAGTAATGGATAACATATTAACAGTCACAAAAACAGATAAATTGTTTAAATAAAAGTAACGATAAGTATATAGATAAATAAAATCCAATAACGGAAAATATATATTCAATAGTAACCAAACATTTGATGATACTAATGTATTACATACTGATTAATGTGGTTACCTGGCGTGTAGGTGCAAAAAGTATAAGGCTTATTTAAAAAAGATAAAGATTCATTAATACGTAGAGTTTGTAATAGATATTCCACTTGCCGTCATATAATTTCTAATCAGTTTCCTATACTTCACTTATTTTAAATATTCATATACTTGAATTCTTATTATTGGATTTTTTAATAAAAAAAAATTTTTAAGTATTTTAATCTGCGTAACAATGACATTTTGCTACATTATTAATTGAATTATGATATTTTAAATGATATCTTCAAAGATTTTTTATAGCTATAGTTATCTTTTTAATGATGGAAATTTTTATATCTATTTATTATTTTTAAAAAACTCTTCAAATTTTTTTTTAGTTTTATTGTCGGATTGCGATTTGGCCATCTGACCTAATGGTCAGTTCGGGCTATCTATATTTTTCTCAATTTATCTATAAATTGTCTTATTGAGAAGGTTATTTGCATGTTTGCATGTTTAGGTTTCCACTACATAAAAATGGTTAGCCTTACGGCGGGATTGACTTTTTGTCAATTTTTTTGGTAGGTTTATTTCATTTATTGAAATTTTTGATGATTTATTTCCCTAAACATTGCATATTGTTGGTTCTACGGGTGTCATCTTATTTGGAAGGAACGAATCATTGTTGTTCGTATCTCTAACACATGTATTTGACTCATTTATTGAGATCGGTAATGGTTCTGAGCTTTTTTCAAGTTCTAGTGACCCACAGGGTGGTAATTCAAGATTATTTTCTTCTGTAAGTGCGATTAAATCTCTTTCACTTGACGTTTCTGTTATTTTCAATACCGTATTTCTGGATGTAATAATCTCAAGAGTGCTAAACGGAATAGTTTTTGTGGACGATGATTCTTAATTAAAATTATTTTTATTCCATGGTGAACATAAGTTTCTTAGCTTATTAATTTTTTGTAATCTTGAATGAGAAGAAGATTTTGAAATATTGTAGTCGATTTCAGTAAATAAAACTTCAAATTCTCTATTACGTTCCATTTCATCTATACTCCGAGAGTGAATAACATCTAAATTTAAATCAATAGGTACATCAGCTATACTAAAATCCAATAAGCTATAATTGATAGTAGCAAAAACATCTTGAGGTAATGATGAATGAGGTTGTGTTACGTCGAGATCGAGCGGGAAAATATTTAATATAAAATTTATTTTATACGGTATAAAAATTTTTATTCCTCGTGCGAAGCAACTTTGTTCGGTAGTCTTTTTTTTCTGTTACTTCTTATCTTCGACAGCTATACAGAAGGCTAACAAAGGAATTTCTAATCAGACCACCCAAATGCAGTTGTGTGAGCCGATCACTCCTACATTAAAATCATAACAGAGGTACATCATAAACGGTGACTAAGAGTCTAGCGCAAAGAGTCTTCAACCGCGACTCTTTACCTCCCGCTGAGTGCCACCAAATTTAACTAGCCTCTGTTCGATGCGGCATCCGGTCTTTTGTTCAATTAAAAGTTGATCCATATTCTAATATCTTTTTTATACACGACAGTACATTTATTCCTCTTTAATAAAAGAATATGAAATCGCGGTAACTGCTTCTTTTATTGTTGACTGCATTTTTGAGTTGTGCTGAATTGAGAGTAATTAGCTTTTTCTGTGCTTTGAGACGTTTTAATAAGTCTAAATTTTGTTCTGTAAGATCACTCAATTTTTTTTCTAATGCTTTCACTTTCGTTTCAAGCTTTGAAATGACGTCAATTGTGTTTTCGTTCTCTATACGTTGATTTTTTCTGTAATTATCAAATTTCGCTTCTAAACCATGAATAATTATATCAATATCTTGTCGCATCAAAGATTCCTTCATTTAATGATTGAACTTCATGTTGAATAATGTTTTGTGCACTTCTCAGAGGAATCGCATCGCTAGAGTTTTTGGGGTCTGCAATATTACACAACCGTTTGTTGTCAATATCAAACTGACCATCGTCTGTAATTTTAAATCCTGGACCTGGTGGTCCACGACGGCCAGTTTTAGATAACTTAGTTTCAGACTGCCGCCCAAAAATATCGATACTCATGGCTCGAAAGTTCAATAACAAATGATTAGTATTGATTGTTGCATGCCTATTAGTAAATAATTCCTGCTTCACGAAGTTCTTCAATAATGGAAATAATTTCATTGGAATGGTTAGTATATCTGGCTGCTTGTGATGCCATCAATAATTTCAGTCAATCAACAATTTCATTAGGATCATCCCAATAGACATAGTCCATCTTTAGTCCTGCTCGAGGTGCTATTTTGTACTTGGGTAATCCTTTCCCCTTTTTTCTCGGTGACTCGACATATTTTTCTATATACTGTCTGTATTTGATACTGTTATTTTTACGAATACTATTTTCAGCATTATAATTTTTTCGATGTGCATTAGTATTTTTGATAATAGTGCCATAATTTTTAGAATCATTTGCAGTTATCATAGAACTGTTTGGACATTTATTGAATAACAATTCTATTAATCCTGGTGTTGTTGAATAGCTCCGATCACCTATATGAATTGAATCTTCATCAAACTCAATTTCCGAGTTCCCAATCATTAAAGTACCCTTCAATCTTCGCACACCAGTTTGCATATCTAACGAATGATGTTTTGAATACAACATCTTTAAATATTTTGATATTGAATCAGATTTATCCGCTATTATTGATGTGCTTGTTGCGGAAATATTATCTGGCTGGAGTTGATTCTTCATCATCACCCTCAACCCCCGCGTCACGTGCACTTATTTCACTATAATCAGGAACAGTTGAATCATTTTTTTTAATTTCATGTTTCAACGTTCTAAAGTTTTCACTGGTTATTTCTTTTTTTATTTGATTCGAAGAATCTACCAATTTTTTCAGCGGTTAAACAACAGGTTTAAACATTTCATTGGCTGCAAGTTCACTGCTGTCTATACTTAATTTAAGAAGCTTGTGTTTGTGACGAATTACAGCACTAGCCTCAGCTACCTGCCGTAAGATATCGCTTTGCTCCTGCATCTTTTTACTTTTCATGTTGTTTGTATGAAGATTGCAGCATAACTGAATAATTTACGTATCACAACTATTATTTATGCACATAAAAGTATCAAATCCCTTTCTATAACGTCCACTATTGAGTTCACTGTCTTTATCAATCATAATAAAGTTATACTTATCATGATTCCAACATGCAGTGCACATGTCTTTGAATTGTTGATAAGACATGTCAGTGTTAACGTGATCATTGTAAATGTGTTTAAGATTCATCTCATCTTGGCGAAAGATCATGAGCAAATTCGCATTATCTCGTATTAGGTGTTTCGGGATTCGAGTATAAGTCTGACAGAGATAAAAACTATCAACGTCTTTGTGTCGTCCCATACAGAAAAATGCTCTTATATGATCCTGTTTTTCACACGCTACATCATCAAATATCATGACTGAATTAGGTTTTGCATCTTCAGGTTTGACAACCTGTTCATGATCGTTAAATGGATAGTTACCAACACCTTTTACAGGTTCTATAATATTTTCCAAAAACTTGTACTTTGGTTGATTCAATGACTTGAAATAGACATATATATTTCCAAATCTCAATCCATTTGCATGAGTTATCAGAGTTAAGAGCGCATTTGTTTTGCCGCAGTTGGATGGTCCACAGAAAACGGCTCTCACGCTGTTGGGTAATATTGGGTAATAATTGACCATGACGTTTTTGTGATTTTTTTTCATGTTCCGTAATGTTGTCGAAATTCACCACTGGAAGCGCTGTTGGTTGTTTCTCGAACCGCATCTTGACAGCAACTAATAGCTATCACGAGAGACATACCTTTATAAACCTTAAGGTTACTTTACAATTTTTTCTATAAGTACTTACATTCTCTAGAATAGAGATTAGTCATTGATATGACATGCTTGAGTGCAGACGTAAACGTGGTGCAAGCCTCGTAAATAATATTATCAACAAACTACCACTCGAATTGCACATACCGGGGTATCAGTACTGTGGACCTGGTACCACATTATCAAAGAGGTTAGCTCGAGGTGATTCTGGAATCAATCCTCTCGACGTTGCATGCAAAGAGCACGACATTGCTTACTCGAATAACAGAGACAATCTTGCTGCTCGTCACGAAGCTGATAAAGTACTTGCTGAAGAGGCGAGGCAACGTTATCAAGCAAAAGACGCTGCTATTGGTGAGAAAGCTGCTGCTCGGAGTGTAAACAAAATTATGAAGGTAAAAAGACGATTTGGTATGAAGAGAATCAAACGAAAGAATGGTAAAAAGAAGACTGGTAGGAAAAAAAGTAGTAAAAAGCCACAAGTAGCACTGAAACAGATTGTAACAGCAGCTAAAAAATCTATGCAAGCTGGTGGTGACCCAATTTAAAGTGCTCTCAAGGGAGCTCGTCAAGCTGTCAAAAAGTCTGGTGGGAAAAAAAAGATCAGGCTACCACGAGTTTTACCAGTTCCATCGAAAATTGGTGGTGTACTTCCTTTTTTGATTCCATTGTTTGCCGGCTTATCAGCTACAGGGGCTCTCGCTGGTGGAGCTGCAGCAGTTGCTAAAGCTGTCAATGATTCTAATGCAAGTAAACAACAGCTAGCTGAATCTAAACGACATAATTCTTCAATGAAAGCAATAACTCTGGGAAAAAGACTATACCTACGACCATACAAAAAAGGTATGGGTCTCTATCTACGACCCCATCCAAAAAACATGTAAAGCGACCACATCGAGCTCTCACTGATATCGATATACGGAAATTTGCGAGTATAATGGAAATTCCACGTTTTCGAGGTGTTTTTATGAGAAATAATCTACCTAAATCTGGACCATGGATTAATGAATCAGCAGTCGTCAATCTTGATGACAAGGATGGACCTGGAACGCATTGGGTGGCTTATAAAAAATTTGGAAATCATGTCATTTATTTTGATAGCTTTGGTGACCTTCAACCACCTAGGGATTTAATGGAATACTTTGGTGTTGGTAGCGTAAAATATAACCATAAAAGTTATCAGGAATATAACACTATAATTTGTGGTCATTTGTGTTTAAAATTTTTGAGTGGAAAGCTATAAATTGGTACTACATGCTGAATAACAATCAGTCATGAATGAATCGTTTACGTTAACACTATCAAGAAAGTCGTCCATCTTGGAGGCAAATTACTTTCCTCCAATTGAGTTATCTCCGACAAAAAATTAAAGGCTAGGGCTCATTGAACTGTTAACATTTAACTCGATACCTAATATCGATGTTGGTCATAATAAATTCTACATAACTACAAGATTGGATGATAAAAAATCTAGCAAAAAAGCATATAAACCCCCTGATAAAAAAGTAGTAACAATACCAACGGGCAGTTATGAAATTGAAGATATTGAAAATTATCTCATTGAAGCATTGCTAGATGTCTCTCTAAGTCTAAGACCTAATAACAATGAACTTCGATGTCAAATAAAGTGTAATTATCAAATCGATTTTCAACCATCAGACTCTATTGGACGTCTTCTACGATTTTCTGCTAGAAAACTTAAACCAAATATAACTCATCAATCCGACTTGCCTGTTACAATACTCAGTGTTAATGCGCTTCGGGTTGAATGCAATATTACAGCAGGTGCATACATCAATGATAACAAAATGCACACGATTCATGAGTTCTTTCCAACAGCCTCACCAGGATATAAAATCAACGAAGTACCTTTACACATCATTTATCTTCCAGTCACAGTGCAAGCAATACATACTCTTATACATACAATTAAAAATTGTTAATGAAGCTGGAAAAATAGTTAATTTCCGTGGAGAAACAGTAACTATTCATCTACATATAAAATCTGTTGATAAATAATGGGTATTGTACATGACAGCAAAGTTGGTAGAAGCTATATTAGTCAGAGGGGATGGCGAGGAACCGTCAGTCGTCGCACATCTCCCAGAGAGTTAATACGTCAAAACATAATATTCTTCAAGAGTCTAGGCCTTCGAATATGTGGTGGGAGAAAGTAAAATACGATGCCGCTGCCTTATCTGTATAATATCATGGAGGAAATTTTAGGAATTCAACGTGGTGTCATTATTGATGAAACCATTGCTCATTATGAAGTTCATGCGCATCAACCATATGCATCTTTAACTTTCAACAATAACGATGAGGTTCGAATTGTTGTGCAAAACCAAAATCTTTATTTATTACCAAGTAAAAGTACCTTGCATATCTACGGTAGACTAACAAAAAGAGATGGAGCTACTGCAGTTGCAACCACAAGCATGATTAATATGGGTATATGTTTCCTATTGAGAGAAATACGTTATCTTTTGAATGGCGAAGAAATTGATCGCATTAACAATGTTGGGTTAACGTGTGCTATGAAAGGATACTTATCACATAGTCCCACTCAAATGACTACATTGGAAAATGCTGGATGGTTAGAAAGCGATGAAAATTCATGCACGGATGCTAATGGATACTTTGATGTGTCTATTCCACTTAGTTTACTGAGTGGATTTGTCGAAGACTATCATCGAATTGTTCCCAACTGTCAACATCAACTGATAATATCGAGAACACAAACTGATGCTGATGCAATGTTACAACCTGCAGCAGAAGAGGTAAAAATTACTCTGCACAAAATTGAATGGATGATACCTCATATTAAAGTAGCTGATCAGCATAATATTCAACTTCTCAACTACATCACTAGTGATCCATTAATATCAATGAGCTATCGAACCTGGGAGTTATACAAATATCCACTCCTGCCAGCTACAACAAAACAGATTTGGGCAGCTAAAACATCGAATCAGCTGGAGAAACCTCGCTATGTTATTCTGGGTTTCCAAACTGCACGAAGAAATGCACTGGATAAAAATGCTTGTGAATTTGACCATTGTAATATTCGTGATGTAAAATTATATTTAAATTCCCAGTGTTATCTTTATGGAAATTTAAATATTGATATTGCACACAATCAATATGCACTGTTGTATGAAATGTACACTAATTTTCAAAAGTCATATTATAATAGAGACTCACAACCTCTATTATCGAAAAAAGATTTTCTCTCAAAAGCACCGTTGATTGTTGTTGACTGTTCAATGCAAAACGAATCTCTCAAGTCTGGACCAGTAGATTTACGCCTGGAGTTTGAATCTTCAGCAGCATTTGCAGCTCACACTGCAGCTTATTGTTTGATTTTACACGATCGAATTGTTAATTATAACCCGATTAGTGGAACTGTACGAAAATGAGTATAAAAATATTGATTACTTTAAGAATTAATAAACATTTTTTTCTATTTTATAATAAATGATTTATTATTTATACCTTTTAAATTTAGTCGTAAGTAAATACAGTCCCGTTGGCTTGACAGGTAAAGCGTTTGTTAATTATTTGTATGTAGGTAAGTATGTAGGTTCGAATCTCTTAGCCTGTCAAACCAACGGGACTGTATTTTTTTAATAGAAATAAAAACACATAATTGAGAAAAGAAATTGTTTTTATTTTTCTTTCTATACAATGAAGGACTATTGGCTTCGACAGATTGACATTGAGAACAATCACGTTTTAGAGGTTTGCGACTTTCCGCAACGTCACCAGTATCAGAATTAACATGTTCTTGACATCTTCGGAACCCTTTGATTTCTTTATCATTCTTCATATCTTCTGATAACAATTCCCAAGCATCTTCAACATCTCCTTTTGCGAATAATTGTATACAGTCATTTGATAGTTGAGCAATATCTTTGGGAGTCATTTTTAAGATACTTTCTCCCGACTGTAGGTAAAGAAGGATTGACTTGTATCGACTGTCGGTACCCCAGCGACGTTTATACCATTCGTACATGCCATAAGCATTTTGACATGCACACTCGGGGTTTTTGATGTATTTATGGTACATGTTGTAGTTGCAGTTGAAAGATTTTTTGAATCCTCGATATTCCATCATGTTGAGTTGAATGACTGGAACCGATGTACCGATTTTCTTTTCAAGCCAATGTTTCTTTGCCTCTCCATTGACGAAAATGTAAAAGGGTTCGTCTGTAGATATTGCCAACTTGATTACATGTTCTACCTGATCGTGAGGTACATGTCCAGCATCCCACGGAATACCTGTGCGATTTCTGATCGTCTACTGGTTACTGCTTTCAATTCTAGCAGGCAATGAATCCCAGTGACATGGTGGTGAAAACAAAGAACATCGCCATGACGGTTCTTCATGATCATAAAAATGTCCATATGCACAAAATTCCTTGACGATCTGTTCACCGCGTGCGTCTTGAAGAAATTCAAAGTCCATAAAAAACTCCATTGTTCTGTAATTAAATTTATTAATTAATAACATTTATAATTAGTTAACTACTGATAAAAATTTTTTGAGGTTATACATACCTTTAATTTTTAGATACAATATTGTAAATTTTTAGGTTATGCACAGCACTGATTTTTTAAGTTATAATTTGTGTTTGGTTAACATAGGTTCAACTAATAATGTTTAGGAGACTGTTGAGCTCCGGGGGAACGAGCTCGTTTATATGTGCTCATCCCCTTCACCATTGACTTGCCCCTGATTGGTATTCTAATTTACTCCCACCACAACCTCACTGATGTTAATTGGCTGATGCAAGTCTGAACCTGCACGATGACGTCACAAAGAACATTCTAGAAGGACGCTAACCTCAAAATTTTAAGTCAACTGCGCAGTTAAAACCGGTTTTAATTGCGTCGTAACAAAACTTCCGGGAATGTGACGTCAGCAAACAGGTTTCGACTTGTCGTTCTATAAATAGATTTCCGAGAATGTGACGTTGTGAATCAGGTTTAAACCTGTTTATCTATAAATAGAATATGACGTCGTTATACAAGTGTGAACCTGTTATGCTATAAATAGAATACGAAAAATATGTCGTCATTGATTTGCGTCGTAACAAAATTATTGTAATCATACAGCAAGTGTATGTTTACAATACGCTTAGCATGGACACGAATCATGTCAATACCCAATGATAATAATCGGCAAAAATTTACCAACTCAGCAGTCGATATGATACAACAAAATGGCCACGAATAAGCACAAAATGGCTGCGAATGAGCACAAAATGGCCGTAAATAAGCACTAAATGGCCGCAAATAAGCACGAAATGGCCAAAAATATCGATAAAACAGGGCATACCGACCGCGGCGATACCGACCGCCAGTAAAACAGAGGCAGGTACCTACAAGTGCTGCTGTCCCAGAACTCTCCTTATATCACTACATTCGTATACTAGCTGAGACGCGTCAGTCAATAGCTGATCGTTCTTTGGCACATGATCTAGACCAAGTTGAGCAGATCGATTCCAATAAAAATAATACAGACAATGATGATGGCAAACAAGAAGCGGTATTATTGTTATCGCAAATGAAAACAGCAGGAATTTATTATTGTTTTACTAACAAACATTCTAATTTTACAAATAAAAAAATCAAATCGAATAAAAATATTGTAATAATATTGACGAGGAATAATAGTTACTCGAGCGCCTAATTAGAAAAAAGTAAAAATTAATTTTGAAATCATTAAAAGTTTCCTTTAGATTATATAAATTTTTTTTATTGTTATCATGGTTATATGTTTTTTTTTTGTTTTTTTTTCTCGGAATCGTTGATTACTCTACTTTAGGCAAACACCTAGCTGGTGTTATACAACACGAATTCAGAAGCTTGAGGCACGGTATTAATTTAACCATAAGTGAAAGATTTCAGCAGATGCTAAAGGCCATTCAATACTCTACCGATCCACCGGGAAAACAAAAAGCATGGAAGGACATCGGAAAAGATTTGCCGTTTGATAAAATCGACAAATTTATCACATTTGATGAATCTTTAACAAATGATGATAAAAAAAAACTGCCCTGGTATTTACAAATTATTTACATAGTATTTACAAATTGTTCATCTATCATTTACAAATTATTTACACATTTTTTTTTTCAGGTTGATATTTTCCAGATGGTTACAGCTGGATCTACCGATCGATCACGAAAACGACGTTACTTCAATAATGAAAAAGATAATCAAAAAGGATATCCAACTACAGTACAGTGGATGCAGTAAAAAAAGTAAAGGAGTGAGCAAAAAAAGCTTTAAAGATACTGAAACTTTTGAGGAGATGGAGAGTAAGCTGGTACTTCATTGAAATATTAATAGTATAGTATTAATAATTATTTTACAATTGTGGTTGTTGTTTCAGAATTTTTAAAGGCCAAATATTACGATAAGAACCAAAAATTAGCATAAGTGTCTCTAGTTAGTCGCTTTTTATCGGGAGCCAAAGATCGGGACAGCGGAAGAACTAAAAACGCGATAAAGATAATCAAGTTTCGGATTGATTACAACTAACATTTATTTACACTATTTATTTTACTGATAAGTTTAATTTTTTATTTTCAACTTTAATTCTGTTTCATTGTTGTAAGTTAATATTTTACGATAATTTAAGTATCGTTATAATTTAATATGTTAACTTCTTATTATTCCTTGAAATTTAAATATTCATTAGTTTTTTATTTTATTAAAACCAAATATTTAATAATAAAATAAAATGATCTTACTAATTAAAAAAAAAATGATCTCAAAATAATTTGTAAGAATCTGTTGTAAAATAAATATAACATAATTTTGAGAATAATAAAAAATAAACCTAATTTAAATGGTGGACATGATTATTATAAAATGCCTAGGTCGATATTTGATTAATTATTACTATTTTGTAATTAGCATTATTTAATCATTGAATTTACTATTATTATTATTATTATTTTTATCTTAAATATTTTTATTATTATTAATATTATTTTGTAATCTTTATAAATGAAGCTGCTTGGGTTAGTCTTGAAAACTATGTGTGGGCCAGTCTTGTAAATTAAGTTTGGGCCAGTCTAGAAAATGAAGTTTGGGCCAGTCTACTCTCTAAAACGAAATTAGTGAAAAACCACTAATTACTTGTGAATATTCACTAATCTAAATTGTCCAAAGTATACGACTATGAATTAGTGACTATTCACTTTTTGAATAAGTAAAAAAAACAGCATATAGAATTAGTGAAAATTTCACTGATTGAATTAGTGTAAAATGTACTAATTCACTTGTTGACGAGGATTTATTTGGAAAAATATTGTATCGTTGGTAATAATGTTGTATCAAAATATTTATTTTAGTAATTATTTCAGTAAAAACATACATATAAGTTGAATTAAAAATACACTTTGGTTTACTAAAGAATAAAAAATAGTATTAAAACACAAAGAGATTTTAAAACAAAAATGAGATTTTAAAAATAAATAAATAAAAAACTGAATTAAATCGCTGAAACACAGCTGCCATCGTTATCATCTTCAGAACCATCATCTATATTAATATTTGTTATATTTACGTGGACAGAAGATACCACACTGTGAGGTTGCACGTTCGTTCCATGTAGAAGTCCATAAAATTATAAAAATTACGAAGTCTGTGAGGGTAGTCGACGTTTAAAACATAAAATATTTTATATAATAGATCAAAACTTATGAGTCGATTGCTTTTGTCGTTTACCCTGATAAACCACCCATCTTCGTTTATAAAAGTGCAGTCACGAGACTGTCCACTTACAGCAACTAAATAAGGTTGAACGCTTATTTTACTTTTAGCAGTAACACTGTTGACTAATTAATTAATTACTAGCAATTAAATTAAAATTCAATTATTGATTTATTTAAAATTTTTAATTATTTATTTTTTATTCATTTATTGAATATATTGAATACTGAATTTGTTAGAGACATTGCACAAAAATTAGCTATTATAGTTATCTGATATTATAATTTAAATTCAAATTTTTCAAAGAATTTACTACTAGCGCCCTCATAGCATAATTGGTTTTCCCCGTAATTAATGATAAATTTTCCGTTCGAGAATGTCAAAAAGTGGACTCTATTATTATCTATCGTTTTAATTAGTGCTTAATTGAGATTCATTTTCTTAACAAGTATTTCATGTGACAATTATCATACTGCATTATTGATAAACAATGTCTAATGAAACAAAGCAACGAAACTACATTAATTTAGTTGGCTTCGAGTCCAAGACTTTAAATGATTCGAAGTTACCCGTGAATCGTGATATTTTATGTTTATTTTACTATCAACATCGCACGGAAAAATTAATTATTCGTGAAGGTGCAAAATTTGTTTTAAACGACGTCACCCATGTGTGGAATAAGTTTACGTTACCCGCAATCAATTCACATCGTTCAATTTTAAAAATTGAAAAATTATATAAAGATTGGCTAAAAACTCAGATCAATAAGTCTCGAAAAAAATCTCCAGCACAGATTTCACTCGAAAAAGTTTTTGTTGAGTCTCTCGATAATTTGTTTGACATTGCTCCTCAAAATGTCTTACAGACGTTGAACTCACCACAAAAAAGAGTTTACATTGACAATCGGGAAATTCTGAAGAGTAGCCAGTTGAGAATTTCAAACAATGTTCAAGAGGTAAAGAGTACATCATCTATTTATCTGGAAGAAAACGCGAATGTCGTTAAAATGAAAAGTACTGATACAGCTTCAAACACTGATATAATTGATATGACAGGTATTATCAACTAGTTACTCTTTGTCTCTATTGCCTGTATTCTATTTGAAACTATTGTTTTGCTTTTACGTGTATTATTACGCGAATCATAGACATTATTTATTTTATAATTTTAATATTATAATTTAATTTCTTCTCATTATGATTTATTTTTTAACATACTTGAAATGTAAGTCTTTGGCACTCACGTCAATCTTTTGATAATTATTACTCACTTGATAAGCCAGTAACTGGCTCAAACTCAACGCTTATGTTTTAATTAATAGTATATTACATACCTAGGCCAGTAAAACAAGAAAAGTCTCAGAGCACATGTAATTGTTGGCCGAGGCGAAGCCGAGGCTGACAAACATGTGGTCTGAGGCTTTCTTTTTTACTGGCCAAGGTGCGTATACTATTTTTCTGCTCGACGAAGCCGGAAAGTTGCAACTTCGTTTAGGGCAGCGGCCCGAAAGTTGCCACTTTCCGGCCGGAGGGCAGAAAAATTATTTTTGACTGAGAAGTTACTTTTCTTAACTAAGAAAATTTAAAACTAAAGAAAGATTTTCTTGATTTAAGAAAATTTTGCACAACTCAATTGCGAAGCTAACGCTTACTCGTTCTCAGCTAATTTATTTACGATAAAATCATATTTATACTTTTTTAAATATGCTGAACTTGAACGAAATTTGTACCATTTGAATAATAATTTATTAATGAATAAAATGAACACAATTTTAAGTCACTTTTTTTTCTATAATTATTATTAAAAAAAAAATGTAAATAAAAAACCTGTGAAATGTGTCAGTATGTGCGAATGCTGGTATACACAATCACTTAAAAAATTCACAACCGAATAATCTATTTTATTTTTTATTACACTTGAACTCTTAAATGGAAGAACTCTTTTGAAATTTGGTATCCAAATCCTTTTTGCTTATCTATAATTCATAGAAACTTAAACCTAACAATTCATTAAACGATTTAGTTGCCATGTTTTTATCATTATTATTATTGTATTTTATCTTACTTTTTTTTTTCATTACTTTCTTGTATATAGGAGCGCAATCTATTAATCACTTTTTTAATAAGCAAGTGAGTTGTGCACGCTTAGATTTTCCAATTTTTTTATTTCGTCCAAAAAAGTTTCAGCCTTTCTAAACGTTTTCTTAGTTTAAGTGATATTATCTTACGTGGTAATCGAACTAAATTTATTTCTTATTTCTTTTCGACCGGTCTATCATAAAAATCTTCATTTCTTGACTCTTTTTTACCTCTTTCACAACAATCTACTTCCACAAGTGCGTGAAGCCCATCAAAACGTTCATCTCATTCAGACTTTCCTTATGAACACCCTGTTGAACCACAGCTCAAAAAATTGGAATTTATGACGCCAGAAGTTGTTTCAGCAATGGATAGAGCAAATGTGAGCAGTAAACAAGCGATATTGCTGTAAGTCACCGTAGTATTCATCACAATCGGATTGAAGTCAGGAAAACGATTGCTGAAGACTTAAAAGTACAGTTGCGAATAGCTCCATGTGTTGTCATCCATTGGGATGGAAAGTTGTTGCCTGATATAACTGGCCGGGCCAAAGTGAAAAGACTTCCAATAATTTTATCAGGAGTCAATACACAGCAGTTATTGAGAATACCGAAAATTTATCGTGGGACTGGTTTAAATCAAGCAAACGCTATCCATGAAACCATAAATCAGTGGAATATTTCGGACCGTATCAGAGCTATGTGCTTCGATACATGTTCCACGAATACAGATGAAAAAATTTGAAGAACGGTTGACCCTGTGGGCCAACCCCAAAACTTCTCGCTGTTTTCGAGCTCGGAGAGCTTGAAAACGTTATTATTGGTAAACTTTTGACCTCTTCGGAGCTCCAAGATAGGTTGTACTAAAAATATACACACTTTGCTGAAAAAAGTAATTTTTGTCCGACGATATCTTCGGAAGCTATTTACGAGTTATACAAAAAAAACTTAAAATTTTTTTTAATTTTTATTTTTCGTATAACTTGTTAACTACTCAACAAAATCTAGTCAGTTTTAAGTCTTAGCGAGTCCTTTCGACTTCCGCCAAGAACGTAAATATCGGTTGATTTATTCCAAAGATATCGTCGGACAAAAAAAGTTTACACACACACGGCCGAACGTCCATCTGGAAATAGTCGGAATAGCTTTCTAGGACCTCAAAACGTCGAGATCTAATGAAAACTCGATTTTCGAGAATCGAACCGAAACCAATGACTTCTTTTTTTTGAAATTTTTTAATTTTTATAGCAAGAAGTTAAAAAAACAACAAATAGTTCTCATCACTAGCTTACTAACCGATCGCCATGATAAACGTTGCCATAGAAACGGCTGCTATGATGACTGTCACTGTTAAAGAAATTATAATTACAATCACAAAAAAAAATTAATGATTTATATTTATTTTCATTTTAGGAACTAATAAAGGAACATGTGGTCGATTAGAGACATTATTAAAAAAGCCATTATTGTATTTGGTATGTCGACATCATATTTATGAGTTGATTTTAAGAAGTGTCATCGAAGTTGTTTGGCCAGGAGTAAATTCTCCTAACGTGGCAAGCTTTGTGCGGTTTCAAAATTCTTGGGGTGACATAGACAAATCAAAATATGAAACTGGTATCCAGGATCCAGTTATAAGAAATATAACTGAAAAGAAAAAAAATGAAATAATTAGTTTCATTATCACCCGGTTACAGGTCTTTAAATTATAATCTCTACTATGATAAATTTGAACCGGTATACTATTCGATTATGATTTGACAGCTTTATATAAATAAAAATAATTAAGAAAACAAAACGATTTTAGCGATTCTTCAGTTAACTTTAGAAAATTATTTTGAAGCAAAAAATGTAGTTTTTGGAAGAATTAAAAAATTACTTTCGAGCCTCAAGTTTCTAATGCGGACAGCTTTCACCTTTACACAGAAAAAAAACGTTATCATGAGTTGAGAAAATATTTTGGAAAACGAACGTTTTTGGGAACCAAGTCATGATTTTCTTAAGCCAAGAAAATTTGTCCTGATCAGAGCAGATTTCTACTTTATCTGAGAAAAATGAGGTTTTCAAAAATATTTTCTTGAATCAAGAATATTTTACTTTTTAGTCAACGATTTTGTTTTCTATGTACATTTACTGTGCACAAGTTATCTATATGATACCGAAAATACAAGATTATCATATTTGATCTAACAATCGATAATTTCACATCTGATAATCGTAAGGATAAACTCAAAATTACAATGCTTAAAAATTTTATACATCCAATATTTAATTGATCGATTGTTGTTTTTTAAATATTTACTTTAAAGTATCGTGAAAGTTACTCGAAACCTCATATGTTTGTTGTTTTTTTTTAATTTACTTGGAAACAAACTGATTCGAAAAAAGGAGCGAGCAAAAAAAACTTTCGTAATTTCCGTAGTGACTTTTGGATTACTGTTACTTCGACAATAATGATCGTACCGAGAAGAAAGCAGAAAGCATTTTAAAGGTTGAAATAATTGGTTTTGAAACTTAGAAACGCAATTTTTTTTTTTTTTAGCCCTGGTGGAAATTTTTCGGACTCTTCTCTGAATAACTCTGAAAAAGTCTTTAGAACTTTAGAACTGAGTTTTATAGAGAAAATTCTGAAAAATTTCCACCAGGGAGGCGTTACTCTTGGCGTAATTGAAAGATGTACTGCAAAAAAAAAAAAAAACATTTCAAAAATTTTTATTTTCTCCAAACTGTCCTTAGTTTAATAGAATAAATAAATAAATACGTTTGTAAGTTCCAAAACTAGATATTTCAAGCGTCAAAATGTTTTGTGTTCTTGGTACGCCAATTGGAGTTACAGTCTTTTAGAAGTCACGAAAAAAATTTAGAATTTTTTTTTTTTCACATAATTATAACTACTGCAAATGGAAAATACTGTTATAACTATTGGAACAATTTCTTCATAGTTAATTAAATATTACATTGCAGGAAAAACACGACAGAGACGATTATCAAGAGTTTTTGGAATTAGTTTTGATATTTTTAGGTGACACTCCAAAAAACAGAATAAGATTTATAGCTCTAGGACCAAATCACCATGCGAGATAGATGTCGAAAGCTCTTTATGCATCGAAGCTGTTCATCTTTAAAAAACAGTTCCGAATGAATTCCACGAAGATAAATGGGTTAAGATATATTTGTTTATTTTTTGTAAATTTTTATGTTGTTTCCTGGTTTAATACACCTTGTGCGATAACGTCACCTCATCAAGACCTTAATATGATTAAAAATTCGTATAAATTTCGTTCTGTTCACAAAAAAATTTCTGATGAAGCAACTAAAGTACTCTCAAGGCACTTATGGTATTTGTCAGAAGAATTGGTTGGCTTGGCTTTGTTTGATGATACTGTTTCTTTACAAATTAAAAAACAAACAGTGGTCGCAAAAAAAGCTCGAGAAAGTACTGTTTCAAACTCCAAAAGATTCATTGTTGAAGATCCGAGTGTATTGTTATCAAAAAATATAAGTGATTTTGCCAATAGGCGATCATTATTATTATTTGAACAATTTCAATTGCCGTACCAATTTATGGAAAAAAATCCAAATTGTTGGGTATCCGATGAAAATTACCAAAAATGTAAAGCAGTACTTTCCGATTTAAAAGTGATAAATGATCTCGCTGCAAGAGGCGTTGCACTTATCCAGCAATACAATAGTTGTCTTACTCGGAGTGAAGATCAGAAACAATATTTATTACAAATTGTAGAAGAACACAGAAAAAAATCGGTCTGTCAGTGGACCCTGCGGGCCAGCCCCAAAACTTCCCGCTGTTTTCGAGCTCAAGAACCTCGAAAACGTTATTGTGAATACATTTTCGAGCTCTTCGAGCTCGAAAATACGTTTGTATAATGTTGTTTTCGAAAAAAGCGTTATTCAAAATTTTTTTTCCAACGATATCTCTCAAACGAATAAACCGATTGAGACGGTTAAGGTGGCAATCAACGCGTTTTATCAAGTTCTAAAGCTGATTAAATTATGAATTCGATTTATCGAGTCGTTTTTGAGATATTTCAGAAAAAATAAAAAAAAAATTTTTTTTTAATTCTTCCGACAACGGTTTCTCTTGAACGAATAAACCGATTTTGATGGTTGAGGTGGCATTCGACGCGGCTTGTAAAGCTTCAGAGCTCAGTCGATTTTGGAATCAATCCATCGAGCACATTAAAAGTTATCCAAGAAAAACATTTTTGAAAAAACTTTATTTTTGGAATATCTCTAAACGAGCCCTACCGATCAAGCTCAATTTCTCACAGCTTCAAGATATTGACAAGCCGCGTCGAATGACACCTTACAGTTCAAAATCGATTCATCCGTTCAAAAGATACAGGTATTTACATACGTACGTACGTACGTACGTACATACATACACACTAGGGTGTCCGTTATTTCCCAAATCGATTTCCACTTACCGATCGCCGCCTGAATCTTTAGTTTATGATTTAAAAAAAAATACCAGACACAAATAGGCTCTTAATTTTCACATTTAACCGTGCCGAAATCATTTTATATTTTCCATTTAAATAACATGGGATTTTTAGACTTTTGACTCTTAATTTTTTTTCTCAGAAACAAATGAGAGTAAAAATTTGATCGAAGCATATTCTGATAGGAAACTGAACGCTCTACAAAAAAATTATCGTCTGGATTTTCGATAAAATAACTCCTTCAAAAGTTATTTAACGTTAAACTTGTGTTTGTTATCAATTCTACAATATTTTTAATTCTATTTTCATTTTTACCGTTTTTGGCTATAGAATCGTTGAAATATTAGTATATTACACTACAAGGGCAGAAAGTTGGAGATTCCTGCACTGCGCGTCATGATGCCCGAGGCGAAGCCGAGGGCATCAGACGCGCATTTCAGGGCTCTCCAATTTTCTGCCCGTGAAATGTATACTATTTTTCTTTATGCCCGGACGAAAGTACGTTGACAAATCAAAGATGCATAAATTACATAATGACGTTTTAGCAGGTATTGATGCCTGCCCCGACATTTGCGGCACGAGCGAAGCGACTGCTGCTGGTCGGGGCAGGCATCAAATACATCGATAAAAAAATCATCATTACACATTTTTAAAAGAAATAATTGTCCTGAAGTTAACAGTCAATTAACAATTTTCGGATTTTTTTTTTTTTAAACCGATTACAAAAAAATTAAAACTAAAAATATGCACTTTAAAAAAATTAAAAAAACTGTAGGCGCAACTTTTAAATAATTTTTGATTTTTATAATTTCTAATTTTTTTTCAATTATTAAATTTATTAAAAATAATTTTATAGTCTTTATTAATCTTTAGTAAATTTTACTTTTCAAAAACACAGACATATAAAATTTCGAATTAATTCTAAACAAGTTTTGAGGTTGTGAATACGAGCAGGAGTGTCCGAAAATCTTGTCAAAGTGACGGTAGTATACGTATCACCGGGTAGCAGTGTGCACGAAAAACTCTTTCGTCCCGCTACTGCTTTCTTTCGGCCTGCTGTTATAGATGGCGCGCGAGTAATCCTAGCACGGCACGAATGTTAGATTTTCTGCCGTGAACCCGAGGCCGAACGAACGTACTTTCGGCCGAGGTATAAAGAAAAAGATAATCGTTATTATCACTAGAGTACCGATGATCATTTATGTAGATTTCATGGCCTAAACAGAAAATCAAGGGGAAAAAAAACATTGTTTTATGATAAGTAATAGAAATAACATACCTTTCCTCATAGTGGCGAACTTTAAAATGAATTAATGGAAAGTGGTGAAATAAATATGTTAAAAGTTCTTTGTCTATAATGTTATAAGCAGATTTATTATCATTTTTGCTTTCTTTATGATTTTTTGTTAAGAAAGCTATGGTCGCATTAGGATATTTTGTTTTGTACTCATTTACAACTTGAATCAAATATTGTTTTTGGTCTTCTCGTGTTGTTAAAATGTTGATATACTCTTAAGTTAATTTAATTGCTCTTTCGGTGACATCATTAATTACTTGTAAATTGTTAACAATACGTAAGTAAATTCGGATTCCTTACAATTTTTTGAAAGATTTAACATTGATAGAAACTTTTAGAAATTAGATGTAAAACGTGGGCGGGCAATAACGACTATGTAGAAGGCTTTCGAAAGAAAGCGAAAATGATAATAAATCTGCTTATAATATTATAGACAAAGAAGTTATTACATTTTTATTCCACCACGTTCCATTAATTCATTTTAAAGTTCGTCTGTATGAGGAAAGGTATGTTATTTCTATTATTTCTCATAAAGCAATGTTTTTTTAACTTCCCGCTAAGAAAATTGTAAATTTTCAAAAATTCGGGAAGTTATTGGTTTCGGTCCGATTTACGAAAATCGAATTTTCATCAGATGTCGACGTTTTGAGGTCCTAGGAAGCTATTCTGACTAATTTCACGATGATGTCCGAGTGTATGTATGTATGTATGTACGTACGTACGTACGCATGTAAATACCTGTATCTTTTGAACGGATGAACCGATTTTGAACTTTAAGGTGTCATTCGACGCGGCTTGTCAATATCTTGAAGCTGTAAGAAAATTGAGCTTGATCGGTAGGGCTCGTTCAAAGATATTCCAAAAATAAAATTTTTTCAAAAATGTTTTTTTTTGATAACTTTTAATGTGCTTGATGGATTGATTCCTAAATCGACTAGGCTCTAAAGCTTTATAAGCCGCGACGAATGCCACCTCAACCATCAAAATCGGTTCATTCGTTCAAGAGAAACCGTTGTCGATAGAATGGAAAAAAAATTGTTTTTTTTTTTTAAATATCTTAAAAACGACTCGATAAATCGAATTCAAAATTTGATCAGCTTTAGAACTTGATAAAACGCGTCGTTTGCCATCTCAACCGTCTCAATCGGTTTATTCGTTTGAGAGATATCGTTGGAGAAAAAATGGTAAAAAACTATTTTTTTCGAAAAGAACGGCATACAAAAGTATTTTCGAGCGCGAAAATATATTCACGACAAAGTTTTCGAGCTCAAGGAGCTCGAAAACAGCGGAAAGTTCTAGGGCTGGTCCGCAGGGTCAACCGCTAGACAGATATTTTCCCTTCATTTTCTGTTTAGGCCATGAAATCTACATAAATGATCATCGGTACTCTAGTGATAATAACAATTATCTTTTATTTCAACGATTTTATAGCCAAAAACAGTAAAAATGAAAATAGAATTGAAAATATCATAGAATTGATAACAAACACAAGTTTAACGTTAAATAACTTTTGAAGGAGTTATTTTATCGAAAATCCATACGATAACTTTTTTGTAGAACGTTCAGTTTCCTATCAGAATATGCTTCGATCAAATTTTTACTCTTATTTGCTTCTGAGAAAAAAAATTATGAGTCAAAAGTCTAAAAATCTCATGTTATTTAAATGGGAAGTATAAAATGATTTCGGCACGGTTTAATGTGAAAATTAAGAGCCTGTTCGTGTTGGATATTTTTTTTTAGGTCATAAACTAAAGATTCAGGGGGCGATCGGTAAATAAAAATCTATTTGGGAAATAACGGACACCCTAATACATACATACACTCGGACATCATCGTGAATTTAGTCAGAATAGCTTCCTAGGACCTCAAAACGTCGACATCTGATGAAAATTCGATTTTCGTAAATCGGACCGAAACCAATAACTTTCCGAATTTTTGACAATTAACAATTTTCTTAGCGGGAAGTTAAAAATTTCCGAGCGTTACAAAGAGTGATATTATAGCTGCATACTCTAAAATATAAAAAAAGAAATCGTACGCTATCCAATTTATTAATTACATTTATTAAGTATCAAAATTATTGTCTGCTTTTTCATTAGATGTAAAAATTTGTGGGTGCACTGCAAGTTACAGTGATACATGGTTCATTGTTAAATAAAATTACAACTACCCACTCATAATGAAATATTTCAATAAAGACTATTTAAACAATACTTCTTTCTTTCTTTCCTCAGTATTCAAGTTAATAATATATTAACTTTAAAAATTCACTTTTCTATATTTAAATTGAATCAATAATCTTGGATTTACAAATTTATTTGCTTATAGTTAATAATCTAATTATTTGCTTTGATTTCAACTTTATTTGCAACTTTTGATATTTATTTAACAAACCAATCATGAAAATCTTAATAAGATCGCTGACTTTTTTAACTACTGACGACACAAAAAGTTTACCCAGACTAATTTTGTAGAACGTTAAACGTAATGTAAGACTGCTATTGAATTATTTTTCTATATCATCAATAGTTTGTTTAATGCACTTAAAAAACTATGAGAATATGAATTAATGGACCTGTAATTTTTAACAGTTGATGATACGAAAAATCTCACCCTTACGATTTTGTAGCATATTCAATGTACTAAAAAATTTCCACTTAACTTTTTGTGCTGCCACCAATAGTATACACGGAGAAAAAAATATAGTAAATTTTACTGAAAAAGATGAGAATAATTCCTAAATTTGGATAGTAATCTTGAAACGCTTATGATTTATATGAAAAATTCATAAACAGATTAGCATATTTTACAAGTCGTTTAGTAAATTTTACTATCCTAGTTTAGTAAATTTTACTATATTAAAATGGAAAAAATAAAATAAAATTTTTAATAGTTTTTCAACTTTTTATTATTATTGATAATTATTATTATTATTATTATTTCTGTCATCTGTATTGGTGTTGGTGTGGATTTTCTCCAAGAGGGAAATCCCCATGAGGGCCCAATCAGAACCCAATCGGGAAATCCCAAACAAAAATAAAATAATTTATAGTCAATTATTCCCCATTGGGCTCTGTGTGGGGCCCAAGTGGGACAACCCAACGTGAAAATAAAAATATTATTGTAACTTTTCAAAATTGGGTCCTAAGTGGGACCTGAGTGGGAAATCCCAACGTAAAAATAAAAAAATTATTATCATTTTTCCCCATTGGGCGCTGTGTAGGGCCTAAGTGGGAAATCCCAAACAAAAATAAAATAAATTATAGTCAATTTTTTCCCATTGGGTTCCGTGTGGGGCCTAAGTGGGAAATCCCAACGTGAAAATAAAAATATTATTGTCATTTTTTCCCATTGGGCTCCGTGTGGGGCCTAAGTGGGAAATCCCAACGAAAAATAAAAATATTATTGTCATTTTTCCCCATTGGACTCTGTGTGGGGCCTAAGTGGGAAATCCCTACGTGAAAATAAAAATATCATTGTCATTTTTTCCCATTGGGCGCTGTGTAGGGCCTAAGTGGGAAATCCCAAACAAAAATAAAATAAATTATAGTTAATTTTTTCCCATTGGGTCCTAAGTGGGACCTGAGTGGGAAATCCCAACGTAAAAATAAAAATATTATTGGTAACTTTTCCCCATTGGGCGCTGTGTGGGGCCTAAATGGGAAATCCCAAACAAAAATGGAATAATTTATAGTCAATTAATCCCCATTGGGCTCTGTGTGGGTCCTAAGTGGGAAATTTTTAGAACTTTGCAGCCTACTAACATATAATTTTTCATAAGACGCGACCTCTGTCTAAAAAAGTCAGAAGTCGTAACCAATCACAGATACACACAGACATCTGTGATTGGTTATGACCGATATGGTGTTCGCTTCGAGCGAACATATGAAACAAAAAAAATCCAGTCTTCCCACGTGCATAGATTAGAGTTGGTGTCGTTGAGCCCAATAGGCATCTTTTATTGAGAATCAAAATTTTCGGACGTTACACTAAGGATTAATTTAATAGTTTATGTGCTACTCATATTCTACATCATACAAAATGTTAAACGCTAATAAGTTCAATAGAACTCGTGAACTTGCTCGCTTAAGGAAAAAAAGGTGTCGAGAGTCATTTCACCAAGTTTTAAATACTTCAGCATCTGATGACTCTTCCGCAGGATATCTACATGTATCTGACGATTTAGAAGATCGTACAGTATCTGAAAGTAATGTATCTAGTAATAATGAATCTGGAGATGAAGAAGTTTCTGATGGTGAATCTGTTGATGAGTCTGAGGAAGTTTTTGATGGTGAATCTGTTGATGAGTCTGAAGAAAGTGATCAACATTTTTTAGGAAGTGATGAGGACGAAGAATTGATAAATAATAACAATGACGAGATTTGGAATGACATTGAGAAACTTCGACAGTGGGCATTGGCAGATCCTCCAATTCCACACACTCGTCTCGAGTCATTATTGAATATTTTAAGGAGGGAAAAGTATCCTATGCTGCCTAAGTGTGCAAAAACGTTCTTAGGTACTGAAAAGTTTTAATGCCAGATTGAAAAATTAGATAATAATGACTCGGGAGATTTTGTATACTCTGGAATAGAAGAAAATTTAAAAAAAAGTGTAAATTCTGATTTACATGAAGTTCATCATCTGCAATTACTAGTAAATGCAGATGGTGTACCTTTATACAAATCAAGCTCTATCCAATTTTGGCCAATTTTATGCAAAGTCTTCAACAAGCCAGATATTTACAAACCTTTCGTAGCAGCTGTTTATTGTGGAAAGCAGAAACCAAATAATGTTAATAATTATTTGAGAAAATTTGTAGCCGAAATTAACCATCTTCAAGATACCGGTGTACGAATAAATGGTATAATATTCCAAGTATCGATAAAAGCCTTCATTTGTGACAGACCAGCTCGAGCATTTATTAAATGTATAAAGGGACATGGAGGTTATTGGGCCTGTGAATGCTGCGAAGTGAAAGGTCAGCGAGTAGATCGACGGACTATTTATCCAATACATCATAATCAGTGCATACCAAGGACAAACAATTCGTTTAGAGATCAACGTAATTCTCAACACCATACAGGAGTTTCACCTTTGCTTGAGATTAATCCTGTTGTTGAAATGGTAAATGATTTTGTTTTAGATTCTATGCACTTGGTATATTTAGGTATTGTTAAAAAAATTCTCGATTACTGGCTCAATGGCAATATTAAGAAAATTAAATTGAGTAAAACTTTGAAAAATTTACTAAGTGGTCTACTTTTACAAATAAAAAATCAAGTTCCGAAAGATTTCCAAAGAACAACAAGATCATTGGATGATTTTGCTAAATTTAAAGCTACTGAGTATCAATTTATTTTATTGTATGCTGGTCCAGTGATTTTTAAAAAAATATTGTCATCAGATGTTTATAACCACTTTTTACTTCTACACGTAGGAATAAGAATATTGGCCTCTACAGATCTGGCAGTTGAAAAGCAAAGACAAGCTTAAGATTGTTTAAGACTGTTTGTCGAAACATCTATAATATTATACGGTAAACAGTATCACTCATCTCAAATATGCATAGTCTCATCCATCTTGCTGATGATGTTGAAAATATGGGATGTCCGATCTCTAAAATATCTGCTTCCCGAGTAAAAATGAAATTATTATTTTTACGAAAAAATTATAAATTTTTATCGAACGCCGCACCACCGCTGCACCACTACCGCACCATACCGCCACACCACCGCCGTTTGGCGGTATATTCCGCCGCACGCTAAAAATATATTCTGCCAGCACCGCCGCACCACCGCCGCACCAATGCCTAAGCATAACTCCGATTTAAAAAAAAATGGCAATTATATGCCAAAATATTTTGTGATTAATTAATTAATTTACCCGTTTATGGTGAGAGAAATTTAATTGTCCGGTAAAAGTAAATTATATATGGCCATATATTAAAATTTTCAATATATACATAGCCATGTATAGAAATTTCAACTAAATTAAAAAAAAAGACTTACTCAATTTTAGTAGTTTTTTGTTTCTTTGATGATGCGGAAATCAATCAGATTTGTGATGAAATTAATTTCTAACCGAGTAGAAATTTTTAATTTAGGGAAAAAACGCTATAAATATCTACCAAACGCACACGATTTAGTAGGATTCGAACTCGGGACCTTACGCACAAAAGACCGACGCTTCAACGACTAGGCTACGCTACCGACAGTGACTACTAAGTTTACTTGTGCTATATGAGATTGCAAAGAGTATACCACTTTTAAATCACTAATCAAAAATAATTTACAACAAAATATCACAGCCATGGTGCGGCGGTGGTGCAGCGGTGGTGCGGCGGTATGGTGCGGTAGTGGTGCGGCGGTCGATAAAAATTTATAATTTTTTCGTAAAAATAATAATTTCATTATTACTCGGGATGTCACGGCGGTGGTGCAGCGAATAGATAAATCTTTAGTCGTCACGGCGGTGGTGCGGCATTTATAAAATAATCGGAATTGTCACGGCTGTAGTGCAGCGGTGGTGCGGCGCTTAAAAAGCCGTGCAGGTGTGTTGCGGCGGAATTCTGTTTTTACTCGGGTTACCCCTTTGAAAGTGATCAAGTGGTAACCCGAGTAAAAACAGAATTCCGCCGCACCACCGCCGCAACACCGCTGCACGGCTTTTTAAGCGCCGCACCACCGCTGCACTACAGCCGTGACAAATCTGATTATTTTACAAGTGCCGCACCACCGCCGTGACAAGTAAAGAATTGATCTATCCGCTGCACTACCGCCGCACCACCGCCGTGACGACTAAAGATTTATCTATTCGCTGCACCACCGCCGTGACAACCCGAGTAAAAATGAAATTATTATCTCGTATCTCGTAAGGATGTGGAGAAACAACTACCCAACTGGCTTTATCGACAAATGCGTAGCAAAGTTTAAACGGGATATCAACTTAGCAAGAGATAGGCATGCAAAGACTAAATTCTACTTCTTCAGATTTCCGTTTATAAGACAACTATCGTCCAGGATCTCAGAATGCTTCAAAGGGACTGAATGGCGACCGGCGTTTTACAATCTAAAAACGGTTGGTCTATTGTTCACAAAATCGAAAGATCAAGTTCCTAAGGGCAAACAGTCTGAATTGGTTTATAAAATCACCTGTGAATGTGGCAAGTCATACGTTGGACAAACTAAGCAATTGCTGCATAAACGAGTTTACCAACACAAGCATGATTGCAAGCCAATGAACATTCTGAAACCACAAAAGACTGCTTTAGCTAAGCACCACTTTGACACGGGGCACAACTTCAATTTTAACAACGTGGAAATTCTGGACATGGAATCGAACTATCTTAAGAAAAACATCAGTGAAATGATTTGTAATCATCTGGAAGACACCATCAATATGAAGAGTGACACAAACAATCTCAGCAATTTATACAATGGTTTGCTTAATCAGTATGGGAGATTATCTAATAACTAATTTGTCGCCATAATCTATACTTTCGTGAATCAATTTCTATTTTAACTATATTTATATTTTTATATAATTTTTTTTTTGTTTTTGAAAATTCCTAAATTAGGACTTTGATATTAGTCAATTTAATTTGGATAATTTAAATTTTGGACGCTAACGTAGTTTCGAAGTCTACAGCTAGATGGCGTTAAACTACTAGTCATATGTTATGGTAAGCAGCATGACATAGTATGTGTAGACGTGATCAGCAGTTTTTGACTAAGTCATTATATTTTTTAAAGTTAATTTAAAAAAAAAAAAAAAAAAGTAAATTTTATTACTAAAGTTCAAATTTAATATTACAAGTTTATGTAGACCTACAACAATAGACCGACAACATATATTTACGCTTAAATCAAAAAATTTTCACTTGTTTCAAGATTTTATATTTCTTAAAGTAAGAGATATTTTTTTTGGAGCAAGATAAATTATTTTTTTGTAGCAATATTGCATTTTTTTGGTTAAAGAAAATAAAATTTCTCGGAACAAGTATTATTCTTTTTACGCAACTATTTTTGTATTCTCCGACCAAGAAAACAAAAGTTGCTTAAGCCAAGAGAACAAATTTCTTGAGAGAAAAGATCGATATGGAGAAGGGGAAAGTCACCGCTGCTGGACATCAGCAGCGGGAGTAGTTCGGTGCTCGCCACGAGATCGCGCCTACGACATGTAGTGTCCCTGGTGAGACATTTATTTCAGAAGTGTTATATTCCAAATTTCATTACGATTTTGTTCGAGTAGTCTTCTGTCATTTGACAGAACTACAAGTACCCTTTTGAATTGTACTATAGTATATCCTATAATACATCATGATTCATGACTTTAATATTTAATATTAAAGTTACTTGAAATTCAAGTCTTGAATAATTTTGCTTGGAAAAAAAACACAAAAAATTACGTGTCAAATAAAAACAAAAAATAAAAAAAATCCACACGTCAACCTTTCGGAGAGAGAATACATTTTTGACTGAGAAAAATTTAAGTCTTCATTAAAAAAGCCAGCTTTTGGAGCAAGAAATTTTTTTTTCTTGGCCCAAGCAACTTTTATTTTCACTTAAGCAATTTATTTTTCGGAGCAAGAGAATTTTTTTCTTGGCCCAAGGGATTTTTTTTTTTTAATCAAGACGTTTATTTTTTGGAGCAAGAAAATTTTTTCCTTGGGCCAAGAAATTTTTTCTTAGCCCAAGTTAACTTTTTTTCGTTCAAAACTTTGAGTTTTTGGAATAAGAAATTTTTTTTCTTGGGGCAAGAAAAAGTTTTTTGGCCGAAGTTAAACTTTTTTTCGTTCAAAACGTTGATTTTTTGGCAAGAGATGACTTCTTTTCTGTAGCCAAGAATTTTTTTTCTTGAACCAAGAAATTTTCAATTTCGCTTCAAAAATAAATTTTTCTGGAGCAAGAGAATTTACTGTCTTGAACCAAAAAAAAGTTTTTGAATCAAGTGTTTTACTTTTATTAAATCAAGAAAGAAAATTCGGCAGACAATATTTTTCTTGAACCAAGTTAACTGTTTTTTCTGTGTATTGAAATCTCATAAATCCATTATTAAAGAAGGGTCAGGTGAGAGTAGCGACGAACCATCTTCTAGTAAATTGAATACACCGGAAAAAATAGAAGTCACGAGTATCTGTGAGGATACTAAACAATTGAGTTTGGAGCCCAATAAATCGGGAGGAGCTTCAAGTGCCGAAAAACTTCATCAAGAAAGTACTGACAACAACATTAAAGTACCCAGCTCTGATGCGATTAAAGAGAATAAAGTTCAGCAAAATGGATCAGAAGAATCAACTAGCACTTTTTTACAACAAAATTGCAATAGTTACGTCGAAAAACCTACTTCAGCATTAGATTATGATCATGAACAAAATCAAAGTAATGTGAACGGTAACTTTGGAAATTCTTCACATCATACTCAAGTTGATTATCATTATTATCCGCCTTCAAATCAAAATTATAATCAACATCAATATGCTGGTTATTATAATTATAATCATCATAATTATCCGTACAATCCACCCTATCTACAGTATAATGTAGGAGTCGCTTACAATGTAAGTCACAATGCGCACATCCCGACTGACGTTTATCCTCCGCCGCAATATGATCAAAATATTAACAACAATTATTACGATAACCAAAGTAATAACAACAACTCAAATATTAACAATGATAAAAATAATTCAACGTATGCACGATTATAACAAGTCTTTGTGTTAGGATATCAAGTAATCCGTCCATTTCATAAATGTGTATTAATGCCTTCAATTTTAAACTTAAATTCTTTTTAAATTTTAAAACCTTAACTTTTTATATATATTTTCATTGGAAATAATTTGTGTAACGCTATTTAATGAAATTTGTCGAAAATAAAGATCATCATTTATTGATTATTTATTGCATGGTAAATTAATTAATCACAAGATATTTTAGCATATATATGCCTTTTTTCGGTGAAATTGAGACTACGCTTAGGCATTGGTGCGGCGGTCGTGCAGCGGTGGTGCGGCGGTCGTGCAGCGATGGTGCGGCGGTCGTGCAGCCGTGGTGCGACGGAATAGTCCGCCAAACGGCGGTCGTGCAGCGATCGTGCGGCGGTATGGTGCAGCAGTGGTGCGGCGGTCGACAAAATTTTATAATTTTTTCGTATAAAATTATATTTTCATTTTTACTCGGGGAGCTCGGAAAGTTATGAAGACTTATTCGTAATGGAAATAAACCCCTCTTACAACTTTGTCGAAGGATGAACGAATCGCTCTTTAAAAATATTGAAACCGTCACAATCCCACCAAATATTAAAATTATTAAACAATCTCATGAAGATGATTTTAATAATACGCCTATCACAAGTATTCAATTCAGAGGAGCAATTATTACATCAAAACATCCGAATAATACCGTTATATTAAAAAATAAAGAAGTTATTAAAGTTTCATATATTTTTAAACCTTCTGGGGAAAATCGTATTTGTATAAGAGGCACAAAATTTTAAAAAACCAGTCCGATTTATGAATATCCATGTAGTTCAGAGTATTTGAACATGTGGATCGTTAGTGAAAGAAGGTGTCCAACAGTAACATATCCTTTGAATGATGTAGATAAAAAAATCGTATGTTTTGAAATCACTGTAAATAATAAAAAAAGAGAGTATGTGATGTCATTATTACACATGTGATGTAAAAAATAATATAAGCTAACATGTGGGAGATCACTACTACAAAAATGTTATAAGAATAGTCTCAAATAAAGTGTTTCTCAACATGTAAATTAAATTAATGCAAGTGCTGATGACAACATTGAAGTAATACTTATATATTATCTGTACTTAATATTTACATTTCATAGTTAAACAATAATACTCAAATAATAATAATTAAGTGTCTCAAATATATTTTTTTTAACATATAAATTAAATAATACGAGTGCAGATGACAATATTAAAATTATATGAATAAAATATATACATATTATAGTAGTGATACTTTTTAAGACATTTTAAAAAACATTAAAAATATAAACGTTTGTTATGTTTTTTTCTTTTTTTATTTTTGTTTTTAGATTATTATTAAAAAAAAATTATTATTCCTCGTATTAACAAAGAAATACGAGGAATCTCAGATATCAAGTTACACGTGCGAGCATAACACACACACTGTATACTTGTAGTAGTGTAAGTCAAGTGCTGTGGCGCTGCACCTCGTGTCATGCATATGTATTTCTATATATACATGTATGTATATATGTGTAGCTAAAGTAAGGGTAGACACGCACTATTCTGTATTTCGACAGAGTGAGACCGAAAACAAAGGAGTTTTACTTATTGAAGCCAATTGACGAACCGCGCGAGCAAGTCAAGACAAGTTATGTTCGGTGATTGAGTTTATACTTTTTATTTTACGGTTAAAGTGATTTATTTAGTGAACGGTTAATGATTGTGATTGATAATCCCATGCAGGAGCTCCCAGAGTTGGATAAAGGGGCCATGCCTGGCCCACCATTGGGAAACCCAACTTGGGCTTACCTATATTGGCCCATGTCTGGGCCATGACTGGGTACTCAACCTTGGCCATGCCTATGGTTACCCATCCTTGGGCCAAGACTGGCAGCCCTAAGTTTGGCCATGCCTATGGTTACCCATCCTTGGGCCAATACTGGCAGACCCAAGTTTGGCCATTCAACGGCGTGCCAAAACTGGCCCAAGCATGGGTAACCTGGCCTTGGCCATTCCTATGATTAGCCATTCTTGGGCCATACCTGGCTAACCCAGGTTTGGCTATTCAATGGTAAGATATAGGTGTTATAGACATAGGTGACGTTAAAAAAATCGATTGTTCGAATAATTGATTTATATTAAAATAATCGAAAAACATCGATGTTTTATTTTTCTTATTTGTCGGTCACGCTATTTTTGGAAAATTTAGTTACTTTTTAATGATTTTAGTTAAATAAGGCCGCTAACATTTAATTTATGAAAAGTAATCTACAGTTTTATTAAATTATTAAATTATTTCTTATAACAATAAAAGTATCAGTTTCAACTATTACATATAAGGTTAGAAATAAAATAAATAGAATTAAATTAAATTAAAAACGAAAATGTGTAAGTTTTAAAATTTTTCGGTATTTTTAAATGAAAAAAAAAAAAATAAACAATATTAAATAACTGATTTATCGACTTTTTAAAACATCGAGACAAAATAATCGATTATAATACGAGAAACATTGACGTTCAATTAATCGAATTTTTAGCTGATTCGAGTAAGATAACCTGCAAAAATAGACGGATATTGTTTATTTACATTCCTCCCGTGTTTTTGTATATTGTTAAATAACTATGACTGATTCTTATCTTCGTGTTAAAAGGTGGCGTGCATTAAGTGAAATAAAAACAGTTGTGAATAAACAAAGTTTACGCAATGAAATTTTTAACGACTGTGTGAGTGAGGTTAATAATCCTAGTGATTCAGAACCAGGTAATTTAGAGACGTTGAAAAGTGATTTTGACTGTGGTAATAATAGTGATTCTGATAGTAATAATAATAGTGATTCTGATAGTAATAATAATAGTGATTCTAATAGTAATAATAATAGTGATTCTGATGATAATAATTATAATAGTGATTTTGATAGTAGCAGTAATTCTACTGGAAATAATAACAACGATAATCGACTTCCAGATCAGGCTCTAAATAGTTCGTCACAACATAATAATGAAGAAGTTAAAACAAAACAGACATTGAATGACAAACTTCGTTGTTGGACTTTAGACAATTTAAATATATTAATACGTTGAACATGGTGACACAGTTATTAACAATACTACGAGAGGAAGGACATGAGGAATTGCCGAAAACTTCTCAACAATTATTAAAAACCAAGCATTGTCGCCCAATGAAATCGGTTTTGAGCAAACGAGAAACAACTGGAAGTTATATTTATATTGGGATAAAAAATGTATTACATCAAATAATATCTCCAGATATTTATACCGAAAAAACTATTTCAGTCCAGCTCCACATTGATGGAATTTCAATATACAGTAGATCATCAATTCAAGTATGGCCTATTATTTTAAAAGTTTATAACCGTAATTACGAAAGTATACTTGTGACGGTTGCATTATACTGCGGTGACTCCAAGCCTTACTCTGCAAAAAATTTTTTAAAGGACCTCGTCAAAGAAGCAAATGAATACATATTGAATGGACTCGTTTTAAATGAAATTAAATATTCATTTAAGATATTTTGTGTAGTCGCAGATTCACCTGCGAGAGCTTTTATTAAAGCGATAAAGAATCCCGGTGGTTTTTTCGCATGTGAAAGGTGTACTGTAGAAGGTACTACTAAAAATCGTAAGCGTGTCTATCCTAACATGAATTGTGATTTACGAACAAAAGAATCATTCAAGTATAAACATCAATCAGAGCATCATATAGAGAACATCAAGACTAAATTAACAAAATTAAAAGACTTTGATCCAGTACATGATGTAGCTTTAGATTCAATGCATTTACTCTATCTCGGGGTAATGAAAAATTTACTTGAAAAATTATTAGTTGTGAAGAAACATCAAGCTCGACTAAAAAAACCTAAGGTCGAAATTTTGAGGAAGACTATGCAATCCATATCATCAGACATTCCGGTTGAGTTTGAGCGAAAACTTTATGATATTGATCAGGTTTCCAAATGGAAAGCCACCCAATTTCGGTTTTTCTTACTGTACATCGGCCCTCTGGTTCTTAAAAATGTTTTGTCTGAAAACAAATTTCGGCATTTCTCATTATTATATGTTGCTTGCAGAATTTTAAATGACAATTCGAATGCAGTAAGATACGCTGAATACGCTCAAGATCAGCTGAGACTTTTTTTTAGTTTATTGCCATCAGAATATGGCCAAGTTGCTTAAGTATTAAACATGCATAATTTAATACACATTGCAGATGATGTTCGTCACTTTCAAGTTCCCCTCAGTGAAATATCGGCATTTTGGGGTGAAAATTATATAAGTTTATTTAAACATTTAGTTAAATCACCATACAAACCACTGACTCAAATTGCAAACCGACTGTATGAGTTAGAGTCTGCTGATCATGTAAAAGTAAAAAAGAAAAACACGTTATGTGAGTGCATTTATGGATCTGTTATTAATTCAATTGAATATAATCAAAATCATTATATCAAGATTGGAAAAGTTAAATTATATGGTATCACTCTGACTTGTAAGCATCCGGACAATATAGTGCAATTGCAAAATGGTAAAATATTTGTGATTAACAGTATACTTAATATTAACAATAATTACGTTGCACAAGAAAATATAAATAATTTATATATATACGGCATAGTAGAAGAAAGAACAAGAGAAGTGTTCAATTTTCCAACTTCATCTGTTGATGTTGGTTTATTAGAAATAATTTCTTGGAATAAACAAAAAATTTTCTTAAAAATTAATAATGTTAAACGTAAATGTGTACTCTTAAACATAAATAATTCTCAATTTGTTATATCTTTACTACATATTTAAATTCTTTTGCGAAATGATGCGTAGAATATATTTGAGATATATATCATATTTCAAAATTTTAAATAATTATTTAAAACTTTATATTGACTTCAAATTTTATGATAGTAAAGTTAGCACATTTGAAATTGAAAAAAAAATTTGTTTTAACAGATAAATAATGAAAAAAAAATATTTCTAAAAAAATGCACATGTCGGAAATTTTATGAACTATACGTGCAATTTTTCAAAATATTTTTTTTAATGTTTATTTTTTTGTTAAAAATAATCAAAACATTTTTAAATGTCTGCTAACTTTATTGTCATTCAAATTTTATGTCATTTTACAGATTCAATCAATTAAAAAATTTTTGTTTTTTTTATTATAAATAAATTGTTAATTTTTTATTTAAAAGTTTTAATTAATTTTATTTTAAAATACTAAATCAAATTTATAAAATTTGATCTCATTGTATTCTACGTTGGCAAGTTTATTTTTCTTTATTATTATGATTATTTTTAAACGACTACAAGCCATAATACGTATAAGTATACGTATATACATATATATCGAGACAATAGAAGGTATTAGTCCTAGACTCTTTGGAACTCGTGCGTTACGCTAGTGTCGAATATCTATATATCGTTAGCAGGTCTTGACTGGTCAATTTTTCTTACATGCAGTCAGTTCTTTGTTTCTAAGAGTCACTTGTGCGTGCAGCGTCTTTCAGTGTACATCTTCGGTCTTTCTCTGAACTATTGTGTATTAATTTTAATTTTATTAGTAAAAATGTCAGATGATGTGAAAGAATATGCAGTAGTTGAGTTCGAGGAATGGATTAATGATAAAAAAGCGGTAGAAGTAGTTCCGATTGGTTGGCTGACCGAGGACGAAACTGTGTGTTACTGGCCGCCAAAAAATCAAGAAGAAAATGTGCAAAAATGGATTGAGATGAAATACGCACCAGGTAAAACGTGGATAAAGTATCCTGTCAACGTCATTAGCAAAGCTAGTAAGTATTGATGTACATCATCTGCTTTATTTTATGAGTGTGAATGTAGCAGACATCAGACAAATTTAAAATTATAAATAAATCGAGTAATTAACTAATAAAATAAAATTTTTAAAAAATGCGCATTTAAAAAATTTTGAAATTAACAAGTGTATTTTTTATAAATATTATTTTTTTAATTATTTACCCTATTTGATTATAATTTTAAATTTGTCTGATACCTGCTACATTCACACTCGTTTTATTTTTAATATTTTTATTATCTCAATGTATTATCTTGTAGTTGACCTTTTAACTGGTTATCTAAGTCAATTTTATTTTTTAACAGTTTTTAACGATCTGAAGTTTGCCGATGTCTAATAATTTTCAAATTTTTTTTAGAAACGATAAATTAAAAAAAATTGCACCTGTTTTTTTTTTTTAATTTTTTACATGTGCATCTTTTTAGTTTTTATTTTTTATTGCAATTGATTTGTTAAAAATAATCCGAAAATTTTTAATTGTCTTCTAACTTCAGGATCATAAGTTTTTATTAGTGTGTGATTTTTCATAAATTTTTATTTTTTTTTTTTTTTTAAGTCAAAGCTGTTTGACATCAACGTCAGACTTACAGTTTATTACATTTTAAATCTTAATTTATTTTCACAGATGTAGGGTAAGAGAACCAGTATTATTATTTCATTACTATTGTTGTATTTGTTTAATGCTTGTAAATAGTAGTTGAGCGTAATTATATATAAATGTACAGGGTGGCCACGAACCGGGAATATCGGGAATTTAATGTAACCGGGAAATATCATGGAAATGTTAGGGAATTCTGAAAAGTATCTGGGAATTAAATTGTAATAGTTCAAAATTTAAAAAATTTTCAATTATAGACTAGTTATAAAAATTAAGGGATATTCAAAAAATTTCAAATTTTGAAGTGATTTTCAACAGGTTGTAACTCGAAAGAAAATGGTCATACGACAAAAACAAAAAAGTCAAACTGTAGCTTCAAGTGTCTAGTTTTCTGATCTGGTCTTTAAATTTTTTTATTGTGCACGGTTTGACTTTTTGACTTTTTGTTTTTATTGTACGACCATTTTCCTTCAAGTTACAAACTGTTGAAAATTACTAAAAAATTTGAAATTTTTTGAATATCCCTTGATTTTTGTAACTAGAGTATTTAGAATTTATTTAAATAATAAAATTTCTTCATAAATATTTTAACTTATACATTTATAGCAACGAATAATCAAAAGTAGGCAATATTAATTTTTTTATTGCCATTTTTTATGCTTTCTCGCATGATTTAATTATCAAATTTAATTATTAAAAAATGAAAATATTATAAAAACTTTGAACATCTAAATGATACAAATGAAATTTCTAAATCATGAAAAAATGTAAAAAACTTTACTGGAAAACCGGAAAATATCAGGGAATTCTGAAATCATTTCTTTGTAGCCACCCTGATGTATAGCATTAGGTAATTAGAGAATTGATGATGGTCAAAAGCCTGATTAAAAATACAAAAGTAAAAATTAATCTCAGCGTCATTAGAATTTTTTTTTTCAATTTTGGATAATAACACACTGATAGAAAATTTATATTGACTCAAGAAATATTTTCTTGAGCCAAGAATTTATTTCTGAAGAAAACCAGTTGTCTTGCTTCAAGAAATTCTTGTCTTGATTTAGATTTTCTTGGCTCTATAGATTTTGTATCTTCGATGGATAACTCTCGTGTCTTGACCCGAAACTATATTATCTTCAATCGATACTATCAAATTTTTCAAGCAAGACCACTTGTCTTCAACTAAAAATGTCATATTATTATTTTAAGATTTTAAATTTTTGGTTCAAGTAATAATTCCTTGATGGAAGATGTTGTTAAAGTAATGAAAAAAAAAAATTTTTTTTAAATAAATTTCTACTTTAACATATCTGAAGTAAATGAATGTAGTCCTAAAAAATCACTTTAAAACTTTTTATTTTTAAAATAAAAAAAAAAGTTTTTTTTCAAGCTGAGTAAATTGATATCTTGATTTAAAAATCGCGCCATTCTCGAAACGAGTCGGTAATGTCTTAAACCTACATTTTGCCTATCTTAATCCAAGAGCAAGAAATTCTTGAGCGAAATATGTCAGAATTTTGTTTCAAAACAAAAAAGGCTTCGTCGAAAAATCAAATTCTCAAACAAAGAATTTTTTTTCTCTATCCGAGAATTTCAATTTTTTGGTTCAAGGACTTATTTCTTGAATTAAAACAATTGAAAATTTTGAAACAAGAACCACATTTTGAAGAAAAATTTTTTCTTGAATCAAGATAGTTTTTCTTTCAGTGCATCATTATAATTAATTATTGTACAATTTCTAGGAATCAATAATTACAACGATCTCGCAAAATATCTGCAACGTGTTATTCGTACTGAAATGTACAGCGTAAAAAAAAACCTTAATTACCATATCGGACAAAAATTTCAGAAAGTTTTGGAAGTTGTTCAATACTCAGCTGATCCACCAGGAAAGCATCAAGCGTGGAAGAACATCGGCGAAGATTTGCCTTTCGATGATGTTGAAAAATTTATAACCTTCGATGAATCATTGAAAAACAATGAGGAGAAAAAAAAAGCACTGGTATTTACAAATTATTCAAATATTACTTCTGAATTATTTAATTATTATTTACAAGTGGTTTCAATATTATTAAACTATCCACCCATTATGACACAGATTGATATCTTTCAAATGGTCTCGGCCGGATGCAACAAATGCGAAGATGATGTCTATAAGATAATGTGGAAAATCATCAAAAAAGAAGTACAATTGCAGTACAGCGGGGCTGGTAAATTAATTAAAAGTCTCAGAAAAAAAAGTTTCAAAGAAACTGAGACTTTCAATGCTTTGGAAAGTAAGTTTATGCTTTATTTAAATATTAATTATGATTTTACTACTATGATTATTGTTGTAGGATTCTTGACGGCTAAATATCATGCCTCTAAAGAAAAACCAAAAGTACTGACTGCGGTAAGTACTTTTTTATCAGGGACAAAAGACAGAGACGGTGGTCGATCTCAGCGAAATAAAAATATACAAATTTCGGAAGAATTAAACGACGATAAATAAAACATAAAAATACAGATCATTACAATTTAAAAAATAATATATATTCATGATTATTTTGCTTTAGTCTTCTAATAATTAATAACAAAAGAAATTTAACGTTAATTTAAGCATATAATTATGTATTTAATTACTTAATTTAAAAAAAGACTTGTACCTGAAATTATTTTGATACCGTCTTCTAATAATTAATAACAAAATAAATTTAACGTTAATTTAAGTATATAATTATTAAATTAAAAAAATTACATGTACTAGAAATGATTGTGATACCGTCTTCTAATAATTAATAACAAAATAAATTTAACGTTAATTTAAGCATATAATTATGTATTTAATTATTTAATTTAAAGAATGACATGTACTTAAAATTATTTTGTTACAGTCTTATAACAATTAATAAAAAAAGAAATTTAAGCATATATTTATGTATTTAATTATTTAATTAATGGCCAATTCTTGATAATTAAATTTGGGCCAGACCTGGCTACGAAGCATGGACCAGGTCTGGTAATCAAGCGCGGGCCAGATCTGGTAACCAAGCATGGGCCAGGTCTGGTAATCAAGCACGGGCCAGGTCTGGTAACCAAGCATGGGCCAGGTCTGGTAATCAAGCACGAGCCAGGTCTGGTAACCAAGCATGGGCCAGGTCTGGCAACCAGGCTTGGCCCGAGATTATCATTCCAGACTTTTACCAGAACCGGGCCAAGACTGGCTTACAAGCCTGGCCCAAGGTTCTACAAAGTTGGGCCAAGCCTGGGCCCGTAGTACTTTCCTGTCTGGGATGTCTAATCTGAACGATAATAATGAACTGTAAGTATTTTGAAAGTGATAAATTGAAAATTTAATTAATTAAAATATAAGTGGTTGACGAGTGCAAGATAATTTTCCAATCCGCAAACAAAGAAATTATAATCAATGTTAAAACTTCTGATACTGAAGTCAATAGAAATCTGAATATTTCTTTATTATTTTTTAATAATTACTAAAAAAATTTTTATTAAACATTTACACTCGTAGTTTTTTTAAATTGCTACTTGTGTAATTTTTTCATAAATAATTTATTGTATTGAAAAAATGACTATTAAATTAACTAGGAGTTGATCAGTAAAATATAAATAAACAAAGGTTTCTAATTTTTAGTTATAAACGCGTAGGCAATTATATTTTCAGGAATAATTTATTTACGTAATAATTTTTTTTATGTAATAATTTTGATATTTGTTTCTAGGGAGCTGCCAAAATACTACTTAGTACTGTTTTTAAACAATGAATCTAATAAAGAAGTTGATGTTGTACCGGTTAATTGGTTAACCTACAGTGTCGAAAATGATAATTTTCGTTGTCAATTCATGCCTGGGCCGTATGACCAGTCGAAACATAAATTATTGCAATCAATGATTAAAAAATCAGAGGATCCTTTACCTGACTGGCCTGATTACCCCGTCGAAATCCGTGGACGGCCTGGTAAGTAATACTATACATCAAAATATAAATACAAATAATTGATTATTGCTACGTATATTTATTTTATAGCCAATTTCAAAGAAGCTGAAGAAAGATTGAATATTTTAAAAACCAAACCTGATGCATTCACTACTGATAATGACGAATCAGTGAAGTTACAAATTTTAAAAGAAAAAAAATCACTGACAAAAATAAAAACAACTGCAACTACCGCTAAGGACTTGAAAAACAAATTAGAATCGTATCATTTGGACTTTAACAACTCAGGTAAGATATTTATTATTTAATTCATAAAATCTACATTTCATGCAATCAAAAATTTTTCAATTTTATTTTTCTTAAATTAGAGAAAAAAAAATTTGAGAGTCCCTCAAGCAGCCGTTGTCAGAAAAAAAAGAGAAAAACGAGTGGTAAAGATAAAGAAAATTCGAAATTCACGGCAAAATTTAAAAATTACGGACAGGTGATGAGGGTGATACCAGTGAACTATCGTACACGAATTCATCCCACGAATCAGGTGATTCTTCATCAATAAGTGTATTACAACATAAAAAGCGGAAGAAAAAAGTAAACAAAAATAATCCTAAAAAGTTGAAGCTAAATTCTCAATTTACGTCAAACTCTAGAAAATTACGGATAGATGATCAGAGTAAGAACGATGAATTATTGCGCACGAGCTCGTCCCACGAATCAAGAGACTCTTCAATACGAAGTATTTTATTGAAAAATCGAAAGCAGTCGAATATATCACCAGAAAATAATTATAAAAATTTGAAGTTAGATGATACTAAAAAATGTTGGAAAATCCAAAAGTGCACACCTCAATCGCTCAATTTATTTTTAATCATTACTTTTATTATTATATAATATTAATATATTTTTTTTTGTTATGAACTTTTATTCAACTTACAAATTATCAATTTGATTTTTTTATTTTTATTTCTTATTTTCAGTTTAATATTTTTTTACTAACATTTTTTTCTAAATATCCCGCCTTGGTTTGTCTTAAATGTCGCTTTTTTTTTCAAACATATTGATACGCTAGTGCTGGCACCAGTAGTTGATAGAGAGAAACAATGAAAAAAATAATAACAACAGTAAAAATAGCAGCTAAATTTTTCACGAAGAATCAGTTTTCACGTTTTTTATTAATTACACCAAAACAAAAAGGATTCAGATAGTAATTTTTGAAAGGGTTCTTGTGATCAGAAATACACAGATAATAAAAAAAAAAATAAGTCGATAAGTCTTGTTTTTCTAAAGTTATCGTGTTTAGACGAGTCCGAACACCATAATTGACGCACTGAGGGCTTCGGACTAAATCATTTTTTTTAAATTAATCACATCATTAATCAAATATGGATTGCATTGAAAAATGTTCCTTAATAAATTTCCTTTAAAATGGTATATATCATTAACAACTTTGGTGTACTATAAAGAAAGTAGAGAGGATTTAAAGTCCGTGAAAGGGCCGAGAGTGAGAGAGTGACAGTAAAGCACACCTAACGCTTTCGCGATTGAGGTGTGCAATAGCAGCATTGGCGGAGATGATCCTTTCAGTGTCTCGGATTTAAAGAAACCTCCAAAACAGCAGCATTTATCCCAACTATCTATGGAAATTAACACGGGGATTAACGAAAAACAGATAAAAATTGATAAAGGTAAGTTTTGAATATTAAAATTGAAGTAATTGAAACGACAATTTGAAATTAAAAAAAAAATGTTAATGTTTAAAATATTCTACGGCTTGATTTTTAACAGATTTATCACATAGTGGCGTTATAAAATACTTTACGACTCTTAGCAAACAAATTGGCCAAGTGAACAGTTCTCTTGTTCAAAACTCAGCATTGTTGGACAAACTTACTGATGATGTGGCAGAAATTAAAAAAAATTATAAAACAGAAATGTTCCTGTGGTGGTAATGCTGTTGAAGACGATAGCAATGATGATGGTAATAATGGACATGAAGGGACTCGAGCTGCTGGCGGCGAAAAAGTCATAAAGATAAATATTCCAATGGAAACCAAAGAAATTTTTGCCAATTTCAATGAACTGCTTAATACTGACCTCAAGTTTCGTATTGAAGTAGTAAGTAAAGTAGATTTAATTGAAAGAAACTCTTATCTTAAAATACATATTACTCATATTGCGTAATGTAATGTTTTTCAGATAAAACGTTTGTATCAGTTGATTAATAAAGGGGATAACCTCAACAAAAACATGACTGCTGTGATAAAAAGCTATATCACACAAGATTTAGCTATGATGATGGTTCCGTCAAAACGAGGTAAAGGAGAAAACAGCAAATTGATATTTAAAGATACTAGTTTCTATAAATGCATAGAAGGTAAAGTTTTTTGTTATTGTAGCTAATTTAATAATAGTAGTTCTTCTTAATCACTCAAATTCAATCAAAAATTACAGAAGTAATACGAAAAAAATTAAAAACAGACAGGGATATTTTAAACTCTATGTCTGCTACCATCCGGAATGCTCGAGACTGGGATGGATTCCGGTTGCTAAGGACGCAAAAGATTGAACAACCTGCTGATAATGTAGAACCTACATAATAACTTATAAGTTTCATTAAATAATTTAATTAATAATAAAAATTGATTTAATGAATAAATAAAAACAACAAAAAATTAAGTATTATTGATTATTTTTTAGTTTTAATTTTATAAATTAGATAATTGTTTAGTGGACTCAACTATGTATTTTTGTGGACTCAACTATGTATTTTTAATCATAACATTAATAATTTTTAATCATTAATAAATTAATCATTAAAAAAAAGCAGCTTAGAAAGTTGCTAGTTTTTTATGTCAACGACTGTAGCATACATGTTATAAAAAAAATTTTTTTCTAAATGAATATAATAAAATAAAAGCTGGTTAACCAAAAAACTAAATCAAAATTTTTGTTTGGCATCATATAATTTTATAATCAAAATCTAAACAGCTAAGCTCTATGAAATATAATCAATATGAGAAAACTATACAATTAAAAATTAATTTGAAAAATATAAATATCAAAATTATTTTGCTTTCGTTTATTGATATTCGGGGGGTATAATACAATATATCATTTTCTCTTCTCTGTCTACAGAATGTTTATAATTATATCAATTTATTGAACTTTACTTTATAAAGCTTACTATTAAAATCAAATTTTCTTTCTTTATTCAATTTTTACAGTGTTCTCTAATTTTCATACTTTCTCTATTACCGACTGAAATTTTTGATATCGACGGGTGATTTTATATCGACAGTCAATTTTGAGAATATATGGACGAAATAAAACTTAGCCGTACTGATATAGGGCCTCAATGGCTATGAAACCAATTGTATGTGTACCTACAATATATGTCGCCACTTTAATATGTTGCCGCTTTTCTATGTATAACATTTGTGATTGGCTACGGTTAACTTTCAGCCACAATGATTGGTTGAGCGATTAATAATTTGTACTTTTCTTATGGTTCCACTATATAACTTAGCCAACTTTTCTTTTAGCCGGTTTACATTTAGCCACATTGCTCTTCAGCCACTTTTATTGTTAGGCTTTTCTGATGGTACCCAATAGTTTTTAGACTAAAATTCAAATAATTCAACTATTGTAATTTTAAACAATAAAATTATGATTATTTAAGAAAATTTTTAGTTAAGGGGTTAGGGACAGTCAGAGACACGAAAAAATGAGAATTTTCAGTAATTTTTTTTTGCTATTAAATCATTTTATTTTACAAAAGTAATAATATGGCATTATTAAACAATGTTTTGACTTGAAGTCACGAAAATTTGAAAAAAAAAAATTTTTAATTTTCAAAGTTATAGCTGTCTGTGTTGACCGTCATAAGTCCTTGGAGATTCATCTAAAATCAATCGGATGAAAAAAATTAGTTTTATAAACAGATAATCCTGGGCCTGATCGAAGCTTTTTTTTTTAACTTCCCGCTAAGAAAATTGTAAATTTTCAAAAATTCGGGAAGTTATTGGTTTCGGTCCGATTTACGAAAATCGAATTTCCATCAGATGTCGACGTTTCGAGGTCCTAGGAAGCTATCTTGACTAATTTCACGATGATGTCCGAGTGTATGTATGTATGTATGTACGTACGTACGCACGTATGTAAATACCTGTATCTTTTGAACGGATGAACCGATTTTGAACTTTAAGGTGTCATTCGACGCGGATTGTCAATATCTTGAAGCCGAGAGAAAATTGAGCTTGATCGGTAGCGCTCGTTCAGAGATATTTCAAAAATAAAGTTTTTTCAAAAATGTTTTTTTTGGATAACTTTTAATGTGCTCTATGGATTAATTCCAAAATGGACTGGGCTCTAGAGCTTTATAAGCCGCGTCGAATGCCACCTCAACCATCAAAATCGGTTCATTAGTTCAAGAGAAACCGTTGTCGAAAGAATTAAAAAAAAAAAAATTTTTTATTTTTCCTGAAATATCTCAAAAACGACTCGATAAATCAAATCCAAAATTTGATCAGCTTTAGAACTTGACAAAACACGTCGATTGCCGCCTCAACCATCAAAATCGGTTAATCCGTTCGCGAGATATCGTGGGAGAAAGAAATGCTAAAAAATGGTTTTTTACAAAACAATGGCATACAAAAGTATTTGCGAGCTCGAAGAGCTCGAAAATGTATTCACAATAGTGTTTTCGAGCTCAACGAGCTCGAAAACAGCGGGAAGTTTTGGGGCTGGCCCGCAGGGTCAACTGACAGACCGATTTATTTTTTTCAAAAATTAACAAAATGGCGGCCTCAGGAAATTTTTTCTAGATTTTCAGGAAAAAATCAACAGTTACTTAAGACCGCCATTTTGTTAATTTTTGAAAAAAAAAAGCTTTGATCAGGCCCAGGATTATCTGTTTATAAAACTAATTTTTTTCATCCGATTAATTTTAGATGAATCTCCAAGGACTTATGACAGTCACCGCAAGGACCTTTTTTTTTAAACTGGGTCGACACAGACAGCTATAACTTTGAAAATTAAAAATTTTTTTTTTTCAAATTTTCGTGACTTCAAGTCAAAACATTGTTTAATAATGCCATATTATTACTTTTGTAAAATAAAATGATTTAATAGCAAAAAAAAATTACTGAAAATTCTCATTTTTTCGTGTCTCTGACTGCCCCTAACCCCTTAAATGAAAGTAAGACAGTTACTTTATTTTCGTCATTTCCAACAATATATTCGATATAATTAAGATATAAAAAACTAGTCCTTTCTTTAATCGGTCTAATATACTCTTAGCATGGGTTTAAATCATTTTTTTCAATCAGAGACTATTTGAGTAACTAAATTACTTACATCAATTAATTTTTTTTGAAAATATTTATATTTTCCACTTGGTATAGTTGATAAGATATTGAATAACAGAATTTCATTGTTTCAAATCAAAAAATTATTTTGTTGTTTTTTTTTTTCAATATCCTAATATATTTATGTATTATATACCTGTACTGTTTTTCAAACTCAGCAGGTTTGTCCTCAACAGGTAGATAAAATTTACTTACATTTTACAACTCTTAAATCACTTCCAGATGTTGGCTGCTTAGTAATGCGGTGTACGCACTTCGGAAAGAACGTTCCCACGATAAAATTACCATGATTTTTCAGGAAAATTTTCTAAAGTTTAAGAAAAATTATACACCAAAAAAATCAAATATATACAACAAAGAAACACCGGTATTGAATACTTTACTCTCGCTCGTATAACATTAAATATGTAACATTTTTTTTGTGTCAAAAAATCAATGTTAATTTGATTTTCTGAAGTATAAGTCAGAATTTTACAGATTCATTTAAAATTCCGGATTCATGTATACTTTGTCGCAGCTGTATGTATGTTTTCTTTTTGTTTGAGTTTTTTAAACTATATATAGATTTTTAAAAATTATAGTTGAATATAAATTACGCTAGGGTTGAATACAATTTCATAAAATTCTAGAAAATTGATTTACATTTTTTAAAATTTTATCATACTTGATAAGATTTTTTAATAATAGTTCAGCAAATTTTATAAGATTGTGCATGAATTTATAAAAACTTTTATTATTTTAACGATTTTTTTTTTTTGGCCATTCAAAATTATCAAAAATCTTGTATATTTCATGAGGCTATTGTAAAAATTAATAGAATTTTTCGCTTTGTATGAAATTGAAATTGCTATGGATAAAAATACCTTGAACTTTAGGAAAAGAAAAAAAAAAAAAAAAAATTAATAATGTAATATTCGAATAAAAAAATACCATAAAATTTTATAACATTTCTGAAAATTGTATATTATTTATAAATTCATTTTTTTACCTATTATTGAAAACCGCAATTGGGAAAAAAATAATGTAAGTGGGATTCGATCTCATGCTAGCTAAGCAATTTTAAGCGTGATTCTCATTATTATAAATATTACTATTTTTTTGGTTCTGGTTTAATCGGATTCATTCTTGTAAATACGTATGACTCCATAATATTTTTCCAAAAAGAATAATTTTTTCGTGTTGTGAATCTTACCAAATAAATTTAGGGTTTCTTAGTTAATTCAAAAGATGTGGTCATTTTTGGTACAAATTTATAAATCTATTAATGAGTCCCCTGATTACAAAAACAATTCAAAATGATTTCACTTTAATACTGTAAAGACACACATTCATTATTGAGCAAATCGTTTTGTTTAATCAGGGTCATTACTTTAATAAAAAAAGTAGAATCAAGTACACTTTTTAAAATTATTTTTCATGTTACTAACTTCGTTTTCCACATCAGCCTATTGAAAAAAATATGTTTGTGTATGAAGATACACATGCAAATCAATTAGTTAGAGATAATTCAAAAGATTAGTAAAAAAAATAGAAGGTTCATTTTACTGGAGGGCGTGGTAAATTCGTCAACCAATCCATTCTTCCTCATTCTGCCAACCAATCCCGTATTCGAGGCGTTACTTTGCCAAGTGCAAACTCTCTCCCACCGACAATACTCAACTTGAATTGCAACGTTACATTGAGGGTAGCTTGTTAAAGTTTCACACTCCATAACCGTGACAGTAAGTTCCGTGTTTTATACGGTTAGTTGCACACAAATCTTGAAACCGATGCATTTTTTATATTGTGCGTCCATCGTTTTTTTTTTTACATTAAAATAACTGTAGTACTTGTAACTTATTCCACATTCTCGACAAGTGCATAATGATCTAAGAATAATTTTCGTACTTAATGAACAACAAAATGATTGCTGTGTTAAGTATAAATAAAATTACTAAGTGCAGTAGAAACGTTTGACTTTTTATCACTCTTTATTTGGAAACCAAAAAAAGCTCAGGAGACAATTGAGTTAGATAAGTTCAAGTGTTGACCATGTTGTGAGTAACAATCAAAATAAACAAGATAAGGTAACTAATGTTTAATCACCTTCCGTATACGTAAAACAAAATATTTTTCTCTTATGCCCGATGAAAAATAATTTTGCATAATTATATATGATTATCTATGACTCTATACATAATCAGATCTGAAAATTGGCCAGATCTGATCATATATAATTATATATAATTATGCATGAAAGAATACAGTCATTTATAAAATCTCATTTAAAATATCTGGAAATTATTAATTAAGTAATTGAATGGGAACTTATTGTCTTCATTAATATAAATGTCAGTTAAATTTAAATTTAAAAACAAAACATTAATTATCAGTTAACTATTATTTTACTGAGGGGTCATCCGTCCAATCAATGTCCCACGTCGGTGCTGCTTAACTCTGGTTATTGCTGGATTGTAGTCTTATCCTCTAGTCTACTGTACAGTTATAGATATGAATAATTCATGGGATCACAACTTAAATAATAGAATAGGTACATCCTACGAAAATAATGCACCTAATGATGAATTTGGTTTTGTACACGGAAAAAAGAAAACAGGAATAATTACAGTATAAAATGTAAAAACAAGCTCTTCGATCTCAAAACTATGAAAATTAAATTGCAAACTCGAATTTTTACATTATACACAGCAAAAAATTTTTTGCAACATAAGCAGTATATTTTACGTTTTTAAAATGTAAATCAAATACTATGAAATGTTAATATATTATTGTTCTTTGATAAATGAAATTTTGTTGCATTGAACATCATTTATTCATCTTAAAAAGTGTGAAAATTACCATTTGCCAAAAAAGTAACAATTACAATGACGAATTATATTATTTACTAACTTATTAGAATGAAATTTAAAGTGTGAGCTATCAAATAGATTATAATGGATAAAAAAGAATTATTACATTTTACACTGTAATTTTTAAATTATGTATATTAAGTCCATTTGATGCTTCAGCCATCACGAAGTTTTACAATTTATAATGTAAAATTTGTACTGCTCAATTTAGTTTTTCATAAATTATGATTTTGTAAAGTTTTATTTAATCGATGTTCATTTTCCTGTTATAAAATTACTTTAAATATTTGTTATAAATACTCAACAGAAAGTCAATTATTCCTGTTTTCTTTTTTCGTGTACATAAATTACAATAGAATTCATTAGATAGATACAATCAAGTCTTTTTATCTATAAACTTATAAATATCCATATATCAATCGATATCGATTTATATTTTTAAATTACTATCGAAACCTTTGAACATTTTTTGAGTAATGGGAATTTGAGTTTAATTGATAGTTGACAAAATAAAAATTTAACAAAATTAATATACCACTAGTTGAATTAGTGGTATCCCGAGAAAAAATGATTATATCTGTAATCATATATAATTATACAAAAATATCTATTTATGATCAGATCCAAAAAATAGCTAAACCTGGTTGTATATAAGTATGTATATTAGGGTGGCTCATTTGAAACGACTATTTTTTTTTTTTGCTCCATTGACGGAATATTGTTCTAGACATAAAAAAAAAATTTTCCGCAAAATTTGAGCCCTTAATTTTAATTTTAAGAACTCGCTAATTGAATTTGAAATTTTCCCATTCATTTAGCATGTTAAGTGGAGGTTTTTTTTTTTAATTATCTATAGCTCTGCTGCATTTCACGTTTTTTTACTGTCCATAGGCAGAAGTTGTAGGGGAACCTTTATACTTTAAAAGTTCCTACAGTAAAATTTATGTGACAGGAACGGGGTCAGAGTTAAAAAATGTAAAAGTCGATTTTTAGCGATTTTTGCGTATTTTTTGAGTTTTTCGTAGAAAATATTGTAGTTACCGAAAAAAGGTAAATGACAAATTTGTAGGAAATCAAATTTGCTACAAAAAAGGTCCTGTAAGCCAAAAGGCTGTAAAATCTGTTGTTTCTGAAATAAATGGAATTATACATATGAAAATTCAAGATATCTTTGCAGTATATGGTTTGTTAAATCAATAATTTAATTTTCATTTATTAAATGTTTTTTTTGGACATCATATTATTTTTTCATGAAAATATAACTTCAAAAAAATTTATCTTTATGGGGCATTCCACGCCAAATCGGACGGTTTCACAAATTGATTTTTTCGATTTTCTTCAATTTTTGGTATTTTTTAGTACCCCTCAAACGAGGCTTCCCGGTAAATTTTGAGATCTTTTTGATTAATGGTTCAAAAAATATCGAATTTAAAAAAAAACCGCTCTTTTTATGGTTTTTTGATCATAACTTTCGTAATAATGGTCGAAATTCAATGTTTTTTTATTCAAAATTCTCGTTTTTAGTTGGCCTTTACAGACAAAAATGCATAACAAATAATCGAAATGTTGAAATGTTGAATGGGAAAATTTCAAATTCAATTAGCGAGTTCTTAAAATTAAAATTAAGGGCTCAAATTTTGTGGAAAATTTTTTTTTTATGTCTAGAACAATATTCCGTCAATGGAGCAAAAAAAAAAATAGGCGTTTCAAATGAGCCACCCTAATGTATATATATATATATATATATATCTATATATATATATATATATATATATATATATATATATATATATATATATATATATATATATATATATATATATATATACAGCATTGATGATTCATTATATATAATCATATGCATGGACTCAATATATCGTCACTCAAAATATCTATATAAATTACTACTAAAATAATTAAGTTGGGATTATTTGGTTTAATTAAAAAGGATTAATATCTCAATGTTGTCACTTATACTAATGGAATATGGTTCTCTAATAATTCATATAAATACAGATATTATTTACTACTTCGACAATCGTACATAATTATATATGATTATAATTAAAACGTCAATCGAAGCTATCTGAATATATCGATTTTGTATTTCAAAATGAAATTGTTAATTTTTGATTTTTTTGCACGACTCATAATGCGAAGCATTAGGGAGTGCTTTACGATCGAAAATTTTTATTCGCCTCCTTTCTACAACTATTTCTGTTATTATCGTCTTATTAGTGAACAGAAACATCTCACATGATGCACCAATTTACAGTCAATGTAATAAAGATTATTTCTGCGATTTTCAAAAACAAATTCAGTGCAATAGAAACGAGAAAATCATTAAAATAAACTAAAATATTTTCCCGTCAAGCAGTAAAAAAATTTTGTAGCTTGAAAACACAATATCTCGAAAAAGAATCCATAATTTAACTCCATTTTTTTTTTTAAATGACTCGTTTTGCCCTAGAAGGATTTGCTTTCGAAAATGGATATCTAACTTTGTGTTATGCAATTGTAATTAATAAAAAATTAAATCGCATTTTCTTTAATTTTAGCCTAAAAAATATGTGTGGACATTCGTCTTAACAAGTGCGCATGCGTGGTATTTTTTTTCTAATACTATCACCCAGTGTGCCTGCGCCATACTTTTAACCGATTCATTTGGCGCGGGTATTTCGAAAATAAAAATATAAAAAATTGAGATTAGACGAATAAATAAATAAATAAAAATAATAAATAAACAAGTGAAAAATAAAAATAGAAAAAAAAAGTAAAATTTTTCACAGATCGTACGGCGAAAAATTTCGGAATTTTTTACGTTTGAAATTTATTATTTTTTTTTTTTTATTTTAAATAAAATTATTTTTTTTATCATTTTTATATAAATAAATAACATTTGTACTTCAAATTTTATTTATTTTTATTTTTTTTATTTTGCCTGCGACATTACCCTTTCGGAATATTTTAATGTTTACGATCAAATAAGCATTATGAGTCGTGCACTTTTGGATTTTCCAAACTTTTTTGCTAGCTTCAATTGGGGATAATTTTGACTCATCATAGGGTTTTGGAAAGCTTGAGGAATCAGCTTTGAAAGTCTTTGTATAAATTTGAAAAATATTGAGCAGCTTACGAGTAATTACACTTTTAGTGAAAAGTAAAATTTTACATGTTAATTAGATGGGAAATTAAAATTACAATAGCGACCTTTTAGAGTAGAGCTAGATAGCCCATCTTTTGGGAGGATTTTTTTCTAGGCAACCACTAACGTTTCGGGGGGTAAGAGCGAAAAAAAACAAATTAAATTTTTTTTTTTAATCACCCTAGTGTATATACACTACTTTTCAGTGGTTTTCACTGTTTCAGATTTAGAGAGTAACTATACTCTAAAACCAAGTGTGTAGTCAAAATTAACACACTTGCCAAATAACATATAACAGCTCTAAAAATCGATCAGAACACTATTTTTTAGGAGCTTGACATTAAAATGGAAATAACTAGAAAACAATGCAGAATTTGAAAAAAATTTATCAATGATAATTTGTAGAAAATAAAATTGTCTACAAAAATTATTCTATGACATTTTATAATAAGTATGATAGTTTTGCGGGAAAAGTAAAAAGATATCAAAATTTACTCTTACTTGACTTCGAGCTCCAATAACTTTTGAACAGATGGATTTGTCGAAAAATGATAAGAAACTTTTTTTGTAGATCGTTAAATTCCCTACAAAAATATATGCTGGGCTTATTCGTACAATCAGCCATTGCCAAGGTGAAAAATTCCAAACTAAAAAAGTTTTTTTTTCCATGTTATTTAAACGTAAAATAGAAATATACGATGAGCGACCTTTCAAAATTGATATTAAGAGCTCCCGTTTTCACAGGCTTCTTTTTTCATGACTAGGAAGATATTTCACTGCGGGTTTTGAAAAAAAAAAAAATAGTCGATTTTTTTGAACCGGTCTAGTATATACACTGTTTCAGATTTAGAGAGTAAATTAGTTTCAATTACAAAGAAGGTAATTTTAAAACCGCAACTATTTATTGCTTAAAGTAATAGATAAAAAAAATTATTAAAAGTTAATTACATTTCAAAATTAAAAAATATTGTAAATATTATGGAGGTGTTTATTGAAATACATCTAAAATAATTTGTCATCGGTAGTTGCTTTATTGTAAATTAATAAAAAAATCAAATCTAATGGATTTCATAGTACTTGTTTTTGAAAACAAAATATTTTGAAAACGGCGAAGAAAATTTTAAAATAATGCTCAATTATACTCACAGAAGTGATTTTGGAACGTTTCAAAAAGATTTTTGAAAAAGAAATTTTTTTCATCAAATTTTGGGAGTACCCCGTTTTGCACTCCACCCCCTATATTATTCAATAAATAATCATGTATATTTTTTTTTTAATTAGAGGAATATTGTGACTACTCATTATTTCACAATGAAATTTACTTTTTTGTTTTTGGAGACTACAGTAATTAAATTTCACACAATATTTAAATTTCAATAATTGCATGATAAAAATGAGAAAAATTTCGATTTAACTTCGTCAGGAACTGAAATTTATTCGTGACCTATGGAATAATTTATTGAGGAAAATTTTCACATTTCTTATTTAATCTTCTGTTAATAAAATATTTCATATCTATATTGCGGTCTCCTAGTCAATTTACAGTTTTGAGAAAATAATTTATAACAAACTGGCTCAGTTTTGTCAGGTTAAAGCACATAAGTGAGCTCCACCCCCTTGGGGTCCGTAAAAATACTTTTGTAAAATTGTTGTGGAATGTTTTAAAATTGCTTTTTCAAATTAGTGAACTAATTAAAAATGAACAATGTATATGGGGCATTCCACGCCAAATCGACCACTTTTGACCCCGACCCCTTTCGATTTGGCTGAAAATTTTTTTTCCTTTTATACCCGATTAAAATCATTTTTCAGAAAATTTTCAAATTTTTTTACCCAACCCAAAAAAAGTTATGAGTTTTTCAAAAATAAGGCTTTTATTTTATCAAATAGCTATAACTTCTTCAAGAATTGACTAATCGGGACGTTTTTTTTTTCAAAATTTTTGTCATTGAATGTACTTTAAAAAAAAAAATAGAAAAAAATTTTATGATGATAAACTCTATGAAATTTTCAGTTTTTTTGAAAAAAACCGTGATTTTCTTAAAGTACGTCATGTTTTATTTTTTTTTTTATTTTCTCAAAAAAAACTTCATTTAATGCTGCAATTTTTCCCGCTAATCCTAGAGTGGGCCGACGATTCCTTCTATTTTTTTTTATCAATTGAAAAAAAAATTTTTGCCCAGTTGGGCTTATTTTGCTAAACATCAGTCTGGAAATTTTTGAGGATTTATAGATGACATCCGGCTTTGAAGAATTGAGACGAAAAAATTCATTGATAGTGGTAATCCTCCAAAATAAGCCCAACTGGGCAAAAATTTTTTTTTCAATTGATAAAAAAAAATAGAAGGAATAGTCGGCCCACTCTAGGATTGGCGGGAAAAATTGCAGCATTAAATGAAGTTTTTTTTGAAAAAATAAAAAAAAAAATAAAACATGACGTACTTTAAGAAAATCACGGTTTTTTTCAAAAAAACTGAAAATTTCATAGAGTTTATCATCATAAAATTTTTTTGTATTTTTTTTTTAAAGTACATTCAATGACAAAAATTTTGAAAAAAAAAACGTCCCGATTAGTCAATTCTTGAAGAAGTTATAGCTATTTGATAAAATAAAAGCCTTATTTTTGAAAAACTCATAACTTTTTTTGGGTTGGGTAAAAAAATTTGAAAATTTTCTGAAAAATGATTTTAATCGGTTATAAAAGGAAAAAAAATTTTCAGCCAAATCGAAAGGGGTCGGGGTCAAAAGTGGTCGATTCGGCGTGGAATGCCCCATATGCTATAACAAAATCTGAGTATATTAGTTAGTTAGTTATAACTAAGCAAGTTATGGGAGTTTAAAAATAGAAACACATCCGGGTCTGCATACAAATACATCGTAAATGTGTTTTACACGCAAGTTTGCTTTATTTTCCATTCAAAGCATTAAGGTCACTTTTTGATCACTTTTAAGGGTTTAATTTATCTATATAGAGGTATAACGAATTCCAAACGTCTGATAATGTAAAGAACGTGACTATCCAAATAGATTCCTTCAGGTGCCTAATAAACAAATATTATTATATAGTTATATATAATTTCTACATAATTATATATAAGATTGCAAAGAATTTTTACAAGATTATTTATTTATAAGAACTGCCGTTCTTCTGATTGCTGGGTCTGAACGGTAGCTACTGGACGAACCTACTAATATTGAACTTATACTTTTATATGATTTACTTATTCAGTCTACTTCAACCGCTTGGTTTTATGAAATATAACGAGCAATTTAATTAATATTTTCGATTAAGAAAAAAAAAAATAATTTCGTATTATTTTCATTATAATTACATAATTTTGTTAAATAATACGTATTAAATTTAATTGATTATTTATCCAGAACCCAGTTGAATTATTTTGCTCTACCATCATTATTAAAAATTACATTTATCATAAAAATTGATGAGTTATTTCTTAATTGAAGTAATTTTTATAAGTAAAATTATTAAATTACGATTGTTGATTGCAATAATAACGGACTAAAAAATATTTCAATTATTAGTTATATATAATTTTAATCAGAACGTTAAAATATTTATTAATTAAAACTTATTTTAATTCAAAAATAAATAATTATTAATAAAAAAAAAATCGTAGTAATGTTAATTACAAAATTAATAAAAAATCTAGGTTAGCCAGTTCTGGCCCAAGGATGGGTAACCATAGGTATAGCTGAACTTTGGTAATCCTACTTTGGTCCAAGTCTGGGTTGCGATTGGACGGCCAAGGTAGGGACACCCAGTCTTAGCCCAAACTCGGGTAATCATTGTAACGGCAAAGGCTAGGTTACCCAGTCCTGACCTAAGTCCGGGTTGTCATTGAATGACCAAGGCAGGGGGACCCAGTTCTGGTTCAGGCTCGGGTAATGATTGGGATGGCCATGACTCACTAACCAATCTTGAGCCAAGCATGGGCCAATATAGGTGTGCCAAAGCTAGGTTCCCCAGTGCTGGGCCAAGTAGGGCCCCGTCGTTCAACTCTGGCGACTCCTGCATGAGATTATTTGATAGATGTAATAGTTATTGGCGTAACTAGTAGGGTAAGTGATTCATAATGTGTCAGCGCGATGCGTTTAGCACGAGTTGCAGGTGCGCAGTGCATACTGTGCACCGGAGACGAGTGCTAAACACATCGCGGGTGACGGATTATGACTTACCCTACATGTTGCGCCCATAGTTTTATTCAACTCATATACACTATTCATGTTTTATTAATCGCCTAAAAAGCGAAGTCTCAATAGCTGTTTAGTGACATGGTGAAAAAAAACATTCGGCATCACAACCTTGGCTACTCAATGGGTAACAACAGGGAATTATAATTACCCCATATTCAGTAAGAGCTTGAAAGATAGTTACGTTTATTTTCATTACGTCACAATGGCCGGGATAGTAGACATCTTTATTGCGTTTTGACAAATAATTTTTCACCAGTCGGTAAACGGCCATTTAGGGTTCGCATTTTAGGCATGATAAAACGTGAATAGCGCACATGAGTTGAATAAAAATTTAAACAACTTCAAAAAATAATTCATAATTTTTTATAATCAAAATACACAGTAAAAAATATTGTGTAAAATCAACACAGTTTGTGTGTTAAAAACGGTTGACACGAAATTTGTGTTAAAATTTCGACACAAACTTTGTGTAACCCCTCTTTAACACAAAGATTATGTTGAAATATCGCCACAAGAGGGCGCAAAGAATTCCACAGTAACACACAAAATGTGTTAATAAAGAGTGGATAACACATTTTTTATGTTACAAAATAAAGTGACACAAACATGGTGTTAGTTTAACACACTACAATTTTTAACACAAACCGTTTTCGACACAAATACACAATATTTTTTACTGTGTAGTCTTCAATGTTAATTACTTATGTACCGCTACCACATAATTTTTCAATGGATTAGTTTTGCGTGTTTAGGTAATTGCACAATGAAAATGATATTATGTCCGACTTTTTTTTAAATGTATGTGTAAATAAAAAAATTACCTTTATTTTAATTGAGTCGTTATGAATTGATACTATAACAACATAGTAAATACAAAAATTTTAACAATAATTAATTATATTTTGAATAAACATCACGATTTCCTGAAAATTAATAAAGTGGATCAGCCTAGTGGATAGTGCGCAGGCTTCATAACACAACGGTCGAGGGTTTGAGAATCGTCATAGGGGAAATTTTAAAAGTATTTTTTAATCAATGGACATTCACTAAAATACCATGCCGATACAATAAGTATATTTAATATCTAGTTTTCATCTTTCTTTGAATTTTTATGTAATTTTTACAAGCATTCTAGTAAACCATTATGAAATGTATGTTTACTTCATATGGGAAAATGATTATCGTATCTTGAAAGTGTTAGAATATCGCAGTAATTAAAGAGTATATCAAAAAGCTAATATACAATGCGTTTAAATGGGAACTACAGACTCATTTACATGCTCGTTTTTTATATCGTTATCCTCTATTGGCTTGTAAATTAATAAAATATACGGTTTATAGACTGATCGCAATAAATTCTCATAAAACTATGACAATAGTAATTTCACTAAATATCGATACAAAGTAATTTTAAATGTGTGATTCAACTATTAGTAAAATAATATTATGCACTGCAAAACAAAATCTTTGACTAAATCATTTCTAGAGGGTTAAAATATGTATAGAATATCCTTCATATATAATTTTCACTCCATAACAAGCTTCAAACTAAATTAGCGAATAGTGAAATGAGGTTGAGAGTGATTTTTGAACAAATTTTCGACCTACTTAACCCATGAAAATTTTAAACGCAATTTTTTAACGCATGGATTTTGTACGTTAGAAAAGGAAAAAAATTGTAAACAAATTATCAACAATTTTCGATAAATCTATTATTTTTCAAAAAAGAATCAGCAAGACTTTTAAAATGTGAACCTCAGGGACGTTTAAAGGTTAGAAGAAAGAAGTTTGTAAGAACAAAATTTTTTCGTTGCAGAGTTGAGTTGCTAGGATAATAAAAAAAAAAAAACGAAACGATGATTTTCAAAAAATTCGGTAAGTTATTGTTTTCAACCCGGTTTTCGAAAATCGAGTTTTCATCAGATGTCGACGTTTTGAGATCCTAGGAGGCTATTCTGACTATTTTCAGAATGATGTCCAAGTGTATGCATGTGTGTGTGTGTGTGTGTGTGTGTGTGTGTAAACTCTTCGTAACTTTTTAACTAATGAACCGATTTGGATGGTTAAGGTGGCAATCGAAAGACCTTGTCAGCCATCAACTTTATTGAAAATTTCAGATTATTTGATACAGCAGACTCGAAAATATTGGCGAATTATGAAAAAACAAATTTTTTTAAAAATTTTTTATTGATTTCTCAGAAACGACTTAAACGATTGACTTCAAAATCTAATCAACTCTAGAAATTAATAAAACGCGTCGATTGCCACCTTACCCATCAAAATCGGTTAATTCGTTCGCGGGATATCGTGGGAGAAAGAAATGCTAAAAAACGGTTTTTTGGAAAACAATAGCATACAAAAGTATTTTGGAGCTCGAAGAGCTTGCAAATGTATTCACAACAATGTTTACGAGCTCCTTAAGCTCGAAAACAGCGGGAAGTTGTAGGGCCGGCCCGCAGAGTCAACCGATAGACAGGTTTTTTTACTATATTTGTATGATGGTAAAAATACGTAGCATAAAAAAATTAAATCTTTTGTGTTAAAACGAAGGAAAATGAGGGATATTTCTATTCCTAAAATACCATTGAAAACTTTCAATTTGACTATTTATCTCACTTGAGTAGCAAAATCCACGAATCTTCCAAACTTTGAGTTTCTTCGACTCCCATTTATTAACTAATAATAAACATTAGCTCATCTTAAGTTAAACTACACGGAGAAAAAAATATTGTTCTTAGAAGTATACTGTATAGTTACAGTAACAATACGCTATAGTTATCTACTAGATTGTTACTGCAACGATCTACTGTATCGTTCTGACAACAATACATTGGATAGCTCTGAGATTTATACGGTATCGCTCTGAGCCCTATCTGACGTCACGCACATTGAAAATTATATGAGATATTTAAAAACTTTTATCATTCATAAATTAATGATAAGCAAATAACTTTGATTAAATAAAATAATTTATAAAACTGATTTATTAGTTAGTTATAGTCTAAATAAATTTTAAATATAGATATAAATATATTTTTTAATTTTTCCAATTTATTTATTATTAAATTAAATAATAATTCAAATCTCATTTGTTTATTAATTATTTTTCTTCTATTTACATATCACATTTAAATTATAAAACATTGACTATATACAATATTTAGATTTTTGGTTATGAATGTATATTTGATTACAAAAAGCATAAAAAAACACTTATCAATAAATATATCAACATAGTTATGGAGATTCGACCCTGTTAATTTATTAATTACCCGTGGGTCCATATTTCAACATCACAATTATTTTTTACACTATTTTTTTTATTAAACGTCTGCTAGCAACAATTATACAATATTCAAAAGTTGGCGCGAAAATGGATGTTTAGTTAGGTTAGACGGTGCCGTGCGAGGTGACGACTACGAAAAGTCGTATAGGGCTCACAGCTATCTAATAGATAGTTACTGGAATGATACGGTATTGTTACCATAAGCATACGTATTGTTGTGGTAACGATCTACGAGTTACTATACTTTAGATCGTTCGAGGAGCAATATTTTTTTTTCCGGGTAGTTAATTGGCAATAGAAAAAGTGGCCTGTAGGTAAATATAACAAAAACCAATAGTTTCACTGAAAAAAAAAAACTTCTCAAGTGTAAATACTTCATTTAAGTACATTTTTTGTTTGTATAGTACCAAGTAAATATTTGTTTAATTATAGTAAATATATATCCCAATCAAGAAATATTTTCTTTATTTTAGAATTTTTGTAATCAGTTTAAGCAATTATAATTTGGTTCAAGTATATCATTACTACGATTAAACCAATACTTACTCGATACTGTTTAAGCATCCATATATTTAAAAAAGTTTTTTTTTCCTTTCAGTGTAAATATTTGCAAACGATAAAGAATTACACCGGCACACAAAAAAAAATAAGTTCTCTGTACTTTTGACGGGACCGATTTATTCCCATGTATTTTGACCCGCTGAATCCGAATCCGAGGTCCGTTTAACCCGTACACCCTCAGATTTTTAGAAAACTTTAAAAACCTCAAAAATACACAAAAATCGACCGTTTTTTAAATTTATAAATTTTTTTAACCCTAACTAAGCATGATTTTTATGTATTTCGGTCCTCCACATACTAACCTGAAGTTTATTTAAAACATTAGCCATTTAAAGTCTGAGTAAATTCCAAAAAACCCCAAAAATTACAAAAAAGCAAAAAAATTCTTAGTATTGTGATGAAAAAAATTTTATAGGGCTAAATAAATAATTATTTTCATGTATGTTTATCTGTCACATATAATTCTCGAACATCCATGGCTCAGACATCTCTAAAATTTTAAATAAATGGCAAAAATTCCCAAAAAATCGAAAAAAATAAAATTTGGTATAACAAAAATCATTTTTTAAATCAAAATAAATAAAAGAAATCATATTGTTCGATCTGTGATATATATATAAAAAATGTTTTGGCCTAAAACATAAAAAAATTTTAATATGCTTCAAAAAATTTTTTTCATCACAATACTAAGAATTTTTTTGCTTTTTTGCAATTTTTTGGGGTTTTTTGGAATTTACTCAGACTTTAAATGGCTAATGTTTTAAATAAACTTCAGGTTAGTATGGGGAGGACCGAAATACATAAAAATCATGCTTAGTTAGGGTTAAAAAAATTTATAAATTTAAAAAACGGTCGATTTTTGTGTATTTTTGAGGTTTTTCAGAGTTTTCTGAAAATCTGAGGGTGTACGGGTTAAACGGACCTTGAATTCGGATTCAGCGGGTCAAAATACATGGGAATAAATCGGTCCCGTCAAAAGTACAGAGAACTTATTTTTTTTTGTGTGCCGGTGTTATTATATATGGCTCTATGAGATCAAAATAAAACCACGAGAAAAAATAGTTGGATCTGATTAAATAGAATCACATCTAAACGGTTGGATATAATTAAATCAAATATTGGCAGGATCCAAGTATATTGTGACAAGGCAACAGTTTTTGTCTTGTAGGTCTGTCGCCCAGTGTAGGCTTTAATTTATATTCTGTCTGAATCTTTACGTTTTATCAGATTAACCATACACCAAATTTTAAGAGTTGCGGTTTTAACTTCCCGCTGAGAAAATTGTAAATTTTCAAATATTCGGGAAGTTATTGTTTTCACCCCGATTTTTGAAAACCAAGTTTTCATCAGATGTCGACGTTTTAAGATCCTAGGAAGCTATTCCGACCAGATTTAGAATGAAGTCTAATCGTCTGCGCGCGTATGAGTGTGTGCATGGGTGTGTATGTGTGGATGTAAACTCTCCACATGTTTTTGATGAATTAACTGATAAAGATGGTTTTTGTGGCAATTAATAGAGTTTGCTGGCCGTCTACTTTCACAAAAATTTCAGTTTGGTCGATTGAATAGACTCTAAGATATAGAAGAAATACAAAAAAAAATATTACTTATTTTAGTTTTTTTGAAATTGATCGGAAACGGCTCGATCGATCGATTCTTAAAGTCAAATCAGCTTTAGAACAATAAAACGCGCTTTAGAGCTTAATGAAACTCATTAAAATCTTTATTTTCATCACCAATATTGATTTCAGCCTGAATACATTTATTTTATTGACCACAATCGGGAATATAAATTTAAAAAACGCTTGTTCATTAAGGATTTCCGATTCTTGAATTTTCCAACTTTAACAAAAAACGTAACTTGTTTGGGCTTGAGAAGCTCATAAAAAACAATTGCATGCAAAAGTATTTTCCAGCTTCTTGAGCTCGAAAACAGCGGGAAGTGTGTCGTCTGTCTCGCAGGGCCAACCGTTGCCTGAATTTTTTAAATAATTTTTGTTACTTTGAATTTCCGTAGTCGAAAATAAGACATAATGTTATTTGAGCTCGAAGAGCTCAGAAATACAAATGTACTGAAGACTACCATCGCGCTCGAAAATTCATTAACAATAATATATCCGAATTCAAGGAACTCGAAAATGGCAGTAAGTTTTGAGGCTGGCACGCAGTCGATCATTCTCTAGATTTGTTTTTTTTTTTTTTTCGTAATTGTAAGGGTACATACATACTGAGACCTGATTAGTCTTCGAAATTGCTCAAAAAAAGTTTTTCTTCACTTTCTCTTTCAATGTATTTTAAGGTTATCGATTTGTTTAAGAGATTGACGTTTTATAATGTATGTCGATTCCCCCACATTCCTCAATCAAAAATAAGTTTTTTTTTGTTGAATACTTATTTCATTTTATTTATATTATGAATGCATGACTATATCTATTTTTGTTCATATTTTACAAACATAAGTTTACTGTTTTTTTTTCCGCGTGGGTTACTTTGTTATTTATACTTGAAAATAAACTATACACTTCCTGAAGTAATCAAATGATCATGTCGTTTAAATCGCTAAGGTCCGTGCAGTATAATGGAGAATGGAAAATAAATACAATGTAGTCTAAACATGCTACATTGTTTTGTATTGTTTTCAGCAACATTTACATTCAGTAATTTTTGACGTATAAATATAGTCGTGTATATAACACTGCATGAATATTGGGAATCTTAATTTTATATACACTGAAAGAAAAAAATGTATATATTCAAGAAAAAACACTTGAATTAATTATCTTAGTACCTTAATAGTGCCAAGCAATTATAATCATCAATATAGTAAAATAATTACTTTCTTTAAGTATTTCATTTATTTGTTCAATACCAAGAAAAAATTTGATTTTATCAAAAAAATATTATTAGACATGGCTTTCTTAGTAGATTTTTCACAGAAATCTGGTTATTGCATTTGTGCTCATGGTAAAATTTTCAAATGATATTGTCATAACCTAACATATAATATATATATATATATATATTAGGGTGGCGCAAAAAAATCGACTATTTTTTTTTTTCGATCTTGTATGAAAAGACGGTTGAGGTGGCAATCGGCGCGTTTTATTGAGGTCTAGAGCTGATAAAATTTTAGGAATGATTGGTTGAGTCGTTTTGACGATATTTGCAAAAAATCGTTTTCTAGTGTTTCTTTCGTCGACGATATCTTTTGAACGGATTATCTGATTGAGACGTTCTTGATGACAATCGAAAGATTTTATCGAGTTCGAGAGCTGAGTAGATTTTGGAATTGATCGATCAAACAGTTTTCACAATATCCAAAAAAAACGAAAAAAAAATTTTTTTTTTTTCGTATTTCTTAAATATCTCAAAGTTTATTTGACTAAATGGACTAAATTGTTTTTGAAAATGGGGTGAAACCAATAACTTCTCGAATTTTTAGAAAATCGTCGATTTTCTCAGCGGGAAGTTAAAAAATCGGTCTATCGGTTGACCCTGCGCGCCAGCCCTAAAACTTCCCGCTGTTTTCGAGCTCCTTGAGCTCCTTGAGCTCGAAAACTTTGTCGTGAATACATTTTCAAGCTCTTCGAGCTCGAAAATACTTTTGTATGCCGTTCTTTTCGAAAAAAATAGTTTTCTACCATTATTTCTCCAACGATATCTCTCAAACGAATAAATCAATTGAGACGGTTGAGGTGGCAATCGACGCGTTTTATCAAGTTCTAAAGCTGATCAAATTTTGAATTCGATTTATTGAGTCGGTTTGAGATATTTCAAAAAAAATTTTTTTTTAATTCTTTCGACAACGGTTTCTCTTGAACGAATGAACCGATTTTGATGGTTGAGGTTGCATTCGACGCGGCTTATAAAGCTTCAGAGCTCAGTCGATTTCGGAATCAATCCATCGAGCATATAAAAAAAAAACATTTTTAAAAAAATTTTATTTTTGGAATATCTCTGAACCAGCCCTACTGATCAAGCTTAATTTCTCACAGCTTCAAGATATTGACAAGCCGCGTCGGATGACACCTTAAAGTTCAAAATCGGTTTATCCGTTCGAAAGATACAGGTATTTACATACATACGTACATACAGACATACATATACTCGGACATCATCTTGAAAATAGTCAGAATAGCTTCCTAGGACCTCAAAACGTCAACATCTAATGAAAATTTGATTTTCGTAAATCGGGCCGAAACCAATAACTTCCCGAATTTTTGATAATTTACAATTTTCTTAGCGGGGAGTTAAAACTTAACTTCTCGCTAAGAAAATCAATGATTTTCAAAAAATTCGGCAAGTTATTGTTCTCACCCCGATCTTTGAAAATTGAGGTTCGATCAGAAGTCGACGTTTTGAATGTGTGTGTGTGTGTGTGTGTGTGTGTGGGTAAGTATGGGTGTAAACTCTTTATATATTTTTTCCTTCCACTTGGCTTACTTTTAATTTCGTTATGTCCGCAATGATTTATCAAAGTCAAAAAAAATTCCTCAATTTTGTTTTACCGCCAAAAAATTGTGAAAAAAAAAAAAATTTGAAAAAAAAATTTTTTTTCAATTTTTTTTTCGATAATCAATGTTTTTGACCAAAGACATTGAGATTATCGGTGAAAACAACATTTTGAAATTGAAAATATGAACAAAAACCGAGAAACTACCAATTATGGTGATTTTTGGCGAAAACTATAAATTTAACCCGGGTCAAAAATAAAACTTGATTTAGACTTGGTTTAGCAAGTCGTATTTGGAGCCGTTTTTCACAAGGGAAACTCGACTTTTTTTACGGAGGTATGAAATTTATTAAGTTATCGCCTTGGTTTAGACTTAACTGGCTTACTTAGTCACGATTTAAGACGAAAAAGTTTAAATTAAATCGAAATTGACCTGGTTTAGACTTATTCGACTTAAATTTTAAGACGAAAAAGTCAAGATCAAGTCGAAATTAACTTGGTTTAGACTTATTCGACTTAAAATGTTAAGGCGAAAAAGTCTAAATCAAGTCGAAACTGACTTGATGTAGACTTATTCGATTTAAGTTATGTCGAAAAAGTCAGAACTAAGGTGAAATAATTTTTATATATTAAGGCGAAAGTAAGGTGAATAAATGACTTTTTTTCGGCTTGGTTTAGCAAATCAAAAGTAATGTGAATGACTATCGTGCTCAAAGGAAAGACGAATAAGTTGAAACTAAGATGAAAAAAAGTTCAAAAAGTTGAAAAAAGTTAAATTTAAGTCGAAAAAGTCGAGATCTTATCAAAAAATCGTCGGCAAATCGATAACTTCAAAAGAAAATAAGGCGAAGCGAGCCTGGATCAAGTTTTATTTTTGACCCGGAAACGCTTCGGACCACTAAGAAAGAAAAATTGTATTCATGTTGAAAATCACTCAAAAATTTGGAATTTTTTTTATACTCCTTAATTTTGGTGACCAGTGTAGTAGCTGAAACTATAATTTCTCAGTAGTGGTTACTATATTTATATTGTGATGATTATTACGTCGAATTAGGCTTGCTAACTATCGAAGTATGATTGTCATAACAATTGTCTTCTGAACATGCCGAATAAGAAACTGTTAAATTTACTACTAAATAGTCACCTTAACTATACTTTTCTGTTACTGTTAACTAATATCATATCAGTTAACAAAACTGCAGTTAATAGTGGAGGTCTCATTCAACTATTTTTTTTATAGTTCAGAAAATCATTTTTTTCTCTCAGTGTGCTATGCCACCATAACATTCCAAACCAGAATAATATCTCCGTGTATGCGAATCAAGAAATTCTTACTATGTAATATAAAAATATATTTTCTATGTTTACATCGTGAAATTTTCTTGGCCAACATTGGATGAATTCCTATGCAAACCTAGGAAAATCACCAACTTTTTTTTCTCCGAGAAGAATTCAATTCCGAAAAAAAACTTCTTAACTCAAATAAAATTTGTTTTCTGCATGGATAAGAAAATGAACTTGTCAAGCACCAGTTCAATTTTTGGGATATCAAACTGATTTTTAGGAGCATTTTTATAGGTCTCAGAGTAACTTTGAAGACAGTAAGACCTAAAAAGAAATGTTTTTTATGATATACCTTTATTTATATATGAACAAAATACATGTATAATTGTGAAAATTATGGTGAAATTAGGTAGAAATTTCACTATGAAGATAAGTGCAGTAGCTAACTTTCTAAGAAACCTACAAATAGATTCACAGATATTAATAATTCGTGCCTCAAACTGAGACATCAATAGATAAATACAACTATTCATAGATATAATCAGTTTCAAAGAAGATAATCTCGTTCTCGATAAGACATGCTTAAAATAAATCTAATAATTCATGTAATATGAACTGTTATTCGAGTAATTACATTGAAAAAATAAAAATTTATTACCCGAAAAGAAAATTATGATAACTACGGAAAGTCGTATAGAAGGCTCACAATTATCTAACAGATTGTTAGATCGTTACACGAACGATACAGTATTCTTACTATAAGCATAGGTAAGACCGGGGTACGACGGCCCCCTTAAGTCGATAATTATTTTTTATTGCTTTTAATCTATAGGTCAACCTAATTTGGTCCTTTCTGAAGCAAATCCATTAAGGTTTTATCAAAACTCAAAAAAAAATTTTTTTCTGGGGCACGACGGTCCTTCTTCAAAAAAAGCTTAAAAAAAATTTTTGTTTTTTTTATTGAAAAAAAAAAATTTCAACTACAAATATACTATTTCCGTACCTTTATAATCCCATGGACTTCAAATTTATTAGAAAAAAAATTTATGTAGCTGATGTAACCAGTCTTATTGAAATTTTTATTTTTTTATTTTAACCACAATATAATCTGTCGACCTATAAGAGCTTTAATCAATAAACTTTTCAAATTCATTTTAGTTTAGAAAAAAAAAATTTTTTTTCTGTATAGCAAATTTCTTTTTAGGTGGCCCATTATGCCCAGATATCTCAAATCAGCTTAAAATATTTTTAAAACATCAGAAGTATCATGATTTGACCGAAAATGGAAAAAAAAATTTTACAAAATTTTTTTGGGAGGGGCGGGGGCGCCGTGCCCCAGGGGGGCCGTAGCACCCCGGTCTCCCCTATACGTATTTTTGTGGTAACGATCTGCGAGTAACTATACTTTAGATTGTTCGAGGAGCTCTATTTCTTTTCCGTGTAGTATTTTATATAAGTTATAAATAATAACCATTTAACTTTATTTTTTTAAATATGGGGTATCATTAAAATCATTAAAATATCAAATATCCTTAAAAAACAAAAAATCCAAAATTTCTTTTCTCGAAAAAACCGATCGGGTAGTACTGGACTGATATTGCCTAACCATCAGAAGAACTTTTATTAAGCTACAACTCCTTTATAGAAATAAAATTGTTGTTTTTTGATTTAAAAAATTAAATAAAAAATTTTTGGGAATTTTCAAAAAATTGTTTTTGCTTTATTGAAAGATCAATTCAATTCTTTTGACTTTATTGTCTCCTGACATTAGTCAACACGAAATAGAGTAAAAATTTCAGCCCCCATTTTATCCTAAAAACAGTAGACTGTTGAGGCGTTGAGGTTCTAGGACGATATTTGGACAATTTTCAGATATAGGTCTGCTCGCACTTGCATGTTTGTTGGTATGTGTGAAGCTTTCTATAACTTTCAAAGTAATTAACCATTTTGAGTGGTTCTTGCAGCAATCGATAAAGTTAATCAGCCGTCAACTTTCCTGGCAATTTCAGGGCATTCAATTAAATAGACTCTGAGATAGTTAAAGAATAGAAACAAAATAAGAAATTTTTTGTTGTAGGTCTTTTTTTAATTTCTCAAAAACGACTTAATTAATCGATTCCAAAATCTTATCATCTCTAGAACTCAATAAAACTGTTGATTGCCACAAGAACCATTTCAATCGAGAAGTGTCGATGCCGAAAAATTTCAAAAATAACAATTTACCTTAATTTATCTAGATACCTCATAATGTAATGTATAAAATGTTTAAAAAAAATTAGTTTGGAAAATTTTTCAAACGAATTTTCGGTCGAAAAAAAAATTACCTTCAGAGAATTTATCTCTCAAGATGATTTCTTCTTACTCCAAAACAACTTAGGTCTTCCTGAGAATTTTCTCCTGAGAATTCCGATATAATTAGAGTATACTCATTATATATAATTTTTATTATATAATTCGGGTATAGTTTAGCTTGTACAAAATTTATATAACTCAGAGTATACTAAATTATAAATTTTACTTGTACTGATAAAGTATAATCAAGTATATCAAAACAGCAAAAAATCGTAGCATGAAATTATATTGAGAGCTATGTATTGAAATATAATTTTATACATACAATTATAATTTGAGATATACTTTTCACCTATACACTTTATTCATGCGGGTTAATTCAAAGCTCCGTTCTTTTTTTGTCTTGAGTACTTACATTGAATCTTGTCCAAATCCATGCGATTCCTTGAGATTAGTTGTATAACACAAAAATTTTAAAACTCAAGTTTTTAAATTATTTTTGATTTTCGAATGTCGTAGTTCAAGGCAAGACAATTTCCTGAGCCCGAGAGCTCGAAAATTTATTTACAACAATGTTTTCGAACTCATGAATCCCAACAGCGGAAAGGTTTGGAAGAAAAAGATTTATATCTTTACGTGTTACTTGACCCGGAAACAGTAAAAATCAAGTGGGCAACTTGTAATACCAAAAGTATGCGCTCATCATTTGCTAATATGTATATTTTACATACACTCTCTGAAATTGTTGGGCGTATTTGTAGAAAAAAGTTTTTTATTGGAACACCCTAAGAATGTATAGCTAAACATATAATGAGTTGCTGGAATGTATATACACGTTTTGCAGCTCCTTTGTTACTCTTAACACCCTGATTTGATTTATGAGTCTACGTGCGTTAATCTACAAAACTACAGCTTAACTTTCATATCGGTCACTCACATTTACACAATCGTATACTATCCTTTCGTTATTCCGGTCCTTGTCCTTGAACCCTATTAAATATTTTTTACTTAGCTTTTTCAGATAAAAAAAATTCCGAATCTATACAATAATTCTAATACCTGGAGTTAATACAAGCGAGCTGTAACAACGCATACCTAAGTGCATTTGAAACCATATATAAGTAAAAGGTGGAGCCTATAGTTTTTGAACCCCAACTCTATTTCGACGTTTCAAGCAGAAAACTTTTCATTTCCATATTTGCCACTAAATTCTTTTATGTCTATTTTGCTACGAAAACTTTAAACTAATGTATGTTTTTTTTATGATTTCTGAAAATCATTCAAGGATCGAGTTGGGAAGTATTCAAGCAAGTCCGTTTATATTTACATATTTTTCTTTTGATTGTGATCATAAATTGAACTAATGCTTTTAACTGCAGCATATATAAACCCTCGGCCATTCATAAAAAAAGCCATTCGGGAAACGAAATGAAAGTAGATTTCTCATTAAATATTTATTAATTTTTAAGCTTTTCGTTAAGAATTCATTCAAGAACAAATTTTTTTTAACATTATTCATACATTTCAAGGCCATCAGAATATGTAGAAAAAATAGTACGAATGGCGAGTTGAGTAAAGGAAATTGACGCTATAATAATAAAAGCTTTAAATTCTTTTGATCGATCATAATGAATTATAATAATAAAATAATTTTGAGACTTCAATTTTAATAATTCGAGTAATATACACTTATCCAAAAAATTAAAGGAACAAGAAAATTTTATAAATTTTTTAGTGATTTTTGGAAGGCTGTATTTTCGTGAAAAATGATCGCATCGAAAAAATTAAAAAAGCAAATTGAAGCTTGAAATCTCTAGTTTGAAGATCTTCCAGCAAAATATTTTTTTGAGCCACGGTTTTTGCGGAATCATAAGAAAAAAATCGAGACCAAATTTTTCTAAATTTTTTGGTTTTGTTTTTTAGGTCTACAATTTGCTTTTTAGGGCTACAATTTGCTTTTTTTTGTTTCTCTGTGCGACAATTTGCTGCTGAGATATCAGCCTTTAAATGAAAAAGGAGCCTTTTGTCTTTGATTATTGATATCTCAGCAAGTAATGGTCACACAGTAATTTAAAAGGCAGTTTAATAAACTTGAATAAATTCCCTACAAGCTCCATTTTCGATTTTTTCAAAAAAAAAATTTTTTTTCATACTTGATATCCATTTGAAAAACCCACAAAAAATGGCCATTTTCTGGTTTTTTAGTCAACTGATCGCTACTCTGCAAATATTGATAAAAAAAAAATAATGTTGCCAGGTAATTTTACAGCTTAATGTACCCCCAAAAACCCTGGAAATTTTCAGATTGATCCATTGAACCGTTTGTCCGGTCCGATTGCTCAAAGTTTTGCAAAACAATTAAAGGAACAAGTTTTGTTCCTTAAATTGTGTAATCGTTACCAAAATGAAAAAATTAATTTTTTTCGGATTTTCTTTCATTTTTGCGTTGGTTATTCAGTAAATGTAAGGTGAAGAGAAAAAAAAAAAAAAATTTCCGAAAAACGAAAAAATAAATAACCCCCCGAATGAAACGTAAAAAAAAAAAAATGTTAAAAAATTCTTGTTTGGTCTCGTTTTTTAGAAATAGTATATTACACTACAAGGGAAGAAAGTTGAAATTCCTGCCCTGTGTGATAAGATGCCCGAGGCGAAGCCGAGGGCATCATGACACACAGGGCAGGGCTTTCAACTATCTTCCCGTGTGGTGTATACGATTTTTCTTTATACCTGGTCGAAAGTACGTTTATTAATTACATTTTTGAATACTATAAACAATACAACCACGTTCTGCCTTCAGCTGACAGGTCGGCCATGTTTTTTTTATTTGCTCCCTATTGACGCGCCTCTTTCGGACATACATAAAACTTTAATTTTTTTCCATCTCTCTTTTTTTTTTTGTTGCGTTTTTGATGCCTGCCCCGCGACATTTGAAAGCACGAGCGAAGCGAGTGCGTCTGGTCGGCGGGGGCAGGCATCAAAAACAAAACAAAAAAAAGACATAATTATACTTATAAAAAATAAAAAATAATTATTTTTTTTCGAAAGAAATAAATTTATGCCTATGAACAAGATTTTTTTCCTGCCAATAAATAATATATAAATAAATACATAAACTTTCAATAATTAACTTCGCCTCTGCATCAAAATCTTTTATCACCTCATCCTCGTCCATAGATTCATCCGATGAAACTTTTTCATTCATCTTATTATTGTAATTACACTGTTTAATTAAAATATTACATACAATGAGACACAAAAATACTGACGCATATATAAAGCAACGATCTACGACGTTATCATGAAAAATTTTATTTATAAAGTGGTAGATGATCACTAGATGGCAGCAACCGGCTGTTTCTGTAGGCGCGTGTAACTCCACCAGGAGAGGGAAATAAGACTTTAGGCCTCAAAATTAGGGAGGGAAGTGCGTACTTTCGACTAAGGTATAAAGAAAATTTTTTTTTTTCCCCTGTGGCCCTGTGGCCCAGCCCCTAAACTTCCCGCTGATTTTGAGCTTAACGAGCTCGAAAATACCTTTGCTTCCCTTGTTTTTAGGAGCTTTTCATGCTCAAAATAGTTACGTTTTTTGTTAGAATTTGAAATTTTAGTTTCGAAAATAATTAATGAATAGACGTTCTTAAATATTTATTTACAATTATGGTAAATAAAAAAAAAAAGTATATTTAGGTAAAAATCAATGTAGGTGATCGAAGTAAGAATTTAAACGAGTTCTTGACTCATATACTAGAGCGTTAATACATGAAATATTCGAGAAAACAACCGAAAACGGTGTTTTTTTAATTTTTTTGTCGATAATTTTATTTAAACTGAAGAATGAGTTCCATTATATCACAAGGCGGTCAAGAAAGACCATCAAGTCGAAGAGTTGTTATGATTTTGAATACATTATAGTACATTATACTGTGATTTACTTGGGAAAAATGGCATATAAAATTATGTTTATTAAACTTTTCGACGCCAATAGAGTTTGAGCGAACCCGAGTCAAAATTAAAACACTAATTCGAGCCTCAAAAACCTCATTTCTTTTGATGTTGTACCTACCGCTGAATGTGAAATACTATTTTGACCCTCACTATACTCAAAATAGGGTATGGAGGCCGAAATTCATGTTTTAGAATAATATTTTCAACCTCCAAAACCTAAGATCGCTTTAAAACCCTATTTTTCGGTACTTCAGCATACGTAAGTATAAGTAGGTTAATTTTACGATTTCATGGAACATAGAATTTCGTCAATCTACAATTGAAAATATTAACTAAGTCCCGTTTTCGACTTAGAATTTTTCAACTTTATGCGCTCCATAAAATTTTCCAAGTTTTTACTTTAACTTTGAATGCGAAGTACTGAAGTTGAAAAATTCGGTTAAAATAATTTAATATATTAATTATGTATAGTTATTCCCATCGAAAAAAAAAAAAAATTCGACTTGCGCAGGAACCGAACTGCGGACCTGACGCTTGAATGACTAATTCTTTACCCGTTTTCCTTCGAGACATGTTTGGACAATTGAGTTTGTAATAACTACAAGTAATGCAAATCGTATACATGATCGATTCGTAATGAACTACATTTTTTATTAAATTTATAAATTATGAATTATGGGCGACACAATCTTCGATAGATTCATCATACCAGTATCCAAATTGGTATTGCTCTGATCAACATTCAGGATTATACACCACTCAACATTATAATTAATATCCTCCAGTTCAAAATTTTAATGAGAACAATAAGGTATTTATGCAGCGTGATCCTAAAGACTGTGAATACCAATACCACAATCAGAGTACTTCGTTGATTAGCGATTCTGGGAACTCAAATTTTACAATTCTATAATATTCAAAGGAGTATAGTTTCTTAACATAAATTTTAATTTTATTTGCATGTTTGTTTATTTGTTTGTTTATTTAACTGAAGTTTTATAAAAATTATTTGTTTTCTCAACTTTGAATAAAAATATATAATTGAATAATTAAAATCATTGCATTTTATATTATTTCTGGTGTTCGATTTTCGCGTCTTCTTTTTCTAAAGTAATTTGATAATTTTAGTTATATTTTGTTCAAATTTCTGAAAATTATAATTAATAAATAAAAAAATAATTTTTAAATTTTAAATTTTTCCCGCTCCCGGCAGCCATTTTGATTTCCATTCCTTCTCCTTTCCCTTCTTTCCCCGCACCTGATTCAAATTGTAGGCTTTGGAGGGTCATTTTAGGGTTCTGTAATACTAATTTCAGCCTAAACTTGGTAAAAGCGGACAAAAATACCAAGTTTAGGCTGAAATTAAGGTTTCGTTGTACAGCTTGGGCTTATCTAAAAAACTAATTTCAGCCTCCTTACCCTCGAGTAGAATTTGGAGGCTGAATCTAGTTTTGTAATTTTGACTCGGGAATAAATCAATTTTGATGTTTAATGTGGCAATCGAAGCGTTATGTTGAGTTCTAAAGCTGTTTAAAATTTCAAATTGATCGGTTTAGCCGGCTTAAAGATATTTGGAAAAAACTGTTTTTAGCATTTTTTCTCCTTTTTTACTCTCTAAACATGAGTTAGTGGAAACTTCATTAATTACGTTAGTGAAGCAGTATTCACTTCATAATCAGTGTATTTAAATAAGAAATTAGTGAATTCTCACTAATAAATTTAGTACTATAATTTTCACTAGCAAATTAGTGATTTTCTCTACTGAACTAGCGATATTTTCATAATTTCTACGTGAAACTGTTATTCACTTCTTAATTGATGAATTTTACAATTTCACTAGTAACTTTAACTAGCAAATAATTAAATATTTTACTAGATATAAATATAATAAATGATTATGGTACTATTTTTAAAAATTTGAATAAAAAACTTTCAAAATAAAAAAAATAGAAGTACAGAACAATAATATATTTATATGAAGAGTACGTCAATCATAACATCACGGATTTATTGTTGGTATTAGTTATTGTTTGGTATCATAACGAATATACTATTTACACTCACGCGATCACATGCGTAGGTCAGCGCAGTGGATAGCATCAAAGACTTTGAATCGGAAGGATGCAGGTTCGAGCCCAGCAGTCACTGGGATTTTTTCATCAATCAAAATCATATATGCTTCCTCTAAGTAATGATTCTAATACATTAATCACATTTCGGATCTAATTAAAATTGTCTTAAATTTTTTTTCGCAATATAATATTTTTTTTCACCGATGAAATCAGTGGATTCCCCATACTCACTTTTCAATTTAGTGGATTCTCATATTCACTTATCAAACCAGTGAATTCCAATATTCACATATTTATTTAGTGAATATTCACTAATTCTGTGTGGTATGATTGTAGCATTGACAATTAGTGAATATTCACTTAAAATTAGTGAAAAATCACTAATTCATATTTAGAGAGTACGATATCTCTCGAGCGAATCAACCGATTTTGATGGTTGAGGCAACAATTGACAAGTTTTATGCCACCCTAGAACTGATTAAATTTTGAAATTGATCGATTTAGCTGTTTCAAAGTTGTTTGGGAAAAACTATTTTTTACCATTTTTGTCCCTCGCGATATCTCTTGAACGAACTAATCGATTTTGATGGTTGAAGTGGCAATCGACGCATTTTGTTGAGTTCTAGAGCTGATTCGATTTTGGAATCAATCGATAAAGTCATTTCTGATCATTTTTTTCCCGTGCAATACAGCCCTCACTAATATTTTGGTTTTAAAAAATTTTATGCGAATTTAGTTCTCCTCTCTTACCCACAAACAATAAAATAAAGTATTAATAAATTATAAATCTGTTTTAAATTTATCATTAAATTTTGTGTATCTTTTTAATCCTGTTCTATGTATGAGATAGTTTCAGAAAATCATAATATTGCACTTCAATGGAAGTTCTCCCTTCTTGGTTTACTATAAGGGTGGAGCTTAAGATAGCGGGTGTGGCCTATTTACTGACTACCCTTCATTGATTGAAAAGGGGGAGTAGAAGGAGAGTTTACTCCTGAAATCCCGCTAGGAGGTCTCTCTAAAGATATGAGAACTAAGTTGTGCCCCTAGCTCGTCAGTTAACGGAACAATTTTTTTTTCACTGTGGCCACTTGCCGTATATTTATGTTTGTTAACAAATGATAACATTAATTAGGAGCTTATATTCAATAAATTGTAAATTCTTGTTAGTAAAATAAACAATACATCAATAGTTAAGAAAGTGATGGCTCCCATGGTTGAACAGTGTGGACGTAATATATATAAGAGTGCATTACACAGTGATCCTTACATTTCGGTTTTGAAACGCAAGCACGCTGTTCGAAGACTTGAACTGCCGTTTGGTGGAGGTAATCAATAAAGAAATAATTATATTATGCGATTTAATGCATTCATTTTCACTTGATTAATATTATGATTGGATTGTAATTACAAGCAAAAAGATAAGTTATTGCTATTAAATACGAGAATAAATTCTAAGTTGAAATCTTTGCTACAGTTAAGCGAAGATATTTCAACAGTTACACATTTTAAAAATTAATTGTTTGGAAAAAAAATCGCAATTTGAGTGAAAAGTTGATGAATTTTTTTATATCGCATTAAAACTGTATCGAAAATTGTTCGCTTTGATTATTATATCAGCCAAATGACAGATTTCATCTGTAAAAAAGTGCCGTGAATATATGCACTGATTGCAGTAAAAATTTTAAGGTCAAAACATTTATCAAGTATCTAAGCGGCACAAAATAAAGTCGTTAGCTTCATGTTAAATTTAAATCAATCAATACTTGTTGATATCTTGTTAAATCCAATTTAACAAAAATCTATAACGTTTTCTTTAGCTGTGCTTACTGCAAAAATTATTCGCGAACTTAACGGAATCATTCACTTTATCGAAAATTCTTTGGATTAACAAAATATTTGTTGAATTATGCCGAGACGAAATTTCAGGCCTGTTTTGATCGTAATTTTATTCTATACATTTCAGACACATATTTGACGATTAAAACGGATCTCTACTGTATTAGTATCTATACGATATCACGCCTGGTTTCATCGTAACTAGGGGAGTTTGGTCCACTTTTTACTGTTTTACGATCAAACCAGGCTTGAAATGATAATAATAATAATAATAGCCATCTTTAAAAGTCTCTAGCAAGCGTGGGTTCGAATCCCACCTAGATTATTTAATTTTTTTTTTCTTTCATTTTATAACAACCCGGGAAAAAATTATTTAATAATTGAAGATTTAATAAATTCCAAAGAAATCTTATAGAATTCCCTAAAATTTTACGGACAGTAATTATTTTTGAAATTAATTTTAAATCGCAAAAAAAAAATTTCATCTAGACAATTTCTATAATCTATTGGGTGGGGATATTTACTGAGAGTGACCGAAAGTATATGTGATGTTGATGATAAAATCCCTGGTATCTGCTGGTCTCGAACCCGGATCCATCCGATTCTAAGTCTTTGCTGCTATCCACTGCGCTGACCTACGTGCGTAATCGTAATGAAGCAAATGGTATATTTATTGAAATATGAAAAACCGTTAAGATCACGATTTTATGGTCGACTCCATAATTTAAATTCGGAGTAAAATATATTATTCAATAAACTACTTTTAGGGAGATTTATAAATAGAATAAATTGAAAATATTTTTTAAGTTCAGATGTTGTTATCACACAGAAAAAAAGGAAATCTTAAAACAAGAAATAAAATGTTTTCGAAATTTTTTTCTTGAACCAAGCAAAATTTCTTACTTTATTGAAGTAAAAAATTATTTGGATCAAGAAATTATTTCCTTTGCACACGGAGAAAAATGTTGGTTCGAAACCTACCAATTTTTATTATGCTGTCGACGAAACTTGAAACAGGAAGGGAAGCATCTAAAAAATTATTATGCTCATATGAAAAATTATTATGCTGTATCATAATGCTTACTACGCGCGAGACACTTATCGATAAGATTTAATAAAAATTACTTCCATACATTATAATAATTGTGATGCGACATAATAATTTTTCGTATGAGCACAATAATTTTTTGGATGCTTCCCTTCCTGTTTCAAGTTTCGTCGACAGCATAATAAAAATTGGTAGGTTTTGAACCAACATTTTTCTCCGTGCAGAAGACATAATTTTCTTAGTCTGAAACATAAATTCTTTAAACCAAGAAAAAACTTTCTTGGTTCCAAAAACTTTTTTGTTGGTTCGAGATTTTTTTTTCAATTCAACAAATTTTTTTTTTGGCTGAAAATTGTTACGTTTTTAAGTCAAGAAAAAATATCTTGAGATGAAACGAAAAAGTTTTTAAACCATGAAAAATAATGTTTTAAACCAAGAACAAACTTTCTTGGGCCAAGAAATGTTTTTTTTTGTCGCAAACAAAAAAAAATTTTTCAGCCAAGAAATTAATTTTTTTAATTAAGCAAATAAATTTATCGAGCTAAAACATTTTATTTTTTTTTCATTTTTTTATTGGACAATTTTTTTTTTGTTTAAATATTACAAACAAAGCTGTGAAGCAAATAAATACTGCATCAGAAGCATTTATAAGGGATCGGCCAGTTTCGCAATAATTTAACACAAATTGAGAAAAAACAATTATCGCTTAACCCAGGAATCGAACCCAGATCGATTCGGCGCCACGCGAGAGCTTTACCAATTAAGCCATCCCAGCCTTTGTCGGAATGCGTTTACTTTGCCCACATATACTGAGCCATAATGGCTTATGGTCAGTCACATTTTTAGATCCTAAACACAGAATTAATATTACAAATGTTATGCCAATAATTTAGAAAAATGTTAGTTTTGACATTTTACCAAAATACTGAACGGATCGTATGAATCGTTCATAAATAAAGTTCGACATAAAAATAAAAAAGTTTTAAAAACAAAAAAACAAATTTAATTACAAAAAAAATTGAGAAATTATTCAATATTATTTAATTAATTTATTATAATAATATAATTTAGTTATTTAATTTTTAATTTATTTAAAATAAAAAGGTAGACTCAAAAACCATTTGCTACGCTAGTGTGAGAAAGAGAGAGAAGGGGGAGTATTCATTCCTTAGGATGCGAAGGAGGGAGCATCTATGAGTGAGAATCCAAGAGAAAACTTTCTTGGCTTGAGACTCTAGTAATCTTGGTTTGAGATTTTTCGTGTGATTGGTCAGAGAAAGTACACTATACTCGAACCAAGAGTTTAAATTTCTTAAATCAAATCCCTTTATTTTTAGTTCGAGTTCGTACCGTTTATTGTTTCAAAACATCATAGTTCTTTAATTAAGTGTATAACTTTCTTGGACTAAATATTTTTATTTCTTGGTTTAAGTGAGTAACATACTTAGGTTGAGAAAAATTATTATTAAACTAAAAACTGCAAGTTTTTAAAACAAGTAATTCTATTATTGGACCAAGTATGAAATATGTATTGGCTTAAGAATTTTTTTTCTTAATTGAAGATTTAAAATTCAAGAAATTATTTCACTTCAATCAAGAAATTTCCGGTATTCATTCCACTCGCTGAAATATTTCTTGGTTGAAGAAAAATTTTCTTGAGTCAAGATTTTTTTTTTCTGTGCATAATTGATATGATTTTTTAATAGTTGGGCGAATTTTCTAAAATTTCATACTATTGTGTAAAAACTTTTATTTTCATGACGATTTTTTTGCTAGCCATTCAAAATTTTCAAAAATTTCGTACTATTTAGGGGACTATCATGAAAATCAATCAAATTTTAAGCTTAAATGAAATTCATCACCATGAAAAAAATCTGGGCATCGGTTGGCCCTGCGGGCCAGCCCCAAAACTTCCCGCTGTTCGCGAGCTCAAGGAGCTTGAAAACATCACTGTGAATATATTCTCGAGCTCTTCGAGCTCGAAAATGCTGTTACATGCAATCATTTTATTATGAGCCTTTTAATCTCTAACAAGTTACGTTTTATGCTAGAGTTTGAAATGTTAAGAATCGAAAATCATTAATGAAGAAGCGGCTTTTAAATTTTTATTATCGATTATATTCTCTGAAATAAATGTATTGAGGCAGAAATCAATGTCAGTGATCAAAATCGTGATTTGAATAAGTTTTGACTTAGGTCAGAGGAATAATAGATAGAATATTCGAGAAAAACATTAACGACTGGGTTTTTTCAATTTTTTGCTGACGATATCTTTAAAACTAAGGAACAAGTTATATGACATTATCTGATAATCGAGAGAGACTATAAAGAAAAAGAGTTGGTATGATTTCAGACACATTTTAGCACGTTATATTTTGATTTATCCGGAAAAAATAACATTTTATGTTATTTTTTTAACTTTTCAGCGCCTATATCTTTTGAACTAATCAACCGATTTTGACGTTTGAGGTGGCAATCGGCGCGTTTTCTTGAACTCTACAGTCGATTAAATTTTGAAATTGATCGGATGACTCACTTCAAAGATAATCGAAAAAAAACGTTTTTTACCATTTCTTTCGCCATCGATATCTCTCGAACAAATTGACCGATTGAGATGGTTAAGGTGACATTCGACGCGGCTTACAAAGTTCTAGAGCTGATTAGATTTTAAAATCAATCGTTTTCGTCGTTTCTTAGAAATCACTAAAAAACTAAAAAAAAAAATTTTTTTTTTTCATTAATTCGCCAATATCTTCGAGTCTACTTAATCAAATGATTTGAAATTTTCAGGAAAGTTGCGGGCCAACAAGCTCTTTCGATTGCCACCTCAACCATCCAAATCGATTCATTAGTTAAAAAGTTACAAAGAGTTTACACACACACACACACACACACACACACACACACACACACACACACACTCACACACACACACACACACACACACACACACACACACACACACACACACACACACACACACACACACACACACACACACACACACACACACACACACACACACACACACACACACATACATACATACATACATACATACACTCGGACATCATTCTGAAAATAGTCAGAATAGCTTCCTAGGACCTCAAAACGTCGACATCTGATGGAAACTCGACTTTCGAAAATCGGGGTGAAAACAATAACTTCCCAATTTTTCGAAAATCGTCGATTTTCTTAGCGGGAAGTTAAAAATAGTATGAAGTTTAATAAAAAGAAAAAAAAAACAAAAAAATGTAAAATTAAAATGAGAAATATCATACAATTTTTAAATGTTTTAAGACATTGTGTAAAAATTTATAAAAAAAACGGTCTGTCAGTCGACCCTGCGGGCCAGCCCCAAAACTTCCCGCTGTTTTCGAGCTGAAGAACCTCGCAAACATTATTGTGAATACATTTTCGAGCTCGAAGAGCTTTTGATTGCTGTTGTTTTCGAAAAAAAACGTTTTTCACCATTTTTTCTCCAACGATATCTCTCGAACGAATTGACCGATTGAGACACACACACACACATAGGTTGAATAGGGAATCACTTTTACGAGACGCACATGCACACAACACTGACACACATACGTATACAAACGCGGAATAATTTATAATCGAAGCTTGAAAATAAAATTATTTGCCCGACGTTGGGATCGAACCCGGTCTTGACTGTTTCTTCACACCCTGACCAAGTCCGTTGACAGCTCATCTAAACACACATATAAACTTTTGAACCATATGTAATTCCTCACTCAGCTCATCGGGCTGAGTTTAAAGGTAGCAAAATTTTTGGAAAATTACGTCATGAAGACAAATACAATAGTTAGATTTCTATGAAACCTACTAATTAAATATCTGAAAGTGCAGCTGTCCAACATTTTCGCGATTCGAATCAAGCAATTTAAAAAGTTACAAATAATTCAAAAACTTTCGGATGATTTGAAAATTGACGAATAATTCGAAAAGTTAGGAATAATTCGGAAATTTGAATTATTATAATCGAATAGATACGTTTGATTCAATTCGATTCGATCTCCATTTGCACACCCCTACAAAATAGGTGAATGAACTGTGTTTTTCCGAGTGTTAACAGGCTCATAAATACTTATTCAATAAATTGACATCAAAAGTTTGTTGAATTAGGTCAATTAAAAAAAAAGTAGCATATTCAGAATTAAAAAACAATTTATTCCTAAAAAATATTTAAAATCGTTACTTAATGAATAATCTTTCGATGATATAAAATTTATCCTATCTCAATGCACTATAAGAAGTAACGAAATGATTGAACGTTTGTAAAGTACTCGAAAATATCTGACTGCCTATAGAGCACACTTAGCGCTCAGGATTGAAGTGCGCAACATTTGTTATTCAAATAATCGACGGGACCAACAGTTGTATTTGGAAAATAACAAAAATAGCATGGGGTTTAACATGAAAAAGGCCATTCAGCATTCGAAATGGGAATGGATTTCTTATTCATATATTTATTTTCAAGATTTAAGATAAGATTGAATTAAAAAGAAATTTTTTTCGATATTATTTTACATGTTTCGAAGTCACAAACTTTCAAAAATATAATAAATGAAACGACATTAGTTATATCCTTTTGAATTTGAATGTTAAGATTTAAAAAGTGCAACACGGCAATAAATCTAAATAAAGCAGTCCCACAAATTTACGAAAAATTTTTTTAGTTTTTTCTTTAACCCATACAGGAGCTGCCAGAGTTGAACAACGGGCCCCTACTTGGCCCAGCACTGGGGAACCTAGCTTTGGCACACCTATATTGGCCCAGGCTTGGGCCAAGACTGGGTAACCTAGCCTTGGCCGTCCAATGGCAACCCAGACTTGGGCCAAGGTAGGATTACCCAAGTTTGGATATACCTATGGTTTATATAAGTAGATCATATAAATGTACCAGTTTAACGTTAGTAGGTTCGTCCAGTAGCTACCGTTCGGACCCAGTAATCAGAAGGACGGCAGTTCGCGCCCAGAGTTCAGCAGAATTCCCACCGAGTTTTTTTCACATCATTTACCTCCCTTAGATAATTAAAACATTAATGATTATGAATTCTACGAGGTTAATAATAATAAATTTTTTTTAATTAAATTTATTCGTTTCCTGGAAGCCTGGGCCAGGTCTGGCAACCAAGCATGGGCCAGGTCTGGTAACCAAGCATGAGCCAGGTCTGGCAACCAGACTTGGCCCGAGATTATCATTCCAGGCTTCTACCAAGGCTGGGCCAAGACTGGCTTACAAGCCTGGCCCAAGGTTCTACAAAGTTAGGCCAAGTCTGGGCTAAGCCTGGGTCCGTGGTACTTTCTTCTCTGGGAAGTTTATTTTTTATTATTTAAAATTGTTTTTTAATATTACGCCTTTTTTTCATTGATGTCGCTTTTTACTTTTTACTGCTAGTAGCTGGTGACGGAGAAAAATAAAAAAATAAAAAATAGTAACTACAAAGACAATAAACCCTAAGTTTGTCATGAATAACTGGTTTTAAGTTTCGTATATTAATTATAATTAAACGAAAAGAATTCAGATAGTGACTTTCATAAGAGTTCTTGCGATAATTCTGAAAAGTGTCGCTATTTTAACCTTATATAAAATTCATTAAATTGGAAGGAATCGGATAAAATTCTACTCAGATATTTCTAAAATTGCTGAATTCATGATAAATAAAATGCATATCTGTCGAACATTTTCTTTGATTGCATAGATTATTGAATTAGTTTGAAAATGAGCCAAATCGGTCGCGATTAGTTTAAAAATTTTAGGCGTTTGAAATTTTCGAAATTTAGCAAAAAAAAAATCATCGTTTGCTGATATATCTTTGAATTCGTTTGGAATCATAACCCGTAGAACTTTACAATTGCAGGAAATTGTTACTCATTTTGAGAGATGGACTATTTTTTTATGTACTTTATTGGCTTTGAAACTCGTAAAAAATTAAAAAAAAATATATTTTAAAAATTTATTTTGATCGAAAAACTTGAAAATAAATAAATAAATAATGAGAAATCTACTTTCATCTTATTATCTCTAATTATTTTCTCCGTAATGTATTTTGTTTCTGTTTATAAGAAAAAAAAATCATCTTCTGAAAATAGTCGTTTAAATTATGGATTTTGAAATTAGTCATTTTTTTTTATATCATTCTAATATGTTTGTGTGTATATAGCATTTTAAGATGTTTCTTTATTTTTTTAGACCACTGTTACATTGTCGATTCTTTGAATTTAAGTGACACTTATGAGCAGCACTCAGATGAACATAAAAAAAATATAAAAATCTATTATAATATAAATGCTCAAAATCAGAATCGCAAAAGTAATCAAAGCAGTATCAATTACAACAACGAAAACCAAATTGATTGTCACGATTGTAGAGTATTTCCTAAGTCTTTGGGTGGCATAATGAAAGAAAAAAGTAAGAATGCGGCAAGATCACGTCGAGAGAAAGAGAACACCGAATTTCAAGAACTCGCTAAATTGCTTCCACTTCCAGCTGCGACAACGTCACAGTTGGATAAAGCGAGTGTAATCAGATTAACGACAAGTTACTTAAAGATGAGAGCAGTTTTTCCAAACGGTAGGTTGAATCTTATCATAAAAATAATTATTTCACTTCTATTGACATAAAATGAAAAGACATATTGATTGACATTTTAAGGGTTTTTTTTTAACGACAATCAGATACATGACACTTCGGTAAAGGGCAAATAGTATCGGATGAGATGGTTGTGATTGCGCACTTGATGCATTGTTAGCCCCTACGCTTTGTAAGCAAAGCATGAGGGCTGATGTTATTTTACAATAGCTGGTCTTTCTCTTCCCTCCTAGTTATCGTTCTTCTCGAGTTTTTGCTCAATTGAATTTCAAGTGGCCGCATCCCTCTAGAATACATCAGCAACGCGTCTGTGTTCTCACAAGAGAAAATTGGACGTTGTTATATTACACACTCATTTGTTTTTATTTTTCCATTCTTTCTTTATCCCTTTTCTTTTTGTTTTACCTTAAAAAAGTCATCATTCATTTTTATTCAACGACTGTTTTTTCTTCCTTTTTTTTTCTCCATTCTATCTGCTTACATGTTTTCGAGTCGTCCTTTACTTTCCTTTTTATTTCGGACTTAATTTAACGCCTCTTTGACAAATACTTAGAACGATTAGACTTGCCATTAAAATTCGTAGAAACCAAAACCAAACCAGCTTGTGACCGTTTTGTCGACTCTATCTTGACATATTTACAAGTACTTAAAATGATATATTGCATGTTGCAAATGTGGCTATAATCTTTATATTTTCAACAGGCTTAGGAAATGAATGGGGCGCTTCGACGACAATAAATGATTCCCGTGATGGAGTGATCAAAGAATTAGGTTCTTATCTATTGCAGGTAATGGAAAATATTGTTAAACATAGAAATTAACTGTCAAATAAGTTTAGCAAATGTTGAACGGATAATTGAATAAAAAGTTAACGAATTAATAATAATAAAATTATACCTGATAAAAAAATTTGATATAAGATTTTATAAAATTTCATAAAGTTTAAGAAAATTTTATGAAATTCTGTAATATTTTATAGAATTTCATGATATAAAATTTTATGAAATTATGTCAAATTATTTAAAATATCAGTAGACGGAATATATTAAATCCTTTATGAAATTTTTCTGAATTCCACAAAATATCATGAAATCTTGTAAAATTCTCTAAATTTTTATAAAAATTCATAAGTTTGAATCCTCTATCAAAGAAAATTAACACGAAAATTATTGTAGTTTTGTAAAATTACATGGAATTTTACGAAGTTTTATGTTTGCAAAACTTTTGGAGTTTTGTAAAATTTTATAAAACTTCATGAAATTTAAATTTAGTGCTAACGGTAATTTTTTTTATATTTTATGAAGATGCGTGAAATTATAAAAGGTCCTTAAAAATTTTATAAAATCTTCAAAAATTTCATAAAACTTTACTACACGAAATTAATAGAGTTCATAGAATTTCATAAAATTAAATCAAATTTTATATATTTCTCAAAGTTGTATAAAATTTTGTAAAATTCAATTTCACTCGTATAAAATTTTATGAAATGGTATAAAATTCTGATATTTATTACATGTTGAATGCTTTCCCGAGTCGAAATATTAGACGCAAGTTGAACGTTCTTAACGTTTTAAACGTAAATTAAACGATTTTTTTGTATTATTGATAACATTAATTAATTAATTTCAATATTTATAATCACAATTTTCATAATCTTGATATCATAATATATGAAAAGATGTAAGATATAAGTGTTAGATAGAAGTATTAAACTGAAAATTTTTTTTTTTCAAAATACGAATTTTTTATTTTAGAGCCAGAAAGGCGGGCGACGAAATTTTAGGGAATTGTGGTAATTATAATTCAGGAGTACAAAATCGCTAAAAAAAATTTTCGGAATGCTTATGTTTTCTTATTGCAAGTCTAAATAGGTTTTAGTTACGTTTTCGATTCATAATACTCCAATCTACGTTTTGAATAAGTTAAAAGCTGCCAAATTAAGTTTTAAATGCCCAAAACGTTCAATTTACGTTCAAAACTTTAAGATCCCGAGACGAAATTTCAGGCCTGTTTTGATCGTAATTTTTTTCTATACATTTCAGACACATATTCGACGATTAAAACGGATCTCTATTAGTATCTATACGATAGCACGCATGGTTTCATCGTAACTAGTAGAGTTTTATCCACTTTTGACTGTTTTACGATCAAACCAGGCTTGAAATAATAATAATAATAATAATAATAACCATCTTTAAAAGTCTCTAGCAAGCGTGGGTTCGAATCTCACATTATTTAATTTTTTTTTTTTCTTTCATTTTATAACAACCCGAGGAAAAATTATTTTATAATTGAAGATTTAATAAATTTCAAAGAAATCTTATAGAATCCCCTAAAATTTTACGGACAGTAATTATTTTTGAAATTAATTTTAAATCGCAAAAAAAAAAAAATTTCATCTAGACAATTTCTATAATCTATTGGGTGAGGATATTTACTGAGAGTGACCAAAAGTACATGTGATGTTGATCAAAAAACCCCTGGTATCTGCTGGTCTCGAACCTGGATCCATCCGATTCTAAATCTTTGCTGCTGACCTACGTGCGTAATCGCAATGAAGTAAATGGTATATTTATTGAAATATGAAAAAATAACTTATGAAAAAACGTTAAGATCATGATTTTATGGTCGACTCCATAATTTAAATTCGGAGTAAAATATATTATTCAATAAACTACTTTTAGGAAGCTTTGTAAATAGAATAAATTAAAAATATTTTTTAAGTTCAGATGTTGTTATCATAATTGATATGATTTTTTAATAGTTGAGCGAATTTTATAAAATTTCATATTAATGTATAAAAACTTTGATTTTCATAACAATTTTTTTTGCTGGCCAATCAATCAAATTTTACGCTTAAATGAAATTCAGATCACCATGAAAAAAATAGTATGAAGTTTAATAAAAAAAAATAAAAAAAATTTTAAATTCGCGAATAAAAAATAGCATGAATTTTAATAAAGAAAAAAAAATGTAAAATTAAAATAAGAAATATCATAAACTATTTAAATATTTTATGACATTGTGTAAAAATTTATAAAAAAATTTAAATTCTATATAATTCTATATAATTTTAGAAGTTCATTTTCTTACAGATTATTAAAGAGATATTTTAAAACGAATAAAAAATTTGAAAAAAAAAAGAATTAATTGAAGTGGGATTCGTACCCACACTCGCTAGGTACTTTTAAAGATAGTTTTTATTATTATTATTAGTTCAGACCCGGTTTGATCGTACTTATTCTTATGTTTAATCTTGTACGGTCAAAACAGGCGTCTTTTGAGGCGGTAAATGAAACATCAAAGTGAGTGGAAACTGTTATGATTAAATCGGTTTTTGAATTTCCACTCGGGAACGTTCAATTTACGTCTAATATTTCGACTCGGGTTATTTTGAAATTATCAGTTCCTCCAAAATTATATCAAATTTTATAAAATCGTATAAAATTATATCAGATTCATTGTGAAAGTTCTAAACTCTATATCTCGATAAATATACTACTTATCCATACGCGATTACGTACGTGGGACGGCGCAGTGGATAGCAGCAAAGATTTAGATTCAAGAGGATTCGGGTTCGAGTCCACCAAACGCCGGGGTTTTTTTATCAATAAAAAACATAATCAATCCGTCGCAGTTATGCCCTCATTCAGGTAGGTCAGCGCAGTGGATACCATCAAAGACTTTGAATCGGAAGGATGCAGGTTCGAGCCCAGCAGTTGTCGGGATTTTTTCATCAATCAAGATCATGTATACTTCCTCTAAGTAATGATTCTAATACATTAATCACATTTCGGATCTAATTACAAGTGTCTTAGATTTTTTTTCGCAGTATAATATTTTTTTTTTCACCAATAAAATCAGTGGATTCCCATATTCACTTTTCAATTTAGTGGATTCTCATAGTCACTTATCAAATCAGTGAATTCCAATATTCACATATTCATTTAGTGAATATTCACTAATTCTGCGTGGTACGATTGTAGCATTGACAATTAGTGAATATTCACTTGAAATTAGTGAAAAATCACTAATTCATATTTAGAGAGTAGTATCATCATTTTCTAGTAAATTGTACATAGTACTTTTATGCACTAGAAATTATAATAGTTGCTAGATTGAAAAAAAAAGTCATGTACGGAAAAACGAAAACAGGAATAATTGGTGTTCGATCGAGCATTGATTCCTATTTATTATTATTTGTTTAGTTAATACCGAATAATATCGAATGTTTGCTATTTTATGTATCGTATAATTATTACCCCAGAAATGTAAAAACTTTAAAAAAAAAAAAAAAAAAACACTTTGACCAAGACAAAACATACTTGAAGAACGAATTCAGCGTTATGATTACCATGGCCAGCATAAAAAAGTTTCTGTATCATAGCGAACCTGATGCAACAGGGGTTGCAATAAATGCAATAAATTGTTACCACACATTTAATTTTCTTTTTGAATTGACCAACTATTAAAATCAATATAGAACAAGAAAACAAAAATTAAATTATCGATAAACAAGCGAATTGTATAAAAAACTTATGCGTTTACCAAAAATAATCATTCAATCATTAACATTCACAATATTTGACAACTTCACACTTTCCTAGACAACAACACATGGAATAATAACTTCATATGAGACGCTCGTGAAACAGAAGACACTTACTCTCTAAATATGAATTAGTAAAAATAAGTGAATATTCACTAATTCAAAGCGCAAATCGAACCACTAATTCTAAAAAGTGGTTCGATTGGCATTCGAAATTCGTGAATATTCACTTATTTAACTTATTCATGTTTGGGGAGTATGACTATAACCTCTAATATTGAGGCATGGGTCTTGGCTAAGTGCAACGTGCACTCACATATACTACTTCAAAAATACCCGAGTCAAAAATCAAATTCGGATTTAAGTCTCAAAGTTCTCAATGAGGTTTTTGAGGATCAATTTAGAATTTTAAGATTGACAATAGTACAGAAAGTTATCCTAGTTTATAGTCCTCAAAGTAGTAGTTACGACCTATTTTACCACTTTGAGGACTAAACTGGAATAACATAATCTGGATTAGAGCCTCAAAATACTCAAAACATACAGGAATGATTTTATCCGCATTTGAACCCCAAAAGTCTCATTTGACGTATTCTCTCTCCTCCCTTTTCTATCTAAAATTTTTCAAAGTCCGAAGTATAACTTTTCATTCGTTGAGGATTTTGAGTACTAAAGTAGAGTTACTTTCTGGGCGGCAAATAAAACATTCAAGGAATTGAGGCTTTTGAGGACTACACTAGAATTTGTTTTTTGACTCGGGTATTTACTGACAATTGAGTGGGATTAGTATTTTCGTACATTCAGCTAATTGCCGTGGTAGGTCTGAAATTTCAACATGTAGAATGTAAAACTTACAAATTCAAATGCAAGTGATTTCATGGAATTGAAACATAAATTTTCAATTTTCAATCTTTAATGAATGGTTGTCAAACTGCAAAAGTTAAACAAGTAAATTTTTAATTTTATGAAACTTATTAACGATATTTTTAAATGTAGTTTTACTATTTTTACATTCTAAATAATAAAAGTTCGTGATTGCTAAAAGGCATTGATGATACTTGAAATAGAAATTTTAAAAATTATAGTGTGAGATGTAATAGTTTCATTTTCTACATTAAAGTTTATAATTGATTGCCTGCACTGTAAATCTTATCGAATCCACAAATTTTCATATTTGGAACTTTAATTTTCACATAACGGCTAAACGGTAATTTTTACAGTTTGAAAGAGGAATAAATGATTTTTTAAGAAAAGAACTTTCTGTGAGTAAAAGTTAATAATTGTTTTACATATTATTGTGTTCGATTTACATTTTCAAACTGCAAATATTACTGCTTGATTTGCAACTCATTTTTTACTGGATGAAATTTAAAAATTACAGCATACATTTTAATTTTTATAAATTTGAATATAACGGGCTTGTTTTTACATTTTTATCCTGTAACTATTCCAGTTTTCTTTTTTCTGTGTGAAAAAAAAAATGTAAGAGATTTTAATCTATGATTTATTGGCAAAAGAACATTCATAGTTTTTTTATTCGAAAATGTATTGTTTTTAAACAAATATTTTTCCAACTCCCACTCTTTTATTCAATATTGAAATTTTTTTTTTTTTTTTTTTACTATCGTCCCACACGGGCCGATATCAGAAAAAATAGTATCCGTTGGACAGGTTGTCTTGAATGTGCATTCGATCGAGGGATATAAAGTGGATCATATGTATCTGCGGATATGTCTACCTAATGAGTACGATTCAATTTATGTGTAGAACCGAATTTATTATTATGTGCATTATTTAGGGGGGATGTATCAATTTGACCATTTGAGTTAAGAAATGCTGAGGATTATTTGTGTTTATAAATGTATAGCAGACCAGACGGCACGACAACGACATCGAAAATTACGCAGTATTGACATGGAACATTAGATAAATGGGCGACCCCTTAGTAATATAGGAACTACTGATAGATAGATTGATTTTTTTTTTGCAACTATTTTTTCGAATATAAATATAAATGATGTTAAAATGAATAAAGACAACAAATATCAACTTAATTACTTAATTAATCATTTGCAAATATTTTAAGTGAAATTCCGTACTTATTTATATCGGTTCATGCATGATATATATAAGTAGGAGAAAGTGGGGAAAATTAGACCCCTTAAGAAAAAAGGGCATATATGTAATATAAATGTAAGCCCATTTTGTTCCACTCTTCCCTATATATAATCATACATAATTATATACAATGGATCTGGCCGATTTTTGAATCTGATCATAAATGGATCATTATATTTAATTATACTTGATTACATACAATTATTTTTTCTCAGGTAGATCTACGTAGATCGAATAAATTGTATATTCTAATTATTTGTAGATCTACGTTGCTCTAAGTACAGCCGGAGTCCATGAACTCGAACTCCGTTCTCTCGGTACTTTCCCTCAATCTTGACCCCCACTACTCTCTAAAAACAAATTAGTGAAAATCATGTGATAATTACTATTTGGCAGTGAATAGTCACTTCTTGCTAGTGAAAAGTATACCACTATTTGAAATATCGACATACTTTTCACTAGTAAACAGTGAATAGTCACTATTTCAAATTTAAGAGCGTAAGAGTTGCGCTGTCTCGTACCCGATTCTATACTTTTGTATATGTCTATGTATATTTATTAGGGTGCTTTATTTCGGAGCCAGATTTTTTTTTTTCAAGTGCATATGGAGAAAACCATAGCTTAACACAAAAAAAAAACTGTCTATCGGTTAACCCTGCGGGCCAGCCCCATTACTTCCCGCTGTTTTTGAACTCCTCGAGCTCGAAAACATTGTTGTAGATACATTTTCGAGCTCGAAAATACTTTTGTGTGCCATTGTTTTCGAAAAAAACCGATTTTAGCATTTCTTTCTCCCACGATATCTCAGGAACGAATTGACCGTTTTTGATGGTTGAGGCGGCAATCGGCGTATTTCATTGATTTCTAGAGCTGATAAAATTTTGAAATTGTTTGGTTCAGTTGTTTCGAAGATATTCGCAAAAAACCGTTTTTTACCATTTCTTTTGCTCGCGATAACTCTCGAACGAATACTCCAATTGAGATGGCTAAGGCGGCAATCGACGCGTTTAAATAAGTTCTAAAGCTGATTAGATTTTGAAGTTGATCGTATAAGTCGTTTCTAAGAAATCAATACAAAACTAAAAAAAAAAAATTTTTTTTTTCGTAATTCGCCAATATTTTCGAGTCTACTTGATCAAATGATCTGAAAATTCCAGAAAAGTTGATGGCCAACAAGCTCTTTCGATTGCCGCCTTAACCATCCAAATCGGTTCATTAGTTAAAAAGTTATAGACCGGTCACACACATACATACACACATACACACACACACACACACACACACACACACACACACATACATACATACAGACACTCGGACATCATTCTGAAAATAGTCTGAATAGCTTCCTAGGACCTCAAAACGTCGACATCTGATGAAATTTCGATTTTCGCAAATCGGGGTGAAAACAATAACTTCCCAATTTTTCGAAAATCGTCGATTTTCTTAGCGGGAAGTTAAAAATTTTCGCGCAAGAAAAAAAATTCCATGTCGATTACAGACCTAGCTCATTGAAAAATTCGATTTTCCCATTTAAATAACATGGGAAAATTTTTTTTTTTAGCTCTAAGTATTTTTAACCTCATTAACAAATCAATAGATCAAATTGACTAATACATATTTTTGTAGAAAATTGAACGCTCTACAAAAAAGGTCTCATCATTTTTCGATAAATCCATCTATTCAAAAGTTATTAAAGCTCGAAGTAAAGTTGGAGACTTTTTTACTTTAACGGCGAAACTATCAGACTTATTACAAAATTTTATGAGGTCTTCTTTGTTGCCAATTTTATTCTCTACAAATTATTATCAGTCAAGTTTTTTCAAATTCCGCATTGTTTTCTAGTTATTTTTATTTCAATGTCGAGCTCTTGAAATCGATCAAAATCACTTTTTTCAGAGCTTGAAATTAAAATGAAAATAACTAGAAAACAATGCCGAATTTAAAAAAACTTTACTGATAATAATTTGTAGAGAATAAAATTGGCAACAAAAAAGACTCTTTAACATTTCGTGATAAGTTTAATAGTTTCACCGGAAAAGTAAAACGATCTCCAACTTTTATTCGAGCTCTAATAATTTTTGAATAGATGGATTTATCGAAAAATGACAAGAGACCTTTTTTGTAGAGCGTTTAATTTCCTACAAAAATATGTATTTGAACTATTGATTTGTGAACGAAGTTGAAAATACTTAAAGCTAAAAAAAAAATTTTTCCTATGTTATTTAAATGGGAAAATCGAATTTTTCAATGAGCTAAGTCTGTAATCGCCATAGAATTTTTTTTCTTGCGCGAAAATTTTTTTTTCGTGTTGAACTATGGTTTTTTCCTCATGCACTTGAAAAAAAAAATATCTGGTTCCGAAATGAAGCACCCTAATATTTATATATGCATTAAACATGAAGATGTAATCGCGCATAAGTTATAGTTAACTTATTAAGGGGGAGGGGGGTAGGGTTTTAAAGGCGAAAAAAAGCATATTTTTGTGATTTTTTCCCGGCGAGATGAGTAATATAATTTCATTAAACTTAATCACATATTATTGTACAACTTTTAAAGAATATCAGAAAAAATTTTCAACGAAAAATAATGATTAATAAGCCGGTGACGTTGAATCTCCGGAGGCGCCTCGAAAAAAAGTCGTTTTGCGGTGAACATCATAACTCGTTACCGGATCATCGGAAAAAAAAAAAAATTGATATGCATTTTAAAGATGATGTATTTCTCGAGGTAACCACGAAGAGTTTTTTTTTTTTCGATTTTTTGCTGCACTTGGAAGTGAAAAACGCGATTTTAGCTAAAAAAATCGCGGTTAATTTGTCATTAAAAAATAGAAAAAAATGAAAAACAAAAAAAAAAACTCTTCGTGGTTACCTGTTGATTTATGTGAAGAAGTAACGTTCAAATTTTCAAAAGGATTGGTTCAGTACATTTTGAGTTATGATGTTCACGGACTTTAAAAATAACGTTTTCGGAAAAATCCATTTAAAGTTTTTTATTCGTAAAAATTTGAAATAAACTATCAATAAAAGAATATGAATTTTTATATTTATATTGAGTCATCAGTTTACATCCTTTGAAAGAAACACAGCCGGAGAAAGGGATTCGGAAGAACAAAGAAAATTGCAGCTGATTTCTACTCGGTGTATGTAGGGGCAGGTCGGGCAGGTATAAAAATCAGGTATCACGGCCGGTCATTTGAAACGCTGTAACTCCGTTAGTTTTACTCGGATTGATTTTAAATTTGTACACAATATTCTCGACATATTGTTCATTCAGAACGAAAATTAAAAAAAAATAATTTTAAAACCCTGCCCCCCCCCCCTTAAGGGAGAAGAAGCATTCGCTGACTCGAAAATTCCAAGAAATTTCTACTCCTCCGTAAAGTAACCTCGGCTTCGCCTCGGCTTTCATATCACATCCACCAGGAAATTCAACTTTCTGGCCTAGTGTCGTAATATACTATTGATTAAAGCTTTTTTAGGTCAACAGATTATATTGCGGTTAAAATCAATAAATAAAAATTTCAAATGGTTATATCTGCTAAACAAATTTTTTTTCTAATAAATTTGAAGTCCATGGGATTACAAAGGTACGGAAATAGTATATTTAAGGTTAAAATCTTTTTTTCCAATAAATAAAAAACAAAAATTTTTTTTAAGCTTTTTTTGGAGGGGGCCGTCGTGCCCCAGAAAAAAATTTTTATTCGAGTTTTGGTAAAACCTTAATGGATTTGCTTAAGAAAGGACTAAATTAGGTTGACCTATAGATTAAAAGCCATAAAAAATAATTACCGGCTTAAAGGGGCCGTCGTGTCCCGGTCTCCCCTATGTAGATCTATTCCAATTTTTTTACGGGTTTGCTAAAAAATAAAACATGTGTAACTGTATATTTATATTTTGCACTAAAAGGGGCCCTATTCCTACTACTTTCGCAATCTGGATCTTTCACAAGTAAATTTAATCAACATCAGATATATGCTTTGAACTATCTTTAATGCCTAACTTCATCATGTTGCAATTTTTGTTGCCAGCGCGCGTGCCACTTCCGTGACTTGTTTAAATTTTAACCCCAATGGGACAAAAAAGGTATAACTGAAAAAAAAAATACTTTATGATTCCCCTAGCAAATATAAATAAAATAACCAGAAAAATGGACTACACTGTATAATTAGAAAAAATAAATACGCTGCAAAAACAAAATAACCAGAAAAATCATTATGATTGTTAACCTGACCATAGGAACTCAGCAGAGGTAAAAAAAATTAATTTAAAAAGTATTATTGAGATTGTAACATATATTTAAAAATTTGCTATCGTTCAAGTTCTTTTATTATTATTTTGAAAGCAACTATTTAAAAAATTTACCATACAACTATCGAACGATTATCCAATACATTATAAGCTAAACTTCTCTTACAAGTTCTTTAACGTTCTATATTTTTTTTTTGTTTTGTGTGTTTTTTGTTATTATAGACACTTGATGGATTTATATTTGTTGTGGCACCTGATGGAAAAATTATGTATATTAGTGAGACGGCAAGTGTACATTTAGGACTTTCACAAGTTGAATTAACCGGAAACAGCATTTTCGAGTATATTCACCCAGTTGATCATAATGAGATGCTTGATGTCTTAAATTCACCACTTCCAATATCAAACCGATCATTTTTATCACCCAACGCTCATGGTAATATTGAAATAGAGCGAGCATTCTTTATAAGAATGAAATGTGTGCTAGCTAAAAGAAATGCAGGACTCGTCACTTCAGGCTGGAAGGTAAGACTTTGTAGTCTAAAAAATTATTAAATGTAATCATCACAGGGTCGATTTTTTGGGGGCTATAATCTGTTGTACAAAATGAGAATAGTCGTATTATTTGGTGGCTATCGAGGGTAAATTCGTAACTTACGATGTTTGCTCATGTATATATTTGAGTATGGGTGTGTGTGATAAAAAAATCGTGACACAGATGTCTCAAAAGTACACAACCATCGGAATAGTTGCTAATTTCATTAATAAAAGAAAAAAAACATATATTCTGTTTCATTCTATGGAGCAGCTCTCAATATTTCATTTTTACGTCGAAAGCGGATGAAGTTTTTTTTCCACTTTTTTTACAAAGCGATCGAAATTGAGAAGTTAAAATTAAATAACTCCAAATGAAAATAAGAAATAACTGTGCTCAAATTTTAGTGGAAGCGTACAAATTCCTAACAATTACAGCTTCTCTGTATTGAATCCATATAATATAAGCCCCAATTAATGGCACTATAAAAAGTCAAGTTAAATATTATAAGTAGTTTCCCTAAAATTCTGGTAAATAATAATATAATCTCTTAAATATTACTCTATGAAACCCGTAGTTACGTGTTTTATTAAAAAATTGAGAAAAGAAGTATGGGGTAGAAGCACTACAAGTTCGTACTTTAACAATACTGATAACTCTCATCGATATTTTCCTAGCAGACCTAATTCACCGTAATTTATAGTGAATCGCGGTGCTTCGGAGTAATTCACGAATGATGTTCCATAATCAAATAATGAAGATTACCGTAATTCACGGTTAATTTCCATAAAATTAAGAAACCCCAAAGTAAAGATTTACCATTATTCCATAATAGAAATCACTTCAAACCAACGTGATAAACCAAAATCTAAAAATTTAAAATATTTTTCTTTTATACAGTCACAGTAATTTTTGTTATTCGACAGTGTAAATCACTGGAAAGTACAGTAAGAAAAATCGCTACAATGTTATAATTGTATTGTATCTGAAAATACTGTCTTCATTGTGTTTTGTATTTCTGTTTAAATACCAATTTCCATTGGCATTTAATAGCATGTGTTTTATATGTATATATTTAACTTCCCGCTGAGAAAATCGACGATTTTCAAAAAATTCGGGAAGTTATTGGTTTCACCTCGATTTTCAAAAACCGGGTTTTCATCATATGTCGACATTTGAAGGTGCTAGGATGCTATTCTGACATTTTCAGAGCGATGTCTGTATGTTTGTATGTATGTGTGTGTGTGTGTGTGTGTGTGTGTGTGTGTGTGTGTGTGTGTGTGTGTGTGTGTGTGTGTGTGTGTGTGTGTGTGTGTGTGTGTGTGTGTGTGTGTGAGTGGATGTAAACCTTTCATATCTTTTTGATGAATGAACCGATTTAGATGGTTCTTGCGGCATTCGAAAGATATCTTCTGAACTTAGATTTCCAAAAAATAATAAATACTTATTTTTGAGCTAAGTATTGAACATAATTGTAAATAAATATATAAAAAACGATCATGCATTCATTATTTTGGATTCTAAATTTTCAAACTTTAACATAAACCGTAACCCTTTTAAGCTTGAAAAGCTCATAAGAAAAGAGAAACAAAGGTTTTTTCGAGCTCGAAAATGTATTTATACTGATGTTTTCGAGCTCTTGGAGTTCGAAAACAGTGGGAAGTTTAGGGGCTGGCCTGCAGGGTCAAGCGATGCCCAGATTTTTTTTTTTAGTTTTACAAAATCGTTCAAAATAAATACTTCGTCCGAACAAATATAACATCACTATTTATAAATTTTATTTAATTATGTTATTGCCGAAACTTCTTCAATTAAATAAAAATAGAAATAAAGTGCCTATGGGAAAAAAAAGTGGAAAAGACGGATTTTTTTGTTTTTGTAATTTTCTCATGCAAAATTTTTCTAAACTAATGTAATGATCGAAATAATCTAGACAGCAATCAAAAAATCGTTAAAAAGATAGCATTCATGTACGCTGAGTTAACTTTATTAGCGGTAGAGGCGTGTCAGACAATCCCACATTTTTTTTGTTCGTTGTGGTAAATATTCTATGAGGTTATGAGCAAGTGCATGATGTGCTTCGTTGCAATGAAGATTGATGAGAGTGGGCAAAAAGACTTGATATGAATTTGAAATATACAAATATACCTAAATAAATTTATTTGACCATTGTAACTTTGAACAATGTCCTTTTATTCTCGAATTTTTTTGTAATACAGTATACTAGTCACAAAAATTAAGAGAAATAAAAAAATTCCATTTTTTTTAAGTGATTTTCCACACGCTGTAGCTTGGAGGGGAGTAGTCATACAGTAAAAACAGAAGTAAACCAAATTGTAGCTTCAAGTGTCTCGTTTTCAAATCTAAACGTGAAGGTTTTCATCATGCTCGGTTCCGGAGTTATCCCAACAACCCCAAAAATTCCAAATTTGTGCTTTTCTTAAAAACGGTTTAAGGGATAGAATAAATTTTTAACTTCCCGCCAAGAAATTCGATAATTTTCGAAAAATTCGGGAAGTTATTGTTTTCACCCCGATAATCGAAAATCGAGTTTTCATCAGATGTTGACGTTTTGAGGTCCTAGGAAGCTATTCTGAGTATTTTCAAGATGATGTCCGAGTGTCTGTATGTGTGTGTGTGTGTGTGTGTGTGTGTGTGTGTGTGTGTGTGTGTGTGTGTGTGTGTGTGTGTGTGTGTGTGTGTGTGTGTGTGTGTGTGTGTGTGTGTGTGTGTGTGTGTGTGTGTGTGTGTGTGTGTGTGTGTGTGTGTGTGTGTAAACTCTTCGTAACTTTTTAACTAATGAACCGATTCGGATATTTAAGGTGGCAATCGAAAGAGCTTGTTGGCCGTCAACTTTTCTGAAAACTTCAGATCATTTGATCAAGTATACTCCAAAGTATTGACGAATTACGAAAAAAACAATTTTTTTTTTTAGTTTTTTATTGATTTCTCAGAAACGACTCAAACGAATCGACTTCAAAATCTATCAGCTCTAGAACTTTATAAGCCGCGTCGAATGCAACCACAACCATCTCAATCGGTTAATTTGTTCGAGAGATATCGTTGGAGAAAGAAATGGTGAAAAACGGCTTTTTCCAAATATCTTCGAAACGGTTGAAATGATCGTTTTCAAATTTTAATCAGCTCTAGAATTTAAGAAAACGCGCCGATTGCCACCTCAAATGTCAAAATTGGTTGATTAGTTCAAAAAATATCAGCGCTGAAAAGTTAAAAAAAATAACATTTCATGTTATTTTTTCCGGATAAATCAAAATATAATGTGCTAAAATGTGTCTGAAATCATACCAACTCTTTCTCTTTATAATCTGTTTCGATCATCAGATGATGTCATATAACTTGTTTGTTAGTTTTAAACATATTGTCAGAAGAAAATTGATAAAACCCAGTCTTTAATGTATTTCTCGGATATTCCATATATTATTGCTCTGACCTAAGTCAAAACTCATTCAAATCTTGATTTTGATAACTGACATTGATTTCTGCCTCAATACATTTATTTCAGAGAACATAATCGGGAATTTAAATATAAAAACCGTTCTTTATTAATGATTTTCAATTCTTAAATTTTCAAACTTTAGCATAGAACGTCACTTGTTAGAGCTTGAAAAGCTCATAAAAAACAATTCCAAGCAATAGGATTTTCGAGCTAGAAAATATATTCTTACTTATATTTTTGAGCTCCTTGAGCTCGAAAACAGCGGGAAGTTTTAGGGCTGGCCCGCAGGGCCAACCGACGCCCAGATTTTTTTTTACGGAAATATGAAATACATTGAGTTTTCGCCTTGGTTTAGACTTAACTGGCTTACTTAGTCACAATTTAAGACGAAAAAGTTGAAATCAAGTCGAAATTAACTGGAATTTAGTTGAATTGAATTTAGTTGGTTTAACCGGGCACTCAGCTTGTGTTAGCCATTGTACCCGGGCCCATTGAGGACAATTTTATAGTTATCGGAGAAGATTGTGGTCTTGGTGATCATTGTTAGTAGGCCTTGCTTTATTGCCAGTCCACCTAACAACGAACTTGCTAAGCCCACTGTCCTTCCGACAACTATTTATAATTTGACTGCTGTAGATACTATTGTTTGTGAGTTTATAGGTGGAGGAGACATAGTTTATATTTCGGTGATTCCCCGCCCTGAGTCCAAGGAAACACGTCGCGGGACACAGCCGCTGTCAACAGTCCCCACTAGCTCAGGAAGAACCGGGACCTGGCGTTAGCTAAGCTCACCGTCGTTCTCCCGTCACTATAAGTCCTAGCCTTCAGCTACCGCGGCCATCATACGTCGTGTCCCTGTCATCAGGGGGTCTTGTCATCCGAAATTATGTCTCCCAAGAATTTAATGTGGGTGTTATTATGGTCCATCCTTCAGAGCCCACTGTGTAGGATAAGGCACTTATACAATGGAGGATGCCTGTGATCCAAGGGCAACGTTGGTGGTGGAGGATTCCCTTTATCACTGCTTTGACACGTTGGCTCACACCAAAGCTAGAGGTTCTGCGAATGTTTATGGGCCTCTGCCGCCACCAATGCTCGGCCTATACAGGTGTTCTTCTGTGATAAGAAGCCCCACCCGCTAGCCTAGTCATAGAAGCAGCAGAGCCCTTCAGATTCGATCGGGTTTTTGTGTACCGCTATCATTTTGTAATGAAGTCGGTGCCACTTCAATCCACTCAAAAAATTGTCGGTATTCCACCTCCAGGGGGGTCTTAAATTATAAAGCGAAAAAGTCAAAACTAAGGTGAAATAATTTTTATATATTAAGGCGAAAGTAAGGCAAATAAATAACTTTTTTTCGACTTGGTTTAGCAAGTCAAAAGTAAGATGAATGACCATTGTGCTCGAAGTAAAGACGAATCAGTTCAAACTAAGATAAAAAAATACAAATAAGTTGAATTTAAGATGAAAAAAGTTCAAAAAGTTGAAAAAAATTTAATTTAAGTCGAAGAAGTCGAGATCTTATCGAAAAATAGTCGGCGAATCGGTAACTTCAAAAGAAAATAACGTGAAGCGAGCCTGAATCAAGTTTTATTTTCGGCCCGTGCGGTCCGATTTTAGAAAATCGAATTTCTAAGCGATCTTGACGTTATGAGGTTATAGGAAGCTATTCTGACTTATTTCAAGATGATGCCCGAGTGTATGTATGTGTGTATGCACGTACGTACGTACGTAGATAAATATCTATAACTCTTAAACGCCCTGGCGGTTTCGAATCACCCTGGAAACACCCTGGAATCACGGTGGTTACACGGTGGGTTTTTCTCATTTTATCACCGTGGTTCCACGGTGGTTACTCGGTGTACCCACCCTGATTCCACGATTGTTACACGGTGTACCCGCCCTGATTTCACCGTGATTCTACGTACACCGCAAAATCACCGTGGAATCTCGGTGAATACACCGTGGAATCATGGTGAGTACACCGTGTAACCATCGTGGAAACACCGTGTATACACGGTGGTAAAATGGCACAAACCTACCGTGTAACCACCCTGGATCCACCGTGATTCCACCGTGTTTCCACTCCCAGGGTGTTTCCAGGCTGTTTCCAGGGTGATTCAAAACCGCCAGGGCGGATGAACCGCTTTTGATCTCCAAGGTGGCATTTGACGCCGCTTGTTAAATTTTATAAGCTGTGGAAATTTGAGATTGATCGGTAGGGTGCGCTCGGAGATATTCCAAGAATAAAATTTTTTCAAAAATATTTTTTTTTTGATAACTTGTAATGTGTTCGGTGAATTGATTCCAAAATCTAATCAAATCTGAAAATTTATAAGCTGCGTCGAATGCCACCTCGACTATCAAAATATCAGTTTATTCGTTCAAGAGAAACCGTTTTCGAAAGAAATAAAAAAAGTTTATTGTTTTAGTTTTTTTGAAATATCTCAAAGACAAGATAAATCAATTCCAAAATCTGATCAGCTTTGGAACTCAATAAAACGCGTCGATTGCCACCTTAACCGTCTCAATCGGTCAATTCGTTTGAGAGATATCATTGGAGAGAAAATGGTAAAAAATGTGTTTTTTCGAAGACAATGGCAAACAAAAGTATTTCCCAGCTCGAAGAGTTCAAAAATGTATTTACAACAACGTTTTCAAGTTCAAAGAGCTCAAAAATAGTGGGAAGTTTTTGGGCTGGCCCACAGGGTCAACCGATAGACCAATTTTTTTCGAAATTTTTCTTCCTTATGTTCAAAATTTTTTTGTTTACAATCTTAAAACTTCCGAAAAAGATTCAGAGAGCAGTCATTGCTTACATGCTGTGGTGATGATACTTTTTAAACAAACAAATTGATAACAAAAAAACTGTGCACAGTTAGCAATTTCGGGCTATACTTCCAAATACGGCACATCGCCGTTTACTCCAAAAAACGCGGCATTAGTCACCTACTATCATATTAAACTCAGCGCAATTTGTTGAATAGGTACGATTAAGTTGGAATACGTGCACACAGATGACGCTGTTAATTTATCGATTATCAGTCACTAATTCAAAATTAAATACTCAATAATTAATTTTATTAAAAACCGTAAGAAGGACGGTGGAGTGTAGGTTCAACCCATTTATAATTTTATGGTAACTTCGGTGTTAGGTATGGGGCAGTGTGTGATGAAAGTGCCTCACTGATGATTCCCCCATCAATGAGTTTCCATTTGTTAAAATGATTACGTAATTTTTTTATTTCGTTTTGAAGAATAAGGTGTAAAAAAGTAATTAAGAAAAGAGTTTAGCTGCACGTTGTTCTATTAAATTAGACTCTTTGTTCAGAGCTAAAATACTAGGATGATTAGATATGTTGCTTAAGCCATAATCAAAAGTCTGTATTTTATTGTCAAGAGTTGTACTATCAATTACTTTAGAGTCAACACAAAGTTTAATAAATAGTTTTAAATCTCGCTGATAAACGCTCTCTAGAAACTCATGCATGGCATCAACGGTTTGATTTTCACTTGCATCGTAATATTTCAGATTAAATACAGGACTACTTTTTTTACTCTAAAAAACTTTGAGGTATCATCATTGAAATATGCATGTTGTTTGGCTGAGCAGATAAAACTTTCAGATGTCCGTTACAAGCTGTCCCTCGCAGTTTTAAATCACGGTGGAAACACTGAACTTACCCCGTGTATTTGTTCCATTCTCACACCAGGTATTCACAGTATTTTCACGGTGTATCCACTAGGCTTACACGGTATATCCGCGGTGACTAACCGGGTAAAAAGTGATACATAATTATATAAAGCTATATATAATTGAATTCCTTTACAATTTATAACATAACTTGTATATTTTGGTTTATATCGTAGAGACTCTCTATACTGTTAATTAAAATAATTTTTTAACTTCCCGCTAAGAAAATTGGAAATTTTCGAAAATTCGGGAAGTTATTGGTTGCGGTCCGATTTTCGAAAATCGAATTTCTATCAAATCTCGACGTTTTGAGGCTTTAGAAAGCTATTGTGACTAATTTCAAGATGATGACCGATTGTATGTGTGTGTGTACGTACGTACGTACGTACGTATGTAAATATTTTATAACTTTTGAACGGATGAACCAACTTTGAACTGTAAGGTGTCATTCGACGCGGCATGTTAAATTCTATAAGCTGTGAAAATTTGAGCTTAATCAGTATGGTGCATTCGGAGATATTTCACAAATAAAATTTTTTAAAAAATGTTTGTTCTGGATAACTTTTAATTTGCTCGATGGATTGATTCCAAAATTTAATCAGCTCTAAAACTTTATAAGCCGCGTCCAATGCCACCTCAATTATCAAAATGGGTTTATTCGTTCAAGAGAAACCGTTAACGAAAGAATTAAAAAAAAATTTTTTTTTAGTTTTTTCGAAATTTCTCAAAAACGACTAGATAAATCAATTTCAAAATTTGATCAGCTTTAGAACTTGATGAAACGCGTCGATTGCCACCTCAACCATCTTCATCGGTCAATTCGTTTGAGAGATATCATTAGAGAAAAAAGGGTAAAAAACGTTTTTTTTTCGAAAAGAACGGTATACGTAAGTATTTTCGAGCTCGAAGACCTCGAAAATGTATTTACAACAATTTTCCGAGCTTAGATTTTTTTTCTTGGTTGGAGCATACAAAAATTTTTGCATTTATAGAATGGTACTCATTCCGGGAACCTTTAGTTTCATCAGAAAAAAAAATAAATTGGCACGAATTTCATGTGTAAGGCCTGCACTAGACTTGCTTTTGAAGTCTAGCTACAATTATCTGCAGCAAGACACAAACGTAGAGAAAGACACTAGCACCTATCGATCTTAAGACTTAACTTGCTCAAGCCTTGAACAAGATTGTTATATGGGTTAGTTAATAAAAAAAGGTCTTTGGACAGTACGATAGAAATTCGTTTCGAAAAACGTGTTGTTGATTGGTAATATCGTTATTTTGTCGATTTTTGTTTTGTTTGATTTTGAATGTAAAAAAATTAGAAGAATTCTAACCTATCGAGCGTCGGAAGCGTTTTAAGCCAAAACTTATGGTGGCGAGAGAGAATTTAATAAATATTCTGATGATTCTTATGCTTAATTATTCACTTTCAATTTCATTCTCACTCGGTAGTCTCTGCATTCATGCTACTACGTGTTCACAAACAAACTCCAGTGTAATTTATTATAGACTCATAGCAATTAATTAAACTAAGTGATCTATTCTCTCGAGAACTCAATGTACTCAAATATTTACGCGGTTGGCGCTCATAAACATAATTACTAAGTAATCAATTACTAACTTTGCTCAGTAACCTCTGAATTCAAGTTACTTATTCTCATAACGTTCTTTTAATCAACTCAGTGTTCACATAGACTCAATATACACTGGTCACAAAAATTAAGGGATAGAAAAAAAATCCGTAGGCGCCAAATCGTCGTAGAGACTTTTTCAGGCCGCCAAATTAAAGGGCATAAAATTTTCGAGAAAAGTCATATGGTCGGATTATTCAAAAAAATTTATTGACGCCCATAGAGGTATTGAAAGACCAGCAAAAATTTCGAAAATTTTTTTTTCGTTGGGTTTCTTATGATTACTCTGGAACCGTACATGATAAAAAATTTTGAGGTCCAGATCTGAAAACTAGAAACTTGAGGCTACAATTTGCTTCTTTTAATTTGTTTATACGACCATTTTTTACCGAGTTACGGCATGTTGGAAATCACCTAAAAATTTCCGATTTTTTTTCTATCCCTTAATTTTTGTGATCAGTGTATTTATTTTAATCAATTACTCGAGCTCAATTATATAATTGATATTCAATTTATCACGTATTCACGAGCTCAATCACGAACTCTGGAATTACAACCAGATGATACGGTAACACACACAAACATACATACAGACACTCGGACATTATTCTGATAATAGTCAGAATAGCTTCCTAGGACCTTAAAACGTCGACATCTGGTGAAAACTCGATTTTCGAAAATCGGGGTGAAAACAATAACCCCGAAGTTTTTGAAAATCCTCGATTTTCTTGTTCCGGCGATATCTATCAAATGACAACCGATTTAGATAGTTCTCGCACCAACCAGCGCGTTCTTCTAAGTTCTATAACAGATTTAATTCTGACATTGATCGATAGCGTCTTCACACACACATACATACACACACACTTGGTTACCATTTTGAAAATGGAATAGCTTCCCAGAGCTTCAAATCGTCGACATCCGATGAAAAGATGATTTTTGAAACCCAAGACAAAAACAATATTACCTCCTTAAAATTCTTGAAATCCTATCTCAATTCCTGAAAATTTTTCGAAAATCGTCGATTTTCATAGCGAAAAGTTAAAAAACATCAGATTGTCAACTTTATTTATAAGGCTGTATCTATACTTGACTATAGCATTTTCTTACAGAACTTATTTATCCTTACAAAACGTCTATAATAATCTAATGAATTCTATGAGATTGTCTTAAAGGGGTTGTACGTGGAAGAATCCAGAGTCAAGCCGATCATTTTGTGCTATTTCCAGTATAAAATTTTATTAATGGAAATTTCACACACGCATAAAAAGATTTTTCCGTGGATTGTCGTGCTAAGACCATAATAACATTATTATCACATAAAATAATTCAACTTTCTCATAGATGTGACATTACAGTTATACCCAGTGTAACACATAAAATATACTTTTCATGATACCAGCATCGAAACTTGAAGTTTCAGTGTCTCTACAGCCCGTCGAAACAAGCTTATTTCAAGCCAATGCTGCAAACAACTGCTAGCGAATTCGTAATTCAAAAATACCTTCACACAGTGGGCAGAAACATGCTTGTTTCTTCCCAAGGGAAGAAACACAATTGTTTCTGCCTGGTGTCAGTTATATTTAATGTTCATTTGTAGCCTTATTACTCTCATTTGTTTACTTGTCACTTCAGTTTACTCATTTCATTTTTTAAGTGACAGTTTTAATTAACCAAATAAAATTACTAAAAAATAAGTGAAATAGTATATTACACACCGAGGGAAGTAAAGTAAGAAATGTCTCAGATCACATGTAATTGTTGGCCGAGGCGAAGCCGAGGTCAACAAACATGTGATCTGAGGCTTTCTTATTTACTTCCCGAGGAGTGTATGCTATTTTTCTCCTCGACGGAGGTGGAAAGCGCCAACTTCGTTTTGCACAGCGGGACGAAAGTTGACGCTTTCCGCCCGTCGAGGAGAAAATAATATTTTTATATTATTTACTATTTAATAAGTGACTGTAAATCACATATTTCTCATTCTCTAACAGTTCTCCGCATCATCGGCTTGAAATTAACTTGTTTCGTACTGGCTGCTGACACTGAATCTTGAAGTTCCGATGCAGGGAATCATGAAATAGTATATTACACACCTAGGGAAGTAAAGTAAGAAATGTCTCAGATCACATGTAATTGTTGGCCGAGGCGAAGCCGAGGTCAACAAACATGTGATCTGAGGCTTTCTTATTTACTTCCCGAGGAGTGTATACTATTTTTCTCCTCGACGGAGGCGGAAAGCGGCAACTTCGTTTTGCACAGCGGGACGAAAGTTGACGCTTTCCGCCCGGAGGTGAGAAAAATATAGTGTGTGACTCAGGATAAAACACGATATCAGACTGTGGGTGATGTCAGCCCTCGCCTGCGGCTCGGGCAACCAACCTTACTCTAGTCTGAAATCGTCTTGTTCCATCCCTTGTCACACAATATACTATTTCATGTTTTCTATCATGCGTTGTGTTCTATAATCATTACTAATTAATTTTTTTTTTCTATACTTGGTAGGTTATTCATTGTTCTGGTTACCTCAAAGTACACATTCGCGGACCACCTTATGACGAGTGCCAAATAATAGGCCTTGTAGCAGTTGGAAATTCTCTTCCACCGAGTGCAATCACGGAAATAAAGCTATATCATAATATGTTTATGTTTCGTGCATCTTTAGATCTCAAACTCATATTCCTTGATGTAAGGTATGTATCAATACACAGGGTTTCTATAAAATATGATATAATCTTAAAATGAGCGAATTAATATTGTCATATACATTTTTGACTTGTTGCTAAAGAAATTGAAAATTTCCAAAATACAGTGGTTTTGTTTTCAATCTTCTTTCAGCAAATCAAAATTTTATCACATGTCAACGTTTTGAGGTATCGCCAGGAAGGTATTTCAGGTGGTCAACCTTGATTTTAATGCCACTGAAATATGCTAATCTATATCAAATTCTAAGAGACACGTACTTTCTTTTCCTGCAAAATAAACATAACTGGGGGGTAAAACGGGCTCTCGAAGCATCTTAAGCAGTAGTTTTTAAGCTTCCTGTACCTAAGATTGCTCTTATTTCAATTGAGAAAGGTGTTAATAATAGTTATGATAAGTGATGAAATATGCAAACAAGTGCGCTTATAAAAATTGCCTAAAAATTGAATCTCAATAAGACCAAGGCGATTTTGCTTGGTGCTACTGCTCACATAAACTTGATTGAACAGTCGGCCATCAAGCTTGGCTGCAATAGCGTAGAGATATCCATTTTATCTATTGTCAGAAACTTTGGTATCTATATGGAATCTAAGTTAAACTTCGAAAATCATATGAAGCATATTTTAACCAAAGTCAACTCTACTCTTTACCAACTGTACGGGCTACGCAATTACACTGATGTCAACCCACCTAAAACTTTTGTAAATGCTCTTTTGCTTCCTGATGATAATTACTGTGCTGCTGTGTATCATGGCATTAGCTCTGGTCTAGACCTTAACCCGTCGTTGGTCACGCCATGAGCGATTCCCCGCTTATTTTCTTAATTTTGTAATATAAAAAAAAAATGATTTTTTTAAGCTTTCAACAATTTTACTATTCCTTTTTGATCTATTTAGCATACATTAAAAGAGTTTATGAAATCATAATTATTTATATTAATTATATATTGAATAATAAATGTCATTGTATTCTAGACTTTGCCACACATACGATACCAAAATATAGAAAACTAGTGTAGCTGTCATATAATGTCTATAGATTTGGCAACGCTGTTAGAAAATGAGAAAAGGAATAAAAATGCATGTCTATATCTATTCAATAAGTTAAATAATTTTTATATCGTAATTTGCATACAAAAATAACTTGTAAGAAAAGAAAAAAAAATAAATAAATAAAAAAAAACTAATATTTGATACAATGAAAGAGAAATTATGAGGATAAATTAGAATAAATCAGGATGGATGAAGATGGAGATGGATAAGGATAATCATGGATTTTCCTACCCTCGCGGATTTGAATCACGGTGGGAACACCGTGAAAGTGTAAACATCGTGGATCCACTGTGGTTACACGGTGGGTTTGTTCCATTTCACCACTGGGTATACACAGTGTATCCACTGTGATTACGCGGTGTATCCACCGTGATTATGCGGTGGCTTGACCACTGTGTATACATGGTGTTCCCACTGTGATTACGCGGTGTATCCACCGTGATTCCACGGTGGCTTTGTGCTATTTCACCACCGTGTTTCCACGGTGTATCCACCGCGTAATCACAGTGGAAACACCGTGTATACACGGTGGTCAAGCCACCGTGTAATCACGGTGGATACACCGCGTAATCACAGTGGTAAAATGGCACAAACCCACCGTGTTTCCACCGTGATTCAATTCTGCGAGGGTATTCATTTCCACGATTAGTCCTCGCTTTCCGACGTCAGAAATCACAAATTGCGATCTCAAAATTATTTAACTTATTGAATAGATATAAATATACATTTTTTTTCTTTTTTTTTTCCTTTTTATCCTTTCTCATTTAAAGCCGTAAGATGGACAGTGGCGTCTGAAGGTTCACCTAAAGTTTACAAGTCCAATGATATTCAAACTTGTAAACTTTGCTACTTGAAATTGGTTATTTGTCAATTTGAAGTCAGAAGTCTATAGAAAATCTATAGAAAATCTGTAAAAGTGTCTGCGGTGTATGGATATTCTAAGTATTTCGGTGATACTAGACCTAAATTTCCGACGCTTGCGGAACACTTTTCGACGCTTGCGGAACACTTTCGGACACATTCGACCAGATACCTGTCAAAAATTCGTCAAAAACACTCATTTTACATAACAAAAAAAATTTCAATTAATAATAATGTAATATTTTTTTTTTTTATAAACAATACATGCTTTTATGAAGATGTTATAGATTATTCATTGATGTAAAAAAAATCAAAGAAAAAAAAATTGAAACTTGTTTTTTTGTGTTCGAAATTTTTATTGACATTTTTTTGAAATTTTTATTTTTATCATATCCTTGCATTTGCTGAGTCACCAAAGAAAAAATTTAAGAAGTAATTTAAGAAGTCGAAAAAAATTATTTTTTCATTCTGATTGTGGTTACACAATCAAAGGAACAAAACTTGTTCCTTTAATTGTTTAGCAAAACTTTGACCGATCATTCTCACAAAATCATTCGATAGATCAATTTGAAAATTTACAAGGTTATTGGGGGTACATTAAGCTAAAAAATTACCTGGCAATATTAGTATTTTCATCGATATGTACAGAGTAGTAATGAAATAAAAAATCTGGGTAACGGATGGCCCTGCGGGCCAGCCTTAAAACTTCCCGCTGTTTTCGAGCTCAAGGAGCTCGATAACATTGTTGTGAATACATTTTTTAGCTCTTCAAGCTTGAAAGTACTCGTGGATGCCATCGTTTTCTTGTAAGCTTTTCAAACTCAAATACATTATTGTACATTATATCATGATTTGTCTGGGGGAAATGACATAAAATGTTATTTTATCAACTCTTCTACGTCAATATCTTTTAACTTATTTGACGGATTTTGATGTCCAATGTAGCAATCAGCGCGTTTTATTGAGTTTTAGGGCTAATCTAATTTTGGAAGTGATTAGTGCAGACGTTTTAAAGATATTAGTGAAAAACCGTTTTTTAGCATTTTTTTTCTCCCACAGTATCTCTCGAACAAATTAACCGATTAAGACGATTGAGATGGCAATCAACACGGTCGATTGAGTTCTAAAGCTGATTAGAGTTTACGATTGATTAATCTAGCCGTATTTAAGAAATATCAAGAAAATTAAAAAAAAAATTTTTCTTTAATTCTATTGACAACGGTTTCTCTTGAACGAATGAAGCGACTTTAATGGTTGTAAAGGCATTAGACGCAGCTGATAAAATTTTAGGGCTGATTAGATTTTTGAATCAATTTATCGGGCACATTACAAGTTATCTAAAAAATAAATCATTATTGGAATATCTCCAAACGCACTGTACCGATGAAACTCGATTTTTTCCTAATTATAGGTGTTAATATAAGCCGTATCGAATGCCACCTTAGAAATTAAAATTAGTTTATCCGTTCAAAAGTTAGAGAATATTTACATACATACATACGTATGTGAGTACGTTCATACGAATGAACCGATTTTGATGGTTGAGGTAGCATTCGACGTGGCTTATAAAGTTTTAAAGCTGATTAGATTTTAGAATCAATCTACTGAGCATGCTACAGGTTATCCAAAAAAATGTTATTTTTCAAATATCTCCGAACGTACAGTACCGATTATGCTCAATTTCTCAGAAATTTTTTGGATTAATGTGCCACTTCGAACGCCACCTCAAAAATCCAAATCGGTTCAGCCGTTCAAAAGTTACATAATATTTACACACATATGTACGTACGTACATAAACACATGCATACACTCGGACACCATTACGAAATTAGTCACAATAGCTTCCTAGGACCTCAAAACGTCAAGATCTATTAGAAATTCAATTTTTGATAATCAGACCAAAACCAATAACTTCCCTTTCTCATAAAATTTTCAATTTTCTTAGCAGGAAGTTAAAAATGAATAAAAAATGAGTGGTGAGAACAGTCAACAAGTATTATTATATATAACCCTAAGTAATGTAGGGTTTACTTTGCTGATGTAATAATTCGGAAAAATCAGACATTTTTTCGCGGAAAAAAACAGTTAATTTTCGTATAATACATAGTAATATTTCCTATGTTCGCTTAGAAGTTTTTACCATGCTAAGATATAGAAATTTACTATGTTAGCATAGGAGTAATTCCTATGTTATATAGGAATTATTCCTATGTTGACATAGTAAATTTCCCTATGGGAACATAGGAAAATATACCACTTGACATAGGAAAATTTACTGTGTAAACATAAGAATAATTCTTTTGTGACCTAGAAATTAGTCCTATGTTAACATAGTAAATTTTCCTGTGTTGCATAGTAGATTTCCCTATGTGTACATAGGAAATTCCACCATATTAACATAGGAATAATTCCTATGTATATAAAATTTTAAAAAAGATAATTTACTTTTCATGATACCAGCATCGAAACTTGAAGTTTCAGTGTCTCTACAGCCCGTCGAAACAAGCTGATTTCAAGCCGATGCTGCAAAATACTGCTAGCGAATTTGTAATGCAAAGATACCTTCATACAGTAGGCAGAAACGAGCGTGTTTCTTTCCTTGGGAAGAAACACAATTGTTTCTGCCCGGTGTCACTTATATTTAATGTTCATTTGCAGCCTTATTACTCTCATTTGTTTACTTGTCATGTCAGTTTACTGATTTCATTTTTTAAGTGACAGTTTTAATTATCCAAATAAAATTACTAAAAAATGAGTGAAAATAATATTTTTGTATTATTTACTATTCAATAAGTGACTGTAAATAACATATTTCTCATTCTCTAACAGTTCTCAGCATCATCAGCTTGAAATTAACTTGTTTTTTTACTGGCTGCTGACTGTGGGTGATGTCAGCCCTCTCCTGCGGCTCGGGCAGCCAACCTCACACTAGTCTAAAATCGTCTTATTTCATCCCTTGTCATACAATATACTATATTTCCTTACATATATATGAGCCTGCTTGCTACGAAAAAAAAGGGATTTATAACTATACGTTTACTCCGTAAAAGCAATGTGACTTGTAAAAATATAATTTTTTTAAGTGCTGTACTGGCAAAAGGTTTTCTCTGTGGTTTCCCTTTGCCACTATACTCCCACGGCAAAAAGGTGGGGTATAGGGCATCACGTAATGATGCAGTACAGAAGCACAAGTCGGTCCACAGCCGCATGAAAAAGAGGAGGGAATAGAAAAAGGTAGCGATTGCGATTAAAGGCAAGAAGTGTAAAAGGCATAAATATGCTATACACTGTTAACAATAATAAAAAAATAAAATAATATAATTTTTTTAAGGTAAACTTAACTTTAAACCTGAAAATCGGCGACATAAAACTAATAGTTGATAAAAAAACGTAATGTACTAGATTAAAATGAATATTGGCTCATAAAAGATTAGCGCAAATTAAATCCACATTTAAATTAACTAATTAAATCACTACACATTATTGTGATATATGAACAATTTATTTTGTAATCATTGGTATTATACAGAAAAAATTTATGTCTTTCTTCCGATGACTTCAGTAAAACTAAACCAAAGTAATTAAATCAATGGTTCATTTTAACGCATTTCGATTGGTGAATGTCTTAGTTATACCAACTTTGTCTGAATTTGAATTTTCGAATTTTTGGACTTTTGAACAGAAAAAAAAAATCTCATGTTTTTTTAATTTTTTTAATTGAAAAATTTCTCCTATGTAACGAAGGTATAATTGCTATGCTACAGCGGAAAAATTACTGTGGTAACATAGGAATAATTCCTATGCTGACGTAGGAATATTTCATACTTACTATATCACTTTTACTATGTTAACATAGGAACTTTTCCTATGTATTATAGGAAAATTTTTCATGTAACATAGTATTTTTTTCCTTTGTTTTCATAAGGAATTTCCCTATGCTTACATCGGAAAGATTCCTATGTCCACATAGCAATAATAACTATGCCAACATAAGAAAAATTACTGTTTTTTTTTCTCTGTGTTACACAAAGTATTGTGCATAACACATAAACTAAGTTATCTCACGTTAAAAGCATTGTGCTTTTCGTATAAAGACTCACTTAGCCCACTTGCTACGCAATGAACTATTTTGTAATTTGAATTATTTAAAAGGATCCATTATCGAGTTTTTCAACTTTGAATCTGACTAAACGCTTTGAGGTTGCCTGGCTGAGCCAGCCACTTCCCACATTTTTCTGAATTGTCTTAGCTATAGTTCAATACTGAATATTGCGGTGCTCGATAATAATAAACTTCAACAAGACGAAGTATTCTAATGTTGAATAGTTTTAAAGCTATTTAATTTTTTAATTTTTTATTACTTATACAGGTCATTCGATGACGAATCGACCAGTGGTTAAAATCGACCCCTTTCAATTTGGACGAAATTTGGTCAAAACATGTTTTTTATCATAAAACAAAGACTTGCGGAAGGAAAAAAATTAGAAAAATTTTTTGCGAAAGTTATTCAAAATTCAAAATTTTACTATTTTTCTAATTTTTCAACATGAGTTTTTTAATACCTAGAAAACTATGGTAGATACAGAAATGGTCATTGTTGTGTTTTAAAGGGCACTTGGGGCTGTTGCAAAGATAAAATTTCAGAAAAAAAATTTGAAAAATGAAAGAGCTCTAGCATTTCGGATTTTTAAAAACCGTCGAAACCGTATTGGCACACGAAATTTTGGACTCAAATTTTCTACTACACTACCTTTAAACAATCTTAAGAGATCCTAAAAATTTCAGAGAGGTCTTTTTCGGTAGATTTCTTTTAAAATCGGACTATTGCAATGGGTCTCATGATCGAATTATCAAAGAATTTTGCTACCATATATCTTATTCTACCTAGTAGAGTCAAAAAATACCATCCACTCAAAAGTTTATACATGTATGAATGTATGTATGTATGTATGTATATATTAGGGTGGCGCAAAAAAAAACCGACTATTCTTTTTTTTTCGATCTCGCATGAAAATTTGTTGGATTACGATGTTCTAAGAAGCCTCTTCGAAAATCAGCTCGATAAAAAATTTGCAAGAGGTCGCTCACGAATTTTGAAAATATCAAAAATGATAGAAATGCGACTTTTTTATTTCAAATTTTTTTCTTTCTTGTAGCAGTAATAGTTCATATTTGTGAAACCATGACCGCGCTGAAAATTTAAGCTCAAAATTTGAATACTTAAACCTCGCTGAAGAATTTTGAATGTTTCTGAGTGCTGTATTTCGGACGTTTTCGAGCGACCCTTAAATATTAATAATAAAGCTTCTCGATCTTTTCACTATCAATTTGCATGGCAACGAATAAAAATATAACCCAAGAAATAGAAATAATAAGTTATTTATATACTTTTTTATTTTTTAATTCACTTTGTAGGTTTTTTCGCTTATTCAAAACGTACCAAATATTATTGTTTAAGACTCTCCTGTATATTTTTGGTTAGGCAAAAGTTATATTTTACTGAAATAACAATAATTGAGTTATAAAAAACTACAAAAACTAATTCAAACTATTAGTTACATATTATCAGTTAATATTCAAAATTCTTGAGCGAGGCTTAAATATTTAAATTTTGGGCTTAAATTTTCAGCGTGGTCGAAAAAAAAAAAAAATAGTCGGTTTTTTCGCGCCACCCTAATATATATATATTAGAGTGCTTCGTTTGAGATGACTATTTTTTTTCCAAGTCCCGTGTAAAAATATCATTGTACACATTGAAAAAAAAAATTCTCACCAACGATGAGCTCTTCATTTTAATTTTGAGTACTTGCTAAATGAATTTGAAATTTTTTCATTAAATTAACACGTAAATTTTAATTTTGTTTTTTCAATTATCTATAATTTTGCGGCATTTCAAGATATTCAATCAGCCATAGGTAGAAATCACAGAGTAGCCTATCCTCTTTAAAAGTGCTTGTAGTTAATTTATGTTTTGTAACCGGCCTCACCGGTAAAAAATCTTAAAGCCAATTTTTTCTCAAATATCAAGGTTTATTTTATTTTACTTGCAAACCACTACCTTTGCAACGAAATTGTACAGGACTTTTTTTGGTAGGGAATTTGATTTCCTACACAAAAAGTTATATGAACCATTACCGTAGAGCTAGTAGTTATCAAGATAATTCCAATTAAAAATTTCAAAATTTGAAAAATCGCTGTTTTATCCAAGATTTTCATACTTTTTTATCAAATACTCGACCCAAATGCCTTAGTTTGACTATCGGGAGATTTTTTAATTACGACTTCTCTTAGTAAAAAAATAATTGTTTCATACTTTGTATACTTACATATGAATGTGTAATATGTATTTTTATATTCTATTCTTATGCATTTTATATGTTTTCTGTAATGATTTCATTGAATAGTACTGAAATATTATATAAAACAGCGATTTTTCAAATTTTGAGATGTTTAATTGGATTTATCTCGAAAACTACTAGTTCTACGGTAATAGCTCAGAAAACTTTTTTTGTAAAATAATTAAATTCCTTACAAACAAAGTCTTCGGCAATTTTGTTGTGAAATTAGTGGTTTGCGAGTAAAGTGAAATAAACCATGAAATTTGAGAAAAAATTGGCTTTAAGATTTTTTACCGGTGAAGCTGGTTACAAAACATGAATTAACTACAAGCACATTTAAAGAAGAAAGATTCCTCTGTAATTTCCACCTATGATCGATTAAATATCTTGGAATGCCGTGAAGCTATATAAAATTGAAAAAAAAATTAAAATTCACGTGTTCATTAAATGGGAAAATTTTTAATTTATTTAGTGAGTACTTAAAATTAAAATTAAGAGCTCATCTTTGGTAAGAATTTTTTTTTCAATGTGTACAATGATATTTTGACACGGGACTTGGAAAAAAAAGTAGTCATCTCAAACAAAGCACCCTAATACGTATATATATATATATGTATATATTAGACTGGGCCAAAAAAATTTGCTACTTTTTTTTTTCTTAGCTATATCGATAATATTATTCAGAATGACAAAAAAGAAATTTCATGAAAGTTTGAGCCCTTAATATTAATTTTAAGAGGTCTGTCATCGCTATTTTTGATTTCAATTCATAATTTGATGTTTTACGTCAGAACTGCTAAAACATTGGAGTAAAAAAAAATCATTTTTACTTATTCTTATGCAAAATTAAATTCCCTACAAAAAAGGTCTGATTAAAAATTTTCGTCAGACAAGCCGTTTCCAACTAATTAAGCTTAATAAATTGATATATTTTTTCGATTTAACATTTTTACTTGTGAATTTTGTAACTGACGAATCAATAAGTATCTAATAAAGACAATGACAATTTTTCCAAGTAAATTTAAAGCTCTACAAAAAAGGTCTCTTAACATTTTTTGCTAAATTCACTCCTTCGAAAGTTATTCAAGGTTGAATTTGAGTCAAAACGATTTCAATAACGTGAATAACTTTCGAAGGAGTGAATTTAGCAAAAAATGTTAAGGAGCCTTTTTTGTAGAGCATCAAATTTCCTTCAAAAACCTGTCATGATCTTTTTTAGATATTTCTTGATTCGCCAGTTACAAAATTCAAAAGTAGAAATGTCAAATCGAAAAAATTTATCACTTTATTAAGCTTAATTAATCGGAAACGGCTTGTCTGACGAAAATTTTCAATCAGAGCTTTATGTAGGGAATTCAATTTTACATAAGAATAAGTGAAAATGAATTTTTTTACTCCAATGTATAGCAGTTCTGACGTAAAACATCAAATTATGAATTAAAATTAAAAATAGCGATGATAGACCTCTTAAAATTAATATTAAGGGCTCAAACTTTCATGAAATTTTTTTTTGTCATTCTGAATAATATTTTCAATGTAGCTATGAAAAAAAAAAATAGTCAATTTTTTTGGCCCAGTCTAGTATATATGTTGAATTACCAGTTGGGATATTATTAAGACCCGGGTTCAGGGTGTTGTCTTGGCGACTCATTTTATTGAATAAACAAATTCACGATCACAAGACAGGTAATTATTTTTCACAAATTTCGTGTAAACTAAACAATAAAAATTAAATATAAGTATCGGAGAACTACACAATATCAAAGTATTCAACAAATATGAAATATCACAACAATATTAATTATTACACAATAAAAATACACAAATTATTATAAGCAATTAGTTACTAAAGAATAACAATTGATTGAGTACATTCGGATTACTGTTATATATTGTGCACGGCGGTAAAATTCAAATCGAAACGAATATACGATCGGCCGGATAGCAATTTCCTGCCTGTTTCTTTGCTCAATTGGATCTAACTCTCTGTTTAAATAATTAATAACTGATTAATTATAATGATGAGAGGATCTGGTGTGTGTGAATTGCTCGGGATCGAATAATTTTATTTAACACAAATTTGTAGTAAATAATAACACTAATTAATTAATTTACACTATTTACACGTAACGAGATTTATTGATGATGAGAATTGGACTAATTAAGTGTCTGTAGTATTTATTTTATGTAATGTACACTCGCGTGCAACACGTGGCCAAGATGGCGTCGAGGCGCGAACAATGCCGGTACACGCGGTGAGACTAATTAAATTGAGATAAACTGAGATTCACTGATGAGAACAAAAATATTATAAGCAATAATTAACTTGAATTATTACACGCAAAATTTAAGTATTTATCTAATGAGAGCGCACTGGATTATTTAATAAATGAAAGATTTATTGAAAGCACGAGGTTTCTGCACTGAATACTTTTTGCTATATGAAAGAGAGAGAGAGAGAGAGAGAGCGTTAATAGTGTGAGAGAGACAGCGCTTTCGTTTTCTTCATTCCGACTTCAGCAGTCTTGCAGTGAGAATAAGACTAGCGGAGCCGCCTATACTGAGCTATTGTACTGTCCGTAAGTATGCCTGTAAGTATCCGCCGTGAGAGCGCGGGAGATTTGAACACTTTCCCCACCTTCTCCTACTTGTTGGAGAAGTTAGATGATCCATGGGAATCTTCTGTGGTTGACGAGATCGGTAGCAGCACAAGTTTTCTGATAGGGCGCTTGAGAGTTGATGATGCTGTCTTGAGAGTAACAACTCTAGTGAGACCATCTCAGCCAGGATGCAACTCGATAACGCGAGCGAGCGGCCATTTTGTTGGTGGGTACCACCTTGTCGGCGAGCTTGTCTGAGAGCAATACAAGTGATCAAACGGTTATGTTGTGATATGTATTCCATATTGATATGGATTGATGAGATTGTAAGCATTCTGCTGACAATCGATCCCAGAAATGCTGCAAGCGCTCTTGGACATGCTGCAGATGTGAGAGCCTTGATGATGAGATTGAAGTGAGATTAGGTTCCGGGATGGTGTTTATAGCAGCACCACGGATGAAATGTCCGGGTGTGAGAGCAGTGAGATCGTCCGGATCCTCTGAGAGAGCACTGAAAGGACGAGAATTGAGAACTGCTTCGACTTGTATGAGAAACGTCAAGAAATCTTCATAGGTAAGCAGCGTATCTGCCATGGTTCTCTGAAGATGATATTTCATTGATTTTACGGCAGCTTCCCATTTTCCGACCAATTAATTAATTAATTAATGTAACGGGGCCGTTAAGCTCACCTCCGTTTGACGGGAGGCCGATACCTCACCCTTTTAAGCATACTCGCGCTGCGTGGTCCCTATTTATATAATCAGCTTCCACCATATATTATAAAAGCGAAATATGAACATATGCTCACGTTAGCTTACCCATTAGGCATGTATCGCATGTAGGTGCCTCACCAACAGCCACCACGAGTCCGACCTCATTTGGACCCAAACACTGCTCCCATCTCAGGAAATAGAGAGACTCTGGTCGAAGTGGGGCTTGGAATGGATCCCCCATGGTACAAGAATTCAGCCCTTGATGGGTGCTCGTCCACCAAGTATCCAGCACTTTTTCGAACATGAGACAATGTGAGTTGGGTACATCCATGCCAAATGCGTAAGTGAGACTCTGCGATGATGAGACGCGAGAGCATACAATCCTTGGGAAGAATCGCTGGATGTTTGCTGTCAGAATCCAAAGTAGAGTTTTGAAGACGTCCTCCGACTCTGACGAGACCAGCTTGGTCAATGAATGCTGTGAGTCGGGTGAAAAAGTAAAATTTCTTGAGAGCTTTACCTTGAGATAGTGATGAGATTTCTGATGAGAAATATTCCTGTTGAGTAGATTTAATCCAATGAACCAGAGCTGCCTGTAGTTCAGCAGGAGTGAAAGATAAGATGCTGATTTTCGAACCAGGTATTTTCTTGAAACATGAGATTGCTCTAAAAACTGTTGCTGTGCAACTTAGAAGAGCTGTGAGAGTAGTCCATAAGTGAATGAGAGATGATAAAGACATGAGAGGTGGATTAGTTGAGACGTGAGACTTGCAAGGTCTCATTTCTGAGTTTACTTGCTCGGTTTCATCTGGTTCTGAGCTAAGAACTTGGTGAGATGGCCATTTAGTGGGAGGATCAGCTAGCCAGCTGGGTCCTGACCACTACAGCTGATAATTGATGAGTTGAGAAGCGGTGAGACCCCTGAAAGCACAGTCAGCAGGAGTCTGCTTCCCTGAGATGTATCTCCATTCAAAATCTGGAGAGTGTTGCTGAATCGCTTCAACTCGATTTTTGACAAATTTCTTCCATTTTGTAGGTTCACTGGTCACCCAGGCTAGTGTTGTGGATGAGTCAGTCCAAAGATAAGTCGGAACATGAGATAGTTGAAGTGTTGCTGAGACATGAAATGTAAGTTTTGAGAGCAATAATGCAGCTGAGAGTTTAAGTTGAGAAATTGTAAGCCGTTTGAGTGGTGAGACCTTGGTTTTTGAGCAAATGAGAGAAATGAGAGCCTGTTCGCCAGGTTGAGAGACTCTGAGATATATTACTGCAGACATCGCAGCTTGAGAGGCGTCAGAAAACCCATGAATCTCGATGCTTGATGAGCTTGGGATGAGATTGATCCATCAAGGAAGTCTGAGTTAAGATAGTTCAGGAAGTTCATCGCGGAAAGTCTTCCATCGATGAACTAGCTCTGGTGAGAGAGAATCATCCCAGTCGACCTTTTGTAGCCAAAGGTCCTGGATGATGATTTTTGCCTTTACAATTACTGGTGAGATTAAACCCAGAGGGTCAAATAGCTGAGCAGCCTCTGAGGTGATGGTGCGCTTGGTGATACTGAGAGTTTGAGACGTCTTGCCAGTAAATGTAAGAACATCTTCTTGACAGTTCCATGAGAGGCCCAATATGTTTGAGAATGTATCTGAGAATGAGTGAGAATATTTTGGACTGAGAGATGATGAGATTTTGCTAAACTCAGGATGATTGCTCTTCCGTTTAGCTAATGGGAGGCAACCTGAGTTGCCGTGTGCTTCTGCATGATTTGCAATGTCGTTGAGATCGCTGAGATTGTCAGCACCGCCGCCGATGTCGTCAACGTAGCTGCCTTTTTGAAATGGTTCCACTGCTAGCGGATATTGAGACCCTTCGTCGATTAGAAGTTGTTTGAGAAATCAGCCAGCTAGATACGGTGCAGGCCGAGTGCCATAGGTGACAGTATTGAGTTGATAAGCCACAGTGAGATCATTTTAAGTCCAGAGAATGCGCTGATAGTCCCTGTCATCAGGGTGAATGAGAATTTGACGAAACATCTTCACAATGTCCTGCAAAATGATGTATCTACGACTTCTGTGATATAGCAATACATCACAGATTTTTGATTGCAAGCTTGGGCTGATATGCAAATGATCATTGAGAGAGCTGGCTAACGATGTTTCGCTCGAACTGTTGAAGACGACTCTTAACTTTGTCGTTTCACTGTCTTCGCGAACGACACAATGATGAGGTAAATAATATTCATAAGATGGTTCAGGCGATGATGATGAGACTCGCTGCATGTGACCGAGTATTTCATACTCGGTGAGAAATGCGGTGTATTGACTCTGAAGTTCAGAGTCCTGAAAAAGACGCTTGATAAGACGTTTGACACAGCGCTACGCAATATGACAAGATTCACCTAGCTTTTGAGATGACGATTTGAATGGTAAGCAGACGATGTATCGTCCTGATGCGTCCTGAGAATGAGTAGCTAGAAAGTGAGCATCACATTCAGCTTTCTCGACGGTGAGAATTTCGTTGCAAGACTCTGGAACCTCTTCGAGTTCCCAGAACTTCGTGGGAGAGTCGTGCAGTTGAGAATTCGAGATGAGATGAGGAGACAGACTAGGTGATTGATGAGATTGTTCCTGAACAGGACCGAGGATTGTCCAGCCGAGCATAGTTCTCATGGCAATCGGTTCTGAGGAACTTCCTGACCTGAGACCTGGTAGTATGATTTGACCGTAGAAATCTGCGCCGATGAGCAAGTCAATTTTACCAGATTTGTGGAATTCTGGGTCGGCGGGTTCTAGATCTTTAATTTAAGACCATAGAGTTAGTGAGATCGAGACTGATGGAATCTGCGCCGTGATGTTCTTGAAAATGTGAGCATTGAGAGATGCTTGTTCTGATGAGATGGTTGAATTCAGTGTGAATGAGACCATGCCTTCGGTTTTTCCTGATGAGACTTTGCCGACTCCTTGTAGAGGTATACGACATGACTGAGGAATGAGACTGCAAGTGCGAACAGCAGCTTGAGAAATCAGAGTAAGTTCTGATCCAGGATCAATGAGAACTCTGATACGATGAGAGGGCCCTGATGGGTGAGAAATGAGTGCTTGCGCAGTTGCTAACAGCACTGTCGGTTGAGATGTCACTGGTTTGTAATCTGGTGAACGGCTGATGGGAGATGAGATGATGGCTGCTGCTTGAGAAGAGCAAAATTGTTATTGCTGAGACTGTGGAGACTGAGACGCTGGCTGAGATGCAGGTGGGGGTGAGGTGGTTGATGCCTCATCTTTCACTGCTGGTGGTTGTCTTGTCAACCTAATGAGACAAGAATAATGTAGCATCGAATGGTGCTGCTCATCGTATTCCTTACAACGGCGATGGTCCTTGGAACGACAATTCTCAAAACTGTAATCGCCAAGACAGTTGCGACTCAGATGATAGTGCACTTCGAGCAGGAATCGTTCGTCTGGAACCATTGCCTGGAATTTTGGAAAACCAACCATGAAGTGATTGCCTTCGCAGCAATGGCAGTAGTCCGACTTAAATGAGAGCGTGTGCTTGGGTACTGCTGGATGAGACCGTGACGTGTTGGATTGAGACTTTGGAGGCTGAGATTGCTGGTTACGTGGTGCTTGATGAGACGGAGGCTGAGATTGATGAGACTGATCATGAGTAGCAACATTAACCTGCGCCGATGAGATCCGAAACTTGCTGCCCTTGTTGGAACGTAAATCAGGCTGAGACTTACGTGAAAAGACGTCACACTCCATGGCTTCACCAGCTCGAGCTCGACCGGTGAGAAAAGTGCAATGCAGCAACTAAGGTGGATACTGCGATGCGGCTCTACTGCAGTGTAATTTTTCGGCAACTGTAGCCATGTCTCAAAAAGAGACAAATGAGACACACAAAAAAAATACAATGCTCAATGGAGCTTGAGAATATTGATAATGTGAGGAACAAACTGACAATGATATGTTGTTCGATGATGAGACACTGAGAACTATTGCAGTTGAGATGCAGATGAGATCCTCTGATGGATGAGAGTTAATTGGTACACTAATCACTTGACAATAATTAATTTAAACAGTGGTGTCCCTTAATTATTTTCCACAAGTGTAGAACCACGTCCAGGGTACTCCGCAATGCACCTGTGTTGAAGTGAAAAATATGCACTGAACAAAAAGTCACTTTGCGTCACTGAGAAAGTTTTTAGATAAAACTATTCAACCAATTCACACGATCCGGCTTGAAGGACCAAAAAATGTTTAAATAATTAACAACTAATTAATTATGATGATGAAAGGATCTGGTTCGTGTGAATTGGTCGGGATCGAATAATTTTATTTAACACAAATTTGTAGTAAATAATAACACTAAATAATTAATTTACACTATTTACACGTAATGAGATTTATTAATGATGAGAATTGCACTAATTAACTGTCTGTAGTATTTATTTTATGTAATGTACACTCGCGTGCAACACGTGGCCAAGATGGCGTCGAGGCGCGAACAATGCCGGTACACGTGGTTAGACTAATTAAATTGAGATAAGCTGAGATTCACTGATGAGAGCAAAAATATTATAAGCAATAATTAACCTGAATTATTACACGCAAAATTTAAGTATTTATTTAATGAGAGCACACTGGATTACTTAATAACTGAGAGATTTATTGGAAACACGAGGTGTCTGCACTGAATACTTTTTGCTATATGAAAGAGAGAGAGAGTGCGATAATAGTGTGAGAGAGACAGCGCTTCCGTCTTCTTCACCATTACTCCAGCAGTCTTGCGGTGAGAATGAGACTAGTAGAGCCGCCTATACTGAGCGACTGTACTGTCGATAAAGTATCCGCCGTGAAAGTGCGGGAGATTTGAACACCCTCTGTGCTCAATATTCTTGAGTCCCCAAACCGACTCATACTATATCTCAGGTAATTTTACAAACCCGTACAAATTACTCCCTGATATTTGAAAAACTCATTACACCGAAAATATTGCTATCCCTCGATCGTGGCTACGTTTGATGGATTTACCGTCATAAACGTAAATATGAAAACTAACAAAAATCTTGAGCGGATTAAATTGGAAAATATGTTTACAGAGTTTTATTGTCTGAAAACAAACTCAATATAGTTGGGTGTGTCAAAAAAAATGATTTTTTTTTCTTTAGGTCTCATAGTCTTAAAAATTTCTTTGGGACCTGAAAAAATCCTTCTAAAATATCAGCTCAATATCTCGAAAATTGAGCTGGCGGTTTACGAATTCATTTTCCCATTCAAAATACACGTAAAAAAACTATTTTTCAGTTTTTCGAGAAAAATCAATGAAAAAATTTTTTTTCCGATTTTAATTCTCATACCCACATAGGAAATCTAATTCCCTACAAAAATGTTCCTGATAGTCATGCTCGTAACTATAATACAAAAAAAGTTACAAGCCTCCAAAGTTCGAAAAAAAAAAGATTTTTTTTTACTTATAATTGTTGTTTTTACATTATCGGAATCTAATTGGTGGTATTTTTTCGAATTTTAATTTGCAATCGTTTACAGAAAATAAAATAGAGTAGAGAATAAAATTGGCAACAAAAAAGGTTCTATAACATTTTATGATAAGTCTGATAGCTTCACCGGAAAAGTAAAAAGGTCTCCAACTTTACTTCGAGCTCTAATAACTTTTGAATAGATGGACTAATCGAGAAATGATAAGAAACTTTTTTTGTAGAGCGTTCAATTGACTACAAAAATATGTATTAGTCTATTTGATCTATTGATTTGTTAATGAGGTTATAAATACTTAAAGCTAAAAAAAAAATTTTTCCCATGTTATTTAAATGGGAAAATCGAATTTTTCAATGAGCTAGGTCTGTAATCGACATAGAATTTTTTTTTTTGCGCGAAAATTTTTTTTTGTGTTGAGCTATGGTTTTTTTTACATGCACTTGAAAACAAAAAATCTGGCTCCGAAATGAAGCACCCTAATACAGTGCAATACAGTGTAATACAGACATTAGTTATTGTGGAATTAAGTGGGGATAATTTGTAAGATACCTTACGTAGAGCTTATAGGCTGGAAAATTCGTTATATAAAGGTCAATAATAGTTTCTATCTATATTCTGCAATGGTTGAACTTTCGTTATAGTGAGGTTGTTTAAAAAATATATTCGTAATGTAAAGGTATATTTTGCATAAGTCCTTATGGGCAGTTCTGGGGGATTTTGAAAAATTCGTTAAATCGAGGAATTCGTTATATTGAGGCTCGTTATATTAAAGTTACACTGTATATATATATAAACACTAAGGTGCTTCGTTTGAGATGACTGTTTTTTTTTTTCCAAGTCCCATGCCAAAATGTCATTGTACACATTGAAAAAAAAATTCTCATCAAAGATGAGCTCTTAATTTTAATTTTAAGTACTCGCTAAATGAATTTGAAATTTTCCCATTTGATTAACACGTAAATTTTAATTTTATTTTTTCAATTATCTATAGCTTTACGGCATTTCAATATATTTGGTCAGCCATAGGTGGAAATTACAGAGGAATCGTTCCTCTTTGAAAGTGCTTGTAGCTAATTTATGTTTTCTAACCGACCTCATCGGTAAAAAATCTTAAAGGCAATTTTGTGTCAAATTTTGTGGGTTCTTTTATTTCACTCACAAACCATTAACTTTACGACAAAATTGTACAGGACTTTTTTTGTAGAGAATTTTATCTCTTACAAAAGAAGCCATTTAAGCCATCACCATAGAGCTAGTAGCTTTCGAGATAAATCCAGTTAAACATTTTAAAATTTGAAAAATCGCTGTTTTATCCAAGATTTTAGTACTTTTTGGTAAAATCAGTGCTGAAAACACAAATAATGTACAAGAAAAAAATATAAAAATACATATTACACATTCATATGTAAATATAAAAAGTATGAAACAATTATCTTTGTACTAAGAGAGAAAGTAATTAAAAAAGCTTCCGATGGTCAAACAGAGGCGATTGGATTAAGTGAAGAAAAGACAGAGGAAATGTAGTAGGAGACAGTTTTTTTTTCATGACATATTTTTGATGATATATTAACCAGGATATGTTATATATTTCCTCGGCCATAATTTTATCAAAAAGTACTAAAATCTTGGATAAAACAGCGATTTTTCAAATTTCGAGATGTTTAGTTAGATTTATCTCTAAAACTATTCACTCTACGCTAGTGGCTTAAATAACTTTTTTTGTAGAAAATAAAATTCTCTACAAAAAAAGTCCTGTACAATTTTGTCGTTAAGTTAATGGTTTGCGAGTAAAAAAAAATAAACCATGAAATTTGAGAAAAAATTGGCTTTAAGATTTGTTACCGGTGAGGTCGGTTAGAAAACATAAATTAGCAACAAGTACTTTCAAAGAGGAACGATTCCTCTGTGATTTTCACCTATGGTCAATCAAATATCTTGAAATGCCGTAAAGCTATAAATAATTGAAAAAATAAAATTCAAATTTACGTGTTAATCAAATGGGAAAATTTCAAATTCATTTAGCGAGTACTTAAAATCAAAATTAAGAGCTCATCTTTGGTGAGAATTTTTTTTTTTCAATGTGTACAATGATGTTTTGACATGGGACTTGGAAAAAGAAAATAGTCATCTCAAACGAAGCACCCTAATAAACACATTCTAATAAAAATTTTTGGATACTAAAATTTTTTACACTACCGTAGCGTATTATTAATTCAGTACTTCCTTTTTAATGAAGTTTAACAAATTTTTGTATCTAAATAAGAAATCTACCTTTTTTTTTGTTTCAAAAGTATAAATTTTTTAATTATGGCGAGAAAAAAAATTTTCTTTTCACTCCTGAGTCCAGCATAGTTAAGAAAATATGTCATGTTGTGTCAGAGGAAGTTTGTACGATCTAAAATGAAAAACGTGGAACGCATGCATTACATAACTGTCAGAAGGGTAAAGTGGAGCAATTGATGAGAAAACTAACCCATCGATTCACATCAATAGTGCAATGAAATCGTTAAACTATTAATGGATAAATGATCGATTGTATGCATCCCATTCATAGCTATTAAAAACTTACAATCGTAAATTTAGAAGACTATCTGTGAAAAGTTCGGAATCTGTATGTGGTTTCGAATCTCTATGAGCCTCACAGATATTATTTTACACTTATGAGTCTGTTTTAAAAACGTGGTATATTAAAAAGATCTTTTATTTCGATCATGATTTCCTGGTTTTCAATATTTGGTGTGTAATATTTTGAAATCGATTTCGAACACCTTGATAAGATCATGACAGGGACATGCTAGAAATCTCGGTTTTATTTCAGTTTGTTTTCACCTGATTATATCAAAAACAGAAAATCGTTATATCTACCTACCAGTAATCTATCAAACTAGTTAATTATATTTTTTTCTGAAAAAATTAAATTAAGAAGCACGCAAAAATCATATTTAATAAAATTTATACTTAAAACTATCAAAACAAATGAAAGCCAGATCTTTTTTGGTTGAAAATTTTAAATATATCTGGAGGTTCTAGTCGTCGCATTCTTTCCATCTCCTTCATTGAATCTTCATTACACGGTGTTTGTTTATCTGTCATTCAGTTGCAAGCTATATTCGAGAATGTAAGTCGTCCAAAAGTTATTATTGAATTGATTATCCAAATTTATACCGAACACCAGAACAAATGAATACGAATTTTTTATTTTTTTAAATTTTTATTTTGTTTGACTCATTTTCTTGCATTACCATCTAATTCTAAGTTATTCTTCAAATTTCAAGCCTCTAGTTCATCGGGAAATTAGTTTAACATCCATTACGACATTCCACCCGAACAGACAAACATGAAAGCGCGTTAATAGAAACGTGGTGAAATTATCTTTTTTATACTCGAAATGACATTTTTTCTCGACTATGCTACACTCAGGGGTGAAAAAGATAAAATATTACACACCAAGGGAGGAAAGTAGGACATTCCAACCCATGTGTAGAATTGCCTACCCGAGCCAAAGGTGAGGGTGGCAAACACGCGGATTGGGACGTTCCTCCGTGATGTGTATATAATTTTTCACCAGATCTGCACCTGAAAGTTTAAATTTTTGCATCTGTTTGAGAAAAGAATGGCACATGAGTCAATTTTCATCGTTCGTTTTCTCATAAAAGAAATGAACGACTTTCTTCCCTCTAAACAGGGCAGAAATGTAAACTTTCGGCCCAGGTATAGTGAAAAAAAAATTTTCGTTGCGAGAATTCAAAAATTCATAATTTCAAAATAAAAAAAACCTTCTCTCTGAAATTTTGAGAATCTCTGAAGATCGTTTTAAGGTAGTGTAGTAAAATATTGAAGCCTAAAATTTCGTGTCACTATACGATTTTGACAGTTTTTGATAATTCAAAATTCTAGAGGTTTTTTATTTAAGAAAATTTTTTCTACGAAATGTTTTTTGTCAATAGTCCCAAGTGTCCCCTTGAAAACAAATTAAAGACCATTTCTGCAGCTATTATACTTTTCGAGATATTAAAAAAATTAAGTTGAAAAATTAGAAAACGAGTAAAATTTTGAATTTTGAGTAACTTTCGCAAATAATTTTTCAAATTTTTTTCCTTTGGCTAATCTTTATTTTATGATAAACGAAAAGTTTCGACCAAATTTCAGCCAAATTGAAAGGGGTTGATTCGAACTACTGGTCAATTTGACATGGATTGACCCATATACATTGTTGATAAGGGACTCACAATTATGACTTTTTTTTCAGTGTTAAAGAACTCACTGGATATGATCCTCAAGACCTAATTGAAAAAACATTATATCATTACGTTCACGGTTGCGATATTTTGCATTTACGAGAATCACATCAAATATGTAAGTATTATATGAATCAAATAATGTAATTAGTAATATATAAGGTACCGGTGGGTAATAAGACCTAGCTAAGGGAGATTTTGAATAGAATCGAAAATATTGCATTCAATTATCAACATGTATTATTAATCTTTATTTCAATACATTAGCCATAAAATATAATGAAGTAATGGTAATTTATACCACAAACAAACAAAAAAATAAACGTTTACAAAAACCATACGAATAGGCCTTATTTTACTACGGTAGGGTAATCGGGCCTGCGGGTTAAACAAACTGGAATAGTTTAATTATATTTAATAAAATTGGTAATAGAGATGAATCGTCACTTAAATTTAGCAACAATACGTTTTTAAAGACAGAAAACTCGATTGCTTTGCTCAACAGTACTTGAAACTATCCGTATTCTTTTTAAGAGTCAGAAGACAAGATCGTTTTATATCATTTCTTTTGCGCTACGACATCATATGATGGATGATGAAGTATAGAAGACAGCTAAGGTGGTATCGAGATTCTATAAACTTGTCGTAACATCCCTATGCAAGACCCTTTTACTAGAGTAGCCTTAAGCAACGGCGGTTATTTTAAATATTATTTCTGTCACTTAGGCCTTATTACCCGACAGGCCTCATTACCCGCGGGTACCTTATGTATTAACATGAAAAATTATGTTGAGCAGAAAATTGGTCGAGGAACCCATATTCAGAAAAACGAAGCTTTCTAGGTGTGATAGTAGTGATAAATGATCTTTTTCTTTCCTTCTTTAATTTCTTTCTCTCAATGACTAAAATAGTTTGTTTTTAATCATCATTCAATTTCATCCTACTGATAGTATAATTTTAAACCTATATATGATTAAGAATAATTTTTGAACCTCAACGAAAGAATGGATAAAACCTATAAAAAAATTTAGACGAAAACTAGGGCTACGGAAGATTCTGTAAGCTACTGAACTTAAAAAATTCCAATGTAATTATGCATTTTCGATACTAACCCAAAGAAAAATCATTTAGCTTCATCATATATAATTGTGAAGATTATATATCTAATTATATATGAAATTCTGTATGTCATATATAATCTTATCAACCTCTATATTTAATTATAGATGACATTATATATAATATAATCTGATCATGTCTATCGAGTATATTATATCTGAAGTTATGTATGAACCCGTGAAAAAATCTTTCTAAAAATATTTATAAAATTTCATTAAATTTTACAGCATTTCCCTTATGTAATGGTGTGAAATATTATACCGAAAATGACCTGATAAAAAGTTAAGAAATTTCATAAAAATTTTCGAAGATTGCATAAAATTATATGATATTTTATAAAATTTTACCGGCAGTAGTTATTAAAAAAAAAAAACAATATTCAATCGCAAAAAAAAGTTTCAACTAGATCTTATATATTGATATAACGGGTGAGGACCTTCGTCAGATGAATTGAATAAGCTTTTATTGGCGAAAAAATCCTGGTGACTGCGGGGCTCAAGTCTAGATCCTTCCGTTTCTGTCCTTGCTGCTATCTACTGCACCGACCCGCGTACATAGCCGCGTATACATAAATAGTATATTCATGTATGAATAGTATATTTATCGGGATACGAAGTTTCGAACTTTCATAATGAATTTAGTGAGATATGAGGAAAGGGTATAGCCGGATAAATATGGGAATTCTGCCCCCATGGCTTTTTTGACTCAAACTTAGGGGGTCAATTTAGTGTCGAATGAAAATAATTCACCTGAATTTTTAGCTCGTTAACTCAAACAGTATTCGAGAATTTCAAAAAAACCCTTTTTTTCGAAATTATTTTCATTTTTATAGTAAAATTCGGAATTAGTAAATGATGATTTTTTTCCTAATTCTTACGAGTCCAAAACATAAAAAAATCATATGATTGTGATTCTCAAACGGAAAGCCGATTTTTAACGGAGAAAAGAAAATTATAATCTTTTTTTATTTTAGCTTTTTTGAAATATGTCATTCACCAAAAATCGTCAGAAAAAGTCTTTCATACTCCTCTATACTCAGGAATTTTTTTGAATTTTTTGAATTGGTGGAACAATTCAGAAAAAATTAAAAACTCATTTTTTTCTTAAAATCTTGCGTTTTAACAAACTTATATTTTTTTTTAGTACAAATAAATACGTAGAAAATTTTTTTTTACCAAAAATATATCTTCGCAGAAAATAAACATCAAGAATCAGTAGCCTACAGTCATGATAAGGGTTATTAATGATTCAAAAGACACTTAAAGGTAATACTTATTAGGGTGTCCCAAAAAAAAAACAAATATTTTTTTTTTCAACGTCTTATAGGCTCAAAAATTACTTTATATTATAAAAAAAATCCTCACCGAGTTTCAGCCAGATATATTTAAAATTGAGCTATCACAAAGGGGGGTCCCCTTTCCCATTTAAAACACACGCGAAAATTTTTCATTTTAATTTTTGTTATTAAGACTATGAATAAAATTTTTTTTTTCTATTCCGCCTAGTATAATTTCATAGGGAATTAAATTCTCTACAAAAAGTGCTTATACATTATGTACGTCGAACAAACTGGGAAAAAGTTACTGGGCTTCAAAGATCAACAAAAATTCAGTTTCATCAGTGTTAAATTATATTTTATTATTTTTCATTTTTGTTATATAAAAAATTTTTTTATCACATTTTGAGAAGCACTTTCTTGTAGGAAATTTAATTTCCAACAGAAAATATTTGATATCTTATATACGTCGAATAGATAAGAAAAAAGTTACAGGTCTTTAAATGTCAACGAAAAATGAAGTTCACTTTTTCGTTGACAATTAAGTTCGAAAATTTTATATTTTTTAAACTTAACTTTTCGTTGACATTTCAAGCCCTGTAACTTTTTACTCATTCATTTGACGTAGATATGATGTCAGATACTTTTTGTAGGAAATTGAATTTTCTACAAGAATGTGCTCGTCAAAATTTGAAAAAAAAATCTTTTGATGGAATAAAAATGAAAAATAATTTTAAAAAAATTAACATTGAGGAAACTAAATTTTTGTTGATCTTTGAAACCCCGAAACTTTGTCCCAGTTCGTTTGACGTATATAATGCTCGAACACTTTTTTGTAGAGAATTTAATTTTCTACAAATTGTACTAAGCGGAATTGAAAAAAAAAATTTCTTCCATAGCCTTAATAACGAAAAACTGAAATGAAAAATTTTCGCGTGTTTTTTAAATGGGAAAGGGGACCCCCCTTTTTGATAGCTCAATTTCAAAGATATCTGGCTAAAATTCGTTGAGGATTTTTCTTATAATATAAAGTAACTTTTGAGCTCATAAGACGTTAAAAAAAAATATATTTGTTTTTTTTTTGTGACACCCTAATACTTGGATATTTTTTCATACTATTGAAAAATATTTTGAATTTTGATACAGAAAAAAAAAAATTATAATAAAAAAAAATTTCACGTATTTATTTGAACTAAAAAAACTGTAAGTTTGTTAAAACGCAAGATTTTAAGAAAAAAATGAGTATTTAATTTTTTTTGAATTGTTCCACCAATTCGAAAAATTCAAAAAAATTCCTGAGTATAGAGGAGTATGAAAGACTGTTTCTGACGAATTTTGGTGAGTGACATATTTCAAAAAGGCTAAAAAAAAAGATTATAATTTTCTTTTCTCCGTTAAAAATTGGCTTTTCGTTTGAGAATCACGGTCATATGATTTTTTCATGTTTTGGACTCTTAAGAATTAGGAAAAAAATCATCATTGATTAATTCCGAATTTTACTATAAAAATAAAAATAATTTCGAAAAAAACAGGTTTTTTTGAAATTCTCGAATACCGTTTGAGTTGAAGAGCTAAAAATTGAGGTGAATTATTTTCATTCGACACCAAATCGACCCCCTAAGTTTGAGTCAAAAAAGCCATGGAGGCAGAATTCCCATATTAATCCGGCTATGCCCTTTCATACAATTTTGAAATATCTAATGATTGTATGAATAAGTATATATTTACACTTATCCAAAAAATTAAAGGAACAAGAAAATTTTACAAATTTTTGAGTGAATTTTGGAAGGCTGTATTATCGTGAAAAATGAACGTATCGAAAAAATAATAAAAAAAAAAAAAAAACAAATTGAACCTTGAAATCTCTAGTTTAAAGATCTTTCAGCAAAATAATTTTTTGAGCCACGGTTTTTGCGGAATCATAAGAAAAAGGTCGAGACAAAATTTGTCCAAATTCTTTTGTTTTGTTTTTAGATCTACGGGGCCGGGAAAATTTTTTTCGAAAAAACCAATTCATGACTTGTTAACGAATTTAATCAGCTACAATTTGCTTTTTTTTGTTTCTCTGTACGACAGTTTGCTGCTGAGATATCAGCCTTCAAATAAAAAAGGATCCTTTTCTCTGTGATTATCGATATCTCAGCAACTAATGGTCGCACAGTAATTTGAAGGATAGTTCAAGAAACTTGAATAAATTCTCTACAGGCTTCATTTTCGATTTTAAAAAAAAAAATTCTTTTTTATCCTTAACATCAATTTGAAAAACCCACAAAAAATGGCCGTTGTCTGGTTTTTTAGTCAACTCATCGCTACTTTGCAAATATTGATGGAAAGGTCAATGTTGCCAGGTGATTTTACAGCTTAATGTACCCCCAAAAACTCTGGATATTTTCAGATTGATCCATTAAATCGTTTGTCCGGTCCGATTGCTCAAAGTTTTGCAAAACAATTAACAGGACAAGTTTTGTTCCTTAAATAGTAGATTCGTTACCAAAATGAAAAAATTAGTTTTTTTCGGATTTTCTTTCATTTTTGCGTTAGTTATTTAGTAAATGTAAGGTCAATAGAACAAAAAACCGTGTGGTGTCGTGGGACACTAGATAGGAACGAAGTTCCTTATTATAAAAATATTAATTTCAAGTTCTATTCGAGGTATAAAGAAAATAATTATTCGGGTATACATTTTTTATTCCAAAATAACATAAACAAATAAGGTTAAAAGTATAAAAAAAGTATATTTGAATAGTTTAATAATCGGGTACCAAAAATGTCCGCAAGCATATTTGTCATAACATTATTTGTTTACGATATATAAGCATTGTGAGGAATAGATAATATTCTAGTTCTTATAAACGAATGCGTGTAGTTAAAGAATTATAATAGATAAACGTTAGGTTAAGAATTTATAAGGTAGCTTCAGTCATACTTTATAAAAACGACTTTAAGGTCAAAAACTGTATCTGCGATAATTGCAAATTTACAGAAATATGTTTGTTGACAGATCGATTCAGTGCTTGGACTTTGTCGTGATCCAAAATCACAATGGTTTTTAATAAATTGATAAAAATTTTTTTTGCCAATTTGTTGCAGGTTGCTGTTTTTGCAGTTTCTTTGTGTTCTAGAAAAAATTTAAAATAAAGAAAAAAAATTGTTTATAACAAATTGTTAAATAAATAAATGAACAAATTGTTGACCAAAAAAACATTTTTCTGCCATTATATCTAGAAATGCAAGTTATGATTTAAAAAATAAAACGATTCCTTAATTATTTATTTAAATAATCAAAATATGAAAAAAACGAATATAAACAATAAGATATTGTTTTCAAGAAAAAGGTTTTTTTTAGAAATCATTATTTTCTTACGCTCACGATATCGTGAAAAAAAAATTCTAAATTTTTAAACTTTAACATAAAACGTAATTCTTTTGAGCTTGAAAAGCTCATAATCAAGGGAAACAAAGGTATTTTAGAGCTCGAAAATGTATTTATACTAATGGTTTTGAGCTCGTAGAGCTCTAAAACAGCGGGAAATTTGGGGCTGGCCTGCAGGACCAACCGATGCCCAGATTTCTAACTTCCCGTTAAGAAAATCGATGATTTTCGAAAAATTCGGGAAGTTATTGTTTTCACCCCGACTTTCGAAAATCGAGTTTTCATCAAATGTCGACGTTTTGAGGTCCTAGGAAGCTATTCTGACTATATTCAGAATGATGTCCGAGTGTATGTATGTATGTGCGTGTGTGCGTGTGTGCGTGTGTGTGTGTGTGTAAACTCTTTGTAACTTTTTAACCAATCAACCGATTTAGATGGTTATGGTGGAAATCGAATTAGCTTGTTGGCCGTCAACTTTCCTAAAAATTTCAGAACATTTAATCAAGTAGTCTCAAAAATATTGGCGAATTACGAAAAAAAAAAATTTTTTTTTTGTTTTTTATTGATTTCTCAGAAACGAGTTGAACGATCAACTTTAAAATCTATTCAGCTCTAGAACTTAATAAATTGCGTCGATCACCGCTTTAACCATCTCAATCGGTTAATTTGTTCAAAAGATATCGTTGGAGATAGAAATGGTGAAAAACGGGTTTTTCCAAATATCTTCAAAACGGCAGAACAGATTCATTCTAAAATTATATCAGCTCTAAAATGTAAGAAAACGCGCCGATCGCCACCTCAAAAGTCAAAATCGGTGCATTAGTTCAAAAGATATCGGCGCTGAAAAGTTAAAAAAATAACATAAAACGTTATTTTTTCCGGATAAATCAAAATATAATGTACTAAATGTGTCTGAAATCATACCAACTATTCCTCATTATAGTCTCTTTCGATCATCATAGAATGTCATGTAACTTGTTCATTAGCTTAAATCATATTATCAGCAAAAAATTGAGAAAACCCAGTTTTTAATATGTTTCTCGGATATTTCATATATTATTGCTCTGACCTCAGTCAAATCTTGATTTTGATCACTGACATTGATTTCTGCCTTGATAAAATTATTTTATTGAACATAATCGAGAATAAAAATTTGAAAACCGCTTTATTAATAATTTTCGATTCTTAAATTGTCAAACTTTAGCAAAATACGTAACTTGGTGGAGCTTGAAAAGCTCATAAAAAATAATCCCGGGTGAGTGTGTTACGGACATTTTTTGCCGGCTAGGGTACCCCTCCGCGACGACCCATAAGGAACTTCGTTCCAAAAATTTTCAAAAAACCGAGATAAAACAGGAATTCTATTACTTCTTTTTTTTACGTTTTAATCGGGTTTTTTTTTTGTTTTTTGGGAAATTATTTCTTTTTTCTCTTGACCTTACATTTACTGAATATTTAAGGAACGAAACTTGTTCTTTTAATTGTTTTGCAAATTTTTGAGCAATCGGACCGGACAATCGGTTTAATGGATCAATCTGAATATATCCAGGGTTTTTGGGGGTACATTAGACTGTGCCAAATGAAATCGATACTTTTTTTTTTGGTCCCATACAAAAATAAGGTTGTCTCACTAAAAAAAAAAAATCCTGAAAAAATTTCAGCTCGATATGTCTATTTTTCAGTTAGCGCTTGCGCAAATATGATTTTTCTAATAAAATTTTTTTTTATGCAAACTTAATATTTTACAACTCATTAAATATAACTGATTAAAATATGGCCAAGGTGCCATTTTGTAGGGGATTCAATTCTCTACAAAAGTAACTTTTGATCGAATGAAAAACATCAGCCAATTTTTTTCTGCAGCCATTTAAACCTAATTTTTTTTCAAAATTTACATTTATATTTATTATTAAACGGATAGAAAGCAATGTTGCTATGTATGAAACTTATTGAATTCAATTTCTCTAGGAACCTTTATGATCCCAAGGAATAGTTTTCATACTTGAAGTAATAAAACTAACATTAAACTATTGATATTAACGATATTTCTAACAAGACGTTTTCTTCGTTTTGACTTTTTTCGCATTTCATCTTTCTAGTAATTTTTTTCTGCATTAGAATATTGTCCATAATTGTAATTTTGAAATTCTCATACTGCTTATCAAAAATTATTACTTTATTGATAAAAATATACATTGTTTATAATAATGATATACCCATAAAAATTCAATTAAAGAAAAAAGTGATGTTCTAATGTGCACAAAATTTTCTTTCAATTCTGTTACTAATTTTTAAGAGTTTATGATATGTCAGAAGACGATATTGCGAATATAAACTGTACATGCTCCAAACTAATTAATTAATTAGTTAATTAATCAATAAATAGATGAATTAAATAACCTACTACAAGTTGCTGCTGCCCATTGTAGGCAATTTTCAGATTGTTTGTAATAGGTTCTCCTGACAAATCATAAGCTCTCAAAAACTAGTAACAGAATCGACAAAAACTTTTCTGCACAATTAGAACATCACTTTTTCCTTTATTTAAATTTTCATAAGTATTTTATCATGATTAACAATGTATATTTTTATCAATAAAGTAATAATTTTTGATCAGCAGTATGAAAATCTCAAAATCACAATTACGAATGATATTCTGATGCAGAAAAAAATTACTAGAAAGATTAAATGCGAAAAATGTCAAAACGAAGAAAACGTCTTGTTAGAAATATCGTTAATATCAATAGTTTGATGTTAGTTTTATTACTTCAAATATAAAAACTATTTCTTGGGATCATAAAGGTTCCAAGAGAAATTGAATTCAATAAGTTTCATACATAGCAACATTGTTTTCTAAGCGATTAATAATAAATATAAATGTGAATTTTGAAAAAAAATTAGGTTCAAATGGCTGCAGAAAAAAATTGGCTGATGCTTTTCATTCGATCAAAAGTTACTTTTGTAGAGAATTGAATCCCCTACAAAATGGTACCTTGGCCATTTTTTAATCAGTTATATTTAATGAGTTGTAAAATATTAAGTTGGGATGAAAAAAAATTTTATTGGAAAACTCATATTTACGCGAGCGCTAAGTGAAAAATAGACATATCAAGCTAAACTTTTTTCAGGATTTTTTTTTTAGTGAGACAACTTAATTTTCGTATGGGACCGAAAAAAAAAATATCGATTTCATTTGGCACAGTCTAGGGTACATTAAGTTGTAAAATCACCTGGCAACATTGACCTTTCCATCAATTTTTGCAAAGTAGCGATGAGTTGACTAAAAAACCAGAAAATGGCCATTTTTTGTGGATTTTTCAAATTGATGTTAAGGATAAAAAAGAATTTTTTTTTCAAAATCGAAAATGAAGCTTGTAGAGAATTTATTCAAGTTTCTTTAACTGTCCTTCAAATTACTGTGCGACCATTAGTTGCTGAGATATCGATAATCAAAGAGTAAAGAATCCTTTTTCTTTTAAAGGCTGATATCTCAGCAGCAAACTGTCGTACAGAGAAACAAAAAAAAGCAAATTACAGCTGATTAAATTTCTTTAACAAGTCATAAATTTTTTTTTTCGAAAAAAATTTTCCCGGCCCCGTAGACCTAAAAAACAATACTAAAAAATTTGGACAAATTTTGTCTTAACTTTTTTCTTATGATTCCGCAAAAACCGTGGCTCAAAAAATTATTTTGCTGGAAGATCTTTAAACTTGAGATTTTAAGCTACTATTTAGTTTTTTCGTTTTTTTGATACGATCATTTTTTACGATAATACAGCCTTGGAAAAATCACTCAAAAATTTATAAAATTTTCTTCTTCCTTTAATTTTTTGGATAAGTGTATTTATTTATTTATTTAAATATACTTGTTTAGATCTTGGATCTCTTACAAGTGAACTGAAGGTCCTTTTAGATAGTACTACATATTCATATTAAGTTACATTAAATTTTGGTTAAGACTAGATCAACGTATACGAATTACATCGGCAATCAGTAGGATTAAAAAGTTTTTTAGGATTATTCTAACACATGGCTGTTAAGTTAGATAGGATTACTTTAAGCGTTAATTTTCGGATAGCATGAATGCATGCAAGGACAAGCAGTTCTTGATGCAGTAGCACAGGTTTTTAGCTTCTTGAGTTGTCTTGATCATAAGTATGTGGGGGAAGAGTAGCGGATTAAAAGCCGTTTTAAAGTCCGTGTATCTTGGGCATCTACAGAAAATGTGTTTGAGTATTTCTCGATTCTTAAGGTTGCTGATCTTACATAGGTTTTTGGTGTCGATTTCATATTTGATGTTTTTTATTTTTATTAAGATTCGTTCCTACCCAGCCAGTCTTAGTTGGCCAATGATTCTTATTTGGTATAGCGGGATTTTCATAGTTAGGTAGTCCTCACATTGCAAGACTTCACCCTAGCTAATGTCATTAAAACTGGGATGGTAGCATGAATTCAGCATTCTGGTTCTGTCCTCGTCAAAGTTGATATTTGTTATTTTGTGTAGTGCCTCGGCTGTCATCCTCGAACGTGTCACCAATCAGGTTGATTTTCAAGTCATACTTATCTACTATGTTTTGCGTGAGCGAGTACCAGTTTCTTTCCGAAATATTGCGAAGAGAGTGGTGCAATGACTTGAGTTACCCCAAACATCTTTTGAAGTACCGGTGACTAGGAATTTTCTCTATTTTAGACCAAAGGTCAAAGATCCTTTTGACCACACTAGTTTCCAATGAGGTGGTTACAGTTTCAATTCTCAGGGAGTAGCCTAGTGTGCCACGAGAAAGAGTTAACAGTCCTTTTAGGAATGTTCTGAGGACTTTGCCCACTTCATCTAGGAAACGATGTCCCCATACACTCGAACTATAAAGCAACGCTGATGCCACAATCGCATTAAATTAGATAATTCTTTGGTTTCAGTTGGTCATTTTTGTTGCGATCATTATGCTTCACACTGACCTCAATGCCACTCTTGCTCTTGTGGCAAAATAGACCGACGCCTCGTTAAGCAGTCTGGATATGGTGAATGGTACTCCTAAGCAAATTAAGTAGTTTACAAATTCGAGCTTCTGGCCTTTGTATTTTGTACTTCTTTGGGATTTACCACGACCTCCTTTCTGGAAATGTATCAGCTGGGTTTTTTTAGTAATAACTACTAATTTATTCATCTCACAGTATTCCTCGAGGGTGTCCAATTTATTCTGTAAATCAATTGCATTTTTTTCCAGGATAGTCTTATCGTCAGCAAATAATAGTAGCTCCATCCATTTCTCGATGTTAAAGTATCCTTTGTCGATGAAGAATTGCGTGGCGTCGTGGAGGAGTATAATGAATAAGATTGGGCAGAGTGGATCCCCTTCTAAGACACCTACCGTCACGTTGATGTCATTGCATTTCCTGATGTGGTCGAGTTTTATTTTGAATCTTGCTTCTTTGTAGTAGTCTTAGAGAATCGTGATAAGTAGTACACTGATTCCGGCCTTGTACAGCTTTTGCCAGAGGATTATATGTGTGATAGAGTCAAAGGCTCTTTTATAGTCGATGTAAGCTGCGTAAAGTACTCTTCTAGGTTCGCATAGTGCCAGGTTGATTTTTGAGGCTAAAAAAAAAATGTTGTCTTCACAAGATCTGCCAACACGGAAGCCCGCTTGACATTCGGATAGGATGTTAACTAAGTTGCTAGAACCGTTGTGAAGATTTTCGAGATACAGCTAGGGCAATACCCCTGTAGTTTTACGGGTCTTGGTCATCTTCTTTTTCATGAAATAGTACTACCTCCAATTGTGCCCACGCATCAGGGATTTCTCCTCTTTTTAGTATCTTGTTGAATAGTTTCACGAGGTGGTATACCTTGTTTTCCGAAAGGTTTTTGTAAAATCCATTGCCTATTCCGTCGGGACCTGGGCTTTCGTTAACTTTAGTTGATCTGACTGCTCTACGTACATCGTCGAATGAAATTTTGGCGTCTAGCGATGGATACCTGCTATCTAAAAGGGAAACTTCGGTGGCAGTAGCAATTGGGTAGAGATCGGCGTAGAATTGTTCCCATCAACCAGTCTCCAAAATGTTCTCATGTCTCTGGCACCACTGAGCTCATTCTGAATAGTTTCTAAGTGTTCTTTTTTCGTGGTTCTAACTAGTTTAACAAAATTGGCTTTGGCTAGAGTGAATTCTCGCTTTTTCACGTCGCAGCTGTCTTTCTGGTATGCTCTATACAATTTATGAATCAGTTTCTTACCCTCTTTGCATTACCGGTCGAACCATGGGCTATCCTGTCTCTCGTTCTTTCTCGGTTGTATTTGATGCTCCATTCCTAGCTTTTTGGCTGTGTCGGTGACAGTCCGTGATAGTTTTTGGCTCATTTCTTCGATAGTGCAGTCGTCTGATGAGCTGCACGGTAGCGATCGTAGTTCTGTTCTGTAGTCGTCAAACTTCTTGTCATCCCAAATATATTGAAGTGTCGCTGTAGTACACTGGCACACAAAAAAAAATTGTCTGTACACCGGGCGCCACCTATCTACGGGCATGTTTTTCGACCTGCTGAATACGAATTTCAAGTCAGTTGAGGCCGCCCAGCCTTCAATTTCGAGTAAATTGCAAAAAACCCCAAAATATAGCGAAAATTCCATGTTTTGGCAAGAAAAAAAATTTTGAGATCTAAAGCAAGCATAATTTTCATGTATTTTGATCTGTTAAATACTAATTTCGATCGTATTTTAATCATAAACCGTTTTAAATCTAAAAAAATTGTAAAAAATCATCAAAAATTGATCGAATTTTCGCTATATTTTGGGTTTTTTTTGCAATTCACTCGAAATTGAAGGCTGGGCGGCCTAAACTGACTTGAAATTCTTATTCAGCGGCTCGAAAAACATGCCCGTAGATAGGTGGTGCCCGATGTATAGATAATTTTTTTCTTTGTGTGCCGGTGTTATTATTGTTGTCCTGGTCGGTGAGATTCGGATTAATTTGTTTTAGCGTGACCTTTATTAGTAAGTGATCTGATAACCACAAGTTGACAACTTCGAAATCTCCAAGGCTTAGACGGCTGTTAGCGTCACGCCAAATGAAGTCAGTTATCGTTTGGCTCACGCCACTGAAATAGGTTAATTCCCCTGTTGTGTGTGATTTTGACCTGCCGTTTCGAACCACCGATGCGGCTGCTTCAAGTGCTATAAATAAGTACATAACATACAAAAAATAGATTTCACAAAATTTTATACAATTTTGAGGATTTTGCAAAATTTTATAAGACTTCACAAAATCTTATGCATTTTATAAATTTTGTGAAAACACATTAAGTTTTGTGAAATTCCATGAAATTCTACGAAAATGCAATAATTTTCATAAAATCATTTCCTTTCATACTGGATAAAGATATGAGTTCCTATAAAAATTGATCGGCAAAGAAAAAAATTTCTATTTTCATACTGAAAATTAATCAGAAATTATATTTCTAGTTGGTTATAAAAATCGTAAAATTTGATCAAACTGGATCTGCTATACCGTGAATATCTTTAAAAAGTTTAGTCGAGCCAGATTTTGTCAGTTTGAATTTTATCTGATTGACATAACTAGGTCTGATCATTTTTGGCGATACGATGTGAATGAACACATATTGTAATACTCGTTACTATTTACACCGTTTCTATTCGTCACGTAAGAAAAAAAATCATCTACTTATGTTTTTTTGATACTGTTGAAAGGCAGTTTGTTGTCCGTTCATTATTAACGAAATATGTTTTTTGTTTGATTCAATCTGAAGGCTTTAGTTCAATCCTACTGTTCTATCGTTTGCAATTATATATTTGTTGATAATCTGTCATAAGTGACTATTTCTCAGTCCATAAGTACTTAACTCTCATTTATTAATGATTTTTTTTTATTTTTCTTACAGTGCTGATGAAAACACAAGTTACCACCAAATACTATCGATTTTTAACTAAATGTGGAGGATGGGTTTGGATGCAGTCGTATGTGACAATTGTAAATAATTCAAGAAGTTCTCGACCCCAGTGTATCGTATCAGTAAACTACGTTTTATCGGATAAAGAAGCATCGCATTTGATTCTAAATTCAGATCAAAAAATGAATAATGTTCCTGAAAATCAACTGAACGTTCCGAAATCTTCTAATAATTCTATTTCTTGTGAAACGAATGAACATTGTAGTCCAAGTTCTTCCTATTCATCTCGAACAAATGACCTTCAAGATGACTACGTTGATACAACTTATTCGATTTCTTCTGATTACATGCCTACAGCCCACATTAATCCTTCTCAGTATCAATTATCTACTTATACACCACCAATATTATCAGTTGCTACCCCACCCAGTGTCAATATTCATGAAGATTCATCGACTTACTGTCCACTAGATCTTTTTTATCAATATGTTGGTAAGAATAACGTTTATTGAAAAATAATTATAACAACATTATAATGATATGTTTTCTTCATTATATTAGGAGTTACTCCTGATTCATTGTCGTCCACATCTATGCAGCAGCAACATTTGTTACTTCATGGTAACAATGTTCAGCTTTCTCAACAAAATAAATCAGAGATTCAGCAGAAAAAATCATCATTTTCTTCTCTATCGAATTCGTGCGCTAGTTATAATAATTCTGGATCTCATCCATCAAACTCAACAACAAATCATTCTGCTATATCATCGTATTCAGTAATTCATCATCATCAACAACAAAGCACACCTCATAATCAACATCATCGACGGAATCAACCCCATTCTCATCACCAGCAACAAGAACTAGATTCTAATCAGCATTCTCATCATCGGCAACCACAATCTTTACATAACGAATCTACAAGAAATTATGAAGAAACTGGATGTGATTCTTTTCAAAACTGTGCCTTTAGTAATAGTCCCTTGTTTGTTAACGGAACGGTTCCAACTATGAATCATGAAAATTTTCCATCTGTAACTACGAACCATCATAATCACGATTTGTCAAGTCCAATTTACACAAGTGTTATTGTCGACTCACATCAATACAGCCCTAATAATGGCCTCAATGTAACAAGTATAAATGAACATCAACGAATAACTCAAACGAAAAGTAAAACTCCTCCAACGACAAACTTATCTACTACGATAAAAGCATCACCTCCAACTCCAGTCATTACCTCAACGGTATCGACGTCACCATCAGCATCGGAGGCTGAATCAAGATCACCAGTACTGCCTGCTACAATGATAAAGTCACCAAATTCTTCTACAAATGTTGCCAAAAGTAAACAGCCAGTTGAATTGATTCATAAATCATTTGACCCGGAAAATAAAAATAACTTCCCCATTTTAGATAAATGTGATGAAAAAACGAATTATGTACATGATCGATCAAATTTGACTAAATATTCATTTATAACAGGATTTTCTAGATCATGAAAATTTTATAATCAATCTTAGATGACACAAAACGCTCATGCTGGTTTTGAGTACAAATTTGCAAATTATTTATGACTCTATTTGTTTTTATTAAAATATGGAAAGATATAGACCATATTGAAAAATATTTTATAGACTGGTGTATTTAATGTAGATGATAGATAAGAGAAAGCTTGTTTCTCATCAATAAATTTAAAAATTATGTACTCTCACGTATTATAAATTGATAAACTATACTGGACAAAATATTAATGAGCGTTATTCTTATGATTATGTTATGTCAGGAATTGACATAAATTAATGTTTTTGTGGGTGTTTGGCCCAAGCTGAAGCCTATAGACCGGGAACCCCAGAGATCTTTTATTAAGGAGGATAGGTTTATTTTTTTTATTAATAAAACGTTGTTTAAATTTCAATTTTTAACTATATTATTAACTCGATTACAAAAATGTTGAGGTTTAGAGATTATGCTTCTAATTACAACGTTGGAATTACCTCCTAATTCAAATAAATTTCAATTATAACCCAAAGACAGGTGGCTAGTCAGCTGACTCTGATTTACAACAAAAATTATGAAAATAAATTATTAGGTGGCTAGTCAGCCGACTCTAATTTGCAAGATTCAAAATTATATTTACTATTTTAATTTTAAATTACATATGCTCGAATTATAATTTTGTAATCCTGATATAACTAACTGAACATTTCAAACTTTCATTTAACATTTTACTTTTAAACTACACGTGTTCGAATTTTTATTTTATAATTCTGATGTAATTAATTGAATATTTCAAACTTTCATTTAACATTGTAACTTTTAGCTACACGTGTTCGAATTTTATTTTGTGATTCTGATATAATTAACTGAACATTTCAAACTTTCATTTAATATTTTGATTTTACACTACCCGTGTTCGAATTTTAATTTTGTAATTCTGATATAATTAACTGAACATTTCAAACTTTCATTTAACATTTTAATTTTTAAACTGAACATTTTGAATTTATTTAATATTTTAATTGTACCTGGTTTCTCTGTGCGAATACATGACGTAGTACTTATACTCATTGAACTAACTTTTTTCCTTTTTTTTTCTTCATTGTATAAAAAAAAACTTGTTCACACTTTGATGATTGCAGCCAGAAGAGAGCGCGAGTTTCCCCTTGTTTCTGGGGCCCAAAATTTTCTTATCGGCCCCTCCATATTTTTCATTTTGGTCGGCGCACGCATTATTCTCTCCACTAAGGTTTCTCTTAGCAGGTATTTTGCTGTTCGCGTGGCTCATTGTATGTTAAAAAATTTTATGAATAAAAAAAAATTATTTTGGAAATTATAAAAATTAATCGGACGTAACAATTAGATCAGGACCGAGATTTTTTGGTAAGTATAAAATTTATGATTCAATCAATCACAGTAATGAATTTATTATATCGTCATTAGCATACCCATCCTTAAAAACATTATCTTAAACAATATTTGAAGAAGATGGATTCTATAAATATACTTGTAGCAGATTTCTTGCTTAAAATTCTTCTCGAAGACTTAGGAATGTAAGAATTGAGTTGCGACAGAATCGCTTAAGATATCGGGTTTCTTTTTTGAATGTATCATAAAAATGGCGTCGATAAGCTAAGCACGTGTTTTGCTCTGGGAAATTATTCACGATTTCTCTAATTAATTGCAAATACATATATTACTACGAATCGTTGAAATTTCTGTTTATATCATTTTTTATTTTTTTCTTCACATACTCAGTGTTAATTTTTTTAAATGACCGCAGTTTCTATCATTAGTTCGAAGTTTATAACCATGGCCCCGACACGTCACACATGTGGTATATGTTTAACCTCAATCGGAGAAAACGGATCTAGCGTTTTGTGTATAGATTGCAACAAGTGGATCCATGCTAAATGCTCTGGGCTCAATAAAACGGAGTTTAACAAACTAGCTATTGATGTTAAAAATAATCAGTGCATATGGAAATGAAGTAAATGTATAAGTGAGGTTAGCATTGTGATTGGTGAGGACTTAGAAGAGCAGTTTGGTAGTGATTTACCCGAAAGTCTTAACAACGTGCTCGAAAAATGTTGCGAAAAGTATTTTGCGCCTTTTAAGAAGGATATTGAGGATAGCTTGGCAAATATCAGGTCTGAGCTCAACAACATCTCAAGAAGCGTGGCCAAGAAACACATCCAACTTGAAGAACGTATATCTCGTGTTGAAAACAAGATGAATACACTCGGGGGTGACTTACCTAACACCAATGATTTTTTGTCCGAGTTCAATGAACGTACAAAAAGAGCCAAGAAAGTCGTCGCACTGAATGTGCTTGAATCCAAAAAACCATCTGGTCCTGAACGATTAGAAGATAACAGGAAAGCCGTCAAAGCCGTTGTTCCCGATCAAGTAAAACCTTCAGTTCCTAATCTAAAAATTAGAAGACTCGGTCGTACTTCCACCAATGGTAAACCTCGTCCACTACTCATTGATCGAAACTCCGAAGAAGATGCTAAAATACTGCTGAAAACTAAGACTGACAATTCCAACATACATTTCAAACCGGATCTAACTCCAGCACAGATGTCTTATCTTAAAACTGTTCGATCTGAGCTACAGACGCTCATCAGTAATTGCGACACAAACAAAACCATTAAATATATGAGTGGTATCTCGAGGATAGTCGAAAAAACTCCCTTTTGCCCACGCCAAGGAACGCAGTGAGTCGTTACGAAATCTTCTAATTTATTATCAAAACACCAGGGGTTTGCGTACTAAGCTAAACAAGTTCCTTGTTGCCTCAGCTGACTCGCAGGCTGACGTCATTTGCGTCAGTGAGTGTCTTAACACTTTTATAACCGATGGTGTAATTGTCGATAACATATACCTAATTTATAGAAAAGATAGAGACCGCTCAACTAGTATACATGAACGTGGAGGTGGAGTCTTCATAGCCGTCAAGCGGAACATTCAGGCGGAGCCAGTCGCAATGAACTACACCAACCTGGAGCAAATTTTCGTCGGAATTGGAAACCACAACAAAGATTTGATCATTGGCTGCGTCTATATCCCACCATCGTCGTCCCCAGAGCTTTACCAATGTCACCTGGACACTGTGGCCTTTCTCTAGGATAAGTACCTGAACTCTAAACTATTAGTACTTGGTGACTATAATCTACCTAGTAGTGTTCCCTCTGAGGCCAGCTCTAAACTCGTCTATGACAACTTATATCTATCAGGATGCTTTCAAGTTAACCACATCTTCAATTGCTGCAATCGGATCCTAGATCTGTGATTTACCAACGCAGACGTTCAGGCGAACCTTGCTACACCTCTCGTTGATATTTACAACTACCATCCAGCGATTAATATATACATCGAATTCCAAAGAACACAAATTTTTAGCCTATGCTCAATAGTAATTAGATAGAATACTAAATTTAAGGAAAAATAGTCATGAAGTAGGATTAAGTCATAAGTATAAGAAATAGTAATAATACAAATAGCAATAGTAACTAGAGTAAGTATTCATTTTCACAGCACTATTAAAAATCACAGGTGCCTTCCGTACTGGTTCACTGGGTCACACCACTCCATCATCACAAAGTTCTTATCGTATTTTTCGTGACACCGACACCGACGCAGTATATGAGTACCTTCACATCAATTACCTAGCAAATATATGGCAAGTTAACGACATTTCGTTCTTTTACAAGGTAATCAACGGGTACATTGACTCCCCAGCAATGCTTGCACAGTTTAAATTTATCTGCCCCAAAACGGGCCTATGACATAGCCGGCTACTAAATACTACAAAATTCTCCAAAAACTATGTCCGTTTTGGGCCTATCAACAGAATATCTAACACGGCCAATGCTATCTGCTCGGATGTGAACTTCTTTGGTTGTCCCTACCCATCCTTCAGAACGTCTGTCAAAAAGCTGGTACTGGAATACAACGGCTAACCACAAACCCCTCCACGTGCAATCTTTTTATCTTTTTATCTGTCTGTTTTTATTATCATAGTGTGGCTATATTACAATCCATCGCTTAAAGCGTTATTTCGCCTGTTATTCCCTTTTCATATTATATGTAAATTGTTATTGTATATTGCCGATTGGCGTTAAATAAATAAATTTAGGGGAGGGTGGGGCAAGAAGGTCTTCCTGAAAATTCAATTAAAAAAAATTTATTCGTTAAATGTAGGGGAGAGTAGGACTTCTTGGCTCTGATTGATTTGAAATTTTAGAATCATATTCTTGAAATGTTAAACTATAAGAAAAGACAAAAAACATCGATATTTCAAAAGTGCGAAAAGCTATTCGCCCCTTAAATGTTGTAATTATCGTTTCTACCCACAATTTTTTTTTTTTTTCAGGGGAAAGTGTGTTGATAGCCCCATTAGTAGTGATCACACGTGTAATTCTTGTGATTTAAGTGGGATTATTAGCAGTGTTAGAATCAGAAGAAGCTATACTATTTTTATTAAACAAGTTGTAGCAGTAAGAGTACCATCGGAGAAAGAAACTATTTGAGTACTGGGTTATTTATTTTTATATTTGCTAGCGGTAATAAAACTATTAGACCTATTAGAAAAAGTAGTGGTAGTGAGAAATGTAACAACAGCAACTTCTCCCTATACTCTATGTAAAAGGCTTTCTCCACTTTTTACCGTGCGTCAACGTTTGGACGTGTGTCAACGTAAAAACAAGTCATGTGACAGTGGCACTATGACGTACAATGTCAGAGAGCAACGAGACAGAGACAAACGGAAACCGCAAGGGTGAGGACGACGAAGACAATTCACATTGTCTTAATATATGTTGGAATAGTCGTAGGAGTATCATGTGGAGTAAAAAAAATCACGGTGTTAGGAATTGTAATAAAAGAATTTGAAGCGGTCTTTGAACCAGGAGTAGCAAGACGATCATTTGAAGTAACCAAAATTTTAGTATTCTGTAAGTGCTGCGATCCTATTGGTGACCTCTTTTAAATTTTAGGGCGTCTATAGTGTTTTTCTTTCGTCAATAATGACTTTCCTTAAACAAAAAAATGATTTATTATTATTATCAACAACTTGTTGATGTTCATTCGATTTACTTCTTTATGATAATGAATCTGTCTCCAAGTTTCCCTCATGGTCTCTATCAGCGAGGACTACAGTGCTTGGAATCGAAAAATCAGAATAATTATCTTGTTCCATTAATATGAACTGGTCATCTATATTTTTATTTTATCTCGCATTAATCTCAGTAAATTTAAATTTTTAGATTTAGTTTTCTCACTTAGCAGTATAAAAGTTCATATTGCACTTAAAACGATCTATGTCGCATCGTTTTTTATTCGGAATCTTCCCTCGTGGAAATTTTCTTCTGAAATAACTGGAAATAATAGATAAAAATTAAAGATTATAGTTATGAAATAATTATTTTTCTTTGTAGCTCTGAAAAAGTCTTACAAAGTCGGAAAAACTTTGCACAAGTCTTAAGAAGTCAAATTCTATAGGAAAATTGGTAGTCAAAAAGAGTTATTCAGATTCAATGAAACTTCTAAAATAGAACTTTCAAGGGTTTAGTTGGATTCTGGCTTCTCAACTAATGAGACGGAATATTTGTAAATTGTCAGGTTGACGTCGTTGGGGTGTGGATAGACCTCAGGTGCGTCAGCTGTCAGCTGTTGATTTTCTTTAATTTTATGGTATAAATTTTACGGACTTACCATGATGGAGCTTATGGGCCCCATAATTCGGCCCAAATAATTCTCTTTTTAGTAACTTTTCCGCCTGCGCAGGTGCATGGTCATCTCTGCCGGTAGCCTTGAAGTGGGCTTCAAAATAATACCCGTACCAAGGGTCGTGAAATGGGATGGTTCTCGCTGGCTCACGTTAACCGTTTGCAGCGTCGTTCCACCGCGGATACCCGTCCAAAACGTGGATTAACCGTGCGGTTAATGGTGGTTGTTGGACACTTCACTCAACTCAGAGACCGCGATACCCGACTTTAACTCGTTTCGAATAACCAACGTCACCGGATCGAGGAGGACTTCCTTGGCAACGATCTCAAAGCGGGGACGTTGGTGAATTAAGCGACCGAGATCCTCGCGGATCGTTCTAATATAGCTGCCTAATTGGGCCTTTTCGCCCCCTCATTTTTTTTTCGGCGTAAGCTCGAGATGAGGCTTAGGGATCACCTGTACAGCCGGTAACAGCGCTCAGGTAGATCACCGGTGTCAGTGTTTCTCAAGGTAAAGATGGTTTATAATGATAACGACTTCATATGTAGTAGTGACAGCGTAATTGCTTAAAAACGAATGAAGAGGCAGGACCAAGTCAATGTATATGAGGCATTCCATACCTAACCGGCCACTTTTCGAGGTCACCCCCTCCGATATTTCTGAAAAATTTATATGTTTTAGAGGCTGATAAAAAACGCTCTAATTTTTTCAAATTTTTTTGACTACTCGCTTCCAAGATACCGATTTTTTTAAAAATACGAGGTTTTTTTTTGAAATGGTTATAACCTCGCGAAAAATACACCAATCGGATCGTTTTTTCTTTTAAAATCTTTGTTTTTAAATGTTTCTTCGAGAAAAAAATGCGTTTTTATTCTTAATCAATTCCTTCATTGTTTATTTTGAGTTATAAGCAAAAGAAACGTTTTTTCGAAATGTATGCCCCCTTCGATTTTTTTGAAAAAATTCTCAAATCAACTTGGATGAATTTAGAAAATTTTGAGACCAATCCGATCGTGTGCAAACAATTCGTTCTATTTTTTTTCTTAATTCAAAAAAATTTTTTTTTCCCTAAATATTATTTTTCGACTTAATTTGACCAATAAACATTCTCAGATCAGTCTATTTAGATGCTATGATTTTTTTTTTAAATACTGTGCCGTTTGGAGTAAACTATTTTTTAAAGTTTTTCTACTCGTTCAATATATGAATTTTTAAAATCAACTAAAAACTACTTACGATTTATCTCCATGGCCTAGGAGAGGTGGTACATGGCCTTATTGGGACGATAGCCAATAAGGAAACAAAAACACTGAGGAAAAGATAGTTAATGGAATCGATCCGCATTTGAACCCCGAAGTAATAAACGAAATTTATTTTTTTGGACAATTAAACAATCATTGAATTTTAAATTCAGTTGAATTTGAGTATTGTTTTACAAGTAAACTTCCATCGTCATTTGGTATCACAAAATTAAGTTAAATAGAACAGCAACTACAAAAAGAACTCGAAAACTTTATTGTGTGATACCAAATGACGATGGAAGTTTACTTGTAAAACAATACTCAAATTCAACTGAATTTAAAATTCAAAAATTGTTTAAGCGTAAAAAAAAATGAACTTCGTTTATTACTTTGGGGTATAAATGCGGATCAATTTCATTTACTATCTTTTACTGGGTTTTTTTTGTTCCTTATTGGCTATCGTCCCAATAAGGCCACGTATCACCTCTCCGAGGTCATAAAGATAACGCATAAGTAGTTTTTAGTTGATTTTTAAAATTCATTTATTAAATGAGTAGAAAAACTTCATAAACTAGTATACTCCGAACGGCACAGTGCTTAAAAAAAATCATAGCATCTAAATAGACCGATCTGAGAATGTTTATTGGTCAAATTAAGTCGAAAAATAATATTTAGGGAAAGAAAATTTCTTCGAATTAAGAAAAAAATAGAACGAATCGTTTGCCCACGATCGGATTGGTCTCGAAATTTTCTAAATTCATCCAAGTTTTTTTGAGAATTTTTTCAAAAAAATGGAAGGGGGCATACATTTCGGAAAAACGTTTTTTTTTGCTTAATACTCAAAATAAACAATGAAGGAATTGATTAAGAATGAAACCGTATTTTTTTCTTGAAAGAACATTCAAAAACGAAGATTTTGAAGAAAAAAACGATCCGATTGGTGTTTTTTTCGCGAAGTAATAACCGTTTCAAAAAACCCTCGTATTTTAAAAAAAATCGGTATCTCGGAAACGAGTAGTCAAAAAAATTTAAAAAAATTCATGGAAGCGTTTTTTATCGGCTTCCAAAACATATAAATTTTTCAAAAATATCGGAGGAGGTGACCTCAAAGAGTGGTCGATTTGATATGGAATGCCCCATATTGTAATCAGAGCTCTTGACTTTCTTAGATCTCGCGATCAACTGACTTGAAGCTGTTCTTTGTTGTTATTATACATTCATCGAAACATTAACGTTGCATCTTAGGTTTCCTATGAGAGAATCGTCGTGGCCCGGGTCTCATGCATCGCCATCTGTTTAGAGTACCCGCGAGCCAAGGCGATCCTCTCATCGCAAGAGATTTCCGCTACATTGTTGGCAGTGAAAAGAAATAATTTTGCCAACTGTTAAAGCAAGAAGCTTTAATTAAAATTAAATAAAATTTTATAAATTTTTTTTTTTTGAAGTCTCGAATTATTTATTTGCTACGATAGACGAATAAACGGTTCGACACTTCTTTGAATCATAAATAAATAATAAATTAATAAATCGTTACTTTGTTGGCAATATCATTTCTATTCACCGCCAACAATGTAACGGAAATCTCTTGCGATAAGAGAGTCACCGTGGCTCGCGGATAGTCTAAACAGACGACGCATGAAACCCGGGCCACGACGATTTTTCCATAGGAAACCTGAGATGCAACGTTAACACTTTGATAAATGTACTTAGACGAAGAGCAGCAGAATCAGTTCAGTTGATCGCGAGACCTAAAAGAGCACGGAACTCCGTACTTATTAACTGACTGATTCTTTTGTCTCCAGGTTCAGAGGAATAAAACCTAAAATTTCACCTGAATACAAATCTTTTGTCTAAGAACCATAAACGAACGGGTGCTTACTAGCTGTTCCGCACTTTCTTTGCTCAGAGCGCTAATCAGCAGTTTGAGCTCCTTCACCACCTATCACATCACCCTTTATGCTTCGAGGCCGATGAAGCAGGAAGTCAGGATGTGCAGTACAACTCAGTCGCAGGATTCTAGGCGTTATCGCAGACCTTACCCAAGGTCGTCCGAGAATTAAGTTTTTGTTGAGCTTCCGAGCTCGTGTGTTGTTGAGCCGTCGAGCTCATGTGTTGTTGAGCCGTCGAGCTCTTGTGTTGTTGAGCTTTCGAGCTCTGGTGGTTTGATCCAGTGAACACATGACGTTAATTTGACGTCATAAGTAGATCATAGAAATGTCACGGCGTCTTATGTAAATTAGATGTCAATCTGACGTTCTGCATGACTTTAGTATGATGTAAAAACTTGTGACATCACATTGATGTAAGCATGACTCTTGTATGACGTCACAGTTATGACTTATGTTTTACGTACACTTGACATAAAATGTATATCACATTGTTTCGTAGTAATGAAGTCACTATCGTATATCATAATGACGTTATTTTGAAATCATAATTTCATGTCTGTAGCAAAGTCACGGTTAAACTTAGTATGGATGTCACTCTTAAATCATCTCTCTTTACATCAGTGGCAAGTCAGTATTTTACACAGTACTGGTGTAATTTTCGAATCATAGTTTTTTATTATCTATTTATTAAAATAAAACGATCATAGAAAGAGTTTTCAAAAATGTGTAAATAACAACTAAACGTCAAGCATTTTCGGGGCCAAAGTAATCAATGGACTCGATAATAGATTATTCAAACGCTTTAGATTAAATCATCAGCGTGAGCATAAAAAAATGAACTTCATTTTTTTAAATGATATACCGAAGATATCATTTAGGATGATAAAGAAAATGTTAGTGTCACGTCCGGGGTGGGTATTTTAATACTTAAATTAGATAATTCGCGGTTATCGATGCACAATAAAGAAATCAAAGAAAATAGCGGGCTACCTTGTTCCCATTTAATTAATACGCGTCAATTTAGACGTTAAAAATATATTAAAGCAACGTACTCAGTATCGAGGGTGGTTGCATACATGTGTCGTAACTTGCGCTTATTATGATTAGTATTTTATTTGCCTACCTTGATGGACGTGATTAGTTTGATAGTAATTCGCCGAGCGGATGCGAATTCTATCGGGTTCCCAATTTATTTACCCTGTGTGGCTATTAGGGTATTAGGAATGAAAGAGAGGTGGGCTGCCGGATAGACCTCGAGAAGTCTTATTCTCTACGATTTGGGAAAGTGAAAGGTTTTGTGGAAATAATGAAACTTGTTTTAGAGAAAGAGAAGAATATATCCTGTTACCAGTGTGTTTACAATGCTTATTAATTCCTGTTACAATCTAGTGTTAGTAATGCGGTAGGTTTTTAAGTAGTGCGTTTGCTTACCCCTTTTGGGTGTGACCCGTGAATCTTCTAGTTACTTGCAATGAACAAGTCTATTCGCGACTCGAATCAGATTCGGAACGTACTTACAAGTTGAGCGTAATTCCTTTTAGCGAATCGACTCCCGCACCGTGTGCGGAAATACTACTCACACGGAGCGTTAATTCGCCACAGAGTCCAAATGGGGTACAGATCAGTGTTTTGATCACCGAAGAACGTACTCACAAGTTGAGCGTAATTCTTTTATTAGCGAATCAATTGCAGGGTACTCACAAGTTGAGCGTTGCTGCTGCCACCATGGGGCTCAATTCGCTTGGTGAATCAACTTCTCTGTGCCAATTAGACCTGGATGATGGTATTATTCGAGCGTAGAAAAGATTTGCTTGCTCTACTGAGTTCAGTCTTTACTTCGTTACAACTGAGAGCGACTGACTGCCTTTGGAAGATTCTCGGGGGTTTATATACAGATTTTTAGGGGTCTACTGCGCACCCTGAGTCTCTGGAAGGGATGTTTTAGAAGGTAAAGTGAATGTATGGCACCAAATGGGGTAGGTTACCCTTGGACATTCACTTCGTGACGCCACCAGATCTCTCTAATGCTTTCACCATAAGTGGGACATCCGAGAAATCTGGGTCCCAGGGTTGTTTTTCGTTAGAGATCTCAGTGTTGCGACATCAAACACCCAATGATTTTAATATTTACGTAGCAAACGTCACATTAGCACAGTTTGAACTCTTTTAATATTAAGATTATAAAGCTTAGTATCGCCATTGTTTAATCGATTTAATTTTATACGATTTTGTGGAATTATTCAAAATTCCACAAAATTTTGTATAATTTAAGAAGATTTTGTAAATTTCACATCACAACAAAAAAAACAAATACAAAATTTGATGGAACTTTACAAAATTTTATATAATCATCATTGAGGCTGACAAATATCGTTTTTATGAAATTTCATATAAATTCATGGAGTTCTTTAAAATTTTGTAAAAATCCATGACCAAAACTAATGAACTCCGTCTCTTCCGGCATTTCACTTTAAATACATCAATTAAGCACTAGACTTGAACTTTCGTGATGTGAACCAGTGAGCAACGTTCAGGACTGCCAGCCAAGAGGAGCCGTGTTTGAACCCAGCAGACGCCCAGGATTTTTTCATCATTGAATGTTATCAAATCATGTTTCTGAATTTGTAATGTGCTCACGCGGTAATAATCAAACCAAAAATTCGGTATTTCATTTTTTTTTTTTTTTAATATTTTTTCCGGATTGATAATTTTGACATCACCCATATGTCATATCGACATCATAAAATGTCACACAGACATCACATTGACGTCATATTCACGTCATTAGTTTTACGTCATAATCTTACGTAAAAAAGTGTGAAATAACGACTCAAACCTGACTCATTCATGACTCATCTCTTACGTAAATGATGACATAGCTTAACGTCACTCTGACGTCAAATTTACGTAAATGTGTTTACTGGGGGTCGACCAATTAAAGTTGTTTTCCTCTATGAAGGAACCGGGTCTTTGGGGCTCGTCTTGTTCACGCTGAAAGGAGGCATCAAAGGGATTATTTGGGGCGAGTTATGAGGCCCATAATCGTCATCATGGCAAGTCAATAAAACTACTTTGCATAAAATAAGAGAAGGTCAACAGCTGACGCACCTGGGGTCAATTGTGACACCCTAACGCCGTCAACCTGGCCAAATTAAAAATATTCTGTCTGATTAATCGATGAGCCAGAATGTAACACAACAAAGTAGGGATTTATTTATCATTATACGAAGTGTCGATTCATTTATTCGCCCATTGTGGCGAATAAATAATTCGAAACCTCATAAAAAAAAAATTCCTAAAATTTTTATGTAAAGATAATTGAAGTCAGAACGTGACAGGTTTCATATGTAACAGGGATTTTTTAATTAAATTTATTATCTTGTTTGAATTTTTATTCGACTGCGCTCTCGGCCCACGCATTACCGTTGCCCCCACGCCGTCAAATAAATCAATACTGGGACTGTTATTGATTGGTTAAAACCTTTCGGCCGTGTGACAAACGGGTACCATGAGGGGCTCCGAGTCCCACCTGTTATAGGTTGACAATAAATTTTACAAAGAAGTATACGGTACTGACATCGTCCGAGAGTGGGGACTTCGCTGCTTCGTAGCGACTGAGAGTCGCAAGTTGCGACACTCACTGCCTGGTGCTGCTGGTGATCAGTCACTTTTAAAATCAGTTATACATTACACAAGTAGTTATAAGAGTGAATCTTAACATCACCTTGCTGCTTGTGGTGAGACGAAAGACCCCAATTTTATATTAACTTATTGGACATCGTCGTCTTGGTGCGTCTTTATTTGATCCCGAACAAATCATCTTTAAAATAACGTCTTTGAAGCTGTGGCTGCAGTGGAAGCCAGTTTTTCAAATAATTAATGCACTGAGTCTAACGATCGCGTTCATAAGTTCAACATTCTCCTGATTGCTAAAATATTATTATACTCAGGAAGGCAAGATCTGCGTCACAAGCTAAGGAGTACGACGACGAGTCAATCACAACAGCAGAACGTTCAGTGGACATGTAATGGCGGAGGCGAGTCACCCACGTCTTAACAGAAAATTTTGGTAATAAATAACGGTCCGGTTTTATTGTTAAAAAGGAGAAATTTAAGTGTATATCATAAATTTTATTAGAAAATTTCGGTTATCGGGAAAATTTGATAATTAAGTTATTCAGGGTAAAAATATAAATTATAAAAGAAATAGTGAATTTTACGTTCACGCATTCGTGAGCATTCGGTCGCCATTTTGTTAAGTATCTGGGTTCGTCTTTGTTAGGTAGCATCGTATTAAGTAATTAATTCAGTCGAGTCATTGAAAAATTATAATTGCGGACAGAGTGTGTGTGTGTGTGTGATTTAGAATAGATTTTACCTCGCCAGCAAATTATTGAGAATAAAGGAAGTGATAATTGTTATTATAATTTGAAAAATTTATATTAAACTGAAAACTAATTAAATTTTAAAACACGTTTATATTGTCGGGAAATTTAAAGACTTATTATTATTAAAAATATTGAATATTAAATTAGAGAACATATCTGTTGACACATGAGTTTTATAAATAAATTTGGATAAATTTTGCTAAATACTGTTTATTGAATTAATTAACTAAATCGACTAATGATGATGAGTCTGACGGCCACTCATTAAGGGATTGAATTTATTCAATATTAGAACCTAACTCTGCAGCTGTGTGGTCCAGCACCGATAAGGAGATTTCCGAACTCATCCTTGAGATTTCTTTTATTCTATGCTTTGATTGCCTTGCACACGATACTGAGAGATCGTGCAATTTTACTCTCAGTGGCGCCCTTAGCACTTTTGAGTTCAAAAGGTGTCCAAATTGTGACCTCGTAAGCCTCGTCGTCAAGACCACGGAAGTCGAGGGGTACCCGGTTATACATAAAAGAAATTACAGAAAACTGTTATTATCAAGCTAACATTATTTCTTTAACTAAATTGTACATGAAATATGTATTACTAACATTACGTTGATGCGTCATACTTAATGCCAGTTATCAGTTTCATCATTTGTTGTCCATTCAAGTAATTAAAGATTTATTTTGCTTTATATAAAAAGACAGAATTTAAAAGCTTAGCAAATGCCAACCATTAATTCAAGTACGCACAGCACGCTGGCAATAGTTCTAGTTTATACGAAGAAAGAAATAGAATATCATAATTTATTAATGATTTAAAGCCAATTAAGACTATTAGGTTAGAATTATTTTCGCGAAATTGTTCCTATTTTCGAAACGCTCTCATATCTGTCGCTTTTTGAACGACAGTTCTGTTTTTCTTACTTTTTAAAAATCGCTATTTTTAGATAGTCATATCTTATTTTCTTTTTAACTTTAAATTGCTTGAATTTTTGTGGAATATTCAGTCGAAGCTCCCTAAAGTTGCTCTCTCAGTACAGGGCCATTCTCTAAAGTTGCTTTTCCCCCTTCTCCCCACTCTGCATTTTCGCTAGGATAATTGATTCTCCTATGCGCGTTTCAATGCGTCACAAAATCAAAACAAACCGTGTGATACATATACGTTGAGGCTAGCCTCAAATCGTGATTTTTAAATTATTTTTAATATTTTAATAATAATAAATAAATAATAAAGAAATAAAATGGAAAATACTTAGAGTTTATAAAATAATCACTAATTTGAAACATTGACTAAACTATTATTTGCAATGACGAAAAATAAACTAATAAAATTTATTACATCTCGAAAATACTTTTGTTCATTAATTATAAGTTGCTCGGATAGTTTTATTAATGACAAAAAAATTGTATTTCTAGGTTAACTATCTCGCATAACAGAATATGTATTCAATCAATTATAGAAGTTTAAATCACGCGCCAGAATCTTGAATTCTGATTCTTTTACTCAAAAAAAGACTGGAAGGAAATCCAAGCAACTTTAGAGAGCATATCCTGTCAACTTTAGGGAGCTAGCAACTTTAGGGAGGGCAACTTTAGAGAGCTTCGACTGTTCTTCATTTTACAGTCGAACTCCATTTACTCGGATTCCATTATCTCGGAACTTCACCTCAATCTTGACCACTACTCCGAGCTACTCTATCTCCTTTCCAATCCGCCCAGCATCGTTTGTAACGAATTTTCTAATTGGCTGTAGAGCACGCCGGTATAAGACGAATTTTGCTATTGGCTGGTGATCACGTGATTTGCAGTCTTAATTCTCCTACTGGTCTGTAGTTTTATGTCTACTATTATTATTATATTTAACTATTAATCATTACATAACAGTAATAACGATGCAATTAATGTAAATTCTTTTTATTAAATAGTATTCAATAAATATTCAATAAATACAGCTATAGCTTTGGCGGTAAACAAATTATTTAATAATAAATTATATATTTTTTCTTTACTCAAAAGGTAAACGAAACTGAATGGTCTGCTTCCTCCGTCGTCTCCTGCTGTTGGTACTTTCGTCTTGGCCATCTTGCTGCCACCTCTTGGGACTTTGTCACGGCTGATACGGAACAGCCACATCCACTCCCCTTCTCATCTTCGTTATTCTGCTTAGTCTCGTTCTCTTCCAATTCTTTTCGTGGGAGATATGCCGGTTTTAATCTTTCTATCGATATATTTTTTTCTTGACCTTCTACATCTACTTTAAATAGTATATCACTTAGTCTTTCAATTACTTTGAATGGACCTCGTTATGGTTGTTCTAACGGTGCTTTCACATGATCACACCATATGAATACATGTGAATATTTGTCCAGGTCCTTGGAAATAAAAACTTTTAATTTTGAATGATGTGCTGTTTGTTTCGGTTGCATCATTCTCATCGCTTTCCGATAATTTTCCAGGAATGCTTGTAGGTCTGTCGGCAATTCTTGATGCACAAAAAATTCACCCGGTACTCTCAACGTTGTTCCAAACACCATTTCCGCTGGCGACGATATAATATCTTCTTTATATGTCGTGCGTCATTTTAGCAACACTGATGGTAATGCATATATCCACGGTACTCCTGACTTACACATTAGCGCTGCTTTTAAAGTCCTCTGTCATCTTTCAATTATTTTGTTAGATGCAGGATAATACGGGGAAGTCCGTATTTTATGTGCTCCTATGAACCTTGTTAGTCCTTTGAACAACGCTGACTCAAACTGTGTCTCCTGGTCTGTCGTAATTTTTAATGGTGTTTCAAAGAAACATATCCAATTATTGAATAATGCTGTGACCACGGTCTCCGTCGTAATACCCTTCAGTACTACGGCTGTTGGCCATCTCAAAAACCTATCTATTATTGTAAGACAGTTGTTTAAATAATTAATAATAATTAGATAAGGATGAGAGGATCTGGTGTGTGTGTGTGAATTGGCGGGTAGTGAATAATTTTATTTAACACGCAATTATCGTAAATAACCACAATAAATCTTTTATTTACACTATATACATTTGATGAGAATTAATTAGCATGAGAAAACACTTGATTAATTGTTTGTAGTATTTATTTAAATTAATTATTACTCGCGTGCGACACGTGGCCAAAATGGCGTAGCGGCGGGAATAATACCGGTACACGCGGTGAGACTAATTTCATTGAGAACGCACTGAATTTAATGATGAGAGCGAAACTAATATAATTAATAATTACTGAGAATTATTTTATGCAAGATTTAGCTATTATTTTAATGAGAGCACAATTGATTGATTCATAAATGAAAGATTTTAATGAGAGCACGGTGCGTCTGCAATGAGAAACTGTAAACTATAAGAAAGAGAGAGAGCGTTAAAAAGTGAGTGATACAGCGCATCCGTCTTCTTTATCCCCACACGAGCGGTCTCTGCGATGAGACTGCGACTAGCGGATCCACCTATGATTGATTACTGATCGACTGCACTGTCGATCATGTTTTATCAGTGAGAATGATAATGAGAGCGCGGGAGATTTGAAGATTCTCCCAGCCTTCTCCTACTCTTTGGAGAAGTGAGACAATCCATGAGAATCTTCCGTGGTTGATGAGACTGGTAACAGCCCCAGTTTGGTAATAGGTCATTTGAGAGTGGATGAAGATGTCTTCAGAGTAACAACTCTGGTGAGACCATCAGCTCCAGGATGCAATTGAATAACACGAGCGAGGGACCCTTTTGTTGGTGGATACCGCTCGTTTGAGAACAATACAAGTGATCCAACTGTTATATTGTGATGAGATGTGTTTCATTTTGAGATCGATTGATGAGATTGTAAGCATTCGGTTGACCATCGATCGTATAAATGCTGTAAGCGTTCTTGTATATGCTGCAGATGTGAGAGTCTTGATGATGAGATTGCCGTGAGATTAAGTTTTTGATCGGTGCGCGTCCACCAATTATCTAACACTTCTTGCGAACATGAGACAATGTGAGTTGGGTGCCTCCGTGCAATGTGCGTAGATGAGCATCTGCGATGATGAGACGTGAGAGCGTACAATCCTTGGGAAGGATCGCTGGATGTTTGCTGTCTGCATCCAACGTTGAGTTTTGGAGGCGTCCATCGACTCTGATGAGACCAGCTTGGTCGATGAATTTAGTGAGTCGGGTGAAGCAATGAGATTTCTTGAGAGCTTTACCTTGAGATAGTGATAAGATTTGTGATGAGAAATATTCCTGCTGGGTCATTTTAGTCCAATGAACCAGAGCTGCTTGTAGTTCAGCAGGAGTGAGAGGTGAGATGCTGAGTTTTGAGCCAGATGTTTTCCTGAAGCATGAGATGGCTCTAAAAACTGTTGCTGTGTGACGTAGAAGAGCTGTGAGAGTAGTCCATGAGTGAATGAGAGATAATAGTGGCATGAGAGGTGGACTAGTTAAGACGTGAGACTGGCAAGGTCTCATTTCTGAGTTAACTTGCTCTGTTTCATCTGATGTCGAGCTGAGAACGTGATGAGATTGCCATTGAGTGAGAGGATCAGCTAGCCAGCTGGGTCCTGACCACCATAGCTGATGATTGATAAGTTGAGACGCTGAGAGACCCCTGGAAGCACAGTCAGCAGGATTCCGTTTCCCTGAGATGTATCTCCATTTAGCTTCTAGAGAATGATGCTGAATCGCTTCAACTCGATTCTTGACGAATTCTTTCCATCTGGTAGGTTCACTGGTCCCCCAAGCTAGTGTTGTAGATGAGTCAGTCCACAAATAAGTTGGAACATGAGATAATTGAAGCGTAGATGAGACATGAGATGCCAGTTTTGAGCGCAATAATGCAGCTGAGAGTTCGAGTCGAGGAATTGTGAGACGTTTGAGTGGTGCGACTTTAGTTTTAGAGCAGATGAGAGCGATGATAGTCTGTTCGCCAGGTTGACAGACTCTGAGATATATTACTGCAGACATTGCAGCTTGAGAAGTGTCAGAAAACCCGTGAATCTCGATGTTTGATGAGTTTGGGATGAGATTAATCCATCCAGGAATTCTGAGTTGGGATAGTTGAGGAAGTTCATCACGGAAAGTCTTCCATCCGTGAACTAGCTCTGGTGAGAGTGCATCGTCCCAGTCGACTTTTTGAAGCCAAAGGTCCTGGATGAGAATTTTTGCCTTAACGATTACTGGTGAGATTAAACCCAGAGGGTCAAATAATTGAGCTGCCTCTGAGGTGATAGTACGCTTGGTGATGCTGAGAGTCTGAGAAGTTTTGCCAGTAAACGTGAGAACATCTTCTTGACAGTTCCATGAGAGGCCCAATATTTTTGAGAATGTATCTGAGAATGAGTGAGAATCTTTTGGACTGAGTGATGATGAGATTTTGCTAAACTCAGGATGATTGCTCTTCCGTTTAGCTAATGGAAGGCAACCTGAGTTGCGGAGCGCTTCAACATGCCTTGCGATGTCGTGAGACCCTTCGTCGATGAGAAGTTGCTTGAGAACTCGGCCAGCTAGATACGGTGCAGGTCGAGTGCCATACGTGACTATATTGAGCTAATAAGTCACGGTGAGATCATTTTCAGTCCAGAGAATGCGCTGATTATCCCTGTCATCAGGGTGGATGAGAATTTGGCGAAACATCTTCATGATGTCCATCAGAAAGATGTATATATGGCTTCTGAGATACAACAGAACATCACAGATCTTCGATTGCAGGCTTGGGCCGATATGCAGATGATCATTGAGAGCTGGCTGATGATGTTTTGCTCGAACCGTTGAAGATGACTCTCAACTTGGTAGTTTCGCTGTCTTCACGAACGACGCAATGATGAGGTAAATAATATACATGAGATGGTTCAGGCGATGATGATGAGACTGGCTGCATGTGTCCGAGTGCTTCATACTCGGTGAGAAATGCGGTGTATTGACCCTGAAGTTCAAAGTCTTGAGAAAGACGCTTGATGAGACGTTTGAGACAGCGCTGCGCAATATGATGAGATTCACCTAGTTTCTGAAATAACGATTTGAATGGTAAACGGACGATGTATCGTCCTGATGCGTCACGAAAATAAGTTGCTAGGAAGTGATCTTCACACTCAGCTTCCTCGACGGTGAGAGTTTCATTGCAGGACTCTGGAACTTCTTCAAGTTTTCAGAACTTTGTGAGAGAGTCGTGCAGTTGAGAATTTGAGATGATATGATGAGACAGGCTAGGAGATTGATGAGATTGTTCATGAACTGGGCCGAGAATTGTCCAGCCGAGCATGGTTTGCATGGCAATTGGTTCTGAAGAACTTCCTGATCTGAGACCAGGTCATATGATTTGACCGTAGAAGTCTGCGCTGTGATTTTCTTGAGAATATGTGCGTTGAGACATGCGTGTTCTGATGAAATGGTAGAATGCAGTTTGAATAAGACCATGCCTTCTGTTTTACCTGATGAGATATTGCCGAATCCTTGTAGAGGTACATGGCAAGGCTGACAGATGAGACTGCAAGTGCGAACAGCAGCCTGAGAAATCAGAGTAACCTCTGATCCAGGATCAATGAGAACTCTGATACGATGAGATGAACCTGATTGATGAGAGATGAGAGCATGTGCGGCTTCCAACAGCACTGTCGGTCGAGATGTCACTGGTTTGTGATCTGGAGCACGGCTGATGGCAGATGAGATTAAAGCTGCTGCTTGAGAATGGCAAAATTGTTATTGTTGAGATCGTGGTGGCTGAGACGCATTTAAGATGCAGGTGGTGGTGAGGAAGTTGATGCTACTTCATTAACTGCCGGTGGCTTCTTTGTAAGCCTCATGAGACGCGAATAGTGCAGCATAGAATGATGCGACTTATCGCATTCTTTGCAACGCCGACAGTCCTTGGTGCGACAGTTCGCAAAGTTGTGATCGCCCAGGCAGTTGCGACACAGATGATAATGTGCTACTAATTGAAATCTCTCGTCCGGAGCCATTGCTTGAAACTTACCCTAATAGCCAAACTGACGGTAGATTGCGCGCAAATCGATCGTCCATTTGACGGAGACCTACTGCCGCCATCTGACTGCAGAAGTTGATGTTAGATGTCTGACGACAACTTTCCGGCAACTTTCTAGCAACTTTTTACTCTTGGACGAATCGGTAAGCTGTCCACTCTTACCATTCGCCTAGATAATTTAACGATAGAATAAGTCAATGAAAGAGCATTCTCAGTTACCAACCGCAAGATTGGAAATTTTCCTCGCTAGATGGCGCTATTCAAATTGCAAAAAATTTGGGCTGACTGGAAATTATTTTAATGCCTTTGCATTCGATTTTTGATTTTTAATGGATAAATAAAATTTTGGAAATCAAATTCACTTCAAGTGTTGAAGGTTTGATGTATTGGGAAGGTATTTGAATCAAATTTTATAATATTGGAATGTGTTTTATTATTGAACTCTTAATTTAAAAATTTTGAATTTTATAGAATATTTATAAACATTAAATAATAAAATTAAAATAAACAATATTGTAATAATCAACATATATAATGATATGACAATAAATTTTCAATTAATGCTACATTGCTTTAGCCATGGGATGTACTACTGCTTTTTTCGTCTACCATCAAAGTTCCGTCGTCATTGCAGGGTCTTTTTGAGAAGGGTGTGCCATAGTAGTCCTTTGGTACAGAAACTCTCTTTCTCGACTCCTTTGGCTGACTAGAATTTTTATTTTTTTGGTTAACACGAGCACTAGCGTTTTTTAATGCTGCTTTAACAGCATTAGGGTATTCGTTTACATCGGCTTCAGGATACATAGTTTTGAAAATATCTGGAATAATAAAACGCAAATGATAAAAAAAATAATTAATTGTGTAAAAAGAAATGAAATTAAACAATACGATTTCAGAAAAAGGAAATGACCCGAAGATGAGGACTTCCTAAGTAACACATAGACCACTTTTAAATGTCTTTTAAAAGGATAAGACAATTGTTTTTTGTCCAAAGTCACCTATTTTGGTATAACAGAATTCCGACAGGAACGGAATCAAGTCAGAATCTAATTTAGTAGATAGAAACTAATTAGTTTTTTCGTCAGAGAAAACAAATCAGTTTCTTCCCACTCGACCATATTTCTCTGAAATTGGCTAGTTTAGATTGGTAAAATAGCCATGAAAACTCGCAATTTTAATGTAGACGATGTTAAAAATTAATACAAAGAAGGGTTGAAAAAGTTGTAATAAAAAAATAATGCATTATGGATTTTTTTCCTAATGGGTAAATCAAATTAGTCAATAATAATAATAATCCATACTTCAATTTTTGAGTAATCCATAATGGCAATTTTTCGATTAATAATTATAAGAGATTATCAATAATAACTATTTGTAGGTAATTATTTTAAAAAATCATCGACAATTGATATTTCTGGATTATTAATTTAGTAAAGTTATCCGTACTGAAAATTTTGGAATCGTTATTTTAAGAATGCAATTCCTAATGAAAGCTTTGGGAATAATAATTGAAAAATTCAATTTTAGTCCCGCAATGATGCATTTTCAAAAATAATGCATTACTTGCATTCCTCATATTAAATAAATGAAAAAATAGATTTTAAAAGGTTCAATGGGTTTTAAAGTTTCAAAATACTTACTACACAAATCATAATCGACTTTAGTACCCAGAAAAATATTTGGCTTGATCGGCCTGGCTTCAGTGTAGTTGTATGTTCTCAATAACTCATCTGCCATGATTAAATTATTTTTTAAAACATAGCGAACGTTGTCGCATAGAGTTTTCCCACCACGGAAGCTGGATACACAAACTTGCTGTAACAAATGCAAATACTTTAGTATGTTGACCCGAGTCAAAAAACAAATTCTACTTTAATCTCCAAAAGCATCAATTCCTTTGATATTTTATTTACCGCCCAAAAAGTAACTCCATTTTAGTACTAAGAATCTTTAATGAGAATGAGGTCTAAATGCGAATAATTTATCGATTTTAAATGATAACTAAGACCTCAAAATCCTCAACGAATGAAAAGTTACATTTCGGACTTTGAAAAATTTTAGATAGAAAAGAGAGGGGACAGAATACGTCGAATGAGACTTTTGAGGTTCACATGTGGATTAGGGTGTGCCATTTTGAGGTGACTTTTTTTTCAACAAAAAAACAGGCTGAAAATTTGAGGGAAGGTGAGAAAAGAAGCCTGTTAAAAGTGGAGCTATGAATATTAATATTTAGAGGTGCCTATTAGGGTGAGCCAGAAAAACCAACCTATAGAATTTACGTCGTCAATAAGACCTATTTATCAAGACAAAAATTCTCCCATTGGGCACAATTTTTAGCTCAATTTTAAAAGGTGTCGGTAGCCATCTGAAAGGCCCTAGGGGTATAAGCATGGTGAATTTGCCCCCGAAAGGTATCGGCTTGATACTGCGGAGATTTTTAGGTACTAATAAGATATTAAGATCCTGAAAGTTTCAGCTTTTGAAACCAATCGGTCTTCGAGAAAAAGCCAAATACACTGGTCACCGAAATTAAGGGATAGAAAAAAAATCCGAAATTTTTAGGTGATTTTCAACATGCTGTAACTCGGTGAAAAATGGTTGTATAAAAAAACCAAAAAAAGCAAATTGTAGCCTCAAGTTTCTAGTTTTCAGATCTGGACCTCAAAATTTTTTATCATGTACGGTTCCGGAGTAATCATAAGAAAACCAACGAAAAAAAAATTTTCAAAATTTTTGCTGGTCTTTCAATACTTCTATGGGCGACAATAAATTTTTTTGAATAATCCGACTCTCTGACTTTTCTCGGAAATTTTATGCCCTTTCATTTGGTGGCCTTAAAAAGTCTCTACGACAATTTGGCGCCGAGTTATCATTGATCAAAGCAAAAAAGTCCATTTTGGCTTTGATAATCAATAACTCCGGATGTATTGGTCGTACAGAGAATGGAAGCAGGGTTTTGAAAACTGGAAAACATTCTCTATAAGGCAAAATTAGGTTCCTATCAATTGAAACAGGCTGTTTCCTATTTAGCAGAAATGCTTGATGAAACAGGTAATCTGATTATTCAATTTGTGAAAGAACAGTCAAATATACTCAAAATTCAAGTTCAATCCAGACACATTAATAGTAAGGTTTATAGATGTTTTATTGAATATAAAAAAAATGCTATTGGTCCAAAAAGCATATTGAGGCATAGTTGAGGGTGTGCAAATGGTCTGAGAACTATTGGATGTTGCTCTCATGTTGCTGCTGTTGTTTACTATTTATCACACGGGAGATATTTAACAAAGATTTTAAGGCCTGCTGAAATACTTAGCAAATTATTTGATAGAGACAGTATTTCAGCTGTGATTGAAGAGGATAGTGATGAAGACTGATAAAATATGATTATACATTTTTTTCCTCAAGTATATCTTTCATTTGTTGTTATGTATTTATAATTTACAAACTAAAATCTATTTCCTGTTTTATATGTGTATAATGTTTATAATATTTTAGTTGATATTATATGATATGACAAAATTTAACTGCTGATGCAGAGATTATTTTTGCAAATAACATTCAAGAACATATACAAACTAGAAAAATAATGATTCACACTTTAAACATGTAAATAAAGTAAATATTTGCTTAAGAAGTGGTTTTTATTTTTTTTTCTATATGGCGTACCTTTTTTAAAAATTTTAAATGCACTTAAGTCTATAGGAAATTGGATGAGGAATCCAAAAAAAATTATTTCATAATTGTACCAGAACCGTAACATCGTGAAAAGTCGAAATTAAAACTAAAAAGTCATTTTTTTCGAGGTTGTTGTCGACCGATCAAGCTCCCAATTTTTTTCCGAGGAGCTACTATCGACCTCCAAAACATATCCTGAGTATAAGTCAATCGATTAAATAGTCTCTGAGAATATTCATTTTATCTGATTTTTACATATTTGGCTTTTTCTCGAAGACCGATGGGTTTCAAAAGCTGAAACTCTCAGGATCTTAATATCTTATTAGTACCTAAAAATCCCCGCAGTATCAAGCCGATAACTTTCGGGGGCAAATTCACCATGCTCATACCCCTAGGGCCTTTCCCATTTAAATAACCTGCAAAAAAATTCTTTTTGATTAAAAATATTATAACTTTTAAACCATGTGAGACAAAAATTCGGCTCTAGAATATTCTTGTAGGGCATTAAATTTCTTAAAAGAAAGTCCTGGGAGTCGAAATGTAAACTTGATATTTCGTAGACTAACAGGCTATCAAAGTCTAGAGTAAACAGAATCATACAAGTGTAAGGTTTTATGTGGATTTGCCAAATACTTTTCTTTTATCGTGATCGATAACAAAATGTTATTTGTTACAAGGTGGATATTGTTGGTAATTTTATTGCACTACATGTAGGACAAATTTTCTCGTAGTATCGATATTTTTAATAATAAAACGTTACATTTGTATGATTCTGTTTACTCTAGACTTTGATAGCCTGTTAGTATATGAAATATCAAGTTTACAAATTCGACTCTCAGGACTTTTTTTAAAGAAATTTAATGTCCTACAAGAATGTTCTAGAGCCAAATTTTTATCTCACACGGTTCAAAAGTTGTAAAATTTTTAATCAAAAAAGTTTTTTTTGCATGTTATTTAAATGGGAAATTTCAGATGGCTACCGACACCTTTTAAAATTGAGCTAAAAATTTTGCCCCATAGGAGAATTTTTTTCTCGATATATAGGTCCTTTTTGAGACGCAAATTCGATAGGTTGGTTTTTTTGGCTCACCCTAGTGCCTATTTCTAATTTTCTATTTCCCATTTAAATAACATGGGAAAAAAAATTTTATATTTTTTTTAGCCTGGCATTCGCACCTCATATAAATAAGTCCATAGCATATTCTTGTAGATAATTTAACGCTCTACAAAAAAGGTCTCTTATCATTTTTTGATAAATCCATCCATTCGCAAGTTATTGGAGCTGGAAGTCAAATCTATAATAAATTTCCAGATTTTTTTACTCTTCCAGCAAAACTATCAGACTTATCAAACAATGTCATGAAATTTTTTTTATAGGCAATTTTATTTCCTAAAAATTATTCTGAATAAAGTTTTTTGAAATTCCGCATTGCTTTCTAGTTATTTTTATTTCAATATTAAGTTCTCAGAATAGACTAGAAGACTATTATTTTCACGAGCGTGACATTAAAATGAAAATAACTAGAAAACAATGCGGAATTTCATAAAACTTCATTGAATATAATTTGTAAGAAATAAAATTGTCTATAAAAAAGATCCTATGATATTGTTTGATAAGTCTGATAGTTTTGCTGGAACAGTAAAAAGATCTGGAAATTTATTATAGATTTGACTTCCAGCTCCAATAGCTTTCGAATGGATGGATTTATCAAAAAATGATAAGACCTTTTTTTGTAGAGCGTTAAATTCTCTACAAGAACATGCTATAGACTTATTTATATTAGGTGCGAATGCCGAGCTAGAAAAATAAAAAATTTCCTTTTCATGTTATATAAATGAGAAATGGAAAATTAGAAATAGGTACCTCTAAATATTAATATTTAAAGCTCCGCATTTAACAGGCTTTTTTTCTCACCTTTCCTCAAGTTTTCAGCCTGTTTTTTTGTTAAATAAAAGAAGTTGCCTCAAAATGGCCACCCTAATGTGGATACAATTATTCCTGTATGTTCTGAGTATTTTGAGGCTCTAATCCCGATTATGTTATTCCAGTTTAGTCCTCAAAGTGGACAAATTGGTCGTAACTACTACTTTGCGGACTCAACTAGGATAACTTTCTATACTGTTGTCAATCTTCGAATTCTAAATTGATCCTCAAAAACCTCATTGAGTACTTTGAGACTTAAATCCGAATTTGTTTTTTGACTCGGGGAGTCTATATGTTTTGATATCCGATTGTTAAGATCAGTAAGTTGGGGTAAGAAAAGGAAGAGAATACTTACAAATTTATGTTCATCTTCACTAGCCTCGTCATACTTGATTACATCTTCGACAGTTTGAAACGGTAGAAAAGAGGGTTTTTCAAACTGCCCGAACTGCTGACTCCCATTACAAGCGTTGTTTACTTTTTCTGACAGCCCACTGAAAAATAATGTTTTTTAATTATTTTGTTACGATATTTAAATATCGCGGCAGCTTCGCATTAGGTCGGAGGGGCAACAGATGGCAGCACACGCTGCTCACACGTCTTAGATATTATTATTATTAGTTTTATGTACGATTTTGTTTTAATTATTGTATCTTTAGTATGTGATTAATTCCTTAGGTGTAAATTGCGTCGGAATCAGAAAAATTTACTGATATATTTAAACGGATAAATAGATTTTATTGGCGCTGGAATGGATAATTGCGCATTTTGTTTATATGCTTATGATTATTTTGGTTGATTGACGCATGCGCGTCAACGCAACAGTTGGCGTCAGTAAATTTATTTATTATAAATAAATTTACTAGTTTTGTGAATAAATCATTGCAGGATTTATTTGTAAATCGTATTGATAATTAACTCTGAAATAGGCAGGTAGCCATTTAATGTCGGGAATGGGCTAAATTACACGAACCATTTCATGCATTATGTTGGTGGTGTTGTATAAATTAGCATGCGACAGGTATATTTCTCCATTGGTTAGAGTGAGATAGATAACAAAATGCCGTCGGCCGAAGTGCTGGCGTGAAAAACACGTGCTGCCTTGGTCAGACGTGGATAAGCAACTGTACGAGCGGGGTGTGTGTCTGTTGCCGTGTAGTAATTTTTCGAGACGCCATTTAGAACGGGTTTAATTTATAATAAATTATTTATTTGCCATTTGGCATTAAAGTTGTTTTTTTTTGTGTTTGCAATAATTATTGCCAAATTGATCGCTACCAATGGAGCCTGTACGTATACTGTACATTGATGATGACTGTAAGTACCTTTGTGCTGTATACATTGGCGTGTAATTTATTGGTGGCCATTTGTATATCTCACGAGTGTGAGTGAGAGAGAGCGCGATATTTATCAGTAACGTTCAGAGATATAAATTAATTGCGTACTTGTGGATCTCAGCGGTCAGTATTTCAAAACTTAGAAAACTAATAATTAGTAATTTTACTATTGAGTATTTATACGGTGAATGTTCATATGGGTTTTCTGGCGGTAAATATCTAAATATTTACACTTATTATTTACTATCATTCTTTAAGTATTATTGGTAATGATGTATTATTGGTAATGATGTATTATTGTCTGCGGTAGATATTTACAATTATTTTAACTATTATCAGTGATCCTTTACTATTTTTGCGTTAATTACTTACAATTATTTAAGTATTATTTGTGAGCGTTTGTGATTTATTGCGATAAATATTTACACGTATAGGAAATATTATTTGTGTTCAGTTATTATTTTGCGGTAAATATCTCCAATTATTTAATTATTATTTGTGATCATTTCTTATTTTTGCGTTAAATATTTTACAATTGTTTAAATATTCTCAGTGATCATTTATTATTTTGCGTTTCATATTTTACGATTATTTAAATATTATTTGTGAGCATTTATTATTTTGCGGTAAATATTTACAATTATTATCAATGATCATTTATTATATTGCGGTAAATATTTACAATTATTTTAAATATTATTTGTAATCATTTATTAGTTTGGCGGTGAATGATGAATTATTTATACGTATTAATTAAATATTAATTGTGGTTAAGTTATATTTGGCGTGCACAATATTATTATTTATAACTATTTATATTTCATTGACATCGCATGCAAGTGATCGCCATATTTACTAGTATTGGAATTATCATTTTTGCGTTAATGGAGTATTGGTTAAGCGTATTATTTTGGAAGTGAATTATTATTATTTGCATTTTTGTTTGTTGATACCCGATGGGGATAATATTATAATTTAAAAATATATTGGATTGATAAATGGTTACCAACCCGGGAATTATTTAATTTAGATGGGTTATTTAAGTTATGCTATCTCTTTCTTGCTACCCTTTTCCTAAATCTGAAACTGCTCTGATTATTCATTATTATTTTATTTATTTCATTTCCTCTCATTTTCATTTTGTTTTCCGAGTACTTTTGTTTGTGGAGGTGCACGAACTGGCGCCCAACTAGGTTTTCTAACCCAGCCTGATAAGAACCGCGTGTCCAGTGGAGATTTTGGGACATCTCCAAAGGAAATTTGTTTTGTTTATCATTTTATTTTTTAGTTTTTCACCATCGGAGAACCATAACGGCTATGTCACACACATCACACTCCGCCGTGGGTTGTGTTAAATAGTAGTGAACGTTATAATTTTTTCTCAAAATTACAAGTACGGCTGAATATTAGGGTGAGCCGGAAATCGCCGGAAAAATATTGAAACCAAAATAGAATCAATTTTAAGTAACTTCGACTTACCTCAGCTGCTCAGAAAGAGTATCGATTTTCACGCTCATTTCTCTAGAACAAAACAATTATTTTATTAAAACACAATTAACGCGCAACCTGCAGTCACTTCGTGACTGCCTAAATATCACTACTAAATTTATAAAATCCGCAGAAAAAAAGGACTTCTTGCCACAATAAATTTTTACTTGCAGCACGAAATTTTATGCATCATGAATTGGACACAAGAATTTTCTTGGGGCAAGAAAAGATTTTTTTGGGCAAGAAATAATTCTTTGTACCAAGTAATTTTTTCTAGTTCTAGTAAATTTTAGTTTTCAATTCACAATGCAACAAATTTTTAGGGGAAAGTAAAAATTTTCTTTAGGCGAGTAAAGATTATTTGTGTCAATTAATCCTTTTTATCTGTTTACCATCTTTTGGCTTTGAAAAGCTTCCTAAAACCAAAAGAGAGTATAAAAATATGTCATTTTGAAATTAGTAACGCGATATAAATAATATAGCTATTTTTTCAGTGACATTCAGTCGTATTAGTCTAGACGCTGTATTACCTTTCCGTAAACTTTTGAGGTCGGTGTATAGTGAGATTATTTTCATGTTTTTTGACCCGCTGAAACCGAATATCGCAGTTATTTTTTCGAAATCCCGGGCCATCAATTGTTTATAACCATTTGCTTGAACAATCGTTTCAAAAATAATTTTTTGGGGATGGATTATTTTTTTTTTTAGTATTTTGGGCAATTTCAAGACGAAATTTATTCCTATAAAATTTTCCTAAAATTGACAGTTTCAAAGTTATGAATTTTTGAAAATCGAAAATTCTCGATTTTTACAAACTTTGATGATTAATTACATATAAATAAATTACGCAATACAAGGTTTTATTTACATGATCGTAAAGAAGAATATTCGAAGTTTTTATTAAAACAATAATATTCCGTTAGAATTTGTATTAAATAAAAGAAAAAAAGTGATCAAAGTTATTGCATTTATTGAGTAACTTGGCCGACTCGGCGGTGAATGCGTAAAGTGATTATTTACTATCTCGCTTGCTCTTAGGCGTTTAGGTAGCTGTTGGTCAGGCGCCTAAAATTTTAAATTTAAATGCATTATTTCTTGATAAAAAAATTTGTATGGTTGAAAAAATTATAAATTTTATGATATTAAAGGAAGTTTCGAATTCATTAATTTGATAAATTAATAAAAATCACTAATCTATAGTTTTTCATGATTTTAATGAACTACATTTAAAATTGTTTCAACTTATTCTATATTTTAATTAAAATTTTTTTTTTTTATTTAACTAATAAATAAATGATAAAGTTCATGAATTTTTCACTAAGATTTATAATAATTATACTTGGGCAATATAATAATTCCTATAAAAAAAATTTATAGAAATAATATATGTTAAAATATAAAAAAAAAAATATATTTATCATATGAAAAAAATACATAAAAAATATATAAAATATGCATAAAAAATGTATTTTAAATAGCTAACTTTTGGCCGATTTTCGTATATATTTTTTATATTTTAAATGTAATTTAAATATATTAAAAATATATCTTAGAGTACAAAATAATATAATTATGGAAACATAAAAAAAATACTTTTTTATGTTTTTATTAAAAGCAAAAAAATTTTTATCACAAACATAAAAAAATATATTTTGTATATATGTTTTTTATAATTCCATAATTATATTTTTTATGTACTCTAAGATTTATTTTTAATATATTTAAATTACATTTAAAATATATAAAATATATACGAAAATCGGCAAAAAGTTAGCTATTTAAAATATATTTTTTATACATATTTTATATATGTTTTATGTATTTTTTTCATATGATAAATATATTTTTTTTTTTATATTTTAACATATATTATTTCTATAAATTTTTTTCATAGGAATTATTATATTGCCCAAGTATAATTATTATAAATCTTAGTGAAAAATTCATGAACTTTATCATTTATTTATTAGTTAAATAAAAAAAAAAAATTTTAATTAAAATATAGAATAAGTTGAAACAATTTTAAATGTAGTTCATTAAAATCATGAAAAACTATAGATTAGTGATTTTTATTAATTTATCAAATTAATGAATTCGAAACTTCCTTTAATATCATAAAATTTATAATTTTTTCAACCATACAAATTTTTTTATCAAGAAATAATGCATTTAAATTTAAAATTTTAGGCGCCTGACCAACAGCTACCTAAACGCCTAAGAGCAAGCGAGATAGTAAATAATCACTTTGCGCATTCACCGCCGAGTCGGCCAAGTTACTCAATAAATGCAATAACTTTGATCACTTTTTTTCTTTTATTTAATACAAATTATAACGGAATATTATTGTTTTAATAAAAACTTCGAATATTCTTCTTTACGATCATGTAAATAAAACCTAGTATTGCGTAATTTATTTATATGTAATTAATCATCAAAGTTTGTGAAAATCGAGAATTTTCGATTTTCCAAAATTCATAACTTTGAAACTATCAATTTTATGAAAATTTTATAAGAGTAAATTTCGTCTCGAAATTGCCGAAAATACTAAAAAAAAAAAATAACCCATCCCCAAAAAATTATTTTTGAAACGATTGTTTAAACAAATGGGTATAAACAATTGATGGCCCGGGATTTCGAAAAAATGACTGCAATATTCGGTTTCGGCGGGTCAAAAAACATGAAAATAATCTCATTTTGTACACCGACCTCAAAAATTTACGAAAAGGTAATACAGTGTCTAGACTATATTAAGTGACAGAATAACTAAAATATCAATTTATTTAAAGAAAGTAAACACGATCTTTTTTTTCTCGTGTAATTTAAATGTAATTCGAATGACACACTTAAATCGATTTATCTCAATACTTGACAATAAAAAAGAGTTTTAACCATGAAAAGGTGCAAATTCAAGTCAATACCTATTTAATGATACTGTTATGTCCGACTATTATTTAATTTAATGCAGTGTAAACACTATATAACAACACTCCATTTAACGTCAAACTCCGTATAACGTCAAAATTTCTCGACTTTGGTTGGTTTACATCTTTGTCTATACAATAATACACTCCATATAGCATCACGCTCACTCTAATTAACGACCACAATAAGGCATTACTAATTACTAGGAAGTACTGACTAAGTTGCCGAAATCAATGGAAATGTAGTTGTGTACGTTTTCTTTTACTGACATACCGAAAATTCTAAGAAATGCAGTCGTATGTTTGTTGTGTGAATGAACTTACACATGTTTACCTCAACTACTCGGCTTTCGTTAGTTACACGTAATCATAATCTCTCAGTTGCCTACAAACCCTCAAACTACAAGAATGGCGAGTAAAAGAAAATCTTTGTGTGTTGACGAAAAAGTTTCATTAATACGTGCTATAGAAGCTGGTGAAAAAATTAGTGATGTTGGGAGACGGTTTGGATTTACAAACCTACATAGAAGTTGACGACATTCTGTTTACAACAGTTTCATTGACAGATGAAGAAATTTTAAATTCTGTGAAAAATACCGAGGAACAGCAGGTGGATGAAGATGAAGATGAGAAAGACGACCCTGAGCCTCTACCAAGCATCAACGAAGCACATAATGCAGCAAAATTGTTGGAAAAATATTTTTTATTTAATGAAGTTGATGTGACAGTATCTCATGATATGAGTAAAATTTATAATAAATTACAATTAGAATATTGGTGCAACAAAAAATATCAGACTAAAATAACCGACTATACGCAATAAGCGTTGTTATTTGTATTGTATTGTTGTTATTTGTATAATACACTCGTACATGTTAGAACGTTAAAATAATGCAATTTTTTCTTTCTTTCCATTTAACGACCACTCTCTATAACGTCGAAAAATGCACGGTCCCTTAAGTGACGTTATATAGAGTTTACACTGTATTTGGTTGCGTGGATTAGGCGTTCGGACTAACCAATGCAATTTTCGGCTTAAATGTTTAGTTCGAGCCTTATTTTATTTTTTAGGACACGTTTCGATGCGGATCTTCCTTTAATTCTAGTTATAGCTAAATAGAGGTATCTTTCTATTTATATGTATATATTATATGTTAACCTATACATACAGTTATGAAATTATGGCTTCCTTATTTCCACCTAAGTTGAGGCTGATTGAAATTTGGTTATCGAGTTGAAAAGAAAAAAAATAGCCACTTATAAATTTCTTACCTTTGCGGTGATAATTCTTCTTCAATTACTTTTATTCTGGGGGACTCCTTCGTTGTGGACCCTTGGACTGATTGCCGTCTCTCTCTCTCTCTCGTGCAAGCAATATTCGAGCGAGGGTAGGTAGTTAATACTAACTAACTTATTTTTAAATAATCAAACACAAAAATTGTTTTCACTTTTGTTTTCTTTTTATTTTACTTTGAAACTTTAATTTTTAACAATGATAAAATGCCTTCATTTTTCTTAAAAGAAATTAGAGATGATACTCTTTAGAGGCTCGATTCTTTATTTTTGAACATTTATTACACTTTTTGTATACACTGAGATTTTCTATTTTCTATGTTTTTAGTTTTATGTTTTACCGGAATAATATTCCTTCAATTTTCCTGAACGGAAATAGAGGCGATACTCTGTTAAAGGATTGGGCTTTCATTTTCGAACATGTATTCACTTTTCATTACAACATTTAGTATCTCAATTTAATTATACTGGACAATGCTAGGAAGCACTAAACTAATAACTCACAACCGATAACACTATTATTTATGGAAACTTTTATTTTTTTTTTGTATTGTACTTCCTTTTTTCTTCGCTATGCGATTTTATTTTGCTTTCTTTGAGCTGTATATTTTAATATATATATTTTTTCACTGATATAACTTTTCTCTACTTCGTTTTCTTTTTGTATTTGGTATAAATATATAGTGTATATATTTATTTAATTTGTTTGGTAATTTTATTTCCTGAATAAAATTATTTGAGAGATTTTTGGAAGGATACTGCTGTACCTAATTGCGACTTTTCGCTGAAACTAATCAACTGATAACCGAAAAGCATGCCGGTTCTCGGTAGAGTGATTTGGCTCTTCGAAATTTTTAACGCTGCAACCATGAGGGTCCGAGTTTGGAAAAGAGGGGGTTTTGGTATCTTGCATAGTGTGAGATGTCCCGTTGACGGAACTTAATTTAGGTCAATGCTAATTGTGGGTGTTACCACGCATTAGAATAATTGTTGTATGTATGTAATGAAAGACGGAAAAATAAATCTGGTTTGACGTTTCGTACTGCTCAATTGAACTAATCCTGGTTTTTCTCATGAGAAAATGAAATATTTATTCCTTAGGAGTGTTCGATATGAGTTTGAAAAAGTTTGTGAAGTCGGACATAACAATACCAATTTTAATAAAATTAACCAATTCTATCATATAGATATGGCGGGAACGAAATTTTCCTTATTCTCATAATAATATAGATTATGAATAAATTTTACTTACATTGAATGTTGAGATAATGCTTCAACTTTAGGTCCCAGTTCTCTGAAACAACGAAAATAATGAAATTTCAAATCACACAGAGCATATAGAATGGATTTAAAGTTTGAAGACTTGAAGTCTTCAAAAAGTTACGGATAAAAATAAATTGAAAGATCGGAACATTTTGCAAGTACAAATTGTAATTAAAAGGTTAAAAAAATTATCGACCAATTCTTAACAATAGTATATTGTGTGACAAGGGATGAAATGAGTCTTATTTTTCTCATGAAAATTTCTGACTAGACTGCTGTTGGCTACTCGAGCTGTAGGTAAGGACTGACAACACTCGCAGTCTGAAACTGTATTTCATTTCGATGTCACACACAATATATATTCGTGCATTAAATTACCTGAATTGGAACTTTAAGTTTCTGTGTCAGCAGCCGGTTAGAATCATGCTCACTTCAAACCGATGATACTGAGAACTGTTAGAGAATGAGACATATATGATTTACGGTCAATTTTTAATAAATAAGACAAAAAATTACTTTCACTCATTTTTTTGGATGTTTTTTGGTTAATTAAAACTCGAGCGTCAAAAATGTAATGGATAACTGAAGTGACAAGCTAACAAATGAGAGTAATAAGGCTGCAAATAAATATTGAATAAAACTAACACCGGGCAGAAACGATTATGTTTATTCCCAAAGGAAGAAAGACGCATGTTTCTGCCCACGGTACGCAAGTATTTGTAAATTATGTATACGCTAGTAGTTTGCAGCATCGGCTTGAAATTAGCTTGTTTTGACTGGCTGTAGGGACACTGAAACTGAAAGTTTAAATGCTGGTATCATGAAGACAATTTTCCCTACATTTTTGGCAAACCCCATACTTCAGAAAAAAAAAATCTGTCTATGGTTGACCCTGTGGGCCAGCCCCAAAACTTCCCGCTCCGTGAGCTCGAAAATACTTTTGTATGCCATTATTTTCGACAAAAACTATTTTTTACCGTTTTTTCTCCCACGATATCTCTGGAACAAATTAACCGATTAAGATGTTTAAGGCGGCGATCGACGCATTTTATTGAGTTCTAGAGCTGATTAGATTTTGGCGTCTATCATTCAATTCGTTTCTGAGAAATCAATAAAAAAATAAAATTTTTTTTTTCGTAATTCACTTATATTTTCGAGTCTACTCGATCAAACGATCTGAAATTTTCAGGAAAGTTGATGGCCAACAAGCTCTTTCACACACACGCACACACACACACACACACACACAGACACACACGTGCATACATAGGGGAGGGGGGAGGGGCAAAGTGGGCCCCGTAAGCTAAAAATGGGATTATCTTTTATTTTTTTCACTCGTTACACTACTTTATAGACCCTTGTTTGTTATTTAACATTGATGAGCTGTGTCCATTAAAATGAAAAAATCTAAAATGTGGGGCAAAGTGGGCCCCCATCTAAAAAAATTGTGTAAGACGAATTTATTGATCATTTTACTTTTTTTAAATTCTACACTTCAAATGTGTTACGAATAAGCTGTGATCATAAGAAGTTATGAATTTTAAAGTATGAGGCAAAGTGGGCCCCCTCCAAAAATTTGTCATGAAATTTTTTTTCATTTGCTTTACTTTTTTTAAGTTTATTTAAATGCATGCTGAATTGAAATTTTTCAAACAGCGCTCTTTATTCACGCATGCGTGAATCTCTCATTTTGAAATAGTTTCTGCGCATGCGCACTGGAATATGCTCCGAACCTCCACCAGCTGATCCACTTAACCTGGATAACCTGTCAATAATGTGTTAGTAAACATTGGAAATTTTAGCAAGGGCATAGCTGTTAATCAGCTAATAAAAAATATTATCATTACTCTTATTTATTGAAGATGGTGCGAAATTATAAAAAAAAATGTGGACATCAAAAATGGAATCAACTGTCCATGGCGAAAGCTATTACTGAAGTTGTAAACGGTAATTTAGGTGTCAAAGCTGCTGCTAAAGCTTACAACGTTCCACGGTCAACCCTACAACGAAGAATAAAAATTTACAAAATTAATTCTAACTTAGAATCTAGTACCGAAAAACGTAACGAAATAAATTATTGCTATTCTTGGAACTTTAATATATTAATATAATGTTCATTTTTAATTAATTTATACTTTTATTTTTCAATGATAGGTTTAGGAAGATATGAGACTGTCTTTAGTCCGGAACAAGAGGAAGATTTGGTGAAATATTTGAAAGAGCAGGAAAAGCGGCTGGCTGGTTTAACTACCAAAGAACTACGTATACTGGCATATCAACTAGCTGAAAAGAATGGAATCGAACATCCCTTTCAACAGGGCATGGCTGGGCGTGACTGGTGTCGGGCTTTTTTCAAGCGTCATGCAAAAGAATTATCAATACGCAAGCCACAATCAACATCTAAATATCGAGCTATTGGTTTTAATAAAATTGCAACTCAAAATTTTTATGATCTATTAGAATCAGTAATTATTAAATGTAAACTAACACCTGACCGAATTTATAATGTTGATGAAACCGGAGTTACAACTGTTCCTAAGCATCAGTCAAAGATTATAGCACCTAAAGGAAAGAAGCAAGTTGGTGTTTTAACTTCGGCAGAACGAGGACAGTTGGTTACGACAGAGATTTGCGTATCGTTTGCTGGAACTTATTTGCCTCTTATGTTTGTACTTCCTCGAAAGAAGTTACCCGCTCGATTATCTGAAATACTTATTGATGATTGCTGGGCCCAATGTCATTCTAGCGGTTGGATAACGAGTGAGCTATTTTTCAAATGGTTTGTTTAGTTCGTTGAAATTGTCCAACCAACAGAAGAAAGACCTGTTTTATTAGTTTTAGATGGACACACGACCCACACACAAAATTTGGATGTTATAAATTATGCCAGAAAACATCACGTAATTATAATATGCTTGCCTCCTCACTGCACGCATCGACTCCAACCTCTAGATATGAGTGTCATGCGTCCAGCTTCGATAGCATATTCTGATGCAGTTAAACAATGGTTGAGAGAGCACCCCGGTCGTGTCGTGACAGCCAATGATATACCTCGAATTTATGGTGAAACTTTTAAATCTGCTGCGAAACCTGAAACCATCAAAAATGGCTTCAAAAAAACCGGAATCTGGCCGTTCAACAGATCAGTTTATTCTGACGAAGCTTTTGTCGCCGCTGGTACTTCAACCCCCGAGATTCCATCAAGTAATGCTTCTACTGCTACTAGTACTACTGCAACTAATACTGATGATGATGACGATGATGATGATGATGGTGATAAAGCCAATGTTAGTAGCAGCAGTGATGAAGAAATGCAGGAGGTTACCAATAAAATGACCAATGATCATAATAACGAAGCTGCTGATGCTGATGACGATGATGCTTATGATTGTGATAATAATGACGATGATGATGGACCCGAATTGCAGTGTCTTAGTCAGAGAATAAGTTCAATTTCGGTGATGGCGGATCAAATAGTAACCGATGATTTTCAAACTCAGTCACGCGGTGAAGATATTGAAGAAGAAAAAGAAAACGAAGAATTTGTTGCTCATTCTTCAAGGATGACTGCTAACGAATACAAGTGCCAATTTCTTCGTGAAAATTCTATTGAAGTAACGTATTTTACGGTAAATTACGGCTTCCCGACCCGTTCGATCCCGTTTAACCCCGTTAAACCATTTAAATATCCTGACGAATTTACGGCTCAACAACCTTCTTCACTCAGTGCAAAATCTTTTCTTCCTAATAATCATAATAATCAACAAATTCTCGCGATACTAGTCATGAAAACATTAACATTGATGATGATGAAAACATTGATTATGATAATAATAATAATAACGTCAATAGTAAAAGTTATTTTAAGCAACCACATTCTTCTGCTGGCCGAATCCACTACCATGATAATTATTCGTTCAACGAACAAACTTTTCAAAACAACCTAGCTAAATGATTAGTTGATAATTAAATAAATCAATCGCAAATGAAAGCATTATTAGATGGTTTACGGACTCACCCTCAATTGCAATCCTTACCAAAACATCCACAAACACTTGTAAAAACTCCTCGCAAAAAAATAGTAACTAAAATAATAGCTCCAGGAGAGTATCTTCATATTGGTCTGGAATCAAAGCCTAAATCGTTAACGTCACGTATACCATTAGAATCCATTCCTGATGAATTATTGGTTGATTTTAGTACTGACGGAGCAGAATTAAATAAAAAAATTCAAATGTGGCCCATTCAAATTCGCATTGTTAACTTACCTTCTTGTGAGAATCCCGAGCTTGTCGGTATTTATAAAGGAGAAAGTAAACCCTTAAATTCCGAAGATTTTTTTGAAGATTTTGTATCTGAAGCCGAAGTTTAAAAGGCGGTATTAATGACAGTAATAAATTGATTGGAGTTAAATTTCGTTGTTTTATCGGGGATGCTCCTGCTCGCGCATACGTTTTAAATCATGTATCTCACGTCACTAATATTCCTTGTTTAAAATGTAAGCTTGAGGGTTTAACTTATAAAAAATCGAGGCGTTTTCCTGGTATAAATCATGAACTAAGAACGGATGTAGAATACAGAACTTTACGAGATTTTGACCATCATAATGGCTTATCCGCAATACGTAAATTGCCAATCGACTTAGTAAACGATGTACCTTTTGATTATATGCATCTCGTATTATAAAAAAATTCATAGAATCGGTAGCATTCTGGAAATGTCAAGCGGATAAATTGCAACAATTTGAAATTGACTTTTTAGCAAAACGTTTCACAACTTTACAAAATTATTGTCCTCGTGAGTTTGCCAGAATTTCGCGAGAATTAGATAAATATTATACATTTAAAGCTACCGAATTTCGTCAGTTATTATTATATACTTTAATTGTTGTATCCTCCGGAATGATTCCTGCTGATCATTATAATCATTTTTTACTTCTTCATACATCAATGCGCGTATTATTGAATGAATCTTCATCCGAAGAAAACGTAAATTTCGCAGAGATGGCGTTACAAAAATTTGTTATAGACGCAGAAAATATTCACGGGTTAAAATTTCTAACATATAACTCTCACGGTGTTCTTCATCTTGAATTTGATTTTAAACGTCATGGCTCATTGCATCTATATCCGCTTTTATCTATGAAAATAGTATCAGACTATGCCGTCCGTTTGTCAGAAAACCTAACCAACCTTTACAACAAATTAATAAAAGAATACAGGAGCAAGCAAACTTTGAAACTGAAAATAAAGAATATAATAACTGTAATACTTTTAAAGCCTATGAAATTCATGAAAATGGTCCGATAAACGATTTACTGATAATTGATTCAGAGCAATATGAAAATTTAAAGTCATCAAAGTTTTTTTATTCTATTCAAAATAATGATAATACTATAATAACGAATGATAAGCGAATTGGCTTAATTCAAAATATAATTTTTAAAAACAATGAATATTTTTTGGCTGTTCGATTTTTCCGAAAATTACAGCCTTTCTACTCGGTATTAGATCGGTCATCAGAAGACTTTGGAGTTTATTTATGTTCTGCACTAGAAGAATCAATTTCAATTCTATTATTCGATGAGATAAAGACTAAATGTTACCAAATGCCAATGTGGATTAATAAACCTTTAAGTCCACATGTCAATGATGAACACATAAACAGTGCATTTGTTGTTATAGAAATGTCATTATAAAAAGAGGAAGATTAACTTAGAAGTCAATTATTTATTATTTAAAAATGTAGATGCAATGAACAGCTAATATAATAAATTGTCAACATTTAGTCTTTATCTTTTAAAGATTATAAACTGGATTATTTTAACATATTGTCATATTTTGTAATTACAAAATTATTTTTTTTAATAAACAGGTGAAAAATTCTATAGATACTTAAGTATATTTAAAAAAAACAGATACATTAGACTGTGTAAAAAAAAAAAATTTGATTTTTTTTTTATAATTTTTTTTTTTTTTTTTTTTTTTTTTTTTTTTTTTATAAAATGCATCACAAAAGTTAATTAAATAAAAAAAAAAAATATCCTCCTAAAATTTCAGCTGTGTATCTCAAAAATGAAGGTGGTGCATCGGGGTCCTCTTTCTCTTTCCAAATACGTAAAAAAATTTTCTTTATTTTTTATTCGTTAACTAGCAGGACTTTTATTTTTTATAATGTTTCAATAAAAGTTGGTTTAGTAAATTAATTTACATATAAAAATGGTCCTTAGGATCATTTTGATAGAACTTACAGAAAGAAAATTACCGAGCTCTAAAGTTAAGGAAAATGTAATAATTGACAAACTTTTTTTTTCATTTCTACAAAATTCCCTGGTAAATGAAATTAAAAATTCTGGTTCATTGTACCTATGCTTTTAAGGTTTATCATCCTTTAAAATTATGTAAGACTGCAAAATTTTTTTCTCAATAATTCAATAATTCCCAACTTTAGAGCTCTGTAACTTTCTTACTGTAAAACGACTGTAAGGATCATTGCTATAGATCATTAAATTTTCTAGAAGAACTATAATTCCAAAATAACGAAAAAGACAAATCCTGCTAGTTAATAAATAAAAAACACGCAAATTTTTTGATCCTCTAAATTCGATTTTTGCTCCTTCACTTTCGATTTCTATAACTTTTTTCTATCAACTTTAAACGTATGATATAAGATACATTTTTTGTAGAAAATATAATTTTCTACAAGATTGCAGAAAACGAAAATCTGACAAAACATTGTTTTACACAGTTATTTATAAAACGAATCAAAAAAGTTTTTTTAATGTACTTAAAACGGTAAAGCCCCTCCGCCCTGCGCCTGCTCAATTTTAAAGATACAGAGCTGAAGTTTTTGGAGGATTTATTTTTTATTTAAGAAAATTTTGAGATGTATTTAGTAAAAAAAAATTTATTTTTTCTCATACAGTTTTATATAGATATTATATAATTATGAATTAAAAAGTTAGATGCTATTTTTAAAGTCTTCAATTGCAGCAATAATTTAAACAATCAAATAATTATGTACCCGAAGATCGGAACGTTTTTCACTCAACGAAAATGAAGAAAATTTATGTAATTCTACTGCTTAAAAGTTACTTGAGGGGTAATTGGGGCCGGTTTCAATTTAGGGTTGACATACGAGCGCTTATACAAAACATTTTCAAAACCTAGATCCAGTAGATTCTTTACTTTTCATTTTCTTTTTTTATTTTCATTCCCCAAAAACGTTCCAATCTTCAAATATATAAATAATTAGTTACAATGAGAAAAAGAAATTTTTTTATTGTTATAATAATAGATATTTAGAAATAAGCTTTCTAATAATTGTCTTTTCTATAAAAGTGCACTGAGTTTTCTTGTTTTTGTTCTTTTTATTTTCAATTTTTATTGCATGTTTAAGTATCAGACAATTGCTGAGAAAAGGATTTAAATTTACTTTTATTGTGTTATTGTTTCAGTTTAATGACTATTAACACCACCACAGCACTTCATACTTACAAAGGTAAAAAAGGACGATGAATCTATCCCATATAACAATCTGGTAGCAATCTTGTCCAAGCCTGGTCACCTGTACACTAGTTATCGAGATCTTTATATAACTATGGTTCTTGCTGCAGACACAGTTGCAGAGTTTTTAATTGCAAGTCTTTTCCAAGACTTTAAAAAAAAAACTTTGTGTTAAGTTGTATTTCGAGAATTCGGCAAGAATATTGAAGATATTTTGCTTAAGGTGCATTGGTACAGTGACTTTAGCTAATCTTGCACTAAAAATAGCTTGCATATACTAACGCATATCTTGCGCCAGATCTGCTTCAGAAGTGTCATAGTACACTGTCTGTCTCACTTTAGTCTCTGTCACTTTATCCCCTCCATTGGCATATGATACAGGATACTGGGGTAAAGTGATAGCTGTAGAAATAAGATACATAGATAGTGTGATATGACACTTCTGGAGCAGATCTGGCGCAAGATATGTTAGTGTCTTCAAATAATTTTTGTAGCAAGATTCGCTCAAGATATGCGTAAGTAACTTGTGACGTTACATTGCCGAAGGGATGGAGTTGAAGGTTGGAGTACGTGTAAGTCAGTGTGATAGTGAGAGAAAAAGTGAGTATGTGTGTTGAGTTGAGTGTAGTAGAGAATGAGTTGAGGATATGGGGTATAAATGTGTATGGTAAGATAAGTGTGTGATAGAGTACGTGTATGGTACGGAGTATGTTTTGGAGTGTCTGTGTGATGGAGCGTGGATTTAACGGGGGATGTCTAGCTGTGTCGCGGATAGTGGCCAAGATAACGTGCCTCCCGATCAGTGATGACGACTAGGCCCAGGCTTAGCCCTCGGGGTTGACGTGGTGATCACGGAGGTGTGACTGAGATGTCGCCGCCCCTTCGTGGTGATACCCGGAGTTAGCTGGGGTACGTATACGGTTATTGGGTTTGTGAAGGTAAGAATGGATGGAGAAGCGAGAATGTAGGATTGAAAGAGATGGAGTAGAGTAAGCGAGTTAGGGTGGGAGATTATCGTGAAACAGTTGTGCGAGTATCGTTGAGGAAGAAAGTTGAGACCTGGCGTCGCTCGGGTACGAGTCGACCCAGTAGTCGAGTTTGGAGTTTTAGAGTAAGCGGTAGTGAATCGGAGAGTCGCCACGGTGGACCTCGACCGCCACCCTAGACCTTTCATCGTTTTGGAGCCTGTAGCTCTGTGTATGGTGCTCTTGGAGCCGTCTGTCGTGATAGTTGTCGCAAATTACCGCATTATTTATTTATATTTTTATTTTAGTTTATCTTTCTTTTTAGTAGTGTATTAAGTTTGTGATTCGTCGTCGTTGAGAGGTTCCCGATGTCTTTCCCAGGTATTTATTTGCGCGATGGACCGAGAGTATTGGACCGCGGGTCTTTTGGGCCCTCCGCGTCGCTCTCGCGTCATCGTTATGGTATTTTATTTAGTTTTGTTTTGTTATTTTATGTCTTTTATATTAGCTAATTAATCGGCTTCTTTCGCATTGAAAGAACCGCGACCCTCTCTCCACAACCTAGCATACTGAGCGCACCAGGACATGCCGCTACCACCGGTCATGTCTCTCATCTCCAAAGGGTATAGTTTATAGGTTTTAATTTACGTGTACGTTTAGATCGGTTGCCGATACCGGGGAAATAAAAGTCGGATGGCGCCCGTCAGGATCTAGAGGAGATGAGAGGGATGATTGGTGGGCGAAGTGTAACGTAGCCCGATTTTGAGTGATTTAAGTTTTGAGTTTTGGAGTAAATTTATTGAGTAAAAAGTTTTGAGTAATTATTGGGTTTAATTGAGTCTTAAGAAATATTCACGTTACAAACTTTACAAACTTACTTTGAGCAAGACATCTTCAATGTTCTTTTGTACGATATCATGTGCAAGTCCTACTAAAATCTAGTCTTAAAATCTCGCATAAATATTTTGTGACAGATTGATAGGAACATAAAGACGCAGACACCTAGGGGTTTTCTCAAGACAGTTTCATAAAAGAAGTTCATGACTACTACAAGATTGTCCTGTATACGTTATCTTCGGCAAGTCTATGTAGTAACTATCAAAGAATTCTTGTGATCAGTGCTTTGACTAGCAACTTGTGATAAAAATTGTTACATGGGATTACAATTATATATTCGACTCCGTTTCTTAAAGTTGTTATTGAAAGCTAAAAGAAAAATATTTTATTGAAAATACTGAGTTATTATTAAAAATTGTAATTTTTTAACTGTTGTTTTTGTTTATTGAAAACCACAATTTAATGCTATTTTGTTTCAGAAATAGTTTGAACTTCAATTCAACACGCCGAGAAGAATAATAGGCCAGTTGTCTGGGGTGAAACCAGTGGATATAAATTCCTATACATAAAAATAAATGTATGCATATAAATAATAGATTTATGTAAATTAGACCGATTCCAAAAAATAGACATTGTTTTTTTCAAGAACACACTCAAAAAATTCAGTAAGATAAAAAAAGACGGCTATTAAAATTTCATCTCTGAATATTAATATTAAGTACTCCCGGATTGCATTTTTCTATATTCCGTATAAATAACAATGGAAAAATAAATTTTAAGTTTGGAATTTCATTCCTTGGTTATGGGGTATCGTACAACAAAGCCCAGGACACATTTGAGTCGAAAATCTAACGCCCTACGAAAATGGTCTGATGATTTTTTTGTCGATCTATCTGTTCAAAATCATTTGAGGTAGAAGTCAAATTTATAGTAAATATCGAGATCGTTTTAATTTTTTAGCAAAACTACCAGATGGTCTCAAAATGTCATTTTTTGAGAGCTTAACATTAAAATAGAATTAACTAGAAAGTTATTCAAAATTTGATAAAACTTTATCAAAGGTAATTTTCAGAGATTAAAATTGTCTGCAAAAAAGAATCAATGAAATTTTGTGATAAGTCTGATGGTTTCGCTGGAAGAGTAAAAAGATCTAGAAATTTACTATAAAATTGAGTTCAAGAGCCAATAATTTTTAAACAGATGTATTCATCAAATTTCATTAATTTTTTTTTACATCCATGACTCGAATGGTTCTCATGAGTCTTTTTTCCAGTGATCAATTCAGCACGCTGTCAATAGGAATTTAATTGTCTTGAAAATCATTATTTCGCTCGGATTATCGCTTGAGCATTTCTTAATTCCTGGATTAATTCAGTGATTAGCTCGAATTATCGCATGAGCATTTCTTAATTCCTGGGTCGATTTGCTCGAATTAAATCATGAGCATTTTTATTCAATTTATGAGTCTATTTATTTATTTTCTCCATGATCAATTCAAATTTCTAATTCAACAATATTTAGCACACCTATTCGAATATTTTGTGAAGTTAATGTTAATATTTTTGTAACACTTTTGGCTATTCACTTATGCGCAATTTCGTTAAATTTGTATCTTCTGCACTTTCTACATTTGTAATTCTCATTATCACAACTTCTGTGTCCTTTATCCTTTGGAGGTTCATCAAATTCTAACTTTTCTTTATCTTCTGTATCTAAACTTTCAAAATTATGGCACTCACTGTGTAATAATCGCTGGCAACTATTGCAAATTATGCTTCTTTCGTTATTATTGTTTTGAAAGCAATACAAGCATTTGTCTTTTAAATGTAGTGAAATCAATATCAATGAGTGTATAATTTGTCCTCTGTATTGTTCCGGTTCGAATTCTTCATTCATTGCTGCATCTTGTCCTATACTTTCCATATAGTACAGTATATAGATCGCAGAGTTCCATGTATCCGTTGGCTTTCGTAATGGACGATTTCTTTCATTTTTAACTTTGAAATTTTTTGTTGTTAGTAATTTCATACTCGATTGCTCATCACATTTACTGAAGAATGTGGTCAAAGTTTTTAATATATTCTTTGAATCGTTTGGTCTTCCATAAAGGTCTAATATTTCCAAGGACTCTTCAGTTACATTGATTAGAAGCAGTGTCCAATGTTACTTATCACAGTATAGTAATAGTAATTTACCGGCGAGGCCATTTTTTATTTCATAATATTCTCTTCCTGATTTTTTTTATCAACTTTAGTGCTCCCTACGATTGCATGCGCAATATCAGTTGACAAATAAGTTATACCCTTCCATTGATTGATGTAGCTAGCAGCGAATATGTCAACAATCTCTATATCTACGGATTAGCTCGGTAGCAATTATAAATTTATCTGTGAGAGGATGATAACAGTCCATTATTATGTTTTTGGATTTTGAGTTGGCATAATATCCTACGTCATTTACTAAACCGTTTTTCAATTGTGTTGAATTAAATTCTTTACTAAACACCTTGTCGCTACAGTTTTATTGTTTTTATACAGTTTTCCACTTTTACTCTGTATTTCATCCTTGTTTTTTTTGTTCGTTCCTTTTTTTTTTTTTGTCATTAGCTTCTGAATCCGAAGAAGTAGTACCAACAGTCAACTCGCTTGTGATATTAGAATTTTTTTATATCGCATAAGTTTCTGTCCATCCATGTGTCTGCTTTTACTCTTTCTACTCTTTTTAGAAGTGTCATTATTATTGTTTTCTGTTCCACGTTGCCACATTTTTGCGTCTAAAGAATCAGGTGACATCTTACGATACAAAGTGAAGTTGTTATGTTTTAACTGCGATTTAATTTTTATTTTGCTCAGAGTATTTTCTGTAACTAAATTTTCATTGTTTTCATCTAATAAACGACATATTTTACCTATTCGCCACTGTTTTGGACTATTCAAAATGTTATGCTTATAAGTTTTCATGTGAGATTCTGCATATACATTTGAAATTCGCGATATTTCTGGATCTACAAGATCCAACATCACTGTTTATTTTACTTAAATATTTAAAAATTAAATTTAAGTAAGGAGATAAGATGCTGGGATGCTTAATTGGCGGGATTGAGGTGTTGATGAGTTAATATTAAAATAAATAATTTTCAACACTTTATTTTATTTTTAATAGTATTAATAAATTAATTATTTATTATATTATATACACTATAGACACTGCACTAATAATTTGGGTATAAATGTTGAGAAAAAATACTAAACGCGGTAACACGCGGTGAGGTGAGATAAAGATGGCGGTTGGCGGCAAACCAACAACCACGCGGTGAGATGAATTTAATTATTTTAATGATTATTTGCGTTGATATGAATTTAAATAATCACAAAATAATGAGTGAAAATTATTCACGTTTTAATTTATATGAAATAGGAGATGATAACTGATAATAATCGCGCGATTGCAAAATATTATAATTTAGACAAAAAAACACGTGGCTTGTAGCGTCGGTGAGTTTTTAACAATGATGGCTACGCCTTCTTCTTCATCCCCACTTGGATCAGTGGGCGGAGCTTGAGATGAGAATGGGACCGGTGGAGCCGCCTGCGCATGATAACGCGCCGACGCAACTCTATTTAACCGGCCTCAGAGTAGCGACGTGAAACGCAAGCGCGGGAGATTCGAACAATCACTCCTGTCCATAAAGGGCAGTACCCCATTAATTCTTTTAGTAAATACTGAAGAAATTCTGGAAAATATAAAGGATTTGTAGCTTCTTCTCTACTTTCGACGTCCATTTCATGTTTCATTTCATCAAAAATTGTAAAGTTACGTCTGTAGAATGGTGATTTTGCATATATACTTGGACTTTTCTTATAAGAGCGCGCTAATTCTTCCCCGCTCATTTCATTTCCATCGTCAGATTCTACATTTTCGAAATCTTCCAGTAATTCTTCTACTTTTCCACAATTTTTTTGCTTCTTATCAGTAAAGCTCTTTACATGTGCTTCAAATTTTTTTTTATCTTTTTCTAAAAACAAAATAACCCCATTTTTAAATAATACGTCCATTTCTTCAAGAGATCTACTCAATATTATCAAGGCCATCGTTTCCATCACTAATCCTTTATGATTCTTTAATTGTGTGAACTCTCTCTTTATTTTTCTAGACACACGAGTCATAACGTGGGCACAACAACTTAGTAATATTGTCATCGGTCGCATTCTAATACCTTCTGTTAAGTATAAATATGTATTTTCTAGGTACTGATTAATGTCCGCATTATTCCATTCTGTCAGTATACTGTGCATTGATGCCCAACTCCAATCAGTGACGATAGCATTGAAGTACGGCCATCTTTTTTCGACAGAGAAGACAAAATCCCGCTACTTTTTTAGGGAATTAGATATAGACGGGATACCATGTTCTGGCGTTATCAATTCACAGAGCGGAACTGTTGAAACAGATGCACGATATAGTAAACCGTAGTAAAAGATATATTTCTTTTTTAAATCTTTGATGAGTCTAACGTAAGAGCCTGTCGCATCTAGGTGTAATATAATGGGTGGACGACTAGTATCTCAACTCTGAGCTGTTTTTTTGTGTACATCATAACAAATAGTGGAATACTAAAGTATTGTAAGAATCCATCGTATTTTTTTGAGATTGAAACCATAACTCAGCAAGATCTTGAAGATCGATTGATTCTGATTTCAAATCAGACTGTTTCTTACTCCCAGCAGCGCTGATAATATTATATTCATTATGGATGATCTGTTCTTGTTTACGTTGAGTATTCTGACACTTCTCATAACTATTTTTGCTACTGTTACAGTGAAATGAAAATACATTTGTATCTGTCAACTTTAAATCTTGCACCGTGATCGGAAAGTAAGCATCGACCATAAATAGTGAAACTGCCTGAATATTTTATCGGCCGATCACTCAACTCGAATAGACAGTAACATTGCCAAGATGACATCAAATCTTTAATTATGCATTTTATCAAATGATTATTCACGTTTTGTCGCTTATTCATTAAGGGTACACTGACAACGGTAGCTTTACCAACTTCAACATAATAATAAGTCATATCAACTTCCAAATCTTGATTTTTCACATTCGACATTTCAGATTGGCCCGGTAAATAACAAAATTTGTTTTCTACTTCTTCCTTAATATTTTCTATACGTTCGTCCTCACTATTTTCGATAAGTATAGTATTTAAATCAATACTTGAATCTAGCAAAGGATCTAACGGTCCATAGCTGTTCTTAGATACTTTGTTGATGAATACGTTATTAGCATCTTTTAGCATATGTGTTATAGATATACCTTCATTTGTTAGTCCTTCATTTTTCGAAGGTTGTAACTCTACCATAGTCGATTCATTTGAATTGTCTTCTAACGAATATGACATGGCCATGCTGTCATTTGGTTTTTTTAGAGTTTTCAATGGTTCAATAGCTATATCATTGTCAGTATCATTATCAAAATCGTATACGCTAACATCTGATATATTATTAAAAATGTAATCTCGACCTTTGTTGCTTAACGCGCTTTCGAATTTATTCTTATTCCACGATTGACTGTCAGTCTTGTAGAAAGAGTGAGCTAAATCTTTTTTCTTTTCTTCATTATCAACAACTGTGACTTCACCATCTTTCTCCGATAAGGTAAGCGATTTATTATGGCATACTAAAGCTTCTTTTTTACGTCGAAATTCTTGCGATTGAAATTTCTAGGACTGCTTTTTGTTTTTATGTTTTCTTTAATCTCTTGCATGTATTCAAAATGTCCTTTAAGTCTATCAAATCCAGTGAATCGCAAATATATCGTGTCTTCACCTGGAATATCGTCTCTTTTTAATAGAATAACGGTATCGATTACATTATTGTTCATATATATGATTGTTACATTTTTTTCGTACAATGCCATAAAAGTACCGATCTCAAAGTCAGTAGCCCAAAATCCATCTGATCCCATACGAGTGGCATAATCATCAACATTTGTATAAGTCATTCCTTCATCGCAGTTTGCCATTAGCAAATCTTCTGACGTACTCCAGTTGTCTACAGTGTAAGCAACTATTTCCTGCCTTATTATTCGATAAAAATCGTCATGACCGTACAACGCAAATGATACTGCCAGAAAAAAACAGTTACCATGGCCCTTATTTTTTACAATCTTAAATTTTTTCGAATTATAATCTACGATGCGACCTTCTTCTTCTTCTACTTCTTCTTTTTCATCTTGTAACTTCCCGCTAAAAAAATTGTAAATTTTCAAAAATTCGGGAAGTTATTTGTTATGTCCAAATAAATTTTTTTTTGTATTTTAATAATTATTGAAAATAACTATTTCTGAGCTCCTCTTTGCAAAGCGCGCGAAAACGCAGCGTCAGATTTTTCACCGTTTTATGCGGCAAAGAATAGTGGGAGGATAACTGCAATAAGTTTAACGAATAAGTAATAAACTGTCGTCACCTTCCACCAATGACGATAATTAAAAATTCCCCATCAATTGTCAAAAGCAAAGTTTATGAAAAGCCTGAGCACCATGGCTCAGGGCCTAAGTTTTATTTAAATTTCTTGGTCCGCGTGAACGGCGTCGATAGCCCGTAATCTTATTGCAGAAATCTTCCGACGTGGCAATAAGTAATCGTCGCTGATCTAGGTATCCGGCTGATTAATTTCGTGTAGGATATTTGTTCAAATCTCCCGCTCTCAGTTTTTACTTTCTCACCGTCGATATCTTATTGCCCGCATTACCGATCAGTCATCCACTATAGGCGGCTCCGCTAGTCGCGTTCTCATACCAAAGACCGCTAGAGTGGGGATGAAGAAGACAGATGCGCTGTCTCTCTCACTCTTCCAAGGCTCTCTCTCATTCTTTCGGTTACAGTGATTTCATGGCTGACGCCTCGTGCTCTCATAAATCTTCCAGTAATATTCTAATCTTTTGCGATCTCATAAAAGTGATCAGTGCATTAAGTTCATAATAATTCATAGTAATTATTTATTGCATTATTTTTGCTCTCATATTTAATCTCAGTGGTTTTTTTGCATTAATTAGTCTCACCTCGTGTACCGGCATTGTTCGTGCCTCGACGCCATCTTGGCCACGTGTTGATCGCGAGTGTAATTTTCATTAAATAAACATTTATAAAATTAAATAATCTCAAGTCTCATAATAAACAATTAGCATAAAGTGTATATATTGTAAATAAATTATTTATAGTGTTTATTAATCAAAATCTCATTGTTAAAATATAGATTCGATACTCTAGAACATTCTCTTTAGCAAAATCGTAAAACTAACGTATATGGGTCTCATTTCGATGTTAATTAGACACTAATTGGTTCAATAATCAAACATATTTCTTATAATTCTTTTATCAAATAATATTAACGATGGAACATGATCGTGACTCTAAAAATGTAACACTATTCTTATAATTCTCTCAGATATTAAATCTTTTCTTTAATAAAAAAAAACAGGAGCATAATACCTCAAGACTTTTGACTCGAACTCGATTAATTATTTATAATAATTAGTTCATACCTGATGTCTGGTGAATAAATATCAAGTAACGTCTTACACTGGTTTTAAATAATACTTCTGTAGCAATAATCTTAATCTGTAGCTTTCCGCAGTGCCTTGAACTCTAGCGCCATTACTGCACACGTCTATTTGCTTCAAGCGACTAGAGTCGAATGCTCACGTCCTTACTCCTCGAAGGTCTCCCTTCGACTCCTCTCTCCGAATTCTCAATTCTAAAAACCCCAAACTCAATCCTATCGTTATCAATAACTGACCTCTATATTTTAAATCCTAAAATCCAACCCAATCTTTACTATAACGGTAACTGGAGGCTCAAGTCCTCACCAAACGTACTCGCTAAACCCATTCTGAGTATGGATATCCTTGGCAGTTGCTCTCCTGGAACAGACTTCAGCTGGGATCATAAAACTTATAACCTAAGTGACCTATGACTTCCTCAGCGGTACAAGTGATCATGACTTGTCCTCTGAGGTCTGTCAGACTAATAATTTAAAAATGAACAAACGGCTTCCACAACAGCAACGGTCACAAAATTACTGTTAAGGCCTGTTAAACCAAAACTCCAAAACTGATCCCATTCTGCATCCGTCAAATTCCTTATATACTGGAGCACTAGCATCTCAGCTAGACCTCTGCAATCAACCAAGCCTCAGAGGGATAGAACTAGGTTCTATCATCAGATGATACCGGGTGACTAATTTAAGTCCCGCTCCACGGTATCACTGACTCGTCCACATACTCAAAATATCAAAATTTAAAAAATCCAAAAATTCAAACAATCATTCCCCCGAACTTTAATCTCAAACCATATCCCATAATAATTTTCCATAATTCTGATTCCAATTCTTATTTTCTTCATTCCAAAAATCCATAACTGTAGCCAAACGTTACTCCATATTTAATTCTTAAACCATAACTTAATCAAAAATCTGTATAAAAATCGGAAATTACTGTAAGCTAAATTATAAGTCTTGAGTTACCATGCTCGTAAATACAATAAAATTCGTTGGTGTTTGTGACGTTCACTTTGATTTGACCCCCATACGAAAAATAACGTCACAGTATGTACGTATGTAAATACCTGTATCTTTCGAACGGATGAACTAATTTTGAACATGAACGTGTCATTCGACGCAGCTTGTCAATATCTTGAAGCTGTAAGAAAATTGAGCTTGATCGGTAGGGCTCGTTTAGAGATATTCCAAAAATAAAATGTTTTTTTTGGATAACTTTTAATGTGCTCGATGGATTGATTCCAGAATAGACTGGGCTCTAGAGCATTATAAGCCGCGTCGAATGCCACCCTAACCATCAAAGCGGTTCATTCGTTCAAGAGAAACCGTTGTCGAAAGAATTAAAAAAAAAAAATTTTTTGTTTTTTCTGAAATATCTCAAAAACTACTCGATAAATCCAATTTAAAATTTGATCAGCTTTAGAACTTGATCAAACGCGTCGATTGCCACCTCAACCGTCTCAATTGGTTCATTCGTTTAAGAGATATCGTTGGAGAAAAAATGGTGAAAAACATTTTTTTTGAAAACAACAGCATACAAACGTATTTTCGAGCTCGAAGAGCAATACAAGTATTTCAAGCTGTTAAAAATAAATAAAATCCCTGATAATACAATTTATAATTGTATTTGTCCAATTTTATTTAACTTCTGAACTTTTAAAAACAATCTGTTATGTCAGATTGACATAAATTTAATGATTTAGTGGGTATTTGGTCCAAGCCGAAGCCTATAGACCGGGAACCCCAGAGATCTTTTATTAAGGAGGATAAGTTTATTTTTTTTATTAATAAAACAATATTTAATTTTAATTTTTAACTATATTAACAATTCGATTACAAAAATGTTGAGGTTTAGAGATTATGCTTCTAATTACAATGTTGGAGTTACCTCCTGATTCAAATAAATTTCAATTATAATCCAAAGACAGGTGGCTAGTCAGCCGACTCTGATTTACAAGATTCGAAATTATATTTACTATTTTAATTTTTAATTTTATATGCTCGAATTTTAATTTTGTGATTCTGATATAACTAACTGAACATTTCAAACTTTCAAATAACATTTTAATTTCAAACTACACGTGTTCGAATTTTCATTTTGTAATTCTGATATAATTAATTGAACATTTTAAACTTCCATTTAATATTTTAATTTTAAACTACACGTGTTCGAATTTTTATTTTGTAATTCTGATATAATTAATTGAACATTTCAAACTTTCATTTAATATTTTAATTTTAAACTACACGTGTTCGAATTTTTATTATGTAATTCTGATATAATTAATAGAACATTTCAAACTTTCATTTAATATTTTAATTTTAAACTACACGTGTTCGAATTTTTATTTTGTAATTCTGATATAATTAATTGAACATTTCAAACTTTCATTTAATATTTTAATTTTAAACTACACGTGTTCGAATTTTTATTTTGTAATTCTGATATATTTAATTGAACATTTTAAACTTCCATTTAATATTTTAATTTTAAACTACACGTGTTCGAATTTTTATTTTGTAATTCTGATATAATTAATTGAACATTTTAAACTTCCATATAACATTTCAATTTTAAAACTGAATATTTTCAATTTATTTAATATTTTAATTGTACCTGCTTTCTCTGTGCGAATCCATGATGTAGTACTTATACAGGTCTAACAAACTCTTTTCCTTTTCTTTTTCTTCATTGTATAAAAAAACTTGTGCACACTTCGATGATCGCAGCCAGAAGAGAGAGAGTCTCTTTTTTGTTTCTGGGCCCTAAATTTCTTATCGGCCCCTCCATATTTTCCATTTTGGTCGGCGCACGCATTATTCTCCCCACTAAGGTTTCCCTTAGCAGGTATTTTGCTGTTCGCGTGGCTCATTGTATGTTAAAAAATTTTATGAATAAAAATAAATTATTTTGAAAATTATAAAAATCAATCGGACGTAACAAATCCAAAAAAACCTCAGCGCAAAGTCATAAAAAATCAGCCAAATTTAGAAATTTGTTTATTTTCAATCGAAAAAAAAATAGACAGGAAAGTCGGCACAAAATGGGAATAGCGAGGTTAAATACTGTCTTAGTTGAAGTTTTTTTTGAGACAAAAAAATTGAGAATCGAAGGTTTCGGACTTCGAAAAAATGACGGTTTTATTGAAAAAACTGAAATATTCCATATATTGTAACGTCCGAAAAATTTTTTGTATTTTTTCTTTTTAAATTACATTTAAAAACACAAATTTTGAAAAAAAAAAAGTGCCGAAAGTTTAATTTGTGAGGAAGTTATAGCAGTTTAAAAAAAAAGAGCGGTTTTTTTCAAAAATTTGTAACTTTTTTTGGGTTCGGTAAAAAAATCTGAAAAAATTCATAAAACTGTCTTTGGTAGGACTGAAAATGATGAAAAAGTTTCAGCGAAATCGAAGGGGGTCGGGTCAAAACCTCGGTGATTTGGCATGGAATACCCCATATATAAAATATGTATAGAAAATATAAATCAAATCGCTAACTCTTGGCCGATTTTCGTATATATTTTATATACTTTTAATATATTAAAAATATGTCTTAGAATATATAGAAAATACATGTGTAAAAATATAAAGAAAATATATTAGTAATATATTTTAAATCTATGAAAAATCTAATTATGAAAATATAAAAAAATTATATAAAAAATCTATTTTGAAGTTAATTAACTACATGAAAAATGAAATATAAAAAAAAAATTTTATACATAATTTTTTTATATTTTCTTTACCTAGATTCTTGGTTGAATAAAAAATATATTTCTTATATAATTTTTTTATATGTTCATAATTAGATTTTTTAAAGATTTAAAATATATTTCTAATATATTTTTAACTTCCCGCTAAGAAAATTGAAAATTTTCAAAAATTCGGGAAGTTTTTGGTTTTGGTCCGATTTCGTAAACCGAATTTCTATCAGATTTTGACGTTTTGAGGTCCTAGGAAGCTATCCTGACTAATTTCACGATGATGTCCGAGTGTATGTATATGTGTACGTACGTATGTATTAGAGTGGTCCAAAAAAAAAAAGTTTTTTGGCTATTATTCCAAAAGCTTCTCTAAGGTATAAAAAAAAATCTCTCCAAAGCGCAACTTGATATCTCAATTCTTCAAGAAGCTCAATACATTTATATTTTCCCATTTAAATAACACGTCAAAAATTTTTTTTACGATTTCATCCGGTAAAACGACGAAAAAAAAATTTTTCTGTATTTTCCATCAATCATCCTTGTAGGAAATTTAATTCTCTACAAAAAAGTATTGAATAAGTTTTTTCGTAATCCTAACGGTTAAAAAGTTATTGAGCTTTAAGTACTCGTTACTAAGTAAATTTGAAGGAAGATAATTTTAGAGCAACTCTTTAATGGAATTGACACCATTACTAGATAATTTATTTAATTTTTAAAAATTTGAAATAATTTTCAACTTTTTAAAAACTTTTTTGGTGACTGCATGTATTTATTCCGAAATTAATCAAACTCTAAACTGTTTATAATAATTAAATAATTTAATAATCGTTTATATAATTATGAATAATTTTTCTTATTACAGTTTGGAAATTTTTTCCTATGATCAGCAACTATTTGTAACAGATATGGTTTCTGTTCTTCATCTTTTCTCCCAAATTCATTATATTTTTCAATTAAAGCTAGTACTTGCGGATGGATACTGAATTTAATTGTCTTCATATCTAATTAAATTTTCTTTTATTGCGAATATTTAAAGCTCAATAACTTTCTACCCGTTAGGATTACGAAAAAACTAATTCAATACTTTTTTGTAGAGAATTAAATTTCCTACAAGAATAATTGATTAAAAATTCAGAGAAAAATTTTTTCGTAGTTTTACTGAATGAAAACGTAAAAAAAAATTTTTTACGTGTTATTTAAATGGGAAAATATAAATGTATTGAGCTTCTTGAAGAATTGAGATATCAAGCTGCGCTTTGGAGGAAATTTTTTTTATACTTAAGAAAAGCTTTTGAGATAATAGCTCTTGAAAAAAAAATAAAAAATGTTTTTTTTGGACCACTCTAATATATATATATATATATATATATATATATATATATACTGGAATACATGCGCGCAACTGTAAATAATGTACAAAGTTAGTATAAATATGAACAGTATAATAATGAATACTTGTATTTCAGAAAATGGTTATCGACAAATTTTTCGACAAAGAATTAAGCTTAGAAAAAGCTGAAGCAACTACTAACATCCAATCGAGAATGAAACAAATAATGAATGGATCTTGGACCGATGAAGTAGCGTCAAAGCTATGTTTCAAATTAAGGGCCAATCAATCCGATTTAACAGAAGTTGACACACGTGATTTAACATCCATAAAAGGTAAAGCAGTGTAATTATTTATTCATAAAATAGAAAGTAAACTTTTGATGTTTCATCTTTCAAACGTTTTAAATTTTCTCGGTTTTGAAAACTTACGACTCTTGAATGATTGAAATATCGGTCTATCGGTAGACCCCGCGGACCAGCTTAAGGGGTTAGGGGTACTCAGAGGCCTGAAAAAATGATGATTTTCAATAATTTTTTTTTTGTAGTTAATTACTTTATTTGACAAAAATAAAAACATAGCTTTATTAGAACACGTTTCGATTTGACTTCACGAAAATTTCAAAAAAAAAAATTAATAATTCAAAAAGTTATCGCTGTTTTTGTAGAGCCCGTTCCTCCCGAAGTCCTTTGCGGTGATCATCATAAGTCCTTGGAGATTCATCTAAAATCAATCGGACAAGAAAAATTAGTTTTATTAATAGATAATCTTGTGCCTGATCGAAGCTTTTTTTTTTTTTTTCGAAATTAACAAAATGGCGGCCTCAGGAAATTTTTTTCAAATTTTCGAGAAAAAAACCGACAGTTTATTGTTAAAAAAAAATCGAAATTTTTGAAAAAAAAAAAAATCCTTCGATCAGGCACGAGTTTTTAATGTATTTCAAAAGTACAATAAATTTTATTGAAATCTACCGAGCAGTTTTTAAGTTACAGTGATCACCAGTTCAGAAAACATAGTTTTGAGAAAAACGCATTTAAAGTTTTGCTATGGATTTATGTCGAATTATAAGAATTATTTAATAACTTACACTGAGTCATCTATTCCTGGACCATATAATAGCTCTTCAGCCGTCATAGCAGCTTCCAAAATATTGATTTGCTGGTGCCTACGTTGCAATCGACCTTCTCGGGTGTTATCATTAGCGCGCTTATCTGCTACTTTGATACGTGCAGCATCCATTCTTTCTGCATACCGATGAGAATTAGGCCCACAATTAAGTCCTAGTGTATTCATCAAGACTAATACTGAATTTATACCCTCATTAAATATACACATAGCAACGTATGCAGCTATTTGTACGACAGTAAAACTAGTATTTACCGTTTTTGGGCATATTTTCCATACTAGTTGGTTAAAGCTTTCATTATTATTCTGATTGAATCCACCTACACATCTTGAAAGTAAATTTTCATTACTAAGACCTTCGTATATAGGCTTGATAGCTTTTAAAACATCAGAAGGTAAGGGAGAATAATCGTGAGAATAGGTATCAAGCTCTCCTCTTGCTTCAGCGCGCTGGTAAGAGCACCAAGATTCTTCGCCTTTTGGACACATATCATGATTCGGTTTTTCATCACTCGAATTTCATCAAATTTATTATTCGAAATTCAGTACTGCTGTCTTCAGGTACATCATCTTCAGTGTTTTGTTTTAATTTTTTAGAAGATGTACTCTGAATACTTTCATCACGTTCGGCTGTTTTCGGATTAAAAACATTCTTTCTTTTGACTGAACGCGACTTATTAATTTTTTCAGAACTCCGAAGTTCTCTTGAAACCTTTCTAGAATCACGTCCCATGGTTAATAATTTAATTCACTTGAGAAATAATTTATCACAAAACTATCGACTGATCAGTGCAACGACTACAGGTATACTGGCAACCAAAAATTATTTTTCAGTTCTTGTACTACCTACAAATTGTGAATATATGTAGAAGGATTTATATATATATATATATATATATATATATATATATATATATATATATATAATTATACATACATTAAAATGGGGAGATATTCATGACAATGAAACCCGAAAGGTCGGTTGCTTGCAGCTGTTTCTAGCTACCTGCTCTCGAATGCCACGTAGCACCCGAGCGTCCTTTGGTCATTGTTAAATAACTCGAAAAGAATTTGTCGGATTCACTTCAAATTTTCACACAATATTTTAAAAATATTATACTTTAAGAAAATGCAAAAAAAAAAAAATCGATTTTTTGAAAATTCTGACTACCCCTAACCCCTTAAAAACGTTTTGGTTGTTTTCAAGCTCCTTGAGCTCGAAAATACTGTTGTGAGTACACTTTTGAGCTCTTCAAGCTCGATAAAACTTTTGTAGCCGTTGTTTTAGAAAAAAATTGTTCTTATTTTTAGACAATAAATAGAATATACTGGCGATCCTAACCCCGATGGTTCTATTCTCAATAAAATGCTCAGTGAACGCAATTATTTGCGCGAAAAGACCGTGTTCGTTTAAGATTATTAATACCTTATCGGTCCAGGTCGTTTCAAATGCTTCTTCGATGTCTAATAAGGCTAGAAGGAGGTGTCCGCAGAGTACGAGTGCGTCACATATCTCAGCTTCGAGATTTGTTAGATAATCAACTGTTGATCGCATGTTACGCCCTCCATATTGGTGTGTTGAAAAGAAATTGACTTGTTTTAGCCGCCACCGGAGCCGTTTGGCTATCATTTTCTCCATTATCTTGCAAAGATTACACTTAAATGCAATAGGTCAGCGGTAAGTTGCCGATCATCGCATTAGGTACGTCATCGAGTCCAGGGCTTGTGTTGCCACAGCTAATAAGGACCTTCCAGAGTTCATTCATAGTGAATGGCCTATTTATAGGATCCAAACGGTTACTTTCGACCGCTGGCTTGATGTTATAATTGCCACGATATCGCTTAAATTTTTCGGAATAGTTTGAATTATCGAAGTTGGCTGCAAAGTTGATAGCAAGAAAGTAAGCAGTTTCTCGTGGGTTTGTTACGACGGAACCTTCTGAATAGGTTAATTAAGAGCATGAACGATGTACTTGGGTGCCACCAACACGTCTGATTTTGTGCCACACTTGGGGTAATGGCGTATGTACGGTTAATGATGATGTGAAATTGAGCCAATGCTCTCTTTTGCTCTGCTACATTGTTCTTCGAGCGATAGCTTTTTTCTGCTTGTAAATTATCTTATATTCATTAACTCGATGCTTTTCATGATTACGGAAAGCTTTTTTAGCATCCTTGATGCTGTTCCTGCACTTATTGTTCCAGCAGGGTACAAATTGAGCTGGTTCATCTTTTTTATCTTTGGGAATGGAAGTTTCGAAAGCTTTGGTGATTAGGTCTGTCAACTTTTCTAATATGCCACTAATAGGTGTTACCTGGAGTTGGTCAAGTGCCGGTGGTTCTTCGATGCCCATGAGAATTTGTTCGCTGAAGGTTGTCCAGTCGGCCTGATTGAGTCACCATCTGAGATATGTGGTATTATGGTTTTGATAATTCGTTTGTCTGCAGTCATTAACGATAATTAGGCAATGGTCGCTATCGTATAAGTCTTTCATTACCTCCCAGTTAAGATAAGGGGCTATTTCTTTAGAAGATAACGACAAGTCTATGGCAAAATGTTGTCTGCAGCTGACGCTGAAATGAGTGAGAATCGTTATTCAGCAATACCAGTTCCTTGCAGTTGTCGATCCAGTGTTCAATTGATTTGCCCCGTGTGTCGGTATAATTCGATTCCCAAATTGAATTATGCCCATTGAAGTCACTTACCACTACATAATGTCAAGTCTCGTGCTATTAGGTAAGTAGATGTTACACACTGTCAGAGCGTACGGTGACTTAATCTTGACTGCTACGGCTTCGAGGTTTGTATAAAGGGATATTCGACTGATGTCTACATCATTATTGACACTGTATAGCCATCATACATACGTTATCCTGCACTTAGTGATGGAAGGGTGCAGTTTCGTGGGTCACAGTTTGCCCCGCTAGCTCTTATGAAACTCTGACTTATTGATTTTACTTTTCTAATGCATCAGCAATAAACTAATTTACCCGAACTGGCCGTACAATCTTAAACTACTACTAGTACTTAGCCTAAGGTTCAGTTCGGCGATGGAGTTTGTCCTCGATGTCCTTGGACTGGCAATTGGTTGATCCTCGGAAATCGCCTCCTTGGATCGTGATACTGGTACCCAATTTCGTAGCTAAGAAGACCCTCAATTGTCTAATGTGGACTTGGGAAAGCACAGGTGAATTCACTCAAACACTGGTTTCAGTTAATAGAATAATTATTTATTTAACTAATAATAAACTATTTGCCGTGTCGCAATCATACACTGGTCTATCAGTATCAGTTACTGTACTTAACGGTACAGGGCTTCCTACTAATTTATTCAAATAACCGTCTTTGGTATAACAACAAACATGAGTTATTATTAATTACAAACAAATATGATGTAATAAATACGGGATAATTTATTTAACTAATTATCACTGACACTAGACAAGTCACCAACAAGTATGAGTTAAGAATATACTAATAATTAGCAATGACTATAAGTGATCATGTCAATTGTTAAGCGACAATTAGCATTGAATAAGAACTTGACTGTCTACTCAAAGCTAACGACGAAAAAGCACCGGTAACGCGTTAACGCGCTCTTGTATAGACAGAACTGCCGCACTAGATCATGTGACACTTCTGTCACGATGATAACCGGAGGCGTACAATGCCAACATCGTAACACCACCCCCCTTAACTTTAACCTGGGTAGTGTCAATGATAAAGCGACAATTACTGGTTAAAGTTGGTAACAATGTTTTTACGCCGACAGTAACGTCCCATTCATTCGATACAATATTATTAAATCACACTGTGGCAAGAGATACCGGCTTCACAATAACTTTAACGAGTATTTCTTTGATATATTAAAATATAATTATATCTGAGTAATAAATAGTTATAAAATTTTAAGCAAAAATATAATAGTTATTATAAATTCTATAATCATTACAAGTATTATCTCGTTTACTCAGTTTTGGACTCATCATTGTCCTTTCTCTATTCACTACCTTTCAGGTACGTTAAAAATGGAAATCAAAAATAAAAAAATAAAAACTAAAAATAACGAATACAACATTATTGTGGTAATACTGGTGTTCTCTTTGGAACAAAAAATAAATAATAATTGAAATGGCATGTTTACATGCGCTGGTTAATCTGAGCAATGTTTCTTTGAGCAATTACTCTGGTCACAAATGAATGTTTTGGATGTAACGTGCGTTTGACAAAAAACAAAAAATTATAAAAATACTAATAACCGGTTTATAATAATGAGCACTATTGTCTTTATGTAATACTGGTTTTCTTGAACAAATCTTGATCACACTGTCAATAACTATCACACGTACATCTTGTCACGTCCGGGAAATTTCTAGGGCGGCAATATCTGGTACGCCCCTCGTGCAGCTTGGGTCATCTTGACTCGGTTTCTGCACGAAATCGTTTACGAATGGATCGAATCGTTTACGAACGCAACGAATCGTTTATGAACAGATATTGAGTAGAGCAGCGGCGACAATATCCTCTCATCTCCCTGTAACCATGGGTGTTCCAGTGCTGATATGGACACGTGCTATTGGTGTGTCCAAGTCTCCGACAATTGGTACAGTAACAGTCGCCTCTAAGTTCATTTTGGCACTTGTCGTGGATATGCCCTTTCTCTTGACATTTCAAACATCCTGGTTCTGGGACAGGAGCCAGTCCAGTTTCGATAGTCTGAGTGGCAATGGTTCAGGTGGACTTTGGTGCCATCGATTCTGCAATTTTCTTCACCGTCTCTCGCCATTCAGCTTGCGAAAGCATGTTGCACAGGTTGGAGTCAATTAACTTGAGGTCTCTCCCAATCATCATTTGACACTTAACTTTCATCGATGGGATCGGAATATCTGGTATATGTACTGGTGTCAGTACTGGTTCCTCAGGTGTGGTTAACACTGAGTTCTTCTCATGGTACACTAGTACATTGGATGGACGCCGATGAAAGCCCGCTGCTAGTGTAATTTCAGTTGTTACAGGGATATCAAAATTCAGATACCCTGCTGGTGTGGCGAATACTGGATTAACCCAGTAAGAATTCCGGTCGCCAATTTTTCCGTGAAATCTACAGGTCCTCAGTAGTTGTTGATCTGCTTTCTGTTCTTTCGGCATTTCTTTTCTGCTGTACAGAAATTGTCCAAGTTCCGCCATCATGTGAAAGAACTGTTATTAGACTGTGCAATGTACTAGTATTAGCTTATTTATAAATTACAATTTTTTTTATTTCATAAAAACCTAACCGACTCATTGTTCGACTTTGGTTAGATTCCAATTAGATCTGCGTGGTATTTTCAGATCATTAATACTAAACCTACCAACAATATTATTATCTTTATCACAGACATTTACCAAACTATTTGAATAATAACTTTGTATATACAGTGGGCCTTTACGAGGGGGCGCAAGCTTACCTGCGAATCCATCAACCTTTTTACTCAATTGTTTATTTTTAAGAAATACCTCAGCACCAATAACGATATTAATGTTAGGGTCTGGTGCTTGCTCATCCTGTCTGTTTTGAGCCTTGATCATAAACGACTCGATGTAGTGTCTCAGCTCATCGATTAAAGATAACACGGTAGTTCTGTGGTCAGGTTTATTTAATTCAGTTAGAACTTTTCCTCCACGGTGAAGGTCTAAGTACCGGGGGTCACGGCCGAAGTTCAAGTAAGCTGGGCTTACTGTCAGCGAGCTGTGAACAGAAGTATTATAAGCATAAACAAGTTCTGGAAGATTCTGGTCCCATCTGGAATGTTTATCTGCAAGAAAAGTTCGAATTAAAGATTTTAAATTTCTGTTTATTCTCTCCACAGGGTTAGACTGTGGATAATATGTAGGTGTTAACTCGTGTACTATATTGTTTGTCTGTAGATATTCAGAAACAACTTGGTTGACAAACTCAGTTCCGTTGTCGGTTACAACAACTCGTGAGTGACCCCAACGATTAAATACTGAGCGTAAAAAGGATACTATTTTATTACCGGTTGGTTCTGATATAGGCTGGACTTCCAAATACCTTGAATACATGTCACATAAAACGATCAGATGTGTCTTCTGATGCTGTGACTTGGGCAGTGGTCCAACTGTATCGACTGATACACTTTCCCAAAGTTCTGTAATCGGTCTGTACCCTGGTATTACTTGCGGTGGATTGGTATCTGGTTTTTGTATTTTACAAACAATACAATGGTTCACATATTTTGTCACATCAGAGTACATATTTGGCCAATAATAATGGCTGGCCACGTGGTGATAGGTTTTGGTTATTTCACCATGTCCGGACACTGTCTCGTCATGCGCCTTGCTGATGATTGACTTGCGCTGTTCTGGTTTAACAACCAGTTTCCAATGCTCCGGCGCATCGTCGAATAACTGGGTTGGATGCCGTGGTCGATAATAATATAGGTCATTATCGAGGAATTTCCATTGAGGGAAGCATGTTGGAGTAGCCTCGACCTCATTAACTTTTCTATGATACCACTCAGCCTCAGGTTCAATACCCTCGTAAGCTCGGGAGAGAGCGTCAGCCGCTTCGTTGCATATGCCTGGTCTATGAACTCTTGTTATTGTCCATAGAGAATACTCTGCTACCCATCTGGCTAGTCTTCCTCTCGGATTCTTGACATTCTGGAGCCACTTTAAACTCGCATGGTCGGTGACAACTGTCACTGGATGTTCTTCATAGAAGCACGTCAGTTTCTGATAAGACCAAATTACTGCAAGGCACTCCTTCTCCGTAGTGGTGTAATTTCTCTCATGCTTATTCAAGGATCTACTGATAGCAGTGATGATATTCCCGGTCTTGGCCCTTCTGGGTCAATACAGCGCCAATCCCGGTGTCACAGGCATCTGTGTAAAGTATAAAAGGTAAATTATAATCAGGTACCGTTAATGCTGCCTTGTTCAAGAGTAACTCTTTCATGTTTGTGAAGGCCTGTTGTTGTTCAGGTCCCCATTCCCATGTTGCTTTCTCACTGGTAATTGACGTGAGTGGATCTTGAATTTTTGCAACCATTTTCATATGTCGGCGATACCAATTTACTATCCCCAAGAACCGTCTCAGCTGTTTTTTATTTACTGGTTCTGGGTAGTCTCGTATGGCGCTCAGCTTACTAGGATCCGGGTGCAGTTCGTTACCCTTGATAATGAATCCCAGATATTTCATTTCTGCAACACAAAAACAACATTTCTCTCTTTTAATTAGCAGTCCTACCTCTCTGAAGACTTTGAACAAAATCTCGAGGACTCGTATATGAATTTCAAATGTTGGTGTCGCTACCACCCAATCGTCCATTTATGGATGAATGAAATTTATCCAATGGGCTGGTAACTCAAGCTGGCGTAGTGTGTGTTTCATTGTTTGAATTATTAGATCCATATTACGCTGGAATGTTCCTGGTGCAGTTGACAGACCAAAAGGCATTCTTACAAATTCGAATGACCCCATTCCTTCAACAGCAAACGCCGTGTATTTACGATGCTCTGGTTTAATTTGGATCTGGTAATACGCATTTGTGCAGTCAATGACACTTCGGTATGCACCGTCTCTGATGACTTCCAATGACGTGTCAATGCGTCTCATTGGGTAGTTGACCATTTTCATTATTTTATTTAATGGTCGATAATCAATGCACATCCTCCATGTCTTAATATCGTCTGCGTCTTGCCCAGGTAGTAGTTTCTTTTTCACCATCACTGGCTGGAAGCTCCATTCACTGGTACTTGCTTGTATGATCTTCTGGTCAAGTAACTGCTCGATGATTTTATGCAGTGCTTCTATTACCTTTGGTGACCTTCTGTATGGCTTGACGCGTATTGGTGTATAAGTATTTAAGTCAATCTCGTACTCGACTCCTTTAAGAGTACCGAGCTCAGCTTTGTTTATTAATATAAATTCCTGGTCTAAGAATTTAGTTAGTTTATCCTGTTAATCTGCGTTTAAGTGGATCGATCTGATTTGATTACCTGGTTGTACTGGTTCACAAACCTTTTGGTGATTATCGTGTTTCCACGTCGACGTCATGTTTTCAGCGGATAAATGTATGCCGTTATCCATCATGAATCTCATCCCATATCATCAGGCATCTGGTCAAATACTTCAAACCATGCGTGTACATCGATTCCTTCAATCTCAAACGTAACGAATATTCTTTTGAGACTTTGTATGGCTGAGTTATCTGCTAAAATAAATGAATTCTTAGCAGTATTGAATTTTATCTTTGTTATATTATCCGATCTTTTATTGGCGATATCCTGTGTCATTAAATTTCTGCCTGCACCTGAGTCGAACAATGCTACACATGCTATTTTATTTATTTTTACCAAACATGTAAAATGTTTACTTACATTTAGTTGTAGCTTTTGATTCACATCTGCTCCTACAGATACAGTAATCACTTGTTGAATCACCGGTTTGGGTACTGCTGGTGGCTTTTCCCTTATAGGAGTCGGCACGTAGTAGTCTGCGCCGCAGCACTTAGCTATACAGTTATCCATTACGACACTACTTTGGACTCGGTTATTAATTCTATCTTTATAATTTATGTCAGACTCGATTTTATTTAATTCAGCATCGTCACTTTGTTCTGACTCGGCCGATGACTGATGGTCGTCTGATATTCTGTCACTTTCCGTTTCAATGTGTTGGCGGCATGGGTGGCCTTCCTCCTTCTGCTCCGAAGCGCAGTCTACTAACGTTGTCGCAAGTACAGGAAGCTGCGTATATCGCACTCGCTCAGTTAGTTTTTTCTACAGCTACAGTGCTTTGCTGTTGCTCCCACAGTGAAGCATCGCACACAAACATCAACTCTGTCTTCCTCGCAATCCCTGGTTTTATGTCCACCTTTCAGTCCACAATTTAAGCACGTGTAGGAGCCTCCTACAGATCTACTTGCGCCTCTGAAAGTATTGGACCCTGATCTATTGTTGCGATCACCTGATCTTGATCTTTCTCTGTAGCTGTGCTGGTTCTTTTTGTCGAAGACGACGTTAATTTTTTTATCATCGTCTTTTTCATAATTTATTGATTTATTTTTCTTAATGGCAGTTCTCCTGCTTTTTCTTTGAACGCGGCATATTGTCATATTCTCTTCTTCTGAATTTGAATCTGTCGATTCATTCACTGAATCTTTTGCTGCTTGCAGCCTACGTACTGGTATTTTTCTGACATCTTTTACTCTTCTGATATTCACTACCCTACTTTCCGCGATGGATATTGATTCAGCGAATTGTTTGTCTGTCGTTGTATTCGGCATTGATTTTAATTCTCTCTGAATCTCCACATTAAGCTTTGGTTTTATCACCTCTAGTTGTTTTGATGTTGACATCGGGTCTTCTAATTCAGCGAATTTGCTCCTCATTTGTCTCACAAATTCCTGTGTGTTCTCGTTTTTTTACTGGAATATGCTGAATATCTCCTGAAATATTTCTGTGTCTAATGTTGTCTTACAGAATGCCACATTGAATGATTTTTTCACATCCTCCCAGTTCGTCCATGTGTTCACGTTTTGTTTAAACCATTCATTTTTATTGGCTATTGCTATCTTTGACAGATCAATTCTTTCTTCAAATTCCATGTCTTGTTCAATGCAGGTCTCAGTGAATGCTTGTAGCTACTGCTTAGGTTGTGAATCTGCTGTATATTTAAGATTATTACTTCTTATCAATGTTTCCATTGATTTTATTTTATCGGCTCGTTTTTTCATGTTGTCTTCTCGTGTATTGTACGTAGTATTTACCGTTTGGAATCCCTGGTGACCTTGATATTGGGTTCTCCGTTCTGGTCTGTACGTGTTTTGTATGTCTGGTCTACTGTGCGCATACATTTGAGGTTGCGTATCTCATCTCGTGTTGCGTCTTTTGGTATATTTTGGTTGAGTTCTGGATTCCCTCCAGGTCTTCTGTATTGTCCCAGAGTTGTACATCCTTTACTATATAGTTTATTATGGAATTATCCCAATATCCCAATATCCTTTTCTTATTCCCAGTTCTTTTTCCAATTGTTCTACGTGTTTTCGACTAGTAAATTTTGGCATCGACTCAATTATTTCGATGCGAGCCGTCAGGTTTTTTTCTGTTCTCACCCTGTTTTTTGTCCAGTTGACGATATCGGCCATCATCTTGCACCATATCGCGTTGTCAACTTGAGGCGATTTATCTGATTACACTACTTGAAGCTAATCGAACAACGAATAAAGATATAATCGTGTTGTTCGAAAACAGCATTTAATTTGATATCGTTTAATTGAGTTTTGTTTTTTCTTTTTACAGCTATAGTTGAAAATTTGAACGAGCAACATCCAATAAAAAATTTGAAAAAAAAGAATTTTAAAATTGAGCAGGAAATAAGAAGCTGCGCGAGTCAGATTTCCAAGGAAAGGCGGCAAAAACTGAAGAGGAAAAACAAGAAGAGAGAAGGATCTATAGATGCGGTGTTCATTTGAAAACGAAATAGAGACAGAAATAGCCGGGCTCAGTTCAAATAGTTTTAATATTTAAAAAAAAAAAATAATCGAATTCGAGAAGAAAGAAAGAGATTTAAAAAAAAAGAAGAGTATTCAAACGAAAGACAGCAAAAGTTAAAAAACAAGATAAATAATCTAAATAAAAAAAAATGGAAAAGAATGAATCTGAAGAATAACGTGTAAGCGGTGTAAAAAATATATATGTCAGTGCAATAAAAATGTAATACGCTGCTTTAAATAGTCGGAAGCTTATACTTTATAATAGAAAATATAAAATTTGATAAAAAGTTTCACCATTTGATATTTGGTAACAATTATTTAATAGTTATTGGTGTAACTAGTAGGGTAAGTTATTCATAATGTGTCAGCGTGATGTGGCTTACATCGCGGATGACGGATTATGACTTGACCTAAATGTTGCGCCCATAATTTTATGCAACTCATGTGTGCTGCTTATGTATCATTAATTGTCTAAAAAGCAAACTTATAATATTAAGAATATGACAAAATTATACGGATGTAGATTTAATTCGACGAAAATTTAATTTAACAAGTCGAAGTTTTAAGTCCACCAAAAAAACATTCGGCATCACGATCTTAGCTGCTCAATAGGTAAAAAACACGGAGTTGTAATTACCCAATATACAATATGTAATGATCCAATAGGTTTACCGTGAAATATGTATATTTACCGTAATTAACGGTAAATTCGCTATATTTTCCAGTAAGACATCGTAAAACTGGAATATAATCCACCGTAGATAACGGTGAATTTACCGTAAATTAAGGTAAGACTACAATAATACTACGAACCCACATTATATAGTACGGCAACATTCATTGAAAATTACAGTGAACCTATCGTAAAGTTTATCGTAAAATACGGTGAAATCGCCATAATGCACGGAAATGACCGTAATTTGCGGAAATTTACAGTGGAATACAATAGAAATACCATAAAAAACCGCAAATTAACGGTAAATTTGGTCCGCAAGGATACGCCATCATTAAGTAAAAATTACTATGAACCAACCATGAGTTTGCGGTCTAACTTACCGAATATTAACGGTAAACCTACCATAAAATTACGACGAATTTTCCATAAGACGGGAGAACTCACCATAATGTAGGTAATTACCGTTATTTGCGACAATTTACAGTGAAATCCGGTAGAGACCGTAAAATACAAAAAATTTATGGTAAATTTGGTCCGAAAGAGTATGCTAATATTCAATGAAAATTACTGCAAACCTACCGTGGATTTGCGTTAAAATTGACGTACAGTACAGTATACTCTCCGTAATTAACGGTAAAACTTACCAAAAAATTACAGTGAAATCTACCGTAACTTTCGGTAAACCCACGGTAATTTTCGGTAAACCCACTGTAGTTTAAGGTAAACGCACCGTAAATTACGGTGACTCCAGCTGGATTTTTACGGTAGATTTACCATAAATTACGGTTGGCTTACCGTAAAATTACGATAAATATGGACGGCAAGGTTATGCACATTCATTGAAAAAAACTGTACGCCTACCTGGGATTTGCAGTAAAACTTACTGAAAATTTACAGAGAAACCTATGACGAAGTCTACCGTAATTTTCGGTAAACCCACCGTAAATAACGGTGAGTCCAGTCGAATTTTTATGGTAGATTTACCGTAATTACGATTAGTTTACCGTAAATTTACGGTAAAATCCCAAAAACATACCGTAAATTCGGACGACAAGGGTATGCTTACATTCAATGTAAATAACTGTAAACCAACCGTGGAGTTGCAGTAGAACTTACTGAAATTTTACAGTGAAATCTATGATGAAATCTACCGTAAATTCCGACTGGGTCCACCGCAATTTACGGTAAATTGATGGTAAATTTACCGTAAATTGTGGTGGGACCAGTCAGAATATTTATGGTGGATTTACCGTGGGATACGGTAAATTTACGGTAAATCAGGTCCGCTAGGGTTAACCTACCGTGAAGTTGCAGTAGAACTTGCAGTAGAACGGATATTTTGTTCGCGGATCACATGTCATGCTTCCACATAGTCGGATTATTCAAAAAAATTTATTGACGCCCATAGAGTTATTGAAAGACCAGCAAAAATTTTGAAATTTTTTTTCGTCGGTTTTCTTATGATTACTCCGGAACCGTGCATGATAAAAATATTTAAGGGCCAGATCTGAAAACTAGAAACTTGAGGCTACAATTTACTTTTTTTAATTTTCTTTTGCGACCATTTTTCACCGAGTTACAGCATATTGAAAACCACCTAAAAATTTCGAATGCTTTTTCTATCCATTAATTTTTGTGACCAGTGTATTAAGAGTAGGGTCAAATCCGTTTTACTTTGAAACCTGTTCAACTACTGGGTACTTTACCTTATGTAACTTGTTTTAAAACAGAGACATTATAAAGTATATTTTAGAATTCTTATTATTAAAGTACGAAGTTATTTTTGAGGAAAATAATTATGAAGTTTAAGTTTTATATTGCTTATTTCAAAACAGAGAAATTACAATTTAGATTGTAGAATTATTTTTATTAAAATAAAAAATAAGTACATTGTAAATGTATGACTAATATTTATGTTTATTTCCATCTCGACTATTAAACTATTACAAACTTGCTTATACATTTGCTATTGAAATTTACCAATAGTGGAGTTTCCTTGGTCAAAACTAATTTTCTTTCACAAAACATCATATTTACGAATATTTGTTTATTGACATATGTTGATATATTTATTGAATGAAAAATAATTTCATTTTTAAATATTCAATGTTTACAAAATAAATTTAAACGATTTAGTCATTTTCTTTTTACAAAGTCGAATTCCGTACAATTGCATTTGTTCTATAAAAAAGATATATTATGTACAATTTTTTCGTATAGTAACTATAGTATTAGTATTAATACTAGTTTTAAGAAATTATAGTATTAACAATAAGCATAGTAATATATAAACGATAAGTAGTCATAGTAATAAGAACATTAGATTAAGCACAAATTATCACAAACACAAATCACAGGTGCCCTCAATACTGGTCATCTCGGCAGTACACCATCCCACCATCACAGAGATACAAACATGTCGGGGAAGTGTTTCCACTCTTGATATCCTCCTGAGAATTCGGGCACAGGGACAGTCGTGACATGAAGCCGACTTTCAGTGGGCACAATGAGACTCTAAGTCGCGAGAACAGTGCCTTGTGAGGGCAGTGCCGACTCTAACTCGTGAATTCGGTGCAGGAGAGCGTCCTGCGCTCCTTGAAATAATTCAAGAGCCTTCTCAAACGAACCGTCCGTAGAATATTTGTGTTCTACGGTTACGTCGGCCTTGGATGAGAGTAGTTTTTCATGATCCTCTAAAAATTTGGCCCAGTGATAAGAGAGTACGTCCAACTTCGTGTTGGCTGCACGTAATAAGAGGTTGTCAATTGAAACTTGAGTCAGGCTGATACTAAAGTGAACACTGAGATCCGGTTTTACTGCAGTGTAATTCGGTTTGAGACGGTAGTCATGTCTGAAAAAACAGCAAATGAGACACAAAAGAAAATAAAATTGAGTTGAGAACGTTACTGAGATGAAGAACGAACTGACAGTGGCCACTAATCTGTGATGAGACGTTGAGATAAGATACTCTGTGATGAGACGCTGCAGATAAAATCTAACTTGTACACTTAACACTTCATAACAATTAATTTCCACTGAGGTTTCCCTTAATCATTTTCCACAAGTGCAGTACCACGTCTAGGGTATTTCGCAATGCACCTGTGTTGAAGTGAAAAATATGCACTGAACAAAAATTCACTTTGCGTCACTGAGAAAGTTTTTAAATAAAATTATTCGAACAATTCACACGATCCGGCTCGAAGGACCAAGAAATGTTTGATTAATTGAAAGTTAATTCAGTATAATAATGAGAGGATGAGAGGATCTGGTGTGTGTGAATTGGTCAGGATGAAATAATTTTATTTGACACAAGATTTACGGAAATAAACACTATAAATAATTTATTTACACTATGTACATTAAGTGAGATTTTAGTTGCATGAGAATATCAATATTTAATTGTATTTAGTATTTATTTAAAGTAATTTACACTCGCGTGCAACATGTGGCCAAGATGGCGTCGAGGCGCAAACAATGCTGGTACACGCAGTGAGAATAATTTAACTGAGAAAACTTGAGATTCAACACTGAAACCGAACATAATTTACGCAAAAATTAACTGGAATTATCACACGCAAATTTGAACTATTATTTGAATGAAAGCACAACTGACTTATCAATTTGAGAGCGATTCAATCAAAGTACGAGGCGTCCACCATAAATAACTGTAAGCAATAAGATAGAGAGAGAGCGTTAGATGTGAGAGAGAAACAGCGCTTCCGTCTTCTTCATCCTCACTCAAGCAGTCTTGCGATGAGAATGAGACTAGCAGAGCCACCTAAACTTGAGAGACGGTACTGTCGATCAAGTATCTGCCGTGAGAGCGCAGGAAATTTTAACATGGAGATTCGCCTCTTCGAAATTCTTTGAACTTTATTTATATTTATATTGAAAACAATTTGAAATGTCAATGCACAGTTCCAAAGCTGATGAATCTTGTAAACTACAAACCGACACTTCAGACTCTGCTTAGTAACTTACAAAGGTATTTCGGTGATGATATAAAGATTTCAAGAGCTGGTCTCACAAGTATAGTCACTTACTGTGGTACTGGTAATTTACCGATAGACGACATGTGGTATATGCATTGTGAACAACAAAAAATTGATAAACACTTCCGTTTTATATTATACGAACCGCTGCTGTGTTGATAAGGAAGCGAATCAAAGGTACAAAATACAAAATCAAAACGTATCCTTATTTTGAGAATATTGATGCAGACATTCTCAAATATTTAGACACCTTTTTGGAAGAGCTGATGATGTATAATGTTCTTAAAAAAAAGACACAAAATAAGAAAGAAAACAAATACACCAGATGCTGTAGGAGATCCAGAACTACAAGAAAGTGATGACGACCGATTGTTATCAACCGGGTTGTACATAAACCGCATATCAGAGTCAAAATTGATAGTCAAATTGTTGGCAAAGCTCGGAGGATGTGCATCTTATCACATCGTATCATTACATGAATTATCTACGATAAAATCGGAAGAAACTACAATTGAAAAGCCGTGTTTCACGCAGTATGTGTGCTAGGGTAGCGCAAAAAAACCGACTATTTTTTTTCGATCTTGCATGAAAATTTGCTGGTTTACGCGGTTTTAAGAAGCCTCTCGAAAAATCAGCTCGATAAAAAAATTTCAAGAGGTCGCTCACGAATTTTGAAAATATCAAAAATTATCGAAATTCGACTTATTTATTTAAAATTTTTTCGTTTTCGTGGCAGTAATAGTTTATATTTGTGAAATCATGACTACTCTGAAAATTTAAGCCCAACACTTAAATATTAAAACCTCGCTCAAGAATTTTGAATGTTTTTGAGTGCTGTCTTTTGGACGTTTTCGAGCGACCCTTTAATATTAATAATAAAGCTTCTCGATTTTTTTACCATCAATTTGCAGGACAATGGATGAAAATATAACCCGAGAAATAAAAATAATAAGTTATTTACATACGTTTTTGTTTTTTAATTCAATTTGTAAGTCTTTTCGCTTAGTCAAAACTTACAAAATCTTATTGTTTAAGACTGTCCTGTATATTTTTGGTTATGTAAAAGTTTTATTTCAGCGAAATGACAATAATTGAGTTATAAAAAAAATCGAAAACCAATTCAAACTATTAGTTACATATTATCAGTTAATATTCAAAATTCTTGAGCGCCGTTTAAATATTTGAATATTAGGCTGAAATTTTCAGCACACCCTTGCAGATTGGAATCACGGTGGAAACACCGTGGAAGTGTAAACACCGTGGATCCACCGTGGTTACACGGTGGGTTTGTTTCATTTCACCACTGGGTATACACAGTGTATCCACTGTGATTACGCAGTGTATCCACCGTGATTCCACGGTGGCTTGACCACTGTATATACACGGAGTTTCCACTGTGATTACGCGGTGTATCCACTGTGGCTTTGTACTATTTCACCCTCGTGGTTCCACGGTGGGTACACCACGTAATCACAGTGGTAAAATGGAACAAACCCACCGTGTTTCCACCATGATTCAAATCTGCGAGGGCAGTCATCATTTTACAGATATAAAATATTGCTGCCACGAGAAAGGAAAAATTGAGAAATACAAATCCGAATTTCGATCATTATTGATATTTTCAATATTCTTGAGCGACCTTTTGAAAATTTTCTATCGAGCTGATTTTTAGAGAAGCTTCTTTATACATCGTAAACCAACAAATTTTCAATGCGAGATCAAAAAAAAAACTAGTCGGTTTTTTTGCGCCACCCTAATGTGCACGATAAAGCAAATCATAATTCTTGCACTATTGACGGCAAAAATACTATCCATATTATGGGAGGCATTTGTTGTATTGCTCCTAAAGATGCTGTGTGTACTCCTGGGAAAATCCCAGAACTAAAGAGACTTTCAGCTGCATCTGAAATCACTTTTGTTGGGGCTGTCGAATTAAGAGATTTTCCTAAGCAAGAGACATCTTTGAAACCTGTAAAATACTCTGACCTATCTGGATTCAAATTTGGAGATGTGATTCCAGGAATTACAACAGTACTTTCAGCACATATTCGGGCTTTATACATGAAAGTTCGATAATTACCGAGTATTCGTGGCTTATTTCACAGAATTGCAAAATTACCGTTTTACCAAGTATCGAGAATTTATTGTTCACTATCTATCTGTTTGTTTTACTTAAATATTCAAAAATTGAATTTAAATTAAATTTAAGTGAGGAGGTGAGATGCTGGGATGCTTCATTGGCGGGATTGAGGTGTTGACGAGTTAATATTAAAAATACATACTTTTAAACACTTTATTTTATTTTTATAGTATTAATAAATTAATTGTTTATTTTATTATATACACTGCACTGGTAATTTTGGTATAAATGTTGAGAAAAAGTATGAAACGCGGTAACACGCGGTGAGGTGAGACAAAGATGGCGGTTGGCGGCAAACCAACAACCACGCGGTGAGATGAATTTAATTGCTAAAGTAATTATTTAGGGAGATAACAACTTAAATAATTACAAAAACAGTAAGTGAAAATTATTCACTGTTTAATTTATATTAAACTGGAGATGATAAGATATAATTATCGTGAGATTGAAAAAGATTTGAATTTAACACAAAAAACACGTAGCTGATAGCGTCGGTGAGTTTTAAATAATGATGGCTTCGCCTTCTTCTTCGTCCCCACTTGGATCAGTGGGTGGAGCTTGAGATGAGTATGGGACCGGTGGAGCCGCCTGCGCATGATAATGCGCCGACGCAACTCTATTTAACCGGCCTCAGAGTAGCGACGTGAAACGCAAGCGCGGGACATTCGAACATTCTCCCCACCTTCGCCAACTCGTTGGAGAAGATACTGATGAGATGGTTAGAGATGAGAATCTTCCTTGGCGGTTGATATAGGTAACGGAACCAGCTTAGTGACTGGTCTGGTGAATGATGAGGTGGCAGTCTTGACAGTGACGACTCTGGTAAGACCATCACTACCAGGATGGAGATGAGTAACTCTGGCAAGAGGCCAGTTGGATGGTGGATACCTCTCGTCCACTATGAGAACCAATGAACCAATCTTGATATCATGGTGAGATGTATGCCACTTTGAGATGATTGGTGAGATTGCAGACATTCAGCAGACCAGCGTTCCCAGAAATGCTGAAGTCTTTCTTGAATTCTGTGATCAAGTGAGAGACAAGATGTTGGTACACTGGTGAGACATGGTTCAGGTACAGTGTTGAGTGGCGCACCTCGGATAAAATGACCCGGGGTGAGAGCTGAGATGTCCTCAGGGTCATCAGTAAGTGCACTGAGTGGCCTTAAGTTTAATAGGGCCTCAACTTGAGTGAGGAATGTTGAGAAATCTTCATAGGTGAGAAGTAGGTCAGCAATGGTGCGTTGGAGATGATGTTTGACAGATTTTACAGCGGCTTCCCACTTGCCACCCATGTGTGGAGCACCAGGTGGATTAAAAATCCACTGAGTTCCGTCTGAGGTGAGAACTTGCTGGAGATGAGATGATTCGTTGAGTGCACCAAAGAGAAGTTGTTTAAGAATGACATCTGCCCCTTTGAAGTTCGTTCCGCAGTCACTGAAAAGGGTTTTGCAGATGCCACGACGACTTGTGAACCTCCTAAACGCCTTGAGAAAGCCTTCTGCAGTGTAATCACTTACAGCTTCCAAGTGAATTGCAGAAGTTGAGAAGCATACAAAGACGGCAATCCAGCCTTTGTAGCAGCGTGTACCTCGTCCTTGAAAGTATTTTAGCTGAACAGGACCAGTGTAGTCTACGCCAGTACTTTCAAAGACGAGTGATGGTGAGACTCGAGATGTAGGCAGTTGACCCATCAACTGTTGAGATCGCTGAGCTCTCTGTCTTACACAGACAACACAGCGTTGAATGTGAGATTTAATTGGGATTCTTCCCCCAAATATCCAACACTTCTTGCGCACGGCAGCTAGCATCAGTTGCTTCCCTCCATGCATTGTGCGAGCATGCGCATCAGAGATGATGAGATGAGAGAGATGACAATTCTTCGGTAGTATGGGTAGATGCTTGCTATCCGTGTCGGGATGAGAATTTTGTAGTCGTCCACCAACTCGTACAATATACGTAGAATCGATGGAAGCTGTGAGACGTGAGAACGGATGAGATTTCAAAAACGGTTTGTTTTGAGATAATTGAGAAATCTCGTTCTTGAAATATCCTTGTTGAGTTGTTTTGATCCAGAAGTACAAAGCTGAATGTAAATCAGCTGGTGTGAGTGGTGAGATGTGAAGAGATGATGCAGGAATTTTCTTGAAGACTGCAACTGCTCGCTGAACAATTGCAGTGATTCTGAGCAACTTGGTGAGATTTGATGATGATTCAAGCAAGTCACCAAGTGGTAAACTTGGACTGGTGACTGCGAGGTGAGCTTGGGCTGATTTTCGTTCAGTGTCCACTTCAGGATCTTCTTGAGATGTAAATTCTGGCCATTGGTGAGATGGCTCTAGTAACCTGGCTCTAGTAACCAGGTTGGACCTGACCACCAGAGTTGATGAGATTGTAGTTGAGATGGAGTCAAACCCCTGGAAGCACAGTCTGCAAGATTCTGTTTTCCTGAGATGAACTTCCAGTTGGCTGCTGGTAGGTTTTGTTAAATGGATTGAACTCTGTTTTTTACAAACTCTTTCCATTTACTTGGTTCTTGTTTGATCCAGACAAGAGCCACCGCTGAGTCTGTCCAGAGATAAACTGGAACATCTTGTAGATTGAGAGTTGTTTGTACGTGTGAGATGAGTTCAGTGAGAAGTAGAGCTGCTGATAATTTGAGACGAGGAATTGTGAGACGTTTCAGTGGTGCAACTCGAGTCTTTGCACAGACAAGAGTGATTTTAGTTGGTGTGAGATGATGATGAGTCTTGATATAGACAGCAGTGGCCATGGCATGCTGTGACGCATCAGAAAATCCATGTATCTCGATGTTCGAGGTGTCTGATGAGATGATTAACCAGCGAGGAATTTTAAGTTGTGATAGTTCAGGTAATTCATCTCGGAATTTCTTCCAACGGTGAATAATCTGAGGTGAGAGTGAATCGTCCCATCCATTTTTTTCTAGCCATAGATCTTGCATCAAGATCTTGGCTTTGATGACAACAGGTGAGATGAGCCCCAGTGGATCAAATAACTGGGCTGTTTCAGATAAAATTTATCTTTTGGTGATGGCAGCCTTTTGAGGTGTATGACCAGTAAATGTGAGGTGATCTGGTTGACACTTCCACGAAAGTCCAAGAATTTTGGATGTAGATTCATTGAACTCGTGTGAATTTGAGATGTTAGATGATGACAATTTGCTGAACTGAGGATGGTTGCTTTTCCACTTGGCTAGTGGAAAACAACCAGCAAAACATATTGCTTCCACTTGAGATGCGATGTTGTTGAGATGATTGACGTTATCAGCGCCTCGGCAGATATCATCCACGTAACTGCCTTTTTCAAAAGGTTCGACAGCTAGTAGATACTTATCTCCTTCATCGATGATCAGCTGTTTGAGAACACGGCCAGCAAGGTATGGTGCTGGACGCGTGCCGTATGTAACGGTGGTGAGATGATATAATTGAGGTTGATTGTCATCATCTACCCAGAGGATCCGTTGATAGTCCCAATCATCTGGATGAACATTGATTTGACGGAACATCTTTGTGATGTCCGTGGTGAAGATGAATTGGTGTCTTCTGACATACAGTAAGACATCAAAAATGTCAGACTGCAGTTTTGGACCCGTGTGAAGTGTGTCATTGAGTGAGATGCCTGAGGTTGTGTTACTGGAGCCGTTGAAAACAACTCTCAGCTTAGTTGTTGTACTTTCTTCACGAAGAACACCGTGATGAGGTAGATAGTAGGTGATGTGAGATGATTGATATGAATCTGGGACCTTTTGCATGTGACCCATGGCCTCATACTCCGTGAGAAAATCCTTGTAGAGATGATTGAACTCAGACTTTTGTGAGACGTTTTTTATTAGTCGATTTAGACACTTGATGGCAATGTGTATTGAATGTCCAAGCTGCTGAGATGATTTAAATGGTAATCGCACGGTGTATCTACCAGTGTGATCACGAGAGTGAGTTGATTGAAAGTGAGACTCACATTCAGCTTCTTCTACCGTGAGAGACTCGTTGAGATGTGATGGAACTTCTTCCAGTTGCCAAAACTTGATGATTGATTCATGAAGTTGATCATTAGAGATGATATGGTCAGATCTGCTAGGTGATTGTTGTGATTGAGATGATACTGGACCAAGTATGGACCAGCCAAAAATTGTTTTGATAGCAACTGGATCACCAAGTGAACCAGTTTGAACTCCAGGTTTGATAATTTGCCCATAACAATCTGCGCCGATAAGTAGATCAATTTTATCAGACTTGAAATAGTCTGGATCAGCTAATTGCAGATTGTTGAGATGATTCCACGAATGTTTCTTGATTGAAACAGCTGGAAGCTCAGCTGTAAGTTTATTGAGAATATGTGCAGAGATGATAACACTATCATCAGAGTGGAGTGAGGTGAGAGAGATGTTTACAGCTCCAGATGTACTTCCGGATGATACACTGCCGACTCCAACAATTGGGATTTGAGATGAAATGATGTCAAGTTGACAATTATTGCTTATTGTCCGTGATATGAGAGTTAGTTCTGACCCAGGGTCGATGAGAAGGTGGACAATTTGATGATTATCATCTGCGTAGTTGAGAATGGCCTTGGCAGTGGCCAGTAAGACACTGGGTCGTGATATTGCTCTTGAGATGTCATGCGAGTGGTTTATTTGTACTGAGTTGAGTGCTGCTGATTGAGATAAGAACTTGACATCATTGATGTCAACTTTTGTTGAACTTGAGGTGAGGTGAGAACTGGTTGTCAAGCGTTTGAGATGAGCTGAGAGTGAGAAACACAAACGAGGTGAGATGAGATTAGATTCATTGAGATGATGCAAGATAAGTTTAAGCTGACTTACTTGCATCAGCTTCTGATGATGCTTCGCCATCTGGTTGTTAAGATGTTTGTGCTACTGCTGGTGGCTTTGAAGTTGTGTTTTTCTTCGGAGCTGGCTTTGTGTTGGCCAAAGCAGCGGCACCATGTAGCATGGAATGATGCTGTTCTTGACAGTATGCACAAGTCTTGGGGTTGTGGCACTGTGCGATGTTGTGGGACCCAAGACAATTGATGCAGAGGTATCGCTGGGTTGCCCACTGATGTCTCTTGTCAGGAGAGTAAGCGCAGAACTGGGGACAGTACACAACAAAATGTCCCTGTGAGCATAACTTGCACTGCTTACTCTCTGACGGTGGGACCTGATTAGCGGGTGCCTTTGATTGAGATGATGATGGTGAGATGTTGAACGTCTCCGTCTTCGCCTGTTGTAGGTTGTGTACCCGTGCTGCAGGCGGTGGCTTGGTTTGAGATGATGATTTGAAGGTTTGTGGTTTTCGTGGAGAAACACCACACTCCATAGCTTCTCTGGCTCGAATGCGACCTTGGAGGAAGGTTCGGAGCTCTGCGAAGGTGGGAAACTCCGTTGTAGCCCCCACACTGACTTCCCATGCCTCCAAGGTTGCCAGATCTGATTTATGTGAGACGAGATGTACAAGGATCTGATCCCACTGGTCGGTTGGCGATTTCAGTGCTTTCAAGGCATCAATGGCTTCAATAGCAGTGCCCAAAACTGCCTTGAGATGCTTGGCTGATGATGACTCAGCTGCACAGAGACTGAAAAGTTTGTCCAGTTGAGTTGAGATGAGGAGCCGTTTGTTCTCGTACTGGTTGACGATCGTGTTCCAGGCCGATTCAAACGACTCTGCAGTGATGCTGATATTTGAGGTGAGACGAGCTGCTTCACCAACCAAACATGAATTGAGGTAGTGCATCTTTTTAACGTTGGTGAGATTTGGATTTTCACCAATTAGTGAGACAAATAAATCATGAAAGTGTCTCCAGTCCTGATAGTTGCCGGAGAATTTTGGTACGGTGATGGTTGGCAAAGCCGTACGATGGTGAGGTGATGAGATGAGGCTTGAGTTAGCCAGATCGCTGCCGTGAGATGGTAATTTTGCTTCAATATCCGCAATGCGGGTGTGGAGGCCGTCTGAAGCTGCCTGATACTGTTGGAGAGTGGTCTCAAAGGACCCGTCAGTGAAGTATTTGTGCTCCACAGTGACGTCCGATTTTGACGAGGGCAACTTCTCATGGTCAGCTTCGAATTTCTTCCAATATGTGTTGAGAAGTCTGAGTTTGGCGGTTACAGCAGACAGTGGTAGGGTCTCGAACACCCCGGCTTCTGCAGCCGCAGAAAGAGATGAGATGAATGACATGCGGCCAGCTTGCATTGCCAGTTTGTTTTGAACTGCAACCATTTTGATAATTGCGATGTACGTAGTAGCTGTAATTAAAGTGATGTGAGAAACACAAAAAAAAACTTGTAATTAAATAATAGACCAGAACAAACTGACAGTAGCTGGTGATGACTTCTGTTGAGATGCAGCGATGTAGGTTGGGGCTGTTTGTGATGATGCAATAACTAACACGATGCACTGGTCACTTCACAAAGTGTAATTTGCACTGATGTGTCCCTTAGCACTTTTTCCACCAATGCAGTACCACGTCCAGGATACTCAGCAATGCACTGGTGTTGAACTGACCTTGAGATGCGCTCTTTTGAGATGAACTTTTCACTGTTTTTGACGCCAATTAAGCTATCCGGCTCGAAGGACCAATGTTTATTTCACTTAAATATATAAAATTGAATTTAAATTAAATTCAAGTGAGGAGGTGAGATGCTGGGATGCTTAATTGGCAGGATTGAGGTGTTGACGAGTTAATATTAAAAATAAATACTTTTAAACACTTTATTTTATTTTTGTAGTATTAATAAATTAATTATTCATTTTATTATATACACTATATACACTGCACTGGTAATTTTGGTATAAATGTTGAGAAAAGTATGAAACGTGGTATCACGCAGTGAGGTGAGATAAAGATGGCGGTTGGCGGCAAACCAACAACCACGCGGTGAGATGAATTTAATTGCTAAAGTAATTATTTAGGGAGATAACAACTTAAATAATTACAAAAACAGTAAGTGAAAATTATTCACTGTTTAATTTATATTAAACTGGAAATGATAAGATATAATTATCGCGAGATTGTAAAAGATTTGAATTTAACACAAAAAAACACGTGGCTTATAGCGTCGGTGAGTTTTCAACAATGATGGCTTCGCCTTCTTCTTCATCCCCACTTGGATCAGTGGGCAGAGCTTGAGATGAGAATGGGACCGGTGGATCCCCCTGCGCATGATAATGCGCCGACGCAACTCTATTCAACCGGCCTCAGAGTAGCGACGTGAAACGCAAGCGCGGGAGATTCGAACAGGGACCTTTCCCTTTCTCTATGATTTTCACCTTAGGAAAGCGGGAAGGGCATGCCCCTATGTGGACCTATGTGCGTGCGCACCCACACATACACCCACATGTACAATATTTATAATTAAAATATTTAAATTTATTTATACTTATTATTTAAATTTATTCATAATTATTGTTTAAATTTATTTATAATAATATTATTTATAATTATCGTTTGAATATTCTCTTATTTATTTAAAAAGCATTTAGCTGGACGTAACAATTGAAAAAATGCAGGCAAGTAAAGAAATAAATAAAGTAGAAAGCAATCTTTGTCATGGATTTAAGATTGCTCACAGAAGTATTTAGGCTCCTTAGAGGTGTAATAATCATCTGAAATGGAACTCAAGAAAAATTTATCTCCAGTAATCGGGTGTGTAAAGCCTTCTATACGTCGTATGGACTGTGCGGCAGATTCAGAGCAATCAAATCAATCACTCCAGTATTATGATTGAATTTCTCCGAAGGTGGACTCGAATGCTTATCTAAATATATTGCCACACTGAGGACTGAACGACGTACTTCTACAGCAGAAGAGAACAATAACATTAGATGAACAGCATTATATTTAGCCAAATCGAGATTTTCGATTATCAATCGTGGTGGCGGTGGGTTAGTATCTGCGATGAAACTTGAGAGGAAGTTTGGACAATTATCAACAAATGCGTTTAAAAACAATGAACGGAGCTCATCTGAAACATATATTTGAAACACAATTTGACTATTCGGTATTATATATAAATTAATTTATTAAAAAAATATGTCTTATAAGTGGTAAACAATACATTGCACATAAAAATACCGAGAGATTTCACCTCTTGTTTTATAAATTCTATTCTATTGACTAATAATCAATACAAGATGCTAATTATTTATCATTATAAATGAATTTATTAAATACATGAGTCGAATGAGTTGTAAATAATCAAATAATGAATTAGTTTACTAGATCCTGACTCTCTGCTAATAAAAATACCGAAAGAATCCAACTCTTATGTTATAAATTCTATTGTATTGTCTGATAATTTATATAAAATATCAATTATTTGTTATAATTGATTAATTTATTAAATGAACGTGTCGAATAAGTGGTAAATATTGAAATGGAAAATTACTTCCCGAGATACTGACACTTTGCGCATAAAAATACCGACAGATTCCAACTTGTTATTATATACCACGGTTTTGAGAGACGATTTAAATGATTTAACACCTTCGATTTTATTTTGTAATTGATAATATATTGACATAAAAGACAAGTAACAGCAAAGATACAAATTAATTATACATGGATCTGAAATGCACGCGATAGACAATTATCAATGCGACCAGTCTATGATAACTCACATGAAAAACTGACTGCACTTATATCTAGTGTTATTACTTATAGATATAATAAATACACCATAGGCATATTTATCCTCTTATCATACCTAACTTATGACTCATGAGCTTTATCATTCTCAACACAACTCTTATTCAATAAATTCGATTCTATCGACTAATTATTGATATATAATATTAATTATGTGTCATTATTAATTAATTTATTGAATAAATACGTCAAATAAGTGGTAACTAATGGATCGGGAAATCAGGTCCCTAGATACTGACACTTTGCGCATAAAAATACCGACAGATTCCAACTCTTATTCAATAAATTTTATTCTATTGACAAATCATTAATATATAATATTAATCATGTGTCATTATTAATCAATGTATTGAATAAACACGTCGGATGAATAATAAATAATAAAATGGAAAATTAGTTGCCTGGATACTAATTGTTTGCTCGTATAAATACCGGAAAATTTCAAATCGAATTTAATAAATTCTATCCCATTGTCTAATAATTGATAAAATGTTCATTGTCTGTTATGAGTAATAAATTTATCGAACAAGCACGTTGAATAAGTGATAAATAATGAACTGAATAGCGAGTATAGTCAAAAGTACAAACGCATGTATACATACACACACGCCCATCTTAATTACCTTCTTTATATGTACCGAATGTTGACGCTTTCTCTAAGAGGCATGCACCAGTTTGACGGACCTCTCCATCACCTTGATTGGCGTCCATAGTTTCACCTGCTTGATCAATTTTATATAATATTAATTATTTGTCATTATTAATCACTTCAGTGAAAAAACACATCGAATAATGGGTAAATAATGGAATGGAAAAAAAGTTCCCTAAATACTGACAGTTTGCTTATTAAAATACCGAAAAATTCCACCGCTTATTCGATAAATTTTATTTTATTGATTGATTATTTGTATAAAATATCAATTATTTGTCATGATCAGTTTATTCCTTAAATATACAAGTCAAAAAAGTGGTGAATAACGAAATGGAAACTTATTTCGCTAGATACTGACACTTTGCTTATTAAAATACCGAAAGATTTCACCTCCTATTCAATAAAGTCTATTCCACTGAATGATTATTAATGAATAATATCAATTATTTGTCATGATTAATTATTTATTAAATATACGAGACAAAAAAGTAGTAGATAACAAAATGGAAACTTATTTTTCTAGATACTGACACTTTGTTTATTAAAATACCGGAAGATTCCATCTCTGATTCAATAAATTCTATTCCATTAACTGATTATTTTTAGGAAATATCGATCATTTGTCATGATCAATTTATTTATTGAATAATCAAGTCGAATAAATGGTTAATAATAAAAAGGAAAACTGTTTCCCTAGATACTGACACTATGCTTGTTAAAATACCGAAAAATTCCACTTCTTATTCAATAAATTATATTCCATTGACTGATGATTGGTTGAGACAATGTGAATTGTCTTCGTCTCCCTCAGCCTTGCGGTTCCCGCTTTTATCCGTCTCGTTGCCGTCTAATGTTATACGTCATAGTGCCGTGGTCACATGACAACTTGTTACGTCGACGCGTGTCTGTGAGGAGGAGGTGGGGACAGTCGGGAGGCTAGCCCTATGCCCAAAAATTATCGGTCACCACTTCGATCCTGGATCAGTTAGCGTTCAGACGTCTTTATTATTTAGTATCGATTATAATCAGGCAATTATATTTGCAATATTCACGTACTTTATATTTTGTGAATCTTATATTTCTTTCTGGCAATTAACTTGCAAAGTAAAAGTAATTGTGCAAAGTAACTTTTATTGTTTATTAGTTATTAATTATAATTAAATTTAAGTGTATTGAAAGCATTATACGTGACCGGCGACATATTCGCGGTAATAATATTAAATTTAAGCAATAAAATCAGTGGATAACAAGGATTTATTCCACGTGGCTACTACTGCGTATCCTGCGTTCCAGCCAGGACTATTGATATTGTATTCTGCATAAAACGTTATTGTAAGTAATTGAACTTATTATAATTGGCAATAAACTTTCACATTGTCCTAATGAATTCCTTATTCTATCCATATTTTAATACACTGGTAGGATTATCTAATACTATAAAATAGTTATTAATACAGTTAGAAACGATAAGTAAGTCAGCTGTAAGAAAGCAGCATACAAGTTATCAGCCGTGAGGTAAGTTGGACAGTTTTCTCATGCGTTGCCGAGTTTGAATAAGTGCAGGTCTTTGCTTTGCAAGAACCCCAGCCCACTGCTCTGTCCAAGTAAAATAAAATTTGTTAGAGGCCAGCCTAAGCCAGGGTTCAACCCGCGAATTCTGGTGGCTGCTGGTAAAAATCGCGAAGACGAAAAGCGATTTGTCTCATGGTATAAAATATCGATAATTTGTCATGATTAATTAATTTATTAAATATACGAATCAAAAAAGTAGTAAATAACAAAATGGAAACTTATTTCCCTAGATACTGACACTTTGCTTATTAAAATACCGAAAGATTCCACCTCCAATTCAATAAATTGTATTCCTAACTAATATTATTTATGAAAAATATCAATTATTTGTCATGATAAATTTATTGATTAAATATACAAGTCAAAAAAGTGATAAATAACAAAATGAAAACTTGTTTTCCTAGATACTAACACTATGCTTATTGAAATACCGAAAGATTCCACCTCTTAGTCAATGAATTCTATTTCATTGACTGATTATTCATAGAAAATATTAATTATGTGTCATTATTAATTAATTTATTGAATGAATACGTCAAATAAGTGGTAACTAATGAATCGGGAAATCAGAACCCTAGATACTGACACTTTGCGCATAAAAATACCGACAAATTCCAACTCTTATTCAATAAATTTTATTCTATTGACTAATCATTGATATATAATATCAATCATGTGTCAATTATTAATCAATGTATCGAATAAACACGTCGGATAAATAATAAATAATAAAATGGAAAATTAGTTTCCTGGATACTGATTGTTTGCTCGTAAAAATACCGGAAGATTCCGAATCGTATTCGATAAATTCTATCCCATTGACTAAAAATTGATAAAATGTTAATTATCTGTTATTAGTAATAAATTTATCGAATAAACACGTTGAATAAGTAGTAAATAATAAACTGCGAAGTGAGTATAGTCGAAAGTCTAAACGCATGTATATATATATATACACACACTCATCTTAATTACGTTCTTGCGATGTACCAGAGCTTGCCGCATGCTCTGAGTGGCATGCACGAATTCGACGGACCAGATTTGGTGCATAACGTCTGATTATTATTTTTCGGGCCTCTCCATCACCTTTTTTAGCGTCCATAGTTTCACCTGCGAAATAAAATTCATATAATATTAATCATTTGTCATGATGCATTGATGTAATAAATAAACACGTCAAATAAATGGTGAATAATAGAATGGTGAATTAGTTCCCTAGATACTGACAGTTTGCTTTGTTACTGACAATTGATTTATTGAATAATCGAGTCGAATCAGTATTAAATAATAAAGTGAGAAATTGTTTTCCTAGATACTGACACTATGCTTCAAAAATGCCGAAAGATTCCACCTCATATTCAATAAATTCTATTCCACTGACTAATTATTTATAAAAAATATCAATTATTTGTCATGATCAATTTATTCATTAAATATACAAGTCAAAAAAGTGGTAAATAACAAAATGTAAACTTATTTTCCTAGATACTGACACTCTGCTTATAAAAATACCGAAAGATTCTACTTCTTATTCAATAAATTCTATTTTATTGACTGATTATTTGTATGAAATATCAATTATTTGTCATGATCAATTTATTTATCGAATAAAAAAGTCAAAAAAGTGGTAAATATCAGAGTGAAAATATATTTTCCGAGATACCGACAATATGCTTATGAAAACACGAAAGATTACTTCTTTCATTCAATAAATTCTATTTATCGACTGATTACTTATATAAAATATCAATTATTTGTCATGATTAGAGCCAGAAAGTTTGCTCTGCTAAAAATAGCGCTAAAAAAATTTTCATAACGACAATTTTGATTGGCTCATTTAATTTTTAAATTAAATCGAATTCAAAGAGAAAACAAAAGAACGATCTACATTGGAAACAATTTTAAATATTAATAGTATACTTATAAGAGATTTTATTTATGTTTTTTGTATTTCGTAGGGAAAACCAGTGGACTTGGTCCAAGCATGACAGCTCGACCTCTTAATTCTCCAGCTTGTTCGGTCAACTAGTCCAATTTTTTTTGCTTTTAAAAAAAACAGGTGTCTTGGCCCAAATATGACGGCTCGACTACTTGGTACTCTAGCTTGTTCCTCCAACTACTCCAATTTTTTTTATGTTTCTTTTTGGAGGAAAAACCTTTCTTGCTCGCGATCTTGCTGGCAATCTTGCTCGTGACCTTGCTGACAGTCTTTCAGCAATCATGCTCACGATCTTGCTGGCAATCTTGCTTTGCGATTTTGGTGGCGATCTTGCTCGTGATCTTGGTAGTGATCTTGCTGAGAGTCCTGCTAGCAATCGTGCTCGTGATCTTGCTCGCGATCTTGGTGGCGATCTTGCTGACAGTCTTGCTAGCAATCGTGCTTGCAATCTTGCTCGTAATCTTCGTGGCGATCTTGCTCGTGATTTTGCTTGCAATCTTGCTCGTGATCTTGCTGGCAATCTTGCTCGTGACCTTGCTGACAGTCTTTCAGCAATCGTGCTCGCGATCTTGCTGGCAATCTTGGTGGCGATCTTGCTAGTGATTTTGGTGGCGATCTTGCTAGTGATTTTGGTGGCGATCTTGCTGAGAGTCTTGCTCGTGATCTTCGTGGTGGTCGTACCGGCGATCTTGCTCGTGATCTTGGTGGCGATCTTGCTCGTGATCTTGCTGGCAATCTTGCTCGTGATCTTACTGGCAATCTTGCTCGTGATTCGTGTAGTTAATCAAAAAAGCTTGAGTACCAAATAATCGAGCTGTCATACTCGGACCGAGACACCTGTTTTTTTTTAAAAAGCAAAAAAAATGGACTAGTTGACCGAACAAGTTGGAGAATCAAGAGGTCGAGCTGTCATACTTGGACCAAGTCCACTGGTTTTCCCTATAAAATACAAACAACTTAAATAAAATCTCCTATAAATATAGTTTTAATTTTTGAAATTGTTTTCAATGTAGATCGTTCTTTTGTTTTCTCTTTGAATTCGATTTAATTTAAAAATTAAATGAGTCAATCGAAATTGTCGTTATAAAAATTTTTTTAGCGCTATTGTTAGCACGGCAAACTTCCTGGCTCTAATTAGTATTTAAAAACTTTGATTGATGTTTGATGGGAGTAATTAAATTGTTGTCATTGGTGGAAAATGACGACAAGTTTTTATTTATTCGTCAATCGTTATTGCAAAAATCGTCGCACTAATTTTATACGCATAAGTGATGGTAATACTGACGCTGCGTTTTCGCGTGCTTTTGTAAAGAGGAGTTTCGTAAATTTATTTATGAAATAAAATAAATTAAATAAAAAAATTTATTGGACACAACATATCGTAGGTGGCCAAATTCGGATTGCAAAGTACTTTTTACTCTGAGAATCAATAGAAGTAAGACTGCACTCGTGGTAAGATCATTTGTTGGTAACCATAATTATGATCCTAGTCTTGTATGTATAATTTACACTCAAAGTTCGTTCATTTTCTTTAAATATTTCATAACCAATAATTTATTTATCTAACAATTTACAGTTAAGTACAATGAAAAGGAATGTCAAATATGTTCCTCAGGTGGACCCAATCATTGTAAACGGTTTAAACAATCCGCAAGATCTCAATGTGTCCAGAGCTGAAATAAACATGGATTTAATAAATTTGGATGACACACAAATAGTCAAACCTAGACATGACGCAGAAAATACAACAAATGATACAAATTTATTGGATTCGAGTGTTGAACCAATAACGGAACCTTTATATCATTAGCTCAACCTCATGCATCATTACCTCAAGATGTTTCTGCTACCATCAATTATAGCTTATTGGATTTTAGTATAGCTGATGTACGTATTGATTTAAATTTAGATGTTATTCATTCTCGGAGTATAGATGAAATGGAACGTAATAAAGAATTTGAAGTTTTATTTACTGAAATCGACTACAATATTTCAAAATCTACTTCTCATTCAAGATTACAAAAAATTAATAAGCTAAGAAACTTATGTTCACCATGGAATGAAACTAATTTTAATTTAGAATCATCGTCCACAAAAACTATTCCGTTTAGCACTCCTGAGATTATTACATCCGGAAACACGGTATTGAAAATAACAGAAACGTCAAGTGAAGGAGATCTAATCGCACTTACAGAAGAAAATAATCTTGATTTACCACCCTGTGGGTCACTAGAACTTGAAAAAAGCTTAGAACCATTACCGATCTCAATAAATGAGTCAAATACATGTGTTAGAGATACGAGCAACAATGATTCGTTCCTTCCAAAGAAGATGACACCCGTAGGACCAACAATAAGCAATGTTTAGGGAAATAAATCATGAAAAATTTCAATAAATGGAATAAACCTACCAAAAAAATTGACAAAAAGTCAATCCCGCCGTAAGGCTAATGGTCAGATGGCCAAATCGCAATCCGACAATAAAACTAAAAAAAAATTTGAAGAGTTTTTTAAAAATAATTAATAGATATCAAAATTTCCATCATTAAAAAGATAACTATAGCTATAAAAAATCTTTGAAGATATTATTTAAAATATTATAATTAAATTAATAATGTAGCAAAATGTTATTGTTACGCAGATTAAAATACTTAAAAATTTTTTTTTTTATTAAAAAATCCAATAATAAGAATTCAAATATATTAATATTTAAAATATGTGAAGTATAGGAAACTGATTAGAAATTAAATGACGGCAAGTGAAATATCTATTACAAACTCTACGTATTAATGAATCTTTATCTTTCTTAAATAAGCCTTATACTTTTTGCACCTACACGCCAGGTAACCACATTAATCAGTATGTAATACATTAGTATCATCAAATGTTTGGTTACTATTGAATATATATTTTCCGTTATTGGATTTTATTTATCTATATACTCATCGTTACTTTTATTTAAACGATTTATCTGTTTTTGTGACTGTTAATATGTTATCCATTACTAAATCATTAACATCATATTTTCCATTACTTAATAAATATTTTTCGAAAATTTTATTAAGAATAAAGATGATAATTAAAAAACAAATTTGAATTAAGAGAGTATTGTTCAATACTCTTCCCATTTTTATTTGAATTATTATGTTTATGTTTGTCAAAAATTTAAAAGCACAGTGTATTGACATATATTAAATATACTGCAAGCATTAAAAATTATCATCAATTTTCGTTATCATTAATTATAATAAACGAATTGATAAATCAATAAACTAAAAAATTATTCACTTTATTATAAAAGTTTCAACCCTTGTTTAATCATTTTAATGAATACCCAGTAAAAAAGAATTTCTTGGTGCAAGAAATTGTTAGTATTATTAATTGAAACCAAAAATTTTCTTAAGACGAAAAAAAATTTCTTGGCTCAAAAAATATTAACTTACTCTGAGAAAAGATATTCTTACTCCAATAAATTTTCAGTTTTCAACTCATAGTAAAGAAAACGTAATTTATTCTGCATAGAATTTTAACATCTATATATTTCCCTGCGAGATAATGATAGTACTTATCGGCTCCACAACGTTAGCACGTGAAAGTACGAATATTAAACCCACTAACAACTGGAATAATTGGTCACTAATTGGTCATATTTGGTCAGTCACTTTCATAATTTGGTCACGGTTTTGTTGCTCACAATTTTGAGTTTAAAATTCCAAGGTCATATAAATAATTTTAGCACGGGAAATTCAACATTTAAACTCTAGGGACATACTGTTAGAGTGGAAATTAGGTGATATTAAATGGTCAATGCGATTTATAATTTGGTCAGCAGTCTGTGCGCTAGAAAATGCAATTTTAAGTAGTTAGGTTAAAAAAAATACATAGCGCCCCAACCTCATTGGAAATGATCGTTTAGCCGTTATTCTAATGGTACCGGAGGAGTAAAAAAATGGTCAAATATTTTCATTCATTGGTCAGGAACAGAAAATTCAAAAAGAGAAGTTTAAAATTCCAAGGTCACCTAAAATATATTGGAACCCCAAAATAAACGTACAGACTCACATCAAAGTTCAATTTAATAAGAATCAAAAGTATATAAATGGTCACTATAGATTTTAATTTGATCAATGCTTGACAAAGTGCTAGTCATATTTTAGGTCTTAAGGAGACATGCCAACAGATTTAGATACCGCGGTCGATAATTAATTTGTCAATCCATTTTTTTTAAAGTTGTAATTAATTTTATACGATGAAACTTTGTAAGAATGTTCAAAATAAAGTAAAAAGTGCTAAACAATTCAATTTTTTCAATTTTTAACAATAAAATTTACAGTTTGTTATACCGATCGATTGGCGATTTACTAATTTGTAGTTATATAAGCATTTTCCACTAGGAACGTAGAAACAAAATTGTTTAGCCTTTCTAAATAATTTATATTATCAAAATAATGCATCATTTACTAAGTGACTACTTTCAATTTTATAAAAACTTTAAAAAAAAATTATATTATTGTTTTGTTACCAATTAATTTATGAGCATCAATAGTTTCGTTCTGTTATGACAGAGAGATGGCTGTAGTAGTAAAATCCGCTCGTTTAGGCTCGATATTATAGATGGCAGCCGCAATGTCATGTAGAGAGAATTATAAGTTTGACTGATTAAGACTAAAAACAAGCATGCAGGATGAGGTACCCCCCCCCCCTCCGTCGTTTACACATACCACGTTGGCTGTGTAAATTATTTTTTTTCAAATTAAGAAATTATTTAAAATTTAATGTTCGCTTGTATATATATATATATATATATATATATATATATATTGTAACGAGGTTGACGATACCTCATTATTATACCATGATAATAGACGGTTACCGATTTCATGTACCATATGTTATCTGATTTACCTGTCAACATATTGATCGATTATTATTATTATTTCATAATCCCTCTCCATTTGTGTTTTAAATGGAAGGGATGCGCACCACGTCGGCGCGTAAGCACCGACGTGAATCTATAAAAAGGCCTGCGCGCCGATTATTACCAGCTTTTTCTCATACTCACTTTCACTATGAATTTATAATAAATACAGTTTCATATTTTAACTCTTTTCTTTTAACTTTTATCACCCGTTTACGACTGAGTATCCGGTATTATCTAAGAACTCCCTTAGATAATAATATAATCATTAACTACTATGATTTCTTTCGTGTAAACCTGCTTACACTTTATCCTAGCCTACAGTACCTGCCTGTAGAAGACGAAAACCCCGTAGAGGATCATACCTGCTGTATCCTCATCCTAGCCTATAGTACCTGCCTATAGAAGACGGCAACCCCGTAGAAGTGCATACCTGCTGTGTCCTCATCCTAGCCTATAGTACCTGCCTATAGGAGACGGTAACCCCGTAGAGGTGCATACCTGCTGTATCCTCATCCTCGCCTATAGTACCCTTCTATAGAAGACATTAACCTCGTAGCGACGTATACCTGCTACATCCTTTTCCTACAATACCTGCTTGTAGAGGTGCATACCTGCTGCACTCTTTTCCCACAATACGTGCTTGTGGAAGCGTGTACCTGCCACGATAGTATCCCACAATACCTGCTTGTGGAAGCGTGTACCTGCCACGATGTTATCTCACAATACCTGCTTGCAGAAGCGGGAACCTGCCGCGATGTTCACCTACAATACCTGCTTGTAGCTGTACCAGACAATTGTGATACTGAGCTCACAATTGACTTAATTAATTATCTATCATATTTATCAACACCAGTGATTGACAACTCATAGGTAAGTATAATAATACTATTATTATACCTTTCACAACCTCTTGTGCTTATTGCTCTTTTGGCTTGCTATGCAAATACCTGTAGTCTACTTTCTTTTCATATATTACTTATATATAATCTTGCCCCACAACTCCTGATCCTTTATATGCACTTGGCATATATAAATTCAAGGCCAAACGGTCGTCTGGTCCCTACGAACCGGGTAATACCAGGATCAATTACCAAATAAGTAGCCTACTGGCTAAAAAGGACATGGGCTCATTTAATTAAAATGGGTAACGGACGGTTGATTCACTCCTACTAGAGGGGGTGGACCTCAACTTCGTTTCAATATATATATTATATATTAAGTTTATGAAAATCGATGAAACAAATCTTAAAATTATTCTTAGTAAGTTCCAAAAATTATTGTTTGCTATCAGCCTCACATAATAGTTAAACATAAACAACTTTAGTTTGTTGAAAATTCTAATTTATCGTACAAAATAATCAAGTGTAGGTCACTTCTATTAATATTTCGAAATTTGTTTTAAACACTCAAAATATAATCATCATTATACTTTTTGTACAGTCACGAGCTTAATCATTTTGAAAAGCTTCGTGTACTTTCGCTACGTACGGGAGCAGCTGAACTCGCTACTGACTTGAATGTCAGAATAGTGCCGGGTCACTCGCTATCTGGGTCCGACACCTGCAATTTCTTACTCATGACCGTGCCACGTCGGCATGAGAACCCGCTACCAGCCGGCCAATCAGAGAAATTGGCGGCTAACTATTTCATGTTGGCGCGCTTTTAAGCCAATGAGAAAATTCGTTACTGCAGCCATGCTGCCACGTCACCACCGAGCAGCCACGAAGGAAGAAGACGACGTTTCTTTTTCTAATCTACATCGATCAGTACGAATACAGCTATCCATTTAACCGCTTCGCTCAATATATCACTAGTGTGATATGTCTAAACCGCTCCCTTAAAACTCCGCTTAACTATTCTCAATAATTAGCTAGTATATCAAGGCTACTAATTATTGAGTATATATTGAATTGTTGCTCGCGTGTTATTAACTATAAATTAATTATCGCGTCATTAACCGCTATCGACCACGTGTCGAATTTATACGCGCATTTCTTTACAGTCGCATTCGCTATCGCGTATCTTGTAGTTGCATTCGCTTTTAAGTATTTTTCTTACAGTTATTCAGTGTACATATTGTTAAATAAAGATCTATTCTATTATCTGTAATTTTTGTGTTAATTGTTAGTTATTGAATTAACCACACCTACACCAGAATCCCAAAGTACATTCGCTCATTTTACACTTTTATATTTATATGATTTTTAGGGCTGAAAATTATGAAAAATTTTGTTTTATAATTTCGCGCTCGAAATCGGTCACTCGTCTTTGCATTGCAGCCATGTTGCTGTTCGTTTCCAAACGTCAAATTTACAAAACGTTTTTTTTTGTAATTATTTATTAAATCATCGTCATGTAAACAAAATAAAAAAATGTTCTGCTCTTCATTATGGAATAATGAATGGTAGCAAATACGTATTTTTTAATTTTTGCTATTGGTTTTTGATAAAACTTTGTCAAAACTTTGTAATATTTGAAAAATCTCAGAAGAACGTATTATGGTGAGTTCGGACTCGCTGCACCGGGGCGCTGTAATGTCAATCAGAAACCCGGGAAAATGTAAATTTACAATAATTTTTTACGAAAAACAGTGAACAACCAACAAAGAAAATGTATGATATATTAGGTGTACTGATCACCATGAAATTCAAGTGCGCACATTTTAATGTATCGATAAAGAAAAATCTTCATAAATGTATGGATATAAATAAAAAATAATTAATTATTAATTATTGTGAAACATAGATGAAACCCCCCACATAATTCAAACTTCGAATACTTTGATGCCTTCACCAAATCTGCACGCACCCGGATCAGCGCGACAACCAGTAATAATGCCCATGGTAAATTCCATGATTCCTATGATGTCACCAATGGCACCCATGTCATCAGTCCCTAATATGATGAAGTATATGCAATCTATGATGCCATTAGCAGCTTTATCGGTACCTTCAATGATATCTTCATTAAACCCAAGACCAACTAATATGCAATTAATGCAGCGGTATTATGATGCAATGTATGGGAGGATTCAAAATGACTTTTCATCTTTTTACTTTTAAAAAAGGTCCGCAATGTATGGAAATGAATATGATCATATCTGTTTTTATCCCTTGTTAAAAAATACAACACTTTTTATATCGATATTTATTAGAATTTAAATATAATCAATAAAAATGTTCTCTTAAAAACAATACACCATTATTTATTTGAAGATCCTAAGCAAGCTTAAAAAATAATGCATAGTTATAAACATAACAAAATATATACAAATATATGTATATATATATATATATATATATATTATAGTTACTGTGCGAAATTTAATTTATCACATCAGCAAAATTTTGTTGTAACAATTAACGTTTTTATTATTTTCAATAATATTATAAAAACGTACACTGATATTGAAATTTAAAAATGTTTTTAATTAAACAGTTTATCATAAGATTATCAGTTAACTATAGAAAGTTAAACAATGCTCGGTTATATGATACTTTGTTAGCTTCAAAGTGTTTTGTGCAGTTGCAACGTTCACACTGAACTGATCCCCACTTCATTCTTATTTAGCCGTTTATAGAGAGGCATTGGGAAACCCATCACAAAAAATGCGCGAATTAAGGCATATTTTGAATGTGCTTATTTATAAAGTACTCATTTGTAGCTCAAATATGTGGAATTTTTTTGGCTTCGAATAATAAAAATTAAATATTATAAAAAATTTACCGGTTATTTACTTAGCCACCATATATATCTTCATTATTTATACAAAGATTATTAAGAATATATGAATCAATAAAAAAGTAATCGTATACTATAAAGCTGTACATATGTCATATTCTAATATTTGTAATGGAAGAAATATCAAATATTTTATGCAAAAATAAACATTATATCATATATAAAAACAATAAACAATCATTCATTATAAAGTTTTCCTTGTTTTTTTTTTTTCCAAGCACTGTAATATTTATTAATGACAAAGAGTATATGGAATATAAATGTTGGATATCGTTGGTAGTATATTAATTATGAAATAAAGCAAATACAGAACATGATCACAGTATATAAAAATACAGAGTGAGTAATCGAATGAATTTATATTTATGTTTTGTTAGATAATCTCACTGATGTATATTTTAAGTATTTAAGCGTTGTTATAATTAATTATAAAAGATAATTTATGAAACATGTTCTTTAAGCATTGATTATAAAATAAAATAAAAGTACAAGATCACATGGCATTAAAGTACGAAGTTATTAACTTAATTATTTTATGTTTATCTTTTCTTTTATCAAAGTAATTTTTTTTTGTAGATGTATTAATATAATAAGTAATTATAAAATGATGTTGGGGTTTCTCAGGTCCCCAATCAGTGAATAGAGTTGAGTTATGCATCATTTTACATTTTTATATTCAAATGTAAAATTATTCAAATAATTGTAATTAATAACAAATAACAGAATTATAAGTTTGCAGTAAATTTTATGTTTTTTCAGTGGAAGCTGCACTTGCAGCACTTAGAGCTCTCAGGCCCTGCACAATAGTTTTTCTTTATTAGGCTGTAAACAGCTGCCTGGACTTGGCTATTTGATCTTTCATTAGTATTAGCATAGTCTAAAAAAAAGTGACAACAACATTATTATATGAAAAGACAATCGTCAGTATTAAAAATTTGTCAACTGCTTATTTACTTACATTCTGTATCATTTTGGTATCTTGTTTTGGCATAATAGTGATTTGGACGTTGCCGATGATCGTTAAAGTTTTTTAGGCTGTTATGATTTTGACGGTGAGTGTCTCTTCCCCAACAGTTGTCTTTGGGTCTTCGGTCCTTCCATGCCTTGAAACTCTCTCGAGAACTCCTGCTCCTGCTCCTGCTTCTTCGGCTTTTCCTATCTCTTCGGTCTCTACGACTTCTCCCATCCTTTTCTTTTTCCTTTTCTCTCAATTTTACGAATTTATAGACTCGACTCTTCATATATATATATATATATATATATTAGGGTGTGTCATTTTAAGGCTATATTTTTTTTTTACTACTATACCGGAAAATCTGGTAGTATATTGAAAATAAAAAATTATACCGCTGGGCTAAAGGGTTTAAGTCCAATAGCGGCGTAGCTCATCAAAAAATTCGATTTCCCATTTAAATAACACGGGAAACTTTTTTTTTAACTTTGAGTGTTTTTAACTCGTGAACAAATCAAGAGATCGAATTGACTAATACAAGTTTTTATTTAAAAAATCATAGAACTTCTCGGTGGAAGCGAGCTCCCACCGGGTACAGCAAGTATTTTTTCCTTATATGTCTACTAAATATTTACATAAAAAAATACTTATAAAAAAACAATACATACAAACATTTCGAGTGGCGGGAGTCAACACAATATTTAAAGCATAAGCAGTCATTAGGTTATCTTAACGAAGTCAAATTATATACAAAAAATACCCGCAGTGATTCAATCACAGAGTATATATAAAAAAAAGAACAATGTACATAAGGTATAGTCAGGTAGTTAATATTTACGTCACCTCTATCCCCATATGACAATGGTCCAGCATTGCATATGGTGAGAGGGGTGAGTTTATTCGCATAATAAGAAAAAAAAAATACATAAAGTTTAATTGTGTATATACATGTTTGTAAACAAATATAGTTGTAAATATGTATATATGTAAATAGGTGAATGTGTTTTGTAGCGCGCAGCAACGACGACAATGACAGCAAACGTCGAGTGCAGTAGCTAGCATGCGAGTGAGAAAAGATGACTAGATAGGTTATGGTGGCGGCGATCGCAGTGGTGGAGGCGTTAGAGAAGACGACAGTGGTCCATAGGTCAGGTCCGCGTCAGGGCGGACGCACGAAGCATCTTCGTTTGGCGCCACGGTACCGACATATTGTCTTTGTCCAGACACATGCTCAACATATATGTCTCTCGCCCAGCGGATGGTCTCCGACACAATGAGTCGTCTTATCAGACGAGCATAGTATGATGAAATACTAAGCGCCCTCAGAACCGGCTCATTGTTAGGGTCCCACCCACCTAGAGAGCCGACGACGATCGCGTCAGTACGCACCTGATATCCCTGTGCCCTTAATGCAGTTGCGAGCTCATGATACTTATCAATCTTGGATTGACGCGCATCGTCAAAAACCACGCACTGGTTCTCAAAGAACACAGTGACATCAACAATGAGTACCGACTTGGCCCGTTCATCGCTAACAACAATGTCAGGTCTGAGACGTGCCAGATCCCCATCAGCTCCCTGTACGAGCTTGTTGACCCGCATTTCTCCCGCTGCCCTCGAGGCCCGTGATATCCTGGTTAGGATGGAGTTATGTCTCAATTGGTATGCCGCTGAGTGCGTCATACAGTGATTCAGGACGTGGAGAAGGGATTCCAGGCTATACCCGCACACTCTGCAGCGCTTATCTTGCTGCCCCCAACGAATTGCTCCATTAAGAGGCAAAACGTCCAGGCGCGCGCGATGGATAAAACGCCACTCTGCGAATCGGATATATTTACCATCCCGCAAGCAGAGATTACTCTCACGATTGCGGGCAGTGACCTGCCATATCTTTCCCTGGTCCTTCTTCACCGTAAGGGTCTCAAAATAAAATTGTTGGGCAGCCTTTCTTAGGCACCAAATTACTTGCGAACGTGAGCCGGGACCAATTAAAGCATAACGCCCCTCAACGTCCTTGCACTTGAGTGCGAGCTCTTGATTAATCTCGCTCCATTCCCACGATAGGACAAACCGACTAGTTTGACGCCTTGTAGCGACCCGAACCCTCGACCATAGACTGGGGTCACCTTGGTTCCGCGCGAACGGTCCTTCCAGTGAACCCGAAAGATACTGCGCAATTTCTTGTGGCGAAGGTTGGTGAATTGTACGTCTCTGGACCGCTTGCTCAAGTGAGGACTTCGCGATTTCCGCCACTCCAAGGTCTTTACAGGATAGTATCCTAAAAGCCTGAGCGATGACAGAAATGTCCACTAGGTCCGCAAGCGGGAGGATACCACCTCCACCCTTCCAAGGTTGCAAGTACACTACTTCGGCACTTGCGCGCTGTGGAAGGTGCATCCAGCCCTTCACCAACTTTCTCAGCACTTTGTCAGCCATGCTCAAAGGTGTCTTGTCGACCTTTTCTCCACGCAAGATATAATCAACCCGCGGCATAATAAACGTCCGAAGAGCGTCCATTTTTTGCCACGGGGCAAGAAGAGACCGGTCGATGGATCTAGCATCAGCTAGCATTTCACCTATCGTAGCAATGGGGGTCTGATTAATGTTGAAGCCCACCGGGACGCCCAGGTGATCATAAGCCTTACCCTCTACCAATGACTTTAGCTGCCCACCATCAATGTTGAACTTGGTGTCAAGTACGTTACGCTTGTAACCTTTGCCAGAGACGTGAAAGGTAACACAGTTGAGGCGTTGAATTTAATTCCAACCCTTTTCGCGGCAACACTGACAATCAGCAGCATCTGCTCCATGTCCTCTACACTATCAGCAACAAAGCAATAGTCATCGGCATACGCTCGTGAAGCGACCCGCTTATTGTTTAGCATGTAGCCCAGATTGAGCTTTTCTACCGCTCGAAGAACAGAATCAGTGCCCACATTAAATACGATCGGACTAGTCAGACAACCTTGCTTAGTTCCTCTCATGAGAAGAAAAGGATCAGTAAAGCTCTCGCTGGTGCGAACCCTCGTCGTGCACCCAGTATAGAAGCTCTTTATCAGGTCTTGAAACACCACAGGTGCTCCAATCCCTTCGATAGCATCGTATATCACCTCGTGTGGGATGGAACCAAAAGCACTGGAGGCATCCAGACACGCGACGATAACATCCTTACCCTCATGCGCTCCATCCGTCAGGACCTCTTGAATAACGTAGTTGTGCTCTAAGCACCCCTCGTACTTCAAAAAGCCCTTCTGAGATGAAGTTAGCCTATTCCCATTGACAACAAAGTTCGTCAAGCGATCAGCAATCAAGGCGGCAAAGAGCTTGTAGATGGTATTGCCCATCGCGAGAGGTCGCCAGTTCGACTGGTCGTTTCGGTCTCCTTTCTTGTAAATCAATACAGTGTTGGAGACTTTCCACGACACTGGTATGGCTCCTAGACGGAAGCACGCATTGTATATGGCGGTGAGCAGTCCGGAACCAGGATCTGCCTTCTTCAGGTCACTGTATTTCAAGCTATCGGGGCCAGGTGCAGTGTCCTGCATCCTAGCTAACCTTCGGCTGACTTCAGTGGCCGTCAGAGAAGCGATCAAGGCCCCAGCCAACTCATCGCCCTCGTCCAGTGGCCATACTTGCCTTGCTGGCAACTTCTCATTGAAGGGGGAATCGTCGGAATACAATGTTCGGAAGTACCTGAGGACATCATCCTTAGGCACCTGGCAAAAAAGTGATGGACCGTACGTCCTCCAGGTTGCCCACGACTCGCTGGCCTGGATTCTGTGGTGCCCTGAAAGAACACAGACAATTCCCTGTCCATCTCTTCCAGTTCATCCCAGGGTTCAGTGGCGTTAGCCATCGCGATGAGGTCTCGACGCTTATTATCACGTGACACCACTCGCGTAGGCCCAGCCATGTTCCGTTGGGCCGGTTGTCGCTGGTTGTTACGGCTTTGTGGGGGGTGGGGATTACGACGCGTAGAATTTCTATTGGTTTCGCGCCAGGGGTTTGGCAAAGGGGGGTTTTGGGAGCTATGCGGTCGGCGATTAGACATATTTGTGTCGCGCTGGCATATACGGCCCGAGGCGTCACGCGGGACACTCGAACGACCGCCTAGGCGCGGATCTAACCCGTGGTTTTTATCTCCACTGTCGTCGTGGTTTAAATGAGTGAAGAAATTGGAGGTGTTTAAAACCGGGCTATTGTTGTTGATGTTACTATTGTTATTAATGTTGCGTCCACCATTGCGACTGCCGCGACCGCGCATAACTCGCGTCCATTTGTTATTGCTAGTTACATTGTTATTTTTATTGTTATTAAAATCACTGCTGCTGTTGTTCACAGCAGTAGGGCCATTAGTATTGCCGCGACTACTCAAGTTATTAAAAATATCAGGTGTGATGCGTCTACCACATTCACACCTGATGCATGAGTTGTTGTTATTGTTATTATTATTGTTGTAGTCACGGCGATTGACACCACTACTGTTCCCTGCAGCAGCAGTGTGTCGATTGAAGTTAAAAATACTATAGTGGTTGTTATTGCCGTCATTATCGCCCCTGCTCGCGCTATTAAGAGTGTCCGCCCCGCCACCACCAGTCATGGAGATATTGCTTGAAGTAATTACTGGGTTATTGACTAGACTATTGTGTAAAATGATAATGCTTTCGTTATGGAATTGACTAGAATTGGGGCTATTGCACGTATCTGTGAGATTGATGTTGAGTGGTGGGTGAGTGGTTCTGGCAGGGCTGACAGTCCTAGGGGCGGGAGGCGTAGCCATGTGGGGGGGGGGGTGATTTTATTAAAATTTGGGTAGCCACCGTTTGCGCCGCATCTGCCTCTCTGATTGTGCCCAGTCTGCTCGATGTAGATGGTGTAATCGCTGGGCTGCTGGAGATACGGGGCGAAGTAATGGATCCCCGTATCGTAGTGGTCGTGACCGTGGCAGTGGTAATAGCCGCTATGTCAGTGGATGTGACAACGGCTACGTCCTTTCGTGGGCGACCAGGTCTCTTCCTTGATGGAGTTGGTGGGGCAGATTGTGCCCTTGTACCCCTGGCGACGGTTGCAAATGACACTGCTGGTGTCGCCAGGGCAGCAGGAGAAAGTGGTTTGCTGGTAACTGTTGGAGGGGGCACACTGCCTGCCCTCATTGACCTGGTCTGGTGCTGGTGGTGAAGGGGCCCCGCCGTTGTCTATGCTTTTCTTAGATGGTGGTGAGAGTTTAGTACTTGTAGGCCGGAGTATTACCGTCTCCTTTGTGAGTAAAATGTTAGAGGCCACGGTCGGCACGCCTCGCTTTGGCAAGACTGAGCACGTGTAGCTTAAGGTAGTATTCACAGAGGGCGTTGTTGTTGTTGTTATTATTGTTGTTGTTGTTGTTAATATTGTTGTTGTTACTGTTGCTACTGGTGTTGGGGTACGTAGGCAACTACGAGGACCGTTGCCGGCAGCACTGGAGCTTACCGGTGGGGCACTGGTTCCCGGACCCGCTGGACTTCTGGCAGCACGTTGGACGGTGTTGGTCGAAGTCAGTTTCGTGGTAGCAGGCGACGGACGTATATTGGGCCTGCTAGGGGGGGTGCGAGTAAGGGGACTAGAATCGTTTGTTATGCTACGCTTCTCGCTTCCGCTTCTGCGGATTCTATTTTTAACGACGGGGAGCTCGGACTCTCCGGAGGGAAGGTCAACATCTTTCGCGGAGGCACCCGGATCGGCCGTTCTGTGGTGGGCCTTGACGTCTTTCAACGCCACGGCCTTAGGCTTAAGGGATTTATACCCGCATGTTCGACAAAAATATTTGATATCAGCATTCGGGTGCTCCCGCGCAAGATGTTGATTGAGACTAGTATAATTATTGTATTGACGCAGTGTCCTTTTAACGACGGTAGCGCAGAAAGGACACCGCACTGGAAAATAAAATGGGAATTGGAGCTCAATCTCCATGGCAGAAATCGAAGGAAGTCCCACACAAAGAGATATATGACTATCTCTTTAGTCGCAGGGGAGACCCTCAGGAACGGAAGAGTACAGAAGAACCGGTACGGGATAAAAGGGGAGCCAATTTGTATTTGCCACCCTCTTACACCAAGGGACCGTGATAGGAAAGAGTTCAGTACGAGTTACAAGGGAAGCAAATTTGGATTTGCCACCCCCTGAACCCAAGAGACCGGAATAGAAAAGAGTTCGGCACTGGAGCAACGGGAAGCAATGGGAATTGCAACCCCTCGCACCCAAGGGACCGGGATAGAAAGAGTTTTCGGGAACTAGAGAACCGGGAGAGCAATTGGTATTGCCACCCCCGATATCTAGTCACCCGGAAAGATAAAGAGGTTTCGGTGCGGGAACGAGAGAGAGCACAAGTGCCCGCTCTGAACCCAAGGGACCGAGAGAGAAAAACTGTGGCTCTTTATTACGAAGTGACAGTGTATTGCTGCCACTCGCAATTGGAAACTTCAGGAGGGAGCGAGAGAGTGACCGAATAGATCACTAACCCGGACAGAAAGAGATAGATGGGTTGGTAGTGGGAAGGATGGAGACCGTAAGCGGGCAGTTACCAGTATAACTGGTTAACTTGTTGTTACAAGTCTCCGGGAACGACTTTCGCCGCGAGGAGTAAGTTAGGAACCTACTTTACCGACTCACGTCAATTGTAGGTAACCTAGCCCGGATATAGGAGAGAGTGGTGTTACCGACAGTTGTCAATAACAACCACCCAACTTCAAGAGTAGGTACTTGAGAAAACTTCTTAAGGGGTTAGGGGTACTCAGGGGTATGAAAAAATGATGATTTTCAATAATTTTTTTTTTGTAGTTAATTACTTTATTTGACAAAAATAAAAACATAGCTTTATTAGAACACGTTTCGATTTGACTTCACGAAAATTTCAAAAAAAAAAATTAATAATTCAAAAAGTTATCGCTGTTTTTGTAGAGCCCGTTCCTCCCGAAGTCCTTTGCGGTGATCATCATAAGTCCTTGGAGATTCATCTAAAATCAATCGGACAAGAAAAATTAGTTTTATTAATAGATAATCTTGTGCCTGATCGAAGCTTTTTTTTTTTTTTTCGAAATTAACAAAATGGCGGCCTCAGGAAATTTTTTTCAAATTTTCGAGAAAAAAACCGACAGTTTATTGTTAAAAAAAAATCGAAATTTTGAAAAAAAAAAAAAATCCTTCGATCAGGCACGAGTTTTTAATGTATTTCAAAAGTACAATAAATTTTATTGAAATCTACCGAGCAGTTTTTAAGTTACAGTGATCACCAGTTCAGAAAACATAGTTTTGAGAAAAACGCATTTAAAGTTTTGCTATGGATTTATGTCGAATTATAAGAATTATTTAATAACTTACACTGAGTCATCTATTCCTGGACCATATAATAGCTCTTCAGCCGACATAGCAGCTTCCAAAATATCGATTTGCTGGTGCCTACGTTGCAATCGACCTTCTCGGGTGTTATCATTAGCGCGCTTATCTGCTACTTTGATACGTGCAGCATCCATTCTTTCTGCATACCGATGAGAATTAGGCCCACAATTAAGTCCTAGTGTATTCATCAAGACTAATAATGAATTTATACCCTCATTAAATATACACATAGCAACGTATGCAGCTATTTGTACGATGGTAAAACTAGTATTTACCGTTTTTGGGCATATTTTCCATACTAGTTGGTTAAAGCTTTCATTATTATTCTGATTGAATCCACCTACACATCTTGAAAGTAAATTTTCATTACTAAGATCTTCGTATATAGGCTTGATAGCTTTTAAAACATCAGAAGGTAAAGGAGAATAATCGTGAGAAAAGGTATCAAGCTCTCCTCTTGCTTCAGCGCGCTGGTAAGAGCACCAAGATTCTTCGCCTTTTGGACACATATCATGATTCGGTTTTTCATCACTCGAGCCGTAGTGATAAAAGGTTGCCATTATAGCAGATTTCATATTTTCAATAGAATCACAATGCCGGCGTATTGCTAAACCATAGTACACAGTTAGTTTGTCTATTAATTTTCCTGTGAGCTTACCTCGACCACCAAGACCTTTTTGTTTACTCTTCAGCGTACGTAATCGACTCCCCATCCGCTTTTGGACATGCCCTATACATTCCTTTTTATTTACAGTTGTATTTTCGTAAGGATCTGATTTTATAATTCCTGAATAGGTCTTGGAGTCACCATCACCAATATAGTTGGCATACTTAACTCCATATTTAGTTTCAGAATACGAAAACATTTCGACCATCGCATCCACCTCCATTTTCCCAGAAGACCCTTGATGATTAGCAGAACACACATCTTCATGCGATTGATACCATTCCTCGAACTCAACAGTATTTGTTTTTTTTTTCCAATACTCACATAGCTTACAATATGCACTTTTAATGTTTATGTCAAGAATCTTTCCAGTAAAATAGCCAATTATAGAAGAAACTCCAAATGACGATGTATATCCCCGTTTTTGCCAGGTTCCATCTCCCGATACAGTTAGATGATTTATATCTTCATTTTCAGTTGTTGGCATTGCTTGCTTTTCTTCATTCACAGCTTTCGTCATGAAGGTTTCTGCGACGGCTTTACTACAATTCAAAATCTGTTTCAGTAAAATTGTATGCGTAGATTTATCTAAAAAAGACGGCATGTCCATCAGGCCGCAAAACTTGCACAATCCTTCGTATCCTATTCCTAGTATTCTCATTACAAAAATGAAACGTCTGTTTATTTCATAAGAATGCCCAACGAAAGAACAGGAAGGAATATATTCATTTCCACAGTTATTACATGCAACTACAATTTTGAATCCCAGCCCACGTGTACTTGCTGTTTGAAACACTACATTTCCATCACATTTTTTACATTTTATAAGAGCAGAAATTGCAGTGAATACCTGAATAAAATTTATTATTCGAAATTCAGTACTGCTGTCTTCAGGTACATCATCTTCAGTGTTTTGTTTTAATTTTTTAGAAGATGTACTCTGAATACTTTCATCACGTTCGGCTGTTTTCGGATTAAAAACATTCTTTCTTTTGACTGAACGCGACTTATTAATTTTTTCAGAACTCCGAAGTTCTCTTGAAACCTTTCTAGAATCACGTCCCATGGTTAATAATTTAATTCACTTGAGAAATAATTTATCACAAAACTATCGACTGATCAGTGCAACGACTACAGGTATACTGGCAACCAAAAATTATTTTTCAGTTCTTGTACTACCTACAAATTGTGAATATATGTAGAAGGATATATATATATATATATATATATATATATATATATATATATATATATATATATATATATATATATATATATATATATATATATATATATATATATATATATATATATATATATATATAATTATAAATACATTAAAATGGGGAGATATTCATGACAATGAAACCCGAAAGGTCGGTTGCTTGCAGCTGTTTCTAGCTACCTGCTCTCGAATGCCACGTAGCACCCGAGCGTCCTTTGGTCATTGTTAAATAACTCGAAAAGAATTTGTCGGATTCACTTCAAATTTTCACACAATATTTTTAAAATATTATACTTTAAGAAAATGCAAAAAAAAAAAAATCGATTTTTTGAAAATTCTGACTACCCCTAACCCCTTAAGTGACCCAGGGTAAAAAATGGATAAAGGGGAAGTTAAGTAGAAGAATGAAGAAAAAGAGAGGGACCCTGTAAACTCATGAATGTGCAAGACTTACCACCGATGTCCACCACGGGTTGAGTCCACTTGGTTTTGAAGTCCTCCGGGGATACCGAGCTGCTCGTCGCGCCACTTATAAGATAATCGCTTCTCGGCAATATCACAGAAGGAGTGAAATAGGTAATAAATAATAATATTGCACTGGTATATAACTCAATAAATTAAATAAATAAATAAATAATTTACATAAATAAATAAATAAATAAATAATTTACATAAATAAATAAATAAATAAATAATTTACATAAATAAATAAATAAATAAATAATTTACATAAATAAATAAATAATTTACGAATATCAAACCGCACAATGTAAAATAAATAATAAATAAAACTCTGTGACTATAATTTAAAAAAAAACTAAGATCAAAGTGTTCCAGCGACTAGGTGTTAAAAATATGAGATACGTTCAGGTTGCTATTGGGGAGTTTTTACACTCCCCCTCAAAAATGTCAGGTAGATCTGATCTTTGGAAAAGGGTTTATTGAGCTGCACCCGCCTGTATTGCAATGACAGGACAACTCTCGGTCAAACCGGAGCAAGCTCCGGGACTCAACAAATTTCCAAAAATCAGATTAATATACTGGATTAATGAACAGTGAAACACATGCAAGTGTTTGGAACAAAGGCTTTTGTCTTGGGTATGACGCAAAAGCGCGGGAAACTAGACTCCAGGTCAGTACCAGGGGTATTTATAGGATATGCATTTGCCTCAAAGGCATATCGTGTCTATTTTCCGAAAGATAGATCAGTGAAAACTACACGGGATGTGAAGTTTGTCGATCAGATTGGTTTTAAGGGCGAATATAAGGAAATATTTGAAAACGAGAGAAATACTGAGGTAATAGAGGAGCAATGCGAAGAGCAGTGTGATGAGCAGTGTGAAGAACTCGAGACGCCGAGCGAAGAGCCGGAGAAGCCCGAACCAGAAACGAAACAAGAGAGACCCCAGAGAAAGAGAGGGGCAACAAAGTCTTGGGAAGGTGTAAAGTTACCCAGCAAGAGAGGACGGGGACGACCGATGTATATTCGGACAGGATCGGTAGGAAGACCGAAGAAAGTATACGTCACAGTACCAGACGAACAGAGTGGGGATGACCACGAAGCTGCTACCGATGGAGAGAATGAAGGAATTGAAGATGATGCGATGGAAGAAGATGTTTTCGCATATCTGACAGTAACAGAAAATCCGACTACATGGAAACAAGCGAGCAAGACAGAAAATGCGGACTTGTGGAAGATAGCATTAGAAGAAGAGATGCTAGCTCAAATAAAGAACAAGACATGGGAAATCGAAAAGAGACCCAGAAACAGAAAGGTAATCGGAAGTCGCTACGTATTTTGCACTAAATTTGATGGCAAAAGAAAAGTCAGATTAGTAGCAAAAGGGTGTTCTCAGAGGCCAGGAGAAGATTTCACCGAGACATTTTCACCAGTAGTGAGGTCAACGTCGGTGAGGATCATGGCAGCAATGGCAGCAGAATACAACTTGAAAATTCACCAGATGGACATAGTTACCGCATATTTAAACGGTAAATTGCGCGAAAGTGTATACATGGAAGTGCCCGAGTGTATGTATGAGATTATCGAAAAGATAAGTGCGGGTGAGCCCATCGGTTTAGGTGGGAAGATAATACGCGACGGGAAAATAATAGAAACCGTAAAGCGCTGGAGAGAGGGCTTGAAAGCGGGGAGTGACAGTGTACGTGCTCTGAAAAAGTCGTTGTATGGGTTGCGCCAAGCCGGGGTTGAGTGGCATCGAAAACTAGTAGATAGAATAAATGTATTAGGTTTTAATGCAGTGCCACAAGATGAATGTCTGTTTGTGAACCGGAAAGGTGACAGTATGATGTATATAGCAATATATGTAGATGATATCTTATTAGCTAGTAACGACGAGGCCTGGATAGGTGAAATAAAGAAAGCGCTGTCAAAGTCATTCGAGACTAAAGATCTCGGACTAGTTAAAAGTTGTATAGGTATCGAGTTTGAGCGGGACGAAAAGTCACGTGTGTTCTTGAGACAGAAACAGTATACTAGGGCCGTACTTAAACGTTTTGGGATGGATGAGTGTATACCGATAGACACACCCATTGAGGCTAAAAGTAATTTAGTAAAATCAGAACGTGTGAATGAGTCAGAAATGAACAAGTATCCGTACCAGAGTTTAATCGGAGCGTTGTTGTATCTTGCAATAACTACTAAGCCAGATATAATTTACGCGGTGAATTATTTAAGTCAGTTCAATACGAATTACAATGTCGAGCATTGGAAAGCCGCGAAAAGGGTTTTGAGGTATTTAAAGGGTACGTTAGATTACGGGTTGAGATTTGAACAAACCGGGCTAGCTCTATTTGCCGTTGTAGATGCTAACTGGGGAGGGGACTCAACGGATCGTAAGTCGTATACGGGGTATGGATTCATTCTGGCGGGATCTGTGATGTTAAGAAGCGCGTAAACAAAAAACGGTGGCGATCTCAAGTACAGAGGCAGAGTATATGGCGGTAGCGGAGGCTACTAAAAAGGCCTTACACTTGAAAGGCCTGTTAGTAAGTTTAGGTATACAGGAAGAATCAGAGACTGTCACGATACTGAACGATGTACGATACATCGAAGAACGATGTATATCACCAGCGTACTAAACATATAGATGTAAAGCATCATTTTGTAAGGAATGAGTATGCGTGCGGTGTGATAGATGTAAAATATCTGAGTACAGAAAGAATGCCAGCAGATATGTTTACAAAAGGTTTGAGCGGCATTAAACACAGAAAATGTGTGAGCAATATAGGTATTGTAAATTAGTGTGTGTGAGCTTGGATTAGTATGCATGCACTATATACCTTGAGAGAGGGTGTTGAGGGGCAAGGTTCATAGTGCTAGTATATTCCAGAAGTTACCAGAATGTATTAGCTATACTAATGACCATTGCCAATCTATGTATAGTGGTTAGTTCTTACCAGTACACCATCCTAAACGGACGTGTATCTTGTATCCATATATATTGTAATATACCTGTAATATACTTAACGTAATAACCACGAATACTAATATCTTATTTATTAATAATCTGCCCGTCCTTATCATCAATTTTTTTCATAGTGAAAATCTTTTTTTTATTTAGAAAAAAAATTTTTTTTCTTTTTACGATAATACTTTAGAAACAGGATTAGGTTAATTCCCGAAAAAAATTTTTTTACACCCCCTTATGGCATCTGTAACGCGACATATATACATATTTACATTAAACTTTATTACCTTTTAATTCATCCAACTCTTGTCGGTTTTTTTCAAATTGTGTCGATAAAGCTTTATCTTCTGCCTCCAAAACCTTGAACTTTTCTTGTAATGATGCTAGGGCTGTATTTTTTTCTGTAATAAAAGCACATGTTAGGTTTGCTATCATTTCATCTAAATTACCTGACACAAAGGTTGTAATGAATCGAAATTTTTGCCATCTGTTACCAGCATCATCAATGACAATTAAATTTTTCTCCTTTTAAATCTCCGGTACCAACTTGTTCATCTGTTCCTCTATCAAATTTTTCATACCTCTCATATGTTCAATTTATTTTTCCAGCAACGTACATTGAGCCAATAGATCTATAACACAATATATATTTAATTTACTTTGTATTCTTTAGTTACAAGCAATTTATATATATATATATATATATATATATATATATATATATATATATATATATATATATATATATATATATGTATATCGTTTTGCTGGAAAAGTAAAAAAATCTCGAAATTTACTGTAGATTTGACTTCCAGCTCCAATAACTTTCGAAAAGATGGATTTATCACTAATTGATAAGAGACATTTTTTGTAGAGCGTCCAATTCTCTAAAAAAATATATGATGGACATTACAATGAAATTTATGGTTCATTAGTTTCAAAAATCAGAAGAAAAAAAAATTGTTCTCCTGTGTTATTCTTATGGGAAATTGAAAAGTGCGATGCGGACAACCTTAATATTAATATTAAGGGCTCATATTTTCAGAGGCCTATTTTGTCATCTAAACAAAACTTTTGAGTCGGGTTCCGAGAATTAAAAAATTTTTTTGTTTCTTTTGAAACGCCCTAATCTACACTTAAGCGGCTGAGGTCTCTGACCGTTAGGCGCGGGATGAAGATTCAGTGATAAGTAAAATGAAATTTTTTTCTATCACTGGAGCTTCATCCGATTCAAAACTATACTGGCTAGGTTTTCTCTGCGGTTTTCCTAGTGACTGCACCTCTATTACACAAGGGAGCTAGTAGGGCATCACCGTAATGATGCAGTACAGTATAATCACAATTCAGGCCACAGCCACACAACGAAAGCAGAAGGAGAAGTGAAGTAGTTTGTAATATGAAGGCAAAAGTGTAAAAAGGCTATACACTGCAGCAATAGATAAATTAAACAGATTTTATTTACTGCACGATTTGTAAGTTTCCGTTCATGTTTCCACAATAGATATCCCATCTCTATTCACGTCTTTCTTTTATTTTCCTTGTCTTTCTTTAAACTTGAAATAAGTTCTTCTACCTTTTCAGAGGAAATGCTTCGAGAATTTTCGTGGTCAGATTGCCCCTCACAGTAAAAATGGCACATACACCGACAAGGAGAGCGAGAGACGTTTCCGTGGCAATTGATAGTCGAACATTCATCGCAGATCGGATATACTGGGAACTCATGATCCGGCGACGCTGAGCTGGTAATGTTGCTTGCAAAATTCACGATGATCTAAAAATAATTGTTAATTATAATTTTATTTGTCCAATTTTTTAAAAATCTCAAGAGATCTAATAGATTCTCATAAATTCCCATAGAGATTTTATAGCAATGATTTATAGCAATTAAAACTGGTGATTCATCAAATTTTATTCAATAAAAAAACTTAATGATGGAGATAAAAAAATGTTTGTTTATAGTTTCGATCCCGTAATTTATAAATTAAGTTGAAGGTTCCGAGCAATATGTTGGATCCAGGGGGTAAGTTAATAACAAATTATTATTAGACGTAATGTTTCGCAAATTTATTGTTGATTTATTAGGCAATCAGAATGTAAAGTATCAACATCGTCGATCTTAATTGATTGCCTTGTGATTTGTTTTCAAATAAGTCTATAATTATTAATGAGCGCGAATGTACAAATATGATCATTAATACCTGGTACACTAAAGTATAGCAATGCTACGTTTAGTGTACTAGACATTAATGACCGTATCTGTAGCAGACATGGAACAATTTATGATTTTAAAAAATGTGCGTACTAATTTATTTATAGATCTAAATATGCATTTTTCAATTTTTATTCTAATTACATTTTAATTATTTATTCAAAAATTTAAAGAATTGCTACTTGTCAGTTACCTTTACACTTATAATTATTAGACATATGTCTATTCTTTCAATTAAAACAGATAAAATATGTAGATAAATCATAGCTCTAGATGAAACAATCAGCCATTTACATTATGATCGCCTGATGAAGCAAAAATAATTTTGCAAAACGTTGCGTTGAATTATAATTTATTAACTATCCGCCTGGATCTGAAATATTTCTCGGAACTTTCAACTTAAAATAATATTCAATTATTAGTAATCAAAGTAGTGAATGTGGATGTAACTGACAAACATCAACTTTTTAAATTTTTGAGTATGTAAATAAAATGTGAGTAATGCGTAATTTGATCAATGAAAAGCCAGTATGCGCATTTTTTTCAATTCCATTATTTGGAGTAATTAATTTATTTATTTAAAAGTCATGAATTGTCTCATGTCTGCTACATTTACTCATGTCAAAGTAGATTTGTACAGAAACCAACTATATATTTATGAAATTAATCGAGTAGTAACTTTACCAAGTCTTTCAAAATCGTGTTTCAAAACACCGCTGCCATTATCACTGACAGTGATTGACTTTTTACCACGATCTACTAATTTTATATTGATACACGTAGCTCCACTGTCAATGCTATTCTCTACAAGCTCTTTGATTGCTACAGCAAGATTCGATTCTACCTGAAATTGATTAATTAATTGATTAATTACTTAATAAACTAAATAAATAAATTGTTATAATCTTAAACTTACTTGGCCTGAGGAAAACAATCCAACCGTCGTTTGACTAAGAGCAAATATTTTTCCAGGCTTATAAGTCATCTTAAAAATAGCTTCTAAAATTATTTCCGTCATATTATTCAAGTATGACACTGGATTTCTATTAAATAAATATAAAAAATACTTACAAAATAACCGGCGAATTGAAAATTTGAGTAAATAATTATCCATAATTTTAAAAACTATACCGGGTTGCGCCTGCGTATCATAGAGGAATTTTTTTTCTTAAGATTGGTATTTTTCCCTCCAGAAATTCGAGTATGATTTTAAACAAGGTTACTAGAATAAGGAGGTTGGGGGCTTGCTGAAGCTGGCCCCCGTCAATTTTGATTTTTACACTTTTTTAATTTTTCAATGCCCCAATCGTTTGTTCATTATTGTCCGTCAACTGTTGTTGTTTGTCCGTTTATTATTTATTTATAATTAAATAATTAAATTTTCATTCTTAACTTACCCCCCCTTAACTTATCGTCATTTTATTTCTTTCTGTTATCAATCAATTAAAATTTATTTTCGTTTGTTCTATCATAATCTTCGTTTGTTCGATCATAATTAATGTTTTATCGCCTTTTATTATCAATTTTAATTAATTAACATCTCATTACCAGTATAGCTATGTCGCGCATGCGCATTAATACGTATGACGCATTGGGATCTCCTTCCAGATGCCCGGGAACATTTAAATTCATGATTTAATACAAAAAAAGTGAATATCCAATCAAACAAAATATGAATTTTTAATTGTACTTGTCTTTATGAGATTTAAAGAAAATAATCTTAATATTGATATTGTGAATAATCTTAATATACAGCATCAATCTGAATAGTTAGTAAATTAGTTATTAATTAATGAAAAATATAAGCGAAAATCTATTTTATCATGCTTTTTAGCGTAGGTCGCTGCATTCAACGTGAGTGCACACATATTATATTTACTTGTGAAAATGTTGAATCTGAAAATTTTTGGTGTGTGTATGTGAAAATTTCCTGTGCGTGCATATTTATATATGCTGAATTTTGCAGCAAAGTTTTCATTCATTTGTATAAATTAGATTATTTTCAGTTGTAATATCTACTGTAAAAATTAAATATCTCAAAAAACGTTTTTTCTAACTTCCCGCTAAGAAAATTGTAAAACTCATGTACACCAACTTTCTGATCAGAAACTCTGGCCATCAGGGTATTTACCCAAGTTGATAGCCAAGTTGGCCGCAACTTGTCGGCAACCTACTGCCGCAAACTGTCGCCAAGTTGGCCGCAAAAGTCAGCACTTCCATAAGTTGACGGCAACGTACCGAGCAACATGTTTTTGACCATCACCCACATGTCTACTAATATTTTTTTTTTTTTAATTTATTTTTAATAAGCATAGGTGCTTATTTAGCAACAGTCTTGGCACAATACTGGCTCTCAAGCTTGGCTTGGTGTTATCATTTTGGAGCTTAGACAGACTTGGGCCAAGCTTGGATTTCAAGCTTTCCCCAGAATTAATAAGTCTTGCGCCAAGCCTCGGCCAAGCTTGGGCCTATTGTTTCTTCCTATAAGGGAGTGGCTATTAGGGAAGTTGATTGAAAGTTTCACTTGAAATTGACGGCAAGTTTTTCTGGCGAGTTACATTCAAGCTGCTGCCGTATTCAGAAGCCAACTTAAAGGGAAGTATTGTCCTGCCAAGCTTACCAGAAACTTTCTCGTTACGTTAGCCGTAAATGTTTCACTACAGCACTTGTAGAGCAAGGTCTGGCTATCAGGGTTCTTTTAAGTTACCTTTAGATTACGGCAGTAGCTTGAAGTCAACTTACAGTTAGGGTGGCTATCAGGGATGAACAATTCTTGTATTTTTATTATTATTACGTTTGGATTCTTCGTCTGCGGGTGCCATTGTATCTATACTACGTGATTAACGATGTGAAATAGTAATGACATTCGTTAAAATGGTAAATATTATAATATTAGTCATAAAATTATTGTTAAGAACTTTTTTTTAATTAATTATCAAAATTTTATTACACTCATTACTATTGGAAGTAACTGAATATTTTTACAAAAGAATTAATTATAGTCACTCGTAATATGGTTCTGGCGAGATGCCTCAGGCGTAAAATATTAAAGTTCAATGAGCGGTTGATTCTATCTGTTATAGAAGCCAGACTGGACTACAGAATCGGATTCGGGCTCGGACTCGGACTCGGACGCGGACAAGACTCTGCTGAGTGATCCTCCCAATGATCGCCTCTCTGATGATGTTCATTCCAACGCAGATATGAGTGAAGAAAGAAGTCTTCACGGAAGTCTCCCGAGGTCGGAATATTATCTAAAATCAGAGCCAAAACTGACTCCAGACTCGGACACGATCTTGGTCCCAGACTCGGACTCGAACCTGCGCTTGGACCCGGACTTGACCCCGGTCTTGATTCCAGAATCGGATTCGGACTCGGAATCGGAATCGGACTCGGACTCGGACTCGGAATCGGAACCGAAGAAGATTTGGGTACATGGTCCCGATGAACGCCTTTATTAAAATTAGAACGCAGATTGTATGGATGATTTGAAAGAAGACGGCTTCACTAGCTGTGACGAAGATTGAAAGGCGTTGTCCTTTCATTACATATCTTTAGATATTAATTAGTCATATATAATAATAAATAATTATCTGATTGTATGACGTATTTAATTAGTACAATTAGGCACGTATAATTATTTTTTATTTTTATAAGAAGTTATATCATTATTATTATTATTTATGATTTAATAAAATTAAAAATCATTGTTAAATATAACGAGGTCGAATAATATTGGTTGACTGTGTCACGATCGGAGTGAGTGAAGGCGACGGGCAAAAGGGTTATTTTATTTATTATTTAATATCAGAATACCGAATTACCCTGTTCTATAACTCAGCCAAGGAGTTCGATTGAACCATCACGTGGTTAGTGTGAAAACTTATGGATGATTGGGTACCGATCGTTAAATTATAAGTTATAATATGAAATTATTTTATTCTGTCATCCAACCAAGGAATTGGCGTCACGTGGCTGATATATTTTATTTTATTTTATATAGTGGAAACCTAAACATGCAAACCTCTCAATAAGACAATTTATAGATAAATTGAGAAAAATATAGATAGCCCGAACTGGGAATCGAACCCAGACCAATTCGGTAACGCGCCGAGTGCTCTACCAGTTGAGCTATCCGGCCCTATACTATAGATCGTCCCGTTCAATGACCTGCGTGGCGTTAGGGTAGGTCCGGGATTTTTGAGCGAGAGAGATATTGGGTCGGTGAAAATGGGCCCTCGAGAAGACCGTGTTCTTTCTCCGTCTTACTTAGAGTTTACTATGACTTAATTTACTAGCACTTGAATGCTGGAGAAAAAGGACAGTAAATGAAAAGACGAATGTAAAAAAAGAAAAACATGTGTAGTATATTGACAAGTTAAATCTTACATGTAAATATTATAATTTTAGACTTACCCAGAAGAGTTGATATACCTGCACACACACTCACTCCAAATTCACCAGTTTGAATTTGTGTACACAGGAGTTTACAATATTTTATTAAAGTTTTTAATTGAGATTCACAGGTTGAATCTATTCACGCGAACGCACTGCACGCTGAACCGAAAGGCCGGCTTTGCTGTCGAGTGAATTTATGATATATATAAATATATATATTTTCTTTTAGGGTTTTATTAAAGGATTAACTATTCCCGAACAAGGACTCCAATTGCCTAGGCGGTGGACGTCACGTGAGGGAGTTTAGTTAATTCTAATGCGAACTCAAAAGATTTTATCTTAGGTATCCAACCTAGGAGTCCAGATGCCTGGGCGAAGGACCTCACGAGGAAAGGTTTTAAAAATAAAATTTTAAGTCGCGAAATTATAATTTAAAATAAAAGAATCGAAACTCGGTTATCGGTCTAGGACCTCTGATTGCCTAGGCGTAGAGCGTCACGAGAGCGAATTTTGAAATTCACTCAGTGAGTCTTACTCGCGGATGGATCCGAAAAAGGTTTTTATTACAGAAGTGGAGACTTTTGATGTTTAATTTAAAAATTGGATTCCGATTATCGGTCTAGGACCTCTGATTGCCTAGGCGTAGAGGGTCACGAGAGCAAACGTTGTAATCTTTCTCGCGGATAGATCCCTCAAGGGTTTTAGTTACGGCGGTAATGACTGATTTTAACTATTTTTCAGGGGTTTATATACAAAAATTTTGGGAGAAAAGTGGGGCTAAAAATATTGAGAGCGTGAGAACAAAGGATTAGATCATAAATTTGAGTGACATTTACTTTCATTCTTGGAAACCTGTCATCTTAGAAAATTTACTATTTGTAGGGGACTCAGAGATATAGACGGTTAATTTATTTGCGACCAAATATTAATTACTTAAATCCATTAGTGGTACATATTTTTAAAAGCGATACTTTAATTTTAAGAAAACATTTTAAGATTTACCTCTGATCTCCGTATGGAGATGATAGAAAATAACAGGAGATCGTAAATTTGAGTGACATTTATTTTCATTTTTGGACCTCTGAAAATTATATCATCAAAAATTATCGGCTACCGGAATCCATGGGAAACCGTTAGTTTCATTAGCGGGCGGATATGCACTCTTTAATTCCATTAGCAGCGAGACAGAAAGAAATAAAATTTTGATTTAAATGACAGGAGCTCTTTACTCTACTTCTCGGGTAAATAAAATCAACAAAGAATTCGTGGGAACTGTAATATTCATCGATGTTAGATGATGTTAAATTAAGTGCTTGGGTAATAAAATTTAGATCTAAGGGAGAAGTTTTGAGCTAACTTGATTTAGACATTAGAATTTACTTAAGGCTTAAGTAGGAAATATTAAGAAAGAGATCAAAAATAATTCCATGTGAAGTTTGCCGTTGAGGACTTTACCGAGTAAACCGGCTATCGCAGTGCAGTTGCGTTTATGAGAGAGAAAGACTGATACTTGTCTATCCGCTGGGTTTCACTTCTATTTCACTCTCTCTTTCTTCATGCGTTATATTATATTATTTCGATATTATAATTGCTGTTCATTTCAAAGTATTTTTAATTGATTCAAAGTAAGTCCAACACTCATTTTTAAAATTGTTGGATGTATCTTGAATTATAAAAATAATTAAAAGAAAAATTTAATTAAGTTAAATTATAAATTACTTAGGATCAAAAGTTATTCATGTGTATCGATTGTTACATCTCTACCCCCAGAGTCGTCATCGCCCTCGATGACTTAAATTTATGCAATCTTGCTTATATATAAGTGAGGAAGAAAAGATTAACATGAATCACTTTAAACTCTGTATAGTCGTTCCTTATTCTTATATATAACATTCTCATACGTATACTCATGCATATACACATAATATGTAATAGAATAATTTTTCTCAAACTTCAATAAAATCTTGAGGCGTGGAACAGTAGTCGTACGATGGTCTGGTCCTTGGTTCTTGAATGTTTTCTCTCTTGTAAAAGGGATAATGCCTCTAGTATTTTTGGTGGATGGCGTTGAGTTTTTAAAATTTTATAGCTTTTCTGGCGTTATCACTGCAGATGCTGTCTGATGTTCTCTTTTAAAATTTTTGAGGTAGTGGAGATTTTCTTAAGGTTGATTGGTTCCTTGGATCCCACCCTTTTCAAATTTTGGGATCCTCCGTGGACTTAAAAGCGCGTGATTTTTCGATAAGCGTCACTCTTAAGTTTTCTCGTGAAGTGAAAAGTGAAGTATTCAAGATGTCTGCCGTTGTTAAGACTGAAGAATTGGTGTTGCCAGAAGAGATCATCCTGGAGGATAATCGTCTTCAGGTGGGGTCCGGTCCTCTGGACTTGTCCGGGTCGTCGTCTGCTGGCAGTGTTGAGTCCAGTAGGGCAGTAAGGAGGATCGAAGAGCAGCCTGGCTTGTCATCCTCGGTGCCCTTTTATTCGATCGAAGAGATCGAAGACTGGATTGCGGAGCCGGCGCATTTAAACCGGAACGAGCGGTGGATCCGATGCCCTGAACCCACTGAGGTGAACCCTGAGGTCCAATTAATCGTTCAGGTAATTATATCATTATCAAATACACTTATATTGTATATGTATATATATATATATATATATATATATATATATATATTTTTTATTTTATTTTATTAAAATTTTTTTTTCTCTTTTTTTTTCTCTTTTTTTTTTTTTTTTTTTTTTATCTCTTGGAAAAATTATTTAATTGTATGTTTGGATATACTTTAGAATACGAGACCTCATCAATTGTTTTATAATATACTGTAAAAGTCTCACAGTAACATATAAAAACGAGCGCAGAACATCTAAGTTGCCGATGGAGATGAATAGATATGAGAAATTGGGAATTTGTGCACTAGATGGCGTTGTTGATTCATCGATAATCAATAACTCAATAAAATTAAATTTTTCACTTAATAATTAAATTTATTTAAACCGTACGATAGACGGTGGCGTGACAGGTCCAACCCATTTATAATTTTGTGGTAACTTCAGTGTTAGGTCTGAGGCAGGATGTGATGGAGGTGCCTCACTGACGATTCCAGCATCACATCCGGGATGAAACCTAACATTGGTCGGAGTCTAATGAATTTATTCGTTAAAGATTGTTATTGATAAATTAGCAACTTAGTTAACTCAAGATTTGGTGATCAAATTATTAATTAATTTATCAGTTAGTTAATGGGTTTGTGAATTTTGAGCACGTGCTGTGTGTTGGTATAGTGTAAACATCAAAATGGTGGCTTATTCGGCTCCATCGACAACAAATTCGCTCGGGTAGTTTTCTTATACACAAAAACAAAGATTGTGGGAGAGTTACAAGTTAAAATGAGGGGTCTCGTTTTCGGAAGTAAATCCTAATTTATTATTATTCCATTTATATAGACACATAATTATATTCATGACACATGGATTCATCTATAAATTTGTAAATGATAATTCACTGCCAAATACAAACAGTATTTTGCAATTAATTTCTTTACTTAATTGTTATTTTTTTTCTTAAAATAATATTTATTCTGATATTTTTACTTCTAATGTCTCACGTATTACTTTTTAAAAAATAATGAATAATTTGTTAACGTGCATATTTTATATCTTTAAACTTTCATGAATAATCTTGGATTTTAATATGTATTTTAGTGGGAGTCCCGCTATGAAGGTAAGAAAAATAGCAGAAGAGCGTTTTGAAGAAGGAGGTATTATATATCATATAAACTTTTTATCCATAAATAACAATGTTTTTGTATCAATCTATTAAGAGAAGTTTTTATTACAGAAATTTTTTTTTTGTAGATGATCAAAATTCAACACATACTTCCAATAATCTTGTTCCCAATAATCATTCTGCTGGTGATAATAGTGAAACTGAAGAACTTCAAAACTGCGGAGTGTATAGAGAGCACACAGAAGACATAGATGAGAGTTCTACGGAAATTGAGGCAGATGAACCAAATGTTGTTAATATCGTTCGTGCATCAACTTGTTCGAAACATGTTGACAATAATATTGACAATGTTAACGATGACAATAATAAAAATAGAGATGACCGTGATGAAGATGACGATGTGGAAAATTGCAATGATGCAGATGACGATGTTGAAGGTAACGATAATGAAGATAGTGTTGATAGTGATAGTCAAGGTACTGATACTGATGCAGATGTTGATAATAATGATGATGGTGTTGAAAATAATGATGAGATTAGCGAAAATAACGATGATGGAGGTAGTACTAATGAACACGAAAACAATGTAGATGAAAATAATGATGAAGATCCTCCTTTTTATGAAGGGGCAACAATTACATTATCTGAGAGCATGCTAAGGATATTTACATATACTATTAGGCATAATTTAACTGGCTGTGCATTTGGTGATTTATTATCATTGATAGCACTACATTTGCTTCCGAACTCACACCATAAACATACAGTACACACATTTATGAAATGTTTTAGTGGCTCAAAAGCACTTTTAAATAAGCATTATTATTGCAGTAACTGCATGGCTAATTTAGCGACACAAAATTCTTTATGTGCATGTACAAATAATGTTAATGATGTGAATAATGATGCAAACGATGTGATAGAAAATTGCAAACCAGAGATCTTATACTTCATCGAAATTCCTATCTCTAATCAATTACAAGAATTGTTATTACAACCAGAGTTTATAGAAAATTTGAATTACCCATACAGGCGTACTAAAGAACATGATGACAATATCGAAGATATTTACGATGGAGATATTTACAAAGAACATGCTGCTGAATTTAATCCCGATTCAGATATTTTTAATATATCTTTCATGTGGTACACTGATGGTGCTCCAATATTTAAATCACGCACTTACAGTGTATGGCCATTTTATTTCATTATCAATGAACTACCTTATGAAGAGCGAGTTTTAAAAGAAAATATAATCGTTGCAGGACTCTGGTTTGGACCTTCTGACCCAGTAGTCAATTTATTTTTAAAACCTGTATACGATCAAATGGTACAATTTAATGTCGGATTAAATTTCAAGGTACCTGGTTTAGATGAGCTGCAGTTAGTAAAAGCAAACCTTCTGTGTGGAACATGTGACTCATTGGCCAGAGCTGACTTTTTAAATCATATTAGATTTAATGGTAATTACCGTTGTCCCAGATGTCTCAGCAAAGGATATACTACGAGAAGATGGAGTATTTGGAAACACACATATATATCCATTTAAAGGTATGTTGGCTTTGAGGGATATAGAAGACTACGACGAATATGTTGTTGGAGCTGAAGAAAATAACTCTCCAATGTTTGGTGTCAAGTGTTCATCGGTTCTTAGTAAAATGATGCCCGACATGATTCGCGGGACTTCAGTAGACGTGATGCATTGTGTTTATTTAGTTGTTGAAAAACTTTTTGGAAAACTTTGGTTTAATAGTACTTATCGTTACAAACCATGGTCATTATATGCATACCGAGACATAATTGATGAGCGTTTGAAAAAAATCAAACCACCGAGCTTTGTAAAGAGAATGCCAAGGGATTTAACGATGCATTCAAATCATTGGAAGGCTAGTGAATGGAAAAATTTTTTCTTCTTCTATTCCCTTCCATTGTTTGAGGATCTAATGGATAAAGTTTATTTAGAGCATTATGTGGAATTGGTATTCGGTATTTATACTTTAAACCAAAAATCTATATCTTATGAGAGTATTGATCTCAGTGAAAAGTAGTTAACAGCATTTGTGGCTAAATTTCAGTCTCTGTATGATATACAATTTACAACTTTTAATTTGCATTCTCTGCGCCATTTGCCTCAGGTTGTTAGAGATTTAGGACCACTGTGGGTGACTTCTTGCTTTTTCTTGGAGGATTTGCTTGGAAAAATGGTAGGTTATGTACAAGGTACACGCCACGTAGGACTTCAAATTTTTAACAAAGTTTCCAATGATATGAAAATCATGAATAAAATAAAAGCATTACCTGACGACAACCCAGTTACTAAATTTTGCACAAAGTTAAAAACAACCGGAAAACGAGTGGATATTCGACGACATATTGGAACATATATGTATACACTTGGGAAAATGATTATTTTAAAAGAGCTTCCAGTAGATCTTGTAGTTGCGCTAATTAATATCGCCGAAAACTGCGATGACGTTAATTTGAAAGTGCATAAATTTTATAGATTAAGAATGAAAAAGCAAACAGTTTTTTCTAAAGATTATCCACGTAGTATAGCTAATGCTTCATATTGTATCAAAGTTGCTGCTGAAGGAGGTAGAAAAATTGGCATAGCGCAGTATTTCATTAAAGTGTGCAACTGTATTGACATAAAATGTAATTACCAGTGTGAGAGAAGCAGATTCTATGTTGCTTTTAGAGAGCTCACTCTAACAGAAGCATTTTCTACCTCAACTTCATTGAGTATAGTAGTAGATGAAGAGAATGATGATGAAATTCATGTAACGGTTTCATACATTCACAAAGTTCTCGGGGACGATTCACCGATCGTTCTTGTTGATATAAATGATATTATTACTGTATGTTATGTTACTACAACAGAAAAAAAAAAAGATGATTTATCAGAAATTATTACTTATATTTGTGAGCCAGACAATAATATCGAATATAGCGAATGAACTCAAACATATTGGACAAATGGAATTTTTATTTATGTATATTTATGTCTGAGTTTCGTAAAAATATATGTTTTATGTTTTAGCCTCGTATATGTTTTATGCAATTATGAGTATTTTTTTCAATCCATCCTTACTCAGTGTTGCTATTCTAATCATAATTTTTACATAAATAGTTGACAGATATCTATTAAAATAGAGAAGTTGATTACATGTCTTCAATAGATTTGCTTAGTTCAAATTAATTTCAGTATTTGACTTATATTATTTAAAAATAGCGATATACTGCATTGATTCTATTCTTATCAGACTGTTGAAAAATATTGGTTTATGGAATTAAAAGTAGCTAGGAGTTCTATAAATCAAAATTAGTATTATGAACATCTAGTACATCAAGAATTATTTAAATTACTCTGAAATCAAATTTCTGTATGCTATATTAAATAAATACTTTAATTAGTTATAACTGATAATTAATAATTAGTTTTCACACAATTTGTAGTGTAGACTGAGGCAACCATTCACAAAGATTATTATAAGTAAAAAAATTAATTAATTAATTAATAATAAAAAGAAATATGCATAATATTCAAACATTCAAATTAATAAATACTGGACGTAAACGAACGTACACATAAAAATATATATATATATATAGATATATATATATATATATATATATATACATGAATAGCTTGTAATTAAAGAATGCAAAGTAAATTAAATATATATTGTGTTATAGATTTATTGGCTCAATGTACGTTGTTGGAAAAACAAATTGAACAAATGAGAGGTATTAAAAATTTGATAGAGGAACAGATAAACAAGTTGGTACCGGAGAATCAAAAGGAAAAAGATTTAATTGACTTTGGTGATAATGGTAAGGGATTAAAAAAGTTCGATTCATCATAACCTTCGTGTCAGGTATTTAGATAAAATAATAATAAACTTAACATGTGCTTTTATTACAGAAAAAAATACAGCCCTAGCATCATTACAACAGAAGTTTAAGGTTTTCGATGCAGAAGATAAAGCGTTGACGACTCAATTAGAAAAAAACCGACAAGAGTTGGAAGAATTAAATAGTAATTGAGTTCAATATAAAGAATGAAGATAAACGATCGGTTACTGACTGGTCGCATTTATACATATATATATAAACATATGTTATTATGCGATGAATGTTATTAATAATCAGATTTTACTGTTTCAAAAATTTGTTTTCATAACACTTATGAATAAACTATATTTCACTTACAGGTTTTAAACAAAAAAATTAGTAGCAAATTTTTGTACATCGCTTGAAAACATAAAACTGAAGCAAGTGATCGGTTCTACAAGCAAATGCAAGATCCAGTAGGGGGCATAAAGAAAATCGAGCTTGATCAAAATAAAGAATATATCTATGAAGATATTCGTAAATTAGCACTTGCTGCTATGAGGAACAATGACAATGCTGATACTCTTGATAATTCAACGATCAGATTAGAAACTAACGAAGAAGAAATTGTAGATCCATCTATAGATGCCAAAGGAAAAAAATGTTCTTTTTGGGATTTTTCTTCAAAAATAAAAATGAGGAATTCGCAGTTACGTTTGTGTTTACTAACTACGGTACGAAAAGTTTCTAGGGATGTCAACATGAACAAGGTTGATGGAGGATTGATTCCTCAAAAATCGAACTTGAATCAACATTCATCCTCACTAAAGTTAACTCAATCAGCACCTAAAAATATCATCTCGTTATCCCACAGAAGAAGTGGTCCATCTATAATACTTAGTACTTCTTCACGTGTTCATAAATCAGAAGATGTTGCAATCATCGGTTCAGTTGTTAACCGTAGAAACTCAGTTCCGCATGTTCAATCATCAACGCCTACCAATGACGTTATTGAACCTGTGTCTTTGTCTGTACCGATCATTAAAGAAAATGAACTTAAATTCACAGAAAAAATTCTCGGGCGAGGTACTTTTGGCTGCGTCATATTATCTAAGTGGATTAAAAATGGATCTGATGTTGCCGTCAAAAAAATTCGAGTACTAAATAACCAAAAATATTTGATTCGTGAAATGCAAGCTATGGACCTTGTTAGACATTCAAATATTGTTGCACTAATGGCTGGATGTCACACGAATGATTATGTTTACATTGTCATGGAGTATTTTGAAAGTATTAGCTTAAGACATTTCATTAATAATCGCCCTGTAGAGTTAGAGTATCCACAAAAAAAAAAAAACGAAAACTATTATATTTGCTTGCAAATAAGCAAAGCAGTATCTTATCTTCATGGATAACCCCTAATATAATTCATAAAGATATTAAATGTGATAATATTTCAGTCAACAATCACTTAGTAATAAAGCTATGTGATCTAGGACTTAGTAAGATTTGTGATACGTCATCCACATCGGCACTAAATACTACCGTTGGTCATAATTTCAGAGGCACTCCAATGTATATGGCTCCAGAAATTTTAATAGATCAATTACCAGCATCAACTTCCTCAGACATTTGGGCAATGTCCTGTTATATCATTGAACTTTTTACTGAAGATAATGTGTGGACTGTGAAACCTGTTTTAACAATACCCAATCTGCGTCAAGTAGTGCTGGATAAAAAGAAGCCAGATTTAGAGCTTATTTCTATAAGTATTAAAAATATACTTAGCGAGTGTTTTAAGCACGAACCCACTGAGAAGCCAACTGCATTGAGTTAAATTAAGGTTTTCGAATGTCTATATAAGAAATAACGAGATTAAAACATATTTATAATGTTATTTAAGGTTAATTTACTTTAGGTTAACAATAGTTGTAACATTTTCACTAAAAGTTAATTTTTCATATTTGAATAGTCTTTAATAGAAAATATATACTTACCACGTCATTTAGGGTTAATTATTTGATGTATCACCTGCAATAATAAATCAACATTTCATTAGGGTTTTTTTTCATAATTTTTAAATATATTTTATTATTAAATTCCTCTTTATATTTACAAAAAAATTTGATAAGTCTAGCATTTGACATGTAAATGATTAATTTTAAGCAAAATAACAATGATATACAAAATATTCATAAGTATACAATACAAGTTTTGGAGTAAGTATTTTAATTATGTCTTTTATAAGCAATATAATCATTTAATATTTTTTTGTACAAGTTCATAGCTTCTTCTGGGTTTGTAGGTTTTTTTTAGTCAATTTATCGACAAGCTGATCAACTGTATTTACATTAACCATTTTCCTGTAATCCTTGCAGTGATATTGGTGAGGTAATTGAAGTAGTACATTCGTTCGTCCACCAAGATGATTTCGGGCTGCTTGTCGTCTTATGTGGTGTCCCGCATGGAAAAGCTATATATTGTTAAAAGTATATAAAAAAATATATGGTGAATATGTGATAAATATATAGCGGCAAAAATATCTATATTGAAAAATATATGTTTTTTACATATATTGGATTATATATTTATCATAATATACAGGGTGATTCAGAATTACCTTCACAGCGAGAAAATTTGAATAGAGGAGACGATTCTAAGCATAAAGTTCCTTAGCCATTTTTCAAAATTCTCAATAGTTTTTGAGTTATTGAAAATCTAAATTGACCAATCACAGACATGCTTTGAGATTTAAAAAAAATAAAAAAGAATAATAAATAAGTTTGGCAACGCCGCAACAGTAAACTTCAAGTTATACACTATTTATTTAATTTAAAAAGTTCGATTTGTCATAGAAGAGAAACAAAACACACAATTACAAGATAGAATATATTCGTATATTTTGTTTTATCTTTTCTCTTTTTATAGAAAGAATTATTAATGGAAAATAATGCTGTTATTGAAAATAAAGCTTTTGTAAATTCGACAAAAAAAATATTAAAGATTTTTAATTATATGATGAGCAACCCAGATTAAAAAAAAGAAATTTGAAAACTAATTGAATTATGTTTTACCAGAATAAAAGCAATTTCAAATAGACAAATATATAGATATACACATTATTTTAAAATCTTTTATTTCGCTTGCTCTGTCTCGTTCAAGACTTTGCTAAGCGCTCATTGTACGTCATACTAAACATATTAGTAAAGATCTCGCGGATTGTCTTGTTAAAGATCTTCCAAGTGATCTTTCTCGATGATTAGCTATCTGACTATCTCGCTAATGGTCTTGCTGGTGATCTTTCATGACTGATCTGGCTGACTTAGCCAGTATATTGCTTTATACGAACAGGATACAGCAAGAGGCAATTCTTGCTTAGAGTCAAGTATTTTCTCGTACTGTACAGATTCGATATTTGAGCTGAACACTCCGGACGAGAAGTGTATTGAAAAAGTTTTTTTATGCCAAGAAGAACAAGATTGCATCAAACGAACGACCACTAAGAAGCTATGAATTTTTAATACACTAGTATAATTGTAGAATCGTAGATAAATATAAAAATATTTAGTATTGAGTTTTAAAAATTATTGCCAGTGATCTTGCTCAAGGTCTTGCTGGTGGTCTTGCTGAAGGTCTTGCTGGTGATCTTGCTGGTGATTTTGCTCAAGGTCTTGCTGGAGGTCTTGCTTGTGGTCTTGCTGGTGGTCTCGCTGGTGGTCTTGCTTGTGGTCTTGCTGGTGATCTTGCTTGTGGTCTTGCTGGTGGTCTTGCTGGTGGTCTTGCTGAAGGTCTTGCTGGTGATCTTGCTTGTGGTCTTGCTGGTGGTCTTGCTGGTGGTCTTGCTGGTGGTCTTGCTGGTGGTCTTGCTGAAGGTCTTGCTGGTGATCTTGCTTGTGGTCTTGCTGGTGGTCTTGCTTGTGGTCTTGCTGGTGATCTTGCTTGTGGTCTTGCTGGTGGTCTTGCTGGTGGTCTTGCTGGTGGTCTTGCTGAAGGTCTTGCTGGTGATCTTGCTTGTGGTCTTGCTGGTGGTCTTGCTGGTGGTCTTGCTTGTGGTCTTGCTGGTGATCTTGCTTGTGGTCTTGCTGGTGGTCTTGCTGAAGGTCTTGGTGGTGATCTTGCTTGTGGTCTTGCTGAAGGTCTTGCTGGTGGTCTTGCTGGTGGTCTTGCTGAAGGTCTTGCTGGTGGTCTTGCTGGCGATAAATAAATGGCTTGTTGAAAATGTCATCCACAACTTTAGCTTGCTAAGCAGTCCTTATGACCTAGGTCTAGCTAGGAACAAGGTACGCGCATATTTTGGTTGGAATTTGCAACTTTTTGCAACTTTTTAAGGGTCATTGTTGAGTAAAAACAGTCCTTCTATATCAGGGATAGGCAAAATAGGATTTAGTAAATACTGAGTATTTCATTAAAATTAGACTTGAAACCCAAATTAATTCTTGGTACGTGTCTAAAAAATACATCCTCAAAAACAGAAAAAGTACTAAATAGTTTGTAACTTAGTATTTTTGACGATTTATTTATACTAAATACATTGTACTTGGTACTTGAAAGTTGTAGTAACCCAGGTAGGAATCGCCAAGGCTGACTATAGGCCGAGCCTTGGCCCTGTTGTCACTTGACAAGCTTCGGCAGCTGACCACTGGCCTAAGCCTCAACCAGGGCTTGGCCCAATGGTTTGATTACGTTAAGCCAAGTCTTGGCAGCTAACTATTGGCCCAAGTCTAGGCCGAGGCTTGGCCCAATGGTTTCATTAAATTAAGACGAGCCTTGGGTAGTGACTATTGGCCCGAGCCTCAAGATTGGGTTAAAATTTTATTTAATATTAAAATTAGCAACTTTACATGTATCTATACATGTATGTATATAGAGAACACCAGGGCATAACGGTCCACCGAGTATACGATTAATATCTAGAGTTGAAATTTTTTAAAAAGTAACATTATTTGATATACAATAATTTTTATTTAATTAGTTATTGCTATGTACAAAACTTTATAGTAGTGAAACTTGATCTTACTCTTAATTTATTTGTTTCTATCAAATCATAAAATTACAAATTAATAAATGTATGTCATTACCCATGAGACAATTTTAAGTTCATCAAATAAAACTACATTTCACCTTATCTTTACGATCTAATATTTCTGAATTAAATTGTATTTAAACAATTAACAATTAGTGATCTTGCTGGAGGTCTTGCTGAAGGTCTTGCTGGTGGTCTTGCTGAAGGTCTTAATGGTGGTCTCGCTGGTGGTCTTGCTGATGATCTTTCTGGTTGTTTTTTATCTGTTTCACAGGTGGTTTTTCTGGTGATCTTTCTGGTGGTCTTTCCATATGCGATATTTGAGCTGAACACTTCGGATGAGAATTTTATTGGAAAAAGTCTTTTTATGTCATAAAGAGCGGGACTGCATCGAAAAAACAACCCCTTAAAAGCTATGAAATTATAATACCCTGGTATAAGTGTAGAATGGTAAATAAATATTAAAGTATTTAGTCTTTAAATTAAAAAATCATGTAGGTATGAAGGTGAAGGACCACTGTAGCAGGTAATAGAGAGAGAGAGAGAGAGAGAGAGAGATCGAGACAAAGAGTAAGAGGCCCAAAAACTGACTATGTAGTGGTGTATTAGCATGTGTGTAAGTGAGACTAGGGGCATTGTGTCCAGGGGTTGAAATGAGGGATGAACGAAGGACAGTTGAGAGTAGACTTTCAGAGCTCTAACACCGTTTCTGTGATCTCCTTTTAAATTAAATAGCTTTACACCATCATCGATACTGCATAATCCTAAATGGAGTTACTTAGAGAAGAAACACTTATTATTAAAAAAAGTTTTAATCGAGTTAAAACGAATAAACAGTTATTTATTTAAAATTTTTATATCAATGAATTAAATTTTCGATGTAGCCACCGTTTTGCTCGACACAAGTTTGAAGTCGTCGCAAGAGGCTTCGATGACAATTATGGATCATCTCTGGAGTAACTGTAAGGATAGCTTCTTCGAACCGTCGCTGAAGTTCCATCTCACTGTCAATGACATGGCGATAAATCTTGGACTTCAAGTACCCCCATAAAAAAAAGTCCAATGGATTTAAATCAGGGGATCGTGGTGGCCAGTCCAAAACTCCTCCTCGACCAATGTACCGATGAGGGAAATGGGCCCAAAGTAAGGCTTGCGCTGCTCCAGATGTATGAGCAGGTGCGCCATCTTGCTGGAACCACATTTCATTTAACTGCTGCTGGGTAATCCCAGATCGCAGACAAAGCCGATGTAAGCAACGGTCCAAAAAGTCCGTGTACATGTTTTGATCCAGGTTTCCATGAAATTGAAAAGGTCCAACCTGTTTATTCAAATTAAAAAGCAAAAAATTAGAAACGAAAGATTATTTTCGATGAATGCCCATCAAAATAATACATGAACTTAAAACGGACATACCAAACATGGAGTCCCAATGTACAGCCCTGCCCACATGTTCATTGAAAATCGACGTTGGTGACCTTGTTCAATTACCTGATGAGGATTCTCTCGAGCGTACCAATGGAAATTTTTGGAGTTCCAGCAACCTCCACGCTGGAAAGTACACTCATCAGTCCATAGAATTTTGTGCAGAATTTGTGGATCCTCAGCGTACATGGCAAGAAGCTGTCGGCAAAATTCCAACCGAACAGGGAAATCCTCTGGTAAAAGTGCATTTACCTTGGTGTAATGGTACGCATGGAGTTGTTCAGATTTTATCGTACGCTGAACTGTACCGAACGATAAGCCGCTCTGTGCCATTACACCTCGAATACCGATCTCAGGATTCGCTTCGACGAGATCGATGATTCGATCCTCATTCCGAGGATTTCGAACTCTCCTTGGCGCACCAGCTAGACGGTGGTTAGGCAAGGCGCTGCCTGTTTCGCAGAGGCGTGCAAAAGCCTCGAGAATCACATGAGCGCTTGGATGGCGAGCATTCGGATAGCGCGCACGGTACTGACGCACAGCTTCATTGGCGTTACAATTAGCCCGGCCGTAAAACAGAATCATGTTGGCATATTCTTGCGGCGTGTAATCTGCCATGATTTTCAAAAATAACAAAAAAAGGCACCAGAGTACAGAGATATATAACTGACTAAATGACAACGACGCGACAAATACGAACGAACGACTTGAATTAAACAAACAAATTAATTAAACTTATATAAACTTTGTTGAAAACGATGCTTATCAGGAATGACAGGTCAGGAAATGGATTTGACAGATCTGAAAACAGCTACTGACATGAAAAATTGAAAAAAAAAAACAGAACAAAACAACAGAAGTTCTGTTGCTCTACTATCATAAGAATATCCAGTACAGTTCTAAGTAATTTGAGCCTGTCGATAGCAATGCAAATGGAGTAAAGAATGACGATGTATATTAAAGAAATAATCAGCAAGACTACAAACTAAATTTTAAACAGAAAGTCCAAGAAAACATATACAGAATAATTGTTATCTGTCAATAATACCTCTATTACAACTAGAAATCTCAATTCAGGGTAGTAAAACACACGAGATACTTGTTCGCCGGGAATTCCCCTATGAAAAATGTTGCTCCTTGATGTCCTCATTTTTTTTTTTTTTACGAAAATACTGTGTTTCGAAGAAGTTATAAGAGAACAAGTACATAATTTTTTAAGTCTACCATAAAAACCTCTATTACTACGGGTAATCTCAATTGAGGGTACAAAAAAACTTGAGATACTTGTTCGTCGGCAAATTTCCTATGAAAAAAGTTGAAAATAATGTCCTTGCGATCCTTATTTCTATTTTTACAGAGATACAGCGCTTATAAAAAAATCTCAGGAACCAAGTACAGAATTTGTCGAGTATGCCATTGTAACCGCTATTACTACTAGAAATCTCAATTAAAAGTACTAAAATACATGAGATATCACGCGAACGGTCTCATTGGTTAATTTGCATAATTATATATAATCACTTATATATGATCAGATCCAAAAATTGGCCAGATCTGATTATATATGATCATGCATGAACGAATTTAGTCATTCTTAGAATCTCATTTAGAATATTTGTAAATTATGAATTAAGTAATTTAATTAGGATTTATTGTCTTCATCAATATAAATGTCGGTTAAATTTAAATTAAGAAAAAAAAAAATTATTATCCGTTAACTACTATTTTACTACGAGCTCAACCATTCAATTAATGTCCTACGTCGATGCTGCTTAACTTTGGTTATCACGGGATTGTAGTCTGATCCTCTTGTCTGTTATACACTTATAAATAAGAAAAGTTTATGGCATTACTTCACTCAAATAATCAAATTGATACATCCTACGTAAATAATGCACCTGATGATGAATTTGGTTTTGTACATAAATTACAATATAATTCATTAGATAGACATAATCGAATCTCTTTATCTATAAACATAAATATCCATGTATAAATCGATATCGATTTATACTTTTAAATTGCTGCCGAAACCTTTGATTATTTTTTAAGTATTGGGGATTTAAGTTTGATTGATAGTTGACAAAATAAAAATTTAATAACATTGATATTAAAACATTGTCATATTATGTGATATATATATATATATATTAGGGTGATCCAAAAAATAAGAAACTATTTTTTTTATCTCGCAAACAGGTTCAAAAGTTTCATTGAGATAAAAAAAGACGCCTGTAAAAATTAGAGCTCTTAGTATTAACATTAAGAGGTTCCTCATCGCACTCTTCTATTTCCCATAAGAATAACATGGGAAAAATTTTTTTTACGTCTTCTGATTTTTATAAGTAGCTAACGATGCGTCATAGGAATAAATAGCAGGCATACTTTTGTAGGGAATTGAATGCTCTACAAAAAAAGATTCTTTGAGGAATCATTTTTTGAGGAATCTATTTGTTCAAAAGTTATTTGAGGTTGAAGTCGAATTCATATAAAATTTTGAGATTTTCTACTTTTCCGACGAAACTATCAGACTTATTACAAAATATCATAGAACCTTTTTTGTAGACAATTTTATTCTCTACAAGTTATTTTCAATGAAGTTTATTCAAATTCCGCATTGTTTTCTAGTTATTTTCATTTTAATGTCAAGCTCGTAAAAATAATAGTTTTCTAATCGATTTTGAGAACTTAGCGTTAAAATGAAAATAACTAGGAAACAATGCGTAATTTTAAAAAACTTTATCAGAAATAATTTGTAGGGAATAAAATTGTCAACAAAAAAGCTTTTAGGACATTTTTTGATAAGTCTGTTATTTTTGCTGGAAAAGGAAAAAGATCTCGAAATTTACTGTAGATTTGACTTCCAGCTCCAATAACTTCCGAACAGATGAATTCATCAAAAAATGATGTGTTATTCTTATGGGAAATCGAAAAGTGTGATGCGGACAGCTTTAATGTTAATATTAAGGGCTCATATTTTCAGGAGCCTATTTTGGCATCTCAATGAAACTTTTGAGCCTGGTTCCGAGAAAAAAAAAATTTTTTTGTTTTTTTTGAAACGCCATAATATATATATATATATATATATATATATATATATATATATATATATATATTGGACCCATATACATAATTAAACATTTATAGGTTTCATATCAATTAAGTCTGATCAGATCTAATCATACATAGACATATATAACTACATATAAGTTTATATTATTCATGTCTGATCAGATCCAATCATATATAGGCCGATATCTTATTGTATATGGGTTTGTATCAGTCATGTCTGATCAGATCTAATTTTGTACAGTCTTATATCTAGAACAATACTGGTTTCACAGAGACTATCGACGGATTTTTTTTAGAAATTTATAGAAATGTTTTAGTCTTTAGAGTAGAAGAAAGATTTGCTCCATGGCAGTTAGAGGCTTGATGATCAAGAAAATAGTCACTAGAGACACAACGGGTGAGATACAGAGCAGAATTCCATCGAGATTACCATCAACGCCCTAAACAAGACCACCAGAAAGATTTCCAGCAAGATCATAAGCCAGACCACCAGCAAGATTACCAGCAGGACACGAGCAAAACCATAAGTCAGACAATGAACGAGACCATAAGCGGGACCACAAGCGAGACCATGAGCAAGACCACAAGCGAGAACATGAGCAAGACTACGAGAAGACCACGAGCGAGACCATGAGCACGACCAGAAGCAAGACCAAGAGCAAGATCGAAAGCAAGATTACGAGCGAGACTACTATCAAGATTATCAGCAAGACCATGATCGAGACCATAAGCAAGACCACAAGCGAGACCATAGGTAAGACTACCAGCTAGATTACCAGCACGACCGTGAGCAACACCACCACTAAAATTACCAGTCATACCACGAGCGAGACTTCTAGCAAGACCACCAGCCTCAAGCGAGACCATTGGTAAGACAACTAAAACTAAAAACGAATAGAGATCCGAAAAAAATTCAGTTCATTGGGCATTGAAAATCAGGCAAATTATAATTTATTTAAAATTTCTTTTTAGGGTTTTTCAAATTCCATAAAAATAGCGTAATACATCTCTTGAAGTCTTTTCTGGTTAACTGGTTCTCTCGAATCGTATTTTGCAGAGTGAATCCTGTAACAAAGTCATCAATTTATTAATTTAAAATTTAAAGTTATACACAATGAATAAGAATAATTTACTTTCAACAGTGTCTAACAGCTGATTCAGAACAGGATCGTGTTGACAGCTCTGAAGTGTCAGCTTTTTCAATTGTTGTGATCCTAGGATGCTGAGTAACAGCCGGCGAATCATTTCCTTCGGCTTATTTTCAAATCTCATTATATCTTGCAGATCAAGAGACCGTAAGTAAACATTGGTTCCTTTGATTAATTCAACCATCCCGGTTTTCTGAGCTGTCGTTACCACAGAAGTAACGACATCAGTATTAGCAGCACTTACATTAACAGCACCAGCAACAGCTCCACCAGCGACAACAGCAGCAGCTGCACTCGGAGTTGCATCGGCACCAGCGCCAAATGTGGCACCAACAGCAGCATCAGCAACAGCACCCATAGCAGTACTAGCATCAGCAACAGCACCAGTGATAGCTCCACCATCATCAACACTAGCAGCAGCAGCTGCACCCGGAGTAGCATCAGCACTAGCACCAACAGCATCAGTAACAGCACCAACAGCAGCACCCGTAGCAGCAACAGCACCAGCGACAGCTCCACCATCATCAATTTCAGCTACAGCAACTGCACCCGGAGTAGCGCTAGCATCAGCAGAATCAGCAACAACACCAGCACCTGGATTTGCATCAGCACCAGCACCAAACATGGTACCAAGAGCAGCATCAGCAACAGCACCGGCAGCAGTACCCGTAGCAGCACTAGCATCAGCAACAGCACCAGCGACCGCTTCACCATCATCAATACCAGCAGCAGCAGCTGCACCCGGAGTAGCACCAGCACTAGCACCAACAGCATCAGTAACAGCACCAACAGCAGTACCCGTAGCAGCAACAGCACCAACGACAGCTACAGCAGCTGCACTCGGAGTAGCATCTGCACCAGCGTCAGCAACAGCACCAGCGACAACTCTACCAGTAGCAGCAGCACCAGCGCCGAACGTGACACCCACAACAGCACCTGTACCCGTACCAGCATCAGCGACTCCAGCATCAACAGTACTATCAATGCTAGCACCAACAGTTGAACCAATACTATCACTATTACAAGTACTGGTAACATTCCCATAAATTGCTATTATTTCGTCGACAACTTCTACATCGGCAACAGTACCAGCGACAGCTCCGGGATCCGCGACAGCAGCAGCGGCACCAGCAGCAGAAGTAGCAGCAGCGGCATCAGGAGTAGCATTAGCAGTAGCAGCAGCGGCACCAGGAGTACCATAAGCACTAGCACCAGACGTAGCACTAACAGCAGCAACAGCACCAGCGTGACAAATGTCATCATCAGCAGCGGCATCAGAATCATCATCCGTAGTAGTAGTAGTAGTATTTGCAGCAGGGGCAGTTTCCGTGGTCTTCTCGTACCCAATAATTATGCCATCAGTATTTACCACGAAACTCTCCAACCAATTGACGTCTTCTACACATTAAAACAAAAAATAAGTCAAAAAAACTAATAACTATTAGAAAAATAATAAAATATGAAGCTTACCATTTTCAGCGATGATAAAAGCAGACACAAATTTTCTCCCCCATCTAACGGTCACACGATTGAAATCCAATCTTTTCCGGATTAACTTGGAGGATATAACACCAGTGGATTGGTCCCGAGGAAAAAAAATGAGAGCGAACATCGCAGCAGAAAACACGAAGAGAGTTTGAGATTTAAGAAATAACTTTAAATGTAAAGCGTCAACACTAATGACAGAAAAACAAGTGATCGCTACGTACTAATATCGAAACAACTGGTATTGAACAGTTGAATTCAAATTTCAATAAATCTAGAAAATTAATAAAAAAAAAATTGAAACTTTTTTTTTGTGTTCTAAATTTTTTATTAAATTTTTTTGAAATTTTTTTTTTTTGTCATTTCTTTGCATTTGCTGAGTCACCAATGCAAAAATTTTAGAAAAGTGCAAAAAATATAATTTTTTCATTTTGATTATGATTACACACTTAAAGGAACAAAACTTGCTCCTTTAATTGTTTAGCAAAACTTTAAACGATGATTCCCAAAAAACGGTTTGACAGATCAATTTAAAAATTTACAGGGGTCTTGAGGGTACATTAAGCTGAAAAACCCCCTGGCAACATTATTTTTTTTATCGATATTTGCAGAGTAGCGGTTGATTTACTAAAAAACCAAAAAAAGTCATTTTGTTGTGCTTACTTCTAATGGATGTTAAAAATAAAAAAATCTTTTTTTACAAAAAATGATGACAGGGTCTTGTAGGGAATTTATTCAAGTTTTCAACGCCGCCCTTCAACTTTTTGTGCGATCATTGGTACCTGAAATATCGATGATCAAAGCCAAAAGAATAATTTTCTGATCCATCCCTGATATAGAAGGACTGTTTTTACTCAACAATGACCCAGAAAAAGTTGCAAAAAGTTGCAAATTCCAACCAAAATATGCGCGTACCTTGTTCCTAGCTAGACCTAGGTCATTAGGACTGCTGAGCAAGCTAAAGTTGTGGATAACATTTTCAACAAGCCATTTATTTATCGCCAGCAAGACCACCAGCAAGACCTTCAGCAAGACCACCAGCAAGACCACCAGCAAGACCACAAGCAAGACCACCAGCAAGACCACAAGCAAGATCACCAGCAAGACCTTCAGCAAGACCTTCAGCAAGACCTTCAGCAAGACCACAAGCAAGATCACCACCAAGACCTTCAGCAAGACCACAAGCAAGACCACCAGCAAGATCAACAGCAAGACCTTCAGCAAGACCATAAGCAAGATCACCACCAAGACCACAAGCAAGATCACCAGCAAGATCACCAGCAAGACCACAAGCAAGACAACCAGCAAGACCACCAGCAAGACCACAAGCAAGACCTCCAGCAAGACCACCAGCAAGACCACCAGCAAGACCACCAGCAAGACCACAAGCAAGATCAACAGCAAGACCTTCAGCAAGACCATAAGCAAGATCACCACCAAGACCACAAGCAAGATCACCAGCAAGATCACCAGCAAGACCTTCAGCAAGACCACAAGCAAGACAACCAGCAAGACCACCAGCAAGACCACCAGCAAGATCACCAGCAAGACCTTCAGCAAGACCACCAGCAAGACCACAAGCAAGATCACCAGCAAGACCACAAGCAAGATCACCACCAAGACCTTCAGCAAGACCACAAGCAAGACCACCAGCAAGATCAACAGCAAGACCACCAGCAAGACCACAAGCAAGATCACCAGCAAGACCACAAGCAAGACCACCAGCAAGACCACAAGCAAGATCACCAGCAAGACCACCAGCGAGACCTTCAGCAAGATCACCAGCAAGACCTTCAGCAAGACCACCAGCAAGACCACAAGCAAGACCTCCAGCAAGACCACCAGCAAGACCACCAGCGAGACCACCAGCAAGACCACAAGCAAGACCTCCAGCAAGACCTTGAGCAAAATCACCAGCAAGATCACCAGCAAGACCACAAGCAAGACCTCCAGCAAGACCTTGAGCAAAATCACCAGCAAGATCACCAGCAAGACCTTCAGCAAGACCACCAGCAAGACCTTGAGCAAGATCACTGGCAATAATTTTTAAAACTCAATACTAAATATTTTTATATTTATCTACGATTCTACAATTATACTAGTGTATTAAAAATTCATAGCTTCTTAGTGGTCGTTCGTTTGATGCAATCTTGTTCTTCTTGGCATAAAAAAACTTTTTCAATACACTTCTCGTCCGGAGTGTTCAGCTCAAATATCGAATCTGTACAGTACGAGAAAATACTTGACTCTAAGCAAGAATTGCCTCTTGCTGTATCCTGTTCGTATAAAGCAATATACTGGCTAAGTCAGCCAGATCAGTCATGAAAGATCACCAGCAAGACCATTAGCGAGATAGTCAGATAGCTAATCATCGAGAAAGATCACTTGGAAGATCTTTAACAAGACAATCCGCGAGATCTTTACTAATATGTTTAGTATGACGTACAATGAGCGCTTAGCAAAGTCTTGAACGAGACAGAGCAAGCGAAATAAAAGATTTTAAAATAATGTGTATATCTATATATTTGTCTATTTGAAATTGCTTTTATTCTGGTAAAACATAATTCAATTAGTTTTCAAATTTCTTTTTTTTAATCTGGGTTGCTCATCATATAATTAAAAATCTTTAATATTTTTTTTGTCGAATTTACAAAAGCTTTATTTTCAATAACAGCATTATTTTCCATTAATAATTCTTTCTATAAAAAGAGAAAAGATAAAACAAAATATACGAATATATTCTATCTTGTAATTGTGTGTTTTGTTTCTCTTCTATGACAAATCGAACTTTTTAAATTAAATAAATAGTGTATAACTTGAAGTTTACTGTTGCGGCGTTGCCAAACTTATTTATTATTCTTTTTTATTTTTTTTAAATCTCAAAGCATGTCTGTGATTGGTCAATTTAGATTTTCAATAACTCAAAAACTATTGAGAATTTTGAAAAATGGCTAAGGAACTTTATGCTTAGAATCGTCTCCTCTATTCAAATTTTCTCGCTGTGAAGGTAATTCTGAATCACCCTGTATTTACTTGTATATAATGTTTTGTATTTTTCTATATATATTATCTCATATAATGCTCAATATATTCTTATCATATATGGATAGTATATATATAATTTATAAGTATAATATAATAAACTTGATATATATATCCATATATTTTGACTCATATAATTAGTGGCATATGGTCTCTATATAATTGATTATATATGAAAGAATTTATATGATTAAATATATGGTTCGCGGTATATTAGAATTATATTTTTCCAGTATATCAAAACTTATATTTTTCGCAATATATTGAAAATTTTATTTTTTAATATACTTTTTCAATTTCTACACAATCCCACAAAAAAAGTCAAATTTATTATTTTTTCTCCTTCTTTTCATTGACCTTATATTTACTGGCAATAACCTAAGAAAAGTAAAAAAAGTGCCATATATTTTACAATATATTAGAAACCATATATTTTGCAATATATTGGAAAACATATATAAAAAATATAAAAAATACTATATATTAATTAATATACTACTTTCAATATAATATATCAATATTAAAAAGATATATTAAAATATATATGTAAAACATACATAAAAAGTCATATATTGATAAATATATTGATAATATATTCTAGCAATATATTTTTTTTCAATATATTATCATATATTAATACGGCAAAAATATAAATATTATTTTATATATTGTACAATATATCACATTATAATATTCATATATTCTATCATATATGTTTTCACATATAAAGTTTTTTCATGCGGGGTTGGTTCCACAGATTTTTATTGTTTTCCAAATCATACTTTAACAGCAAACCAGAACAAAGCTGCAAACACTTAACGTGTAAATTACTCCCATCAAATAAACCTTGCTCTTGCATACACTTAAAAAAGTGTATGTTGAAATCAACTGTATGCTGGCGCATTCGCCCCCAGTATGATTCTATACGTTGGTTTTTAACACTTTTACCTTGGATGAAACTTCTTTCTACAGAAAGCTAATCAGTATGTACTTTTCGCAAACTTGTTTGTAACTCTCCAATAAGCACGTTTTCGGAGCCTTTATCACATCGGATAATTGTTGGTGAAAATTTCAGTCGTTTAACAGTTTGTAAATAATAATAAGCTGTAACGGCTGGATCATTATTTGCCATTCCTACCTCCAGCCACAACACTTTCCGAGAAAAACCATCTATACAGTCATGAATTGCGAAACCGAATTGTTTTAATTTATCGTATCCATCTAAATGATACATGAAATTTGGTCTTGGACTAAGGTATTGCCGTCTTCGGAGTTTATTCCCAAACCGATTTGCTACGCCTTCTGGATCAAGTATCTTCAATATTTTGTATACTGTTTCTCGATTTACTTGTAGTTTATATTGAAATTTTAATTTTTTCCATAGGCTTCGGTCACCTAGGTTATAACCACATGAATAAACCTCTTCGACTGCAGCTGCAATTATATCTTTTATACTTGATTCGGGCAAATATTTTCTTTTTAATCCTAATGTTGATAATATTCTTTTAATAGTGCTAATTGATATTAATATCTCATGTTTTTTTGTTAATAATTCGCGTATATCTGAAATTCTATAATCTTCCAAAAATATTTTTTTATGTAATTTTCGACCATGATTATGTACTCAATATAACTGTCACTTCAATAATCATGAGCACTAAGATCGCATACTATTCACTTAATTGTCACAACCTCTTAATTTTTAATAAGTAAACACTGTTATTGTTTGATTTTTTGTTACCAATAAACTTTGAAATACCTTTAATACTAATGATATTTATTTTACATGAAATACTGTTACCAGTTACCGTTATTTGAAAAAGTTCACATTTTTTGTACTTAAGATTGTAATGAAAGTGATTATTTTTATTAAGATGAACACAATTATTATTTTAGATAATTATTTAACAAATAGGATTTTTTATAAAGTAACACTCTGGCTGACTCTGACAATGATTGTTACCGCAATTAAATTTTCAGGTTATGAGGTGACGCCATTTTGTCACTATTTCAGATACACCAGTGCACAAGTGCACAAGTTAAAAATGAACTAGTGACTTTTTTGCTGGTTAGTATTACATTTGTGCACAAGTTGGGCAGTACACACGTAAAAAATAGACCCGTGTGGCGCCTTTTTCTTACAAGTCGGTGGTGAGCCAACCAGGCTTCCGTAACTATTGCGCTTCAGATCATTTGACACTATAAGAATTTGAGACTGTAGAGGAGTTCCTAACCAGCAACCCATCAGTCCCTCTTTCCTTTCCCAACCTATTTGTTTTGTTGCAGGTACACCACATAAAAAAACGCAGCCAGCATGCCGGGTCGTCCGAGGCTATTGGATTTTCAGGCTCATGAGGGGTGGGGTCAATGGAGTCCCGTTTACAACGCGCAAGGCAGTGGGACGCAATTTATTATTATTATGATTACTTATCAATTGTTATTACTCATATGTGTATGGTACTTCCAACAACATATTCTATTTTACTCAGTATGTAGAGCGTCCCCTCAAAGAATCATAATCTTCATCCTATGTGACGTTAGATTGTCGAACAGATGGAGTCGAAGATGGGGTAAGTATGAGTTTGTGTGGTGAAGAGAGATAGAGGCAGTATTTGTGTCAAGTCGAGTGTGTCGAATAGTGAGCTGAGGATATGGAGTATAGGTGTGTGTGGTAAGTAAGTGTACAGAGGAGTATGTGTACGCTACGTTATAAGTTTGGGAGTGTCTGTGTGATGGAGCGTGGATTTAACGGGGAATGTCTAGCTGTGTCGTGGATAGTGGCCAAAACAACGTGCCTCCCGACCAGTGATGACAACGAGTAGACCCAGTAGTTGAGTTTGGAGTCTTGAAGTAAGCGCTAGTGAGTCAGAGAGTCGCCAAAGTGGACCTCGACCGCAACCCTTGACTGCTGTCGTTTTGGAGCCTGTGGCTCGGTGTATGGTGCTCTTGGAGCCGTTTGTCGGGATAATTGTTGTCGTGAATTACCACATTATTTATTTTATTTATTAATTATTTGAAAGTGTGTTAAGTTTTGTGATTCGTCGTCGTCGAGAGGTCCCCGATGTTTTACCCAAGTATTTATTAATTTGATGGAGCGAGAGTACTGGACCGCGGGCCTTTTAGGCCCTCCACGTGTTTCTCACGTCCTTACTACGGTATTTTATTTGGTTTCGTTTCGTTATTTTATTTAAATATTAATGTAATTAATCAGCTGTTTTCGCGTCACAAAAAACCGTGACCCTCTTTCCACAACCTAGCATGCTTAGCGCACCAGGACATGCCGCGACATGGTAGCGACCATTGCTCACGTCCCTTATTTCCAAAGGATTTAGATTTTATGTTTTAATTTACGTGTATGTTTAGACCGGTTGCCGATACCGGGAAAATAAAAGTCGCTGGCACCCGTCAGGATCTGGAGGAGATGAAAGGAGTGAACGGTGGGTGAAGTGTAACGTAGCCCGATTTGTTTTTTTGAATATTGAGTAATTGAGTAATTTTGTTGAGTAGAGAGTTATCTTAAATTTTGTTAAGTTTAATCAAGTATTAAGAAATATTACGTTACACTTAATATATATGCATGTAATACGATGGTATTTTAAGATTATTAGTTATCATTAATATTGAAACGGTGTACCTCCTCCTCGAAGTAGAAGACCAAGAGAACAGATACCCATCTATGTATTACCAATCGCGACACACGCTATTTTCTACGTAGCGTCTCTTATCGTGTCGGATTGTCGAAACTCTCAATATTAATTTACCCAGGCTGTCGAATTGGCTTACCCAGGACAAAAAGGGTATTATTTATTGAGCAGTAAAATTAAGATTGACTCACTTGGTGCTGAGGACTGGAAACAAGTCCGTTCTGCTACCCGTCGGCGTCCTCTCACGGAATCAGCAGCGTTGCACTTATTACTAATCTTAATTTACTAGTGGACAGGAAAACGTCTTAATTTACAACACTGGATTTGTAGGTGTAATAATAAACTATTTTATTAACCGATAAAAAAATTAAATAATTAGCTCTCACTGAGCGTTCAACAATATCGCACTTTGCAATTTGCGACTCAATTAGACAATACAAAATAAATAATCAGACAATAATTTAACAGTAATATGAAAAGCGCGACTGTACGGCGTGGCGCGTCAACCAAGAGTGACTTCCCTTCAAAAAGGTCCTCTAGTGCTTTTATTTTATGGTTGACCAATCTCAAAGTGTTTAAGGAATCGCTAGGGCCCATCCGTACTTTAGTAGCTGTAACAGTGAAGCGAAACCACACTCAGTCGCTCGAGTAAAGATCGAATATCAAATGTTGAGTCTTCCCCCTCAGAGATGGCGCCACATAAGCTAAACTGGCCTCGTTTGAATAACGAGCCAGCCGCGTATGTCCCTGCAAGGTGGACTGCAGGGCACTGGACTAAAGTCTGTTCCAGTAGGTCGACTTAGGGTCTTCTAAGGTGGAGCATTGCGCCTCCAGGGAATTTCAGCAGGTTTCGCCCACCACCAGGTGATGGGGAACTGCGCAGAGCTCGTATGACTATGAGTCGTACGGGCGTTGATGCCTCATGGTTGTCGTGACGTCGGTTAGTTAATAATTTTCGTTACCGGGTTTTATGAGAGACCGAGGCTCCGATATCGCCTCGTCACAATATATATTTTTTTTAGTATTATTTTTTTTTTTGATAGGTATGCAACATGTATATTGTTGTGCAGCTTAATATTCATATGCGCTCCAACTGGTCGAAGAGGAGGATCGTGATTTTGAGTGATATCAGAAAGTTCACATGCGACTTACCCTGTGAATAGGATTGTCCCTTTTACCATTCGGGAGAATGGCTTTCTTTTTCGAGCCAGGGGAGCGTGTGACGGGTGGGCTGACGCCTATCCGTCTAATAGTAATTAACAAGTAATAAATAGATATGTCTAGGTTCAGAAAGTAATATATTTGATTGTACTTTTATTAGGCACTATACAGTTGCACATAAATTTCGCGTAAAATTAGTCGTATCAAGTCTTATTTTTTATAAGACAACGCGACGGGCAGACGTTTTGCGTGGTCAGCAGTTTGGACTGTGGAAAAAAAAAATTTCCGTTGGAGACTGCGAAGGGATATTTTCTTATGCAGCAGAAAAAGGCTCCCATGAAAAACGGCAGAGTAATATTTTCGAGGCAGAAGATACAAATGCAGAAGTAGGAGTCAGTTATCATAGTTAAGCTGATTCGAATAGTCATCTGCTCGCGTCCCACCACTCATACCACCTGATTTACACATAGCCTTGTACTTTTGGATTGAAGCTACACAACAAGAATATTTCAAGAACGATATCTCCCAATTATCTCAACACAAACCGTTCTTGAAATCTCAACCATTCTCACGTCTCACAGCTTACATCGACTTTACGGATATTGAACCTAAGAATTGTCATCTCTCTCATCTCATCATCTCTAATGCGCATGCGCGCACAATGCATGGAGGTACGCAACTAACGCTAGCTGCTGTGCGCAAGAAATGCTGGATTTTCGGGGGAAGAATCCCAATTAAAACTCACATTCAACGCTGTGTTGTCTGCGTAAAACAGGGAGCTCAGCGATCTCAACAGTTGATGGGTCAACTGCCTGCATCTCGAGTCTCACCATCACTCGTCTTTGAAAGTACTGGCGTAGACTACGCTGGGCCTGTTCAACTCAAATACCTTCAAAAACGAGGTACACGCTGCTACAAAGGCTGGATTGCAGTCTTTGTATGCTTCTCACCTTCTGCAATTCACTTGGAAGCAGTAAGTGACTATACTGCAGAATGCTTCCTCAAAGCGTTCAGGCGATTCACAAGTCGTCGTGGCATCTGCAAAACCCTTTATAGTGACTGTGGTACTAACTTTAAAGGGGCAGATGTCATTCTCAAACAACTTCTCACCGGAGCACTCAACGAATTATCTCATTCTTAGCAAATTCTCACCTCAGACGGAACTCAGTGGATTTTTAACCCACCTGGTGCTCCTCACATGAGTGGCAAGTGGGAAGCCGCTGTCAAATCTGTGAAACATCATCTCCAACGCACAATTGCTGATCTACTTCTCACCTACGAAGACTTCTTAACGTTCCTCACTCAAGTTGAGGCACTTTTAAATTCAAGGCCACTCAGTGCACTTACTGATGACCCAGATGACACCTCAGCTCTCACTCCTGGACATTTTATCCAGGGTGCGTCACTCAACACTGTTCCTGAACCAAGTCTCACCAGTGTACCAACATCTTGTCTCTCTCTCTCTCTATCAACGTATAACGAATACTGTTTTTAAATCTGCGAGGGAGACGCGAACAACCTCAGTACCTATGCAGTCACCCACGTGTGTAAAAAAGAAAATTATAAAGTTTAAAAAATTTTAAGTTCGAAAATAAAAATAATAATAATTGTGACTTGAATTAGTATTTAAGATTAAATAAAATAATACTGTGCCTGAACCAGCTCTTCAGGCTGGGTTAGTGCACGAAGTTGCCAGCCCGTTTTCCAAAAACGGACAAAAATTGTTGATCAGGGGGAAATTTTGCGAGGACTGATCCGAGCGAGTAGTTTGCTCGAAGCAGATAACGATCGAATTAATTTATATCAAAATGAAATAAAAGGAAATAGAAATAAAATGCAGAAATAAATAATAACAGATAATGAATAAGAAAATGAAATTAAAGCGGTTGGGAAAAGACCCAGGAAAATAAATATTAAATTTTCCCCTACAGCTGTTGGTGTACACTTATTTATATAAATACCAAAATCTTTAATACGATTGTTTCATTATACATATAAATTATAACCATAAATTAACCCCTGAGGGTAGAATCTATATAAATCCAAAAATCCAAATTTAAATCCAATATTTAAAAAAATAATAATAATAATTAATATATCATAATAATTCTCTTTAAACAGAATAAACAAGAATGAATGAATGAATAATTGTTTCAGTGTATAGCCGCATGTACGACCTTTTACACTTTTTGCCTTTACATCGCAACTGCTTCCTTTTTTTATCTGCTTTTCATTGTGCGGCTGTGGCCCGACTTGTGCTTATACTGTACTGTACCATTACGGTGATACCCTATCCTCCACCTTGGCTGTGGGGGTCTAGGGGCAAGGAAAACCACAGAGAAAACCATTGCCAGTACAGTTCGGTTTGGGTGAAGCTCCAGTGGTCGATAAAATTCCCATTTTACCGATCACTGGATCTTCATCCCGCGCCTAACGGTCAGAGACCTTCGTTCGAACCCAACGCGTGGCTAAACGGTCACCCAGCCAAGTAGTGGCCATGCTCAATGCTACTTAACTTCGGTGATCGCCCGAGCCACGCGTGTGCCGAACGGCTGCCTCAGCCGCTTTTAAACAGAATAAACAATTTATCAACATTAATTAATAAAAAGGATAAATAATCACAATCGTAAACCTTGGGTTACCTTTTTACAATTTATAGAGGGAGAAAGATACGGAGATACCCTCACTCTCATTCGCAAATTCCAAATTATACTTTTAAATAACATAAATTTCATTATCGTAATAATTATTGCTCTTTCAATAATTATTTATAACCAAAAACAACTCATATATTAACTGACCGGTGGGGTTTAATTATAAATTATACACCCAATTAATATCCTATATTTGTCTCATTCAGAATAAGAAACACGAAATTAAATAAATTATTTATCAGGGGTATGTGATGGACACACGTGAATTCTGCGACGCGGTTACCAACAACTCCCGGGGAGGTTAACGATGACAATGCATAGAGAGAATACAGAGTACTTACTCGTTATCGCTGCCAGGATAATCCAACAAAACTCGAAATCGGGTAACAACTCACAACACCCGCTGAATTTATTAACTTTACTTAATCAATCGTAATAATAATACGAATCAAACGTAATAGGAACGTATTTGAAAATTTGATAGCGATAGCGTCTACTCGTCACGATTAGTCGTACCATTCTAATTACTTTTTGGGCCGGCCACTCGTTGGCCACCCACGTGACGCAACAATTGCCCTTGATTATTATTATTATTATCTAGCCCTTGATTATTATTATTATTATCTAGCCCTGGGCCTATTTTAAATCCAATAAATAAATTATAAAAACATCTTTTAATCACCTGAATGATACATAGTAAATTAAATACATTTATCTAGTATTTATTTATACAAAAATAATACTTTTGAACTATACGGTAAATTAAATAATAATTATTTAAACTCATCGTATCAGTATCCATACCGTAGAGGAAAATATCGATTTTCCCCTACCCTGCAGCCAGTATTTATCAGGACCTCGATACCTGGATATCAAGTTATCCAAAAATAAAATAATAACGATTATTGAGGCATAATGTGACCACACATTATACTGCCCAATTGTCATTGAAATATAAATATCAACTTATAATTAAGAAATGTTAATGATAAATAGTTTTAAATCTTAAATTAAAATATTGGCATACACGTGCTATCATTCACGCCACGCGCATGCGCCACTCCACGAGCAAACGCTGTCTCCGCACCGGCGTGATGTTGAAATGCCCGCGTAACCATTCAAATTTAACCTTAAATACTATATATTAATTCTCATTACTAATTAATTATAAATTAATTTGAATGGTTACGTGACAAACGAATACAAGACAGACTTCAGTATTTCTGGGAACGCTGGCCTGCTGAATGTCTGCAATCTCACCAATCCATCTCAAAATGGCATCCATCTCACAATGATGTCAAGAGTGGTTCATTGGTTCTCATCGTTGACGAGAGGTATCCACCATCAAAATGGCCTCTTACCAGAGTTACTCATCTCTATCCTGATAGTGATGGTCTTACCAGAGTCGTCACTGTCAAGACTGCTATCTCAACATTCACCAGACCAGTTACAAAGCTGGTACTGTTATCAATCTCAATCGCCAAAGAAGATTCTCATCTCTTACCATCTCATCAGTATTTTCTCTAACGAGTTGGTGAAGGCGGGGAATGTTCGAATCTCCCGCACTTGCGTTTTTCGTCGCCACTCTGAGGCCGGTTAATTAGAGTTGCGTCGGCGCGTTATCATGCGCAGGCGGCTCCACCGGTCCCATTCTCATCTCAAGCTTCGCCCTCTCATCCAAGTGGGGATGAAGAAGAAGACGAAGCCATTATCAAAAACTCACCGAAGCTATTCGCCACGTGTTTTTTTTTTTTGTGAAAATTAAAATTGTTAGCAATCGCTTAGATGATATTAATATTTCATCTCAATTTAATCATCAACTCAAAGTATAAATTATTTACTATTAAATTTAGTGATTATTGAAGTAATTCTCAATTCAGTAATTATTAAATTAATTAAATTCATCTCACCGCGTGGTTTTGTTTTGCCGCTAACCGCCATTTTTTCTTACATCACCGCGTGTTACCACATATTGAAATATTCATCTCAAAATTACAATCAATAATAACGTGCAGTATAAATAGGGTACATAATAAATAAAATATTAAATTATCAATTGATAATAAATAAAATGAGTGTTCAAGATATTTTTTTAAAAACATAAATCATATCAACCAAGTTCCCGCCAATTACGCATCCCAGCATCTCACTCTCTCACTTAAATTTAATTTAAAATATTTAAGTGACTTTATGTCAATCCCATTTAATACTTTGGAATTCCTCTTTGGAATTGAGAGGTATTGAAATAATGAGAGATTAAATTCTTTTTAATACTTATCAATTCCACTTTGAAATTGGACGGTATCGAAATAATAAAAGATTGAATTCATTTCAATATTCTGGAATTCCATTCCAAGAATTAGAAAGTATTCAAGTGATTGAAATTTCAATTTCATTTAATATTTCTCAAAATCTCCGTATGGATTGGAAAAAATTGAAATAATTGACAATACTTTTCAATGAGTATTTTAAATCAGGGTTCTTCTGTGTTTCTAGCAAGAACCTTTGCCGCAATGTCATCAGCATAGCCAACTAGCTCACAGCCGTCCGGCAAAGGGACATTGAAGATGTCGTGTGTGTGTCTATCCAAAAGCTAGGTCCCAGAATAGACCCTTGGGCTGAGCCCTTGGTTAATCGCTTAGTCTTGACACCTTGGTTCGTCTTATTGGTAGGGTGCGCGACGAAAACGACATTTGTCGACCGTATTAAATCATCCTCAAAAAGCACAGAGAGAATACAAAAAGTTTTTATGAACAAATAATTAGTTTTTAATGATTGCGAAATATATGTGGGATACCACATTTGAAAGGTGGAAAAATATAGAGTAGATTGTACTGAAAAAAATGAGTATAAAATATTTTAATAAATACAAAATAAATATTATTTTGAACGACATAAGGTTAGCTTGTAATAATAATAATCACAAAAATAATAGTCATAATAACAAATGAGTTAAAATAATTATAATTATAATTTTTTAAAAGTTAAAATTATTAATTTGCATTAAGTGAAGAAATTAAAGTGATTTCAGTTATCCATAATTTTAAATCTTAAAAGTCAATAATTAAAAATACTTTGTGTTAAAAATTTGTAATTTAAAAAAATTCCCCGTAATAATTTTTAGCCAAAGATGAACATCATGAATGGAGATTTATAAAACTTGCAATTACTATTTCTGTCAGTATTTTTGCAATTAACAACATAACGACTACTTGTTCTTATTTTTTAACACTGCTTTCATTTAACTATTCACAATACAAGTGCGATTTAACGCGTATTTCGTCCACTGCAGGCGCTACAATCGATTAGATTGTCCCCACCCTATACTTGGCACCCTGCCAATAACTAAGCACTCGGCCGCTAAGGTAGTCGCTACAAACTCGCATAAGGTTAAAAGTAATTTCAATGTTTTGTTTAGTTGTTGTTAATTTATATTTAAATATACTATTCACCTTCATTGACTTCATCAACATCTTGTGGAAAAAAATATTTTTCTAATGGAAATCCATTCAATGTACCATCATCATTTTTGTCTATAACAAAATATTATTAATTTGTAAGTTATTTGCGAGGTAAATTAAAATAATCCTAATTATAACTTCTGTATATGGAGGATACAGGTACTTCTACCCTCCATACTTCTATTGAAGTTTCAAATGACCACCATCTTAAAACTAATAGACTAATTTAGCTAATCTTCAAATTCATACAAGGACATTGCTTAAAAATTGCGATACAAATGTACAAGGTTAACAACCTTAAGATTTGTAAGCTAAAGAATATAACAAAAACTTTTTTTTTTAAATTACTTACATTGAGGCCACGATAGTTGCACTCTTATAAGATCTACCATTTTTTTCGTTAAAACTTGATTCGCAAAATTTTCAATTGCTAGTTTCTTTTTCATTTTTTCCTGTTAAAGTACAATAGCAGTGTTAATCTTCACAATTGGCTTCAAGTTGTGTTTTTCTGTAGTAAAGTCTTTTTCATTCTTTAGTATATTATTGATAAGCAAGCCTTGAAACAAAAACTATAATTCAATCTACAATTTACTAAATATAAAGTTTTTTATAAATATGAGTTTTTATTTTAGTATCATTCTTAAATACCTAGGAAACTATGTAAAAGTTTTTCACTGCCTAGTTCATTAACCGTAAGTATAGTGTGTGCTTCGGAATAATTTACAGCATTACTAGTATTATCACCAATAAATAATTCTTTTTTTATTAATTTTGAAATATTTTGAATAAATCTTCCGTAGAGAGTAAAATTTTTGTTTACTTTTGCTTCTTCCTTTGCTTTTTCTTGCAGTAATTCTACTACTTCGTCAGCCTCACTTTCATCCAATAACTTGAGGATCCAACTAATTTTGCATATTTCATTATCATAATTATTCGGTAAATAGAGAGTATTCCATTTTCTGCTTAGTAACTAGAAAAGTTGATAATTGTTTATTTGTAAAATTTAAAAATTATATAGATGTCTATATTTAATTTTCACATTATTATAAATAAAATTATTGACTGTTTCTCGACGAAAACCATTTTGAAAAAAGATATATTACAATTGACAAAAAATTAAATAATTTATAAAAATTATACTCATGAACTTGTTACGTTCAGCTAAATGCTGAACGTTATATTTTATTGATATATTTTTTTTATACATTGATAGAAAAACTATCTTGATTCAAGAAAAATTTTTTCTTCAAAATGTGGTTCTTGTTTCAAAATTTTTAATTGTTTTAATTCAAGAAATAAGTCGTTGAACCAAAAAATTGAAATTCTCGGATAGAGAAAAAAAATTCTTTGTTTGAGAATTTGATTTTTCGATGAAGACTTTTTTGTTTTGAAACAAAATTCTGACATATTTCGTTCAAGAATTTCTTGCTCTTGGATTAAGATAGGCAAAATCTAGGTTTAAGACATTACCGACTCGTTTCGAAAATGGCGCGGTTTTTAAATCAAGATATCAATTTACTCAGCTTGAAAAAAAACTTTTTTTTTTATTTTAAAAATCAAAAGCTTTAAAGTGATTTTTTAGGACTACATTCATTTACTTCAGATATGTTAAAGTAGAAATTTATTTTTAAAAAAATTTTTATTTATTACTTTAAAAACATCTTCTATCAAGGAATTATTTCTTGAACCAAAAATTTAAAGTTCTTAAAATAATAATACGACATTTTTAGTTGAAGACAAGTGGTCTTGCATGAAGAATTCGATAGTATCGATTGAAGATAATATAGTTTCGGATCAAGACACGAGAGTTATCCATCGAAGATACAAAATCTATAGAGCCAAGAAAATCTAAATCAAGACAAGAATTTCTTGAAGCAAGACAATTGGTTTTCTTCAGAAATAAATTCTTGGCTCAAGAAAATATTTCTTGAGTTAATATAAATTTTCTATCAGTGTATAATTAAATCTATGCGGCGACCAGATTTTATTATTTTATTTTTTTAATAAACCTAACGCGATAAGACACAATGTAATTTTAGAAGAATCCTCTTCTAAAAAGTTGATGACCGGATGTCGTATCGTTTTACGTCACTTCTGTGACTATTTTATTCGGTTTGTCATTGGTTCATTTTTATATCATGTCTGTTATATATGGGGCATTCCACGCCAAATCGACCACTTTTGACCCCGACCCCTTTCGATTTGGCTGAAAATTTTTTTTCCTTTTATATCCGATTAAAATCATTTTTCAGAAAATTTTCAAATTTTTTTACCCAACCCAAAAAAAGTTACGAGTTTTTCAAAAATAAGGCTTTTATTTTATCAAATAGCTATAACTTCTTCGAGAATTGACTAATCGGGACGTTTTTTTTTTCAAAATTTTTGTCATTGAATGTACTTTTAAAAAAAAAATACAAAAAAATTTTATGATGATAAACTCTATGAAATTTTCAGTTTTTTTGAAAAAAACCGTGATTTTCTTAAAGTACGTCATGTTTTATTTTTTTTTTTTATTTTCTCAAAAAAAACTTCATCCAATGCTGCAATTTTTCCCGCCAATCCTAGAGTGGGCCGACTATTCCTTCTATTTTTTTTTATCAATTGAAAAAAAAATTTTTGCCCAGTTGGGCTTATTTTGCTAAACATCAGTCTGGAAATTTTTGAGGATTTATAGATGACATCCGGCTTTGAAGAATTGAGACGAAAAAATTCATTGATAGTGGTAATCCTTAAAAAAATTTGGATTTTTTTCAAAAAAGTGAAAAAAAAAATTGTAGATACATAATTAATTTTATTGTAACTTTTTTTTAAAACTAGACGTGAAAACAAAGAAAATGAAAAAAAAAATTGCCGTTTGGTTCATTTTTGACCATGCCACAGGCTGTCGAAAAAAAAGTCTAACGTCCATCGCTATTTCAAAAGGATTACCACTATCAATGAATTTTTTCGTCTCAATTCTTCAAAGCCGGATGTCATCTATAAATCCTCAAAAATTTCCAGACTGATGTTTAGCAAAATAAGCCCAACTGGGCAAAAATTTTTTCTTTAATTGATAAAACAAAATAGAAGGAATAGTCGGCCCACTCTAGGATTGGCGGGAAAAATTGCAGCATTAAATGAAGTTTTTTTTGAGAAAATAAAAAAAAAAATAAAACATGACGTACTTTAAGAAAATCACGGTTTTTTTCAAAAAAACTGAAAATTTCATAGAGTTTATCATCATAAAATTTTTTTGTATTTTTTTTTTAAAAGTACATTCAATGACAAAAATTTTGAAAAAAAAAAACGTCCCGATTAGTCAATTCTTGAAGAAGTTATAGCTATTTGATAAAATAAAAGCCTTATTTTTGAAAAACTCATAACTTTTTTTGGGTTGGGTAAAAAAATTTAAAAATTTTCTTAAAAATGATTTTAATCGGGTATAAAAGGAAAAAAAAATTTTCAGCCAAATCGAAAGGGGTCGGGGTCAAAAGTGGTTGATTTGGCGTGGAATGCCCCATATGTAAAATGGTCGAATTAGCGGTTTTTTTTTTAATTTTTATTTTAAAAATGTTTATATATAGTTTTTAAATTTTTTTATTGTGATTTTATTGTGATTATTGTTTATTTCTGTTGTAATATTTATTAATAATTTTTTATGATATTTTCAATCATTTAGTCATTTAGTTTAATATAATTATTATACGCGACTATTTCCAGTTTATAGGTTATGTGGTTACGTATATAAAAAATATTTATCAACTTATCGATATTTAGAGAATCGATTGAATGGTGCTTAGTCATATGAAAGTCAGATGTCGTGAGTGATCTGTTTGGCTTTACATATAACTGCATTATTACCCTGAAATGGTTGAAATGCCCGTTCAACTATAATTTTCGATAATTTTGATCTGTATAATTTGAAGGCAAATAATATTCACCTAACAAATAATAATTTGATGAAAAACGAGACTAGCAGGATTATAAAATCTGTGGAGCGATAGTGGATTAACTTTGGTTTATGCAAAAAATTTTTTATATATAATATCTCGATATATATATACGTTTGTTCGTTTCATTGATAATTTCATTGCTATTGTGTACGTGAATATAAGGTTATGTAAGTATTATTATTCAGTATAAATTTATTTATTTTTATATAATACTGTAATTCGCTGACATTTGACCATTTTTTTTAGATTTGTTCATTATATAAGTCATTCATTAAAAAAGTATTTTTTAAAATTTGCACTAAATAGTTTTATAAAATTGTTATTATATGTGGAATTTTTTCATGATTTAATTTTTCAAGAATTTATAAGAGTTGTTAGATGCCTGCTATAACATAATGTTTATTTTTTATTTTTCTTATTTCTAATAAAATTTGAGTTTTTCATGATTTAATATATAATGCTTTATGAAAAAAAATTTTAATTAATTTATTAATTGATTCATAATTTAATATAATATTTCTGATAATAACAAGATATTTTTCTGAAAAAAAAAAAAAAAAAAAAAAAAAAAAAATTATGTATGACTAATTATATTTTTTGTTCTGTTTCAGCTATGTCAGTTCAAATTTACAGAACTTGACGAGAAGTTTAATTGAGATAATTAAGAGATAACGATAATAAGAGAATAAACAAAATAAGAGAAAGAAAAAAAGAAAATAAGGGACCAAAAGATTACGAGAATTTTTATATTGACAAACACATGAGAAAAATTGTTAGTATAAGAAAGAATTTTTTTTTATTACAAAGAGTAAATAAAAATAATTAATAATCAAAGAGTTTTCTGTTTTAAAATCAAATTCTTCAATTATAATTATATTATGTGCTGTAAAATTGTGTTTTTTTAAATAATAATTATTATATTTATATAACATAGTCGATTTAGTGACGATAGTATTAGAAGTTTATTGATTTTTTTTTCTATAGATTTAATTTATTAAAATTAAATTAAAATAAAATTGTGTATTAAAAATTTTATTGTAATATCGACAATTAATAAATTTTATTTTACTTTCAAAATTTTCATTTTATTTTATTCATTCTTTCGATAATCCTTCCGTTTTTTCGGACTTCGTATTCCAAGTAGTAACACTCAATAAAAAAAAGTTAGTTGTTATTAATTGTTTTGATTAATCACTGTATTTTTATCATTTATAATTTCTATTCTAAGTTATTATTACCATTATTTTTATTGTATAATATTAAGTTGTCAAAAATGGGAAGACGAAAAATTATTCGTACTGCTAAAGAAGAAGAAGAGCATAAACACTCACAACGTTCCAAAAGAACTAAATATATTAACAATCTCAGACAACAGAAAAATTTAAACAATAATTCTGATAATGATTCTACTATGTCCTATCAAAATTTTTCTGATATTCAAAATTCAAGTTGTGAAAATTTAGACACTTTTATAAATGATGATATTAATTCTTCTCGATCGTCGCAATCGTTTTCTAATAACTCTAACAGTATGATAAATGACTACTAATAATTCTTTTTCAACCAATAATATTTTTACAAACAACAGTACCATCACCAGCGAACGTGTACATTCTTATCTACAAGAAGATGTTAGTTTAGAAATACCTAATGTTCAAAATTATGATTCGATTTCAGAGCATTATATCGGTAAATTAGATGTTTTGTGTACTCATTGTAATGCAAGACATTTTGCTGCTGAAAAAGTATCTAATAAAGGCAAGTCATTTAACGATTGCTGTAGCCATGGAAAAGTTGTTTTAGATCCTTTACCAAAGTTTCCAAATGATCTTCGTTCTTTATTTGATTATTCTCATCCAAAATCGAAACACTTCCATGACAGAGTACGTGCATACAATTCGTCGTTTTCTTTTGCATCATTTAACCCAAATTTAATGAATTTTCAAAATAGTCGATCCGGGCCGTATTGTTTTAAAATTCAAGGCCAAGTCTACTATCAAATTAATACAAGTCTTTACCCCGAAGTAAATGATATTCCACGATTTGGTCAATTATTTATAGTAGATTCTAATGAGACAAATGAAAATCGCTTGGTAAATAATTCAAATCTCGACCGTAGTATTTTAAATATAATTGATAATGTAATACGTAGATATAATATGTTCGCTAACTCTTATCAAATGATGCATGAAGAAATAAAACGACAAGAAATAATGGCGTTACAAAATAATCGAAATATTCCAGAAATGCAATTATAGTTCTCATTGAAACCTGGAATGGATCGTAGACGATATAATTTACAACAGGTTAATGAAGTTGCAGCTATTTTTACTACTACTGCTAATGGAGAAATTCCAGAATTCTATATCAGTATTCGAAATCGACGCACAAGACAATTACAACAAGTTAGCACAATGGATCCGAATGTAGAACCGTAAATTTATCCTTTGTTTTATCCTTTTGGTTCACCAGGCTGGCACTGTAAATTAATGCAGGCTGATAATTCTAATAAGCGTGTCAGTCGATCAGCATACGTTAAATATCGAATAGGTATTCGAAATGATTTTAATGCGTTTTTAAATGGTGGTCGATTATTCCAGCAATGCTTAGTAGATAATTATGTAAAAATTGAAAAAGATCGAATAATATACTGTAATGAATATCAAAATCAATTACGTATTGATACTTATCAAGGACTTCATGATCATTTACAAAATAGAGTCAATGATGGTCATACACGAATAGGTAAAATTATAATTTGGCCATCAACGTTTACTGGGTCACCAAGAAACATGTTACAAAATTATCAAGATGCTATGGCTATTGTCAGAAAATATGGTAAACCCGATTTATTTATCACTTTAACGTGTAATTCTAATTGGAAGGAAATAAAAGAAAATTTACTTGAAGGTCAAGGTGCATCTGACAGACCTGATTTATGTGCACGAGTTTTTAATTTAAAAAAAAAACCATTTAATCGATTTAATTGTCAAGAAGAAATTTTTCGGAGAAACTTCAGCGCATGTTTATGTAATTGAATTCCAAAAAAGAGGTTTGCCTCATATTCATTTATTAGTGACATTAAAGCCAAGTTTTAAAATGACAACTGCTGAGATAGTTGACAGGTATGTTAGTGCTGAAATTCCAGATCCAACTAAAGACCCTGTCCTACATGAAATTGTTATGAAGAATATGATTCATGGACCATGTGGAAGTTGGTGTTTAGTGGATGGTAAATGTTCCAAACATTTTCCAAGTTCATTCCAAGAAGAAACAATAGTAGGAGAAGATGGTTATCCTACGTATCGTCGAAGAAATACTGGCATGTCGTACAATAGACCTCATGGATATGTAGTCGATAATAGACATGTTGTGCCGTATAATCGATGGTTATTAGAAATATTCAATTGTCATATCAATGTAGAAGTTGTTTCAAGTGTTAAATCTGTAAAATATTTATTTGAATATATTCATTAAATATACACGAATTAGTGTTATGTTACATACTTTGGGCTGGTTATCTGTAAAGCAGAGAATGATATATAATACCTGTATATTAATTTATAAAATGATTCATGAACTTGTACCATCGTATTTATGCAATCAAATAGAACTTATAAGTGAAAGACATAATTACTATACACGCCATAGCTCACTCTTAAATATTCATCGAACAAAAACACATACAGCGGAAAAATCTCTAATATATAAAGGCTTTAAGTGGTACAATCTATTACCGAATATGATAAAAAATGAAAGAAGATTATCATGCTTTAAAAGATCATTAAAAAATTATGTAATATTAAATATTGATATAAATTAACGATATATATGTACAATAAGATGATTTTATGGTAAATTATAATGAAATTAATGTAGCATTTTTTGCTAAATAAAGACATTATTATTATATATATTAAGGTCACGATTGTGCGGCAGTCACTGCTGGTGAAGTACCATCAGAGCAATCAATTATTAATCATAACGAAATTGAAAATTACATCGAAGCTCGATACGTAAGCCCAGTTGAAGCTACATGGCGAATTCTTGGAAAAAATTTACAAGATAAAAGTCATTCTATTGTTCGGTTACCTGTGCATCTACCAAATCAACAAAGTATTACTATTAATAATGACATGAGTGAAGAAGACATAAGTAATTCATTATTAGTTAAAACGACAATGTTAACGGCATATTTTGAATTAAATCGACATGATGAGGAAGCTAGACGATATATATATCCAGATATTCTATCATATTATACCTTAAAAAAACAGAAACAAGATGATGTAACTATTGTTAATTGGGTACAGAGAAAATCTCATTTTAATTCTATAGGAAGAATGTATTCTGTAAGTCCCACTCAAATTGAACTATTTAACCTTCGATTATTGTTATTAACCGTTAGAGGTGCTACAAGTTTTGAAAATCTTAGGACAGTTGATGGTATTTTAAGATCATCATTTACTGAAGCTTGCATAGCATTAGGATTAATTGAAAATGATGACGAGTGGCGGTGAGCTATGCAAGAAGCAAACGTATGGATGATGCCTCACAGTTTACGCAGATTATATGTTCGTATTTTAATTTATTTTAAGCCTCAACAACATAAAATATTATGGGAAGAATTTAAAATAGCTATGTCTGAAGATTTTTTCCGAAATTTTGGTTTATCTCAAGGTATTCGATAAGCCTATTCACAAATTGGCTCAATACTCTATGCTGAAGGTTTTAGTTTTAAAGATTTTGAAATGGATTCGGTAGATATAAATGAATTAAATAATGAACATATAGTTTCAGATAACGTAAATGAAATTGGCTTACAGCAATATGAAAAATTGAATAAACAACAAAAAGAAGTCGTTGATGCTGTACTCAATTTAGCTAATCATCGTGATCTAAATTCGAATCAAGACTATTGCTTTTATATTGATGGACCCGGAGGTTCCGGAAAAACGTTCATATATACTACTCTATGGTATGTATTGCGAAATGTAGGAAAAAAAAGTTCAAATGATGGCTTATACACGGATAGCAGCTACATTATTGCCAAATGGTCGAACTGTTCATAAAACTCTCGGGTTACCTGTTCCCATACTTACTGATTCTACATCGAATTTCAAAATGCGATCTAAAGAAGCTAAGTTGCTATTAGAAACTGATGTCTTCATTTGGGATGAAGCTCCAATGGCTCCAAGATATGCATTAAAAGTTATGGATCGATCGTTACGAGATATAACAAATGAGAATATGCCATTCGGTAACAAAATCGTTATTCTTGGTGGTGATTTTCGACAACTGTTGCCAATTCAACAATTTAGTAACCGTTCTGAATTAATTAATCTTTATATTAAATTTAGTCCATTATGGAAATATTTTAAAACAATATCTCTGACTCAAAATATGCGAGTATTAGATGATGAAACTACATTCTCACGATTTTTACTTGATATTGGTAATGATATTTTGAATGATCAGGACGATAATGTTGAAATACCACCGTGTTATATAGCTTCTCCTGATATCGATATTGTTGATGATATTTATGGAAATTAATTCAAACAAAATGAATTTGATCGAGCTGCAAACTGTGCTTTATTATCAGCTCGAAATGTCGATGTTGATGAAATAAATCAAAAAGTAGTAGAATTATTGGATCCAATGACTGAGAGAATTGACACAAGTGTAGATAGTTCTCAAAAGTGTGATGATAATGGTGCTATGAGTGAAGCTTTATTACCAGAATATTTAAACAGTCTTTCTCCATCCAATCTTTCACCTCATGAATTAAGTTTACGAGTAAATTCTGTCGTAATGTTAATAAGAAATCTTAGCATTCATGAAGGTTTGTGTAATGGTACTCGATTACAAATTTTAGAGCTCGGAAATAATTTACTTCGCTGTAAAATTATATCTGGAGATAAAGCAGGTGAAATTGTATTTTTAAATCGAATCACTCTATATTGTAAAAATGTTTATCCATTCTCATTTAAGAGACGTCAATTTCCAATCAAATTGGCTTTCGCTATGACAATTAATAAAGCTCAAGGACAAACCTTTGATCAAATAGGAATTGATTTGCGAAGAGATGTTTTTAGTCATGGGCATTTGTATATAGCATTTTCAAGAGTTAAGTCTCGAGACTCTTTAAAAATATGTCTTGGTAATCAAAGATTAAATCCTACAGTGAAAAACTATGATTTTAGAGAATTGTATGCTTAGATTATCAAGACAATTTAATTACTCATGAAATTTTTGATTTTAAAGATCAATAATTTCTTTTACAGTTGATATATCATCATAACTATAAAATCATTGTCGAAAGTATTACTTTTTTATGCACATTTGGTAAATTATTTTTTAATAAAATAATATCAAATTTTAAATCATGCTATGAATTTAATAGCCAACTATTAAATAGTGTAGAAAATCCAAATGAGCATGCTTTGAGCACTCCTATATACACGAAAATTATTTCAATTTGTATTTCAGTCGTATATATCAATCTATTATCGAAAACCGTGCTATTATTTTTCATTCTCCGAAAATTTTTCTAAAAAACTGTACTTTGTTGAAAAAAAATAAAAAAAAAATCAAAATATCCGAGCAATCCACTAAGTATAGCATGAATTGTTTTAGATGTTTTTTTTTTTTTTTTCATTCAGACCATATTATTAAAATAGCTTTTTTTTTATAATTACGTGGCATAATATTACATCACGATGCTTATTATAATTTGTACAGAAGATTTTATTGGGTTAGCAATTTTTAGGCCCTCAGTAGTGTTATGCCTTCGTAAATTGCGCTTATGACATACATTAATTCTAAATGAAAACTGATAGGTAAATTTATTATAATTAATTGAAATGAATGTTATTATTGTGTAGTGAAATTATAGATATTATCCATCGATTTTATTTTTAAGTTGCATAATTATTATGTTATGAATTATTTCCGTAATAAAACAACGGACCTTTGAATTGCACAACATGTTTCTGTTATGATTTTTCAGTACTCATTTCTATAACAATTACTTGACACTCAACTACTATATAGCTTGGTTATTAATTCAGATTTTCTTTTAAAAATAGAACTATAATTTTTAATCAAACGTTTTAAAACAATTTGTATGAAAATAAGTGAGTACCTTTGATATCCTAATTTAAATAGGTTTTTACACTCGAATTACCACGTATCTATAATATTAGAGATTCAAATTACGCGCTTTATTTTTGACCAATAAGAAATAGGGGACCACATTTTCGATATTTTGATACTGAATAATTTCATACTATTCATCAATTCTAATATTCAGGATATACTATTCCAGTATTTAAATTTAAGCACTCTATTTACTATAATATTTACTATGATAACATTTAGGGCCAGTTTTTTAATTCGAGATAAATTTTATCCGATGCTAATATAGGTATATGCGATCATAATGATCATGTTTAAAAATTTAACTTTTTCAAGTTGGTATAATTACTTTTTCTTTTTACTAAGTTACTGCTATAATGACTAAACTGTACAGTATCATATATAACGTTCACTACTATTTCACACTACCCACGGCGGAATGTGGTTAGTGTCAAATAGGCGTTATGGCCCACCGATGGTAAAAAAAAACTGAAAATAAAAATAAATAAACAGAAAAACAAAACCAAAAATGTCCCTTGGAGATGCCCTCGCTCCCACTGGACACTCAGCTCTTCTCAGGCTGGGTTAGAAACCGAATTGGGCGCCAGTTCGTGTACCCCACGAACAAAATAATAAATCAAACAATAAATAAAAGAAAATGAAATGAAAAATGAAATAGTAAAATAAACAGAGAGCAGTATTCAGGTATTGGAAAAGGAATAGCAAGAAAGAGATAGATGCAATAAATAAATAATAATAATATTTAATTAAATCCCGGGTTGGTAGCCATTTACCCGATATAATTCAATTTATAATGTTTCATCGATATTCAGATAATAAACAATAATAATAAAAATAATATTCACTTCACAATATAAACGTTGACTAATAGTCAAATAACGCAAAAACAATAATTAATAAATAATATAATTCCTTTGGGGTATCACTCGCACGTGATAAATAATAAATATAAATAACTAACTAGTAATTACTGTGCGCACACATACAAATTCTCTCAACTATTTAATTATGTAATACGCAAAAGAATAGTAGTTACTTAATTTCGTATAATTATTTATTACCAAAATAATGGTTAATAATATTAATAAATAATTATACCAACTAATCACCCAATGTTGAAAATAATAATCAGGTGAATAACTACAACTAATATTTAACTATTCACCGCACATTTAATACAAAACCCATTGGTGATAGTAAATAATTGTATATAAATTCCAATTGGTAACTTTTGATCACAACAAACAAATGGGTATATTTTTACCGCAAATAATAAATAATGTAAATTATAATCACTGTAAAATAATACATGGGGTTCAAATAATAATTACTTAAGGATAAATATCCACCAACAAAACTAATTGTCACCAAAATGTTCCCACACTTTTCAAAATACTAATTTGCAAGTATAAATAATAATTATAAATAATACCAATTATTTACCGTAACAATACACGGTCACCAATAATTAATAGAAATAAAATAATAATAATAGGTAGTATTAATTATTTACCGTGAACAATACACGGTCACCAATAATTAATACAAATACAAAATAATACCAAGAAATATATTAATAATTATTTACCGTTGAACACATATACGGTCACCAATAATTATTAATATAAAATCATAAATTTACCTTCCAATTCTTTGAATTTAAAATTTTATTGCCGAGACAAAGAATTACGCACTATCTATATATATATATATGGTCCGCTCTCTCTCACTCACACGTGAGGTATGTAATAATAATGGCCACCAACGCGGGACAAATTACACGCCAATGAATGATACTCAAAGGTACTTACAGTCATCATTGTAGTATAATATTCTAATCGGCTCCATTGGTGTATTTAACAGCAATATCAATTACGGCCAACAATTTCAATCAATATATATATATGCCAAATGCCAATATTTTCCCAACTATGCAAAATAGATCAAATGGCGTCTTAATAAATTTCTTTCGGCAACAATAACAACACACCTTGCTCTCTCAATGGACTATCCACGTCTGGCCATGGCAGCACGTGAGTCCCATGCCGGCACTTCGGCCGGCGCCATCTTATCATGGTTTCTCTTTCCAACCAATGGAGCACTATCTCTGTCGCATGTTAATTCACTCAATGACATCAACATGATGCAACGACTTGTTTAGCATGTAATTTGTCCCTTTCCGACCTTAAATGGCCATTCCCTTTTCCAGAGCCAATTAATAATATAATATTATAAATAAATATTCCCTTATTTTATTTATAAACCCCGTAAATTTATTTAAATTAAATAAATTCACCGAGGCCAACTGTTGCGTTGCCGCGCATGCGCCAACCAATCAAAATAATAATAATAATAATAATCAAATAATTAAACTAAATAAATGCGTAATTAATTATCCCGGCGGCTGTAAAATCCATTGGCAGGTTTATAAAATGCAGTAATTTTTAATGATTCGGCTGCAATTTTTGCCTAGATAATTAAACAATTAATAATAACACAGTAAATAAAATAAGATAATACATAAGATAATAATAATAATAGTATGATAATAATAATAATAAATGAGACGTGCTGAGCAGCGTGTGCTGCCATCTGTTGCCCTTCTCCGACCTAATGCGAAGATGCCGCGATATTTAAATATCGTGACACATAGATGCACAGGTGTATAGTCACCACAGATAAGTTCGAGGCGTCACTTTCTCTTTCATCACGCTTGACCAGACAACACGTGGAATTTTATCATTCATTCTTTTACTTAAAAATTATAATTAATCTTTTCAAATCAAGCAGGATTTTACGCATAATTATCACAAAGACGTATAATTGTTATGAATACACTATTTTTAGAAAATATTAATTATTATTTTTCTTTGATTAATATTTTTTCTTTTATTAAAATTAAAATTAAAAAAAAAAAATTAAAATTAAAATATTCTATAATTCTGTAACTCTATTGTTCTTATTTATATCTTTTATATACATTTATACCTGTAATTTATACCTGTAATTGTTTTTTTTATGAACTTTCAGTGTTAGAATCAGATAAAATTGCGGATGAAAAATCTCCGCGTGATACCGAAATTGATGAGGGGTTAACCTATTCAGACTTTAAAGGTTTAACTGCGTATGACTCGACTTGGTAAATTATATATTAATTAATTAATTATTATTATATTAAAATCGGCATCTGTTATTAAATAGAAATATATGTGTTGTTTTTTTTATTTTCCAGCGAATTAATCGCGTACGTTGAGGGTATTGACGGCCCTAAAATAGTGGGAACCAATAAATTAATGATTTTTTAAGTTTTTCTCGCCAATGATAACGATGAAAAACTACAGATGATAGCCTGGAATAATGAAGAAAAATGTCAAAAAAAAATTGAAACTTTTCTTTGTGTTCTAGATTTTTTTTTTGACATTTTTTGGAAATTTTTTATTTTTTTTGTCATTTCCTTGCATTTGCTGAGTCGCCAACGCAAAAATTTGAGATAAGTCGAAAAAACAAAATTTTTTCATTTTGATTATGATTACACAATTAAAGGAACAAAACTTGCTCCTTTAATTGTTTAGCTCAACTTTGATCGATGATTCCCAAAAAACGGTTCGATAGATCAATTTAAAAATTTACAGGGGTCTTGGGGGTACATTAAGCTAAAAAAGTCCCTGGCAACATTATTTTTTTTATCGATATTTGCAGAGTAGCGGTTGATTTACTAAAAAACCAAAAAAAGTCATATTTTAGTACTTACTTTAGTACTTCTAATGGATGTTAGAAATAAAAAAAAAAATTTTTTTCCAAAAAATGATGACAGGGTCTTGTAGGGAATTTATTCAAGTTTTTACCGCCGCCCTTCAACTTTCTGTGCGATCATTGGTACCTGAAATATCAATAATCAAAGCCAGAAGGATAATTTTCTGTTTGAAGGCTGATATATCTGCGACAAATCGTCCTACGAGGTAAAAAAAAAAAAACCAAATTGAAGCTGAATAAGTTTGCTAAACGAACTATGCATTTGTTTAGTTTAAATAATTTTTTCGCGGTCCGTAGGCTCATCGGAAAAAAAAAAAAAAAATTTAGAAATTTATTGTCTCGCAGTATTTCTCATGTTTGCGCAATAACCGGAGCTTTTAAAAAATTTTGAAAAAATTGCACCAAAACTAGAGATTTCAAGCTGTAAAACGCTTTTTTTTAAATCTCGATACGATTATTTTTCACCAAGTTACAACTTTCCAAATATCACTAAAAAATTTATATAATTTTTCTGCTCCTTTACTTTTCTGCATTAGTGTATAACAACAGAAATATAAGAATTACAAATTTATGTTTATGTTATTCTCGAGAAAACTGAGTACTTAATTATCTAATGTTGATCTACGTTCTATATTGTCAAAATGTTTTTTATTTTTTTTGTATTTAATGTTTATTTTTAACTGTTTTGAAAAATAGTATTATTAAAATAATATTTAATTTAAAATAATGATTTAATTAAAAAAAAAGAAGTATAAAAATTATGTTTTCGTTTAAATATTTAGTATTAATTTAAATATTAATAATATAAAACTTGGAGTACGTCTTACATGATACCTCTCCGACAAACACGTTGTGATAAATATTTATAGTACACTCTACTAATACAACTTATGTATTTCTAAACATAACAACTATACTACGTAAGCCTGAGACGATCTCTAATAAAAAGAAGTAATTAATCGTAAAATAACTATGTAATGATATGATATATATCGTATAAAAAAGATCTCATAATATAATGTATGTTAAAGAATAATAAGTTTAATTTTAATAAGATGTTATATTATGTACGTAACTTCTAAGTGGTTAAAAAACATGTAAAATTGAGTATTGTCAAAAAATATATTTCATATTAAGTGAATAATAATAGTTTTGTAATAATTGTTACTCTCCGATTGCCAATACTATACTATATGTATTTAATAATGTTTATAATTAATGCAGCGCTACGGACGCGCGATGAACATCTAGTGCTTCTAAAAGATCCAGGCTTGTTTGTTTTGACGTTCGTGAAACGCTAGAACAAACACCTAAATGTAATTATAATGACCCCTCAGGCAATTGTAAAGGCCCAAAGGCCATCTGGAAACACTTTTCATAGAAAAACCAAAAATATTTATCAACAAAAGTGTACGTGGAATATAATTTTTTAGTTATAAATAAATACAATCTTAATCCCTTACTTTCTCTTTGAGTGCACTTTTGTCGAGACATCTCAGGATCACAAAACAAATAGACAAATTAGATTTTAATGATAAAATAGTCATTAAGAAAATAAAAATTCAATAAACAATTTCTACATTTTAAAACAAATAAAAAACATTCAAATAAACAAATTTTCAACGTCGATTAAAAGAATATCAACTTCAATTAAAAGAATAATTAAAAATTTAATAAATAATTCTTACAAAAAAAATTATGAGTAATTTAAAATTTAAAATAGTAAATATAATTTTTGAATATTGTAAATTAGAGTCGGCTGACTAGCCACCTAATAATATTTTTTTTTTTTATATAATCTTAATAATTTTTAATTTTTAATATTATAAATAGAGTCGGCTGCTAGCCACCTATTTTAGATTCAAATTAGGATTTAATTCCAACATCAAAATTGACTAACAAAAATAGTAATATCTAACTAAATGAAACTTATAACAATAAATAAATAATATAGGCTCAACGCCAGTAAAAAAAATATAATGTTAACTGAAATTAGTATTTTAAGTTAACAAATCATAATATTACAAAGAATAATAAATAAATTGAAATTATTGTAAATAAAGCTTTTTGGGAAAAATATTGGTCACCAAATGAGGAATGCAAAGCATTCAAGTTCAAACCGGGATGGACAAATGACTTCAATGACTTATTAACAGGTCATTTAAAAAAATGTGTCATTGTATTTCACGGTCACAGGGGATTTAATCCTCGTAAGCAACGAAAGTATTATCTTTATATAAAGAGCAGTTGCAAAAATTCCCTGTGTACTTCGTTCCGATACGTTTGTGAGCATCCGATTGTGAGCCCTTATAAAGATTTGCCCTTGAAAATTTTTACGAAGAGGAAAATCCTTCAAAATGCTGAAGAAATTCATCGTCGACCAGTAACAGGAGAAAAAAGGGCAATCATTGCTGAAAAACTTAAACAACGAAACCCATCTGTTGTTGCTGGCTCGATGCCAAAAGAAGTCCCGGAAGAAATTCTTGACGAGGGAAATCAGAATGATGCGCCAAGCGGCTTAATTTGTCAAAAAATTTCCAGCGAGAATTATACAGCTGGTAATTTGGATCCAGATTGAAGAATTTATCTCGAAAAACTAAGAGAACAATTTGCATCCAACCCGAAATGGCAACACCCTATATACAAGGGATATATACAGAATTGTTGTATTTATCCCTTGAATATCACGTTATTTACGATGAAGCAAATTGATTACGTGATTTCTATGAGCAAATCGAAACCTCTTTTCCTGCATTTGGATGCAACGGGAAAAATTTGTGCCAAAGCTCCAAAAACTGGAAAAAGGGTTTTGTATTTCGCATTAGTATTAAAAGGGGAAAGAAATAATAAGATCGGCGCTCTACCGATCGCAGAATTTCTAACTACTGAAGAAAATACATGTTCAATAACATCGTTTTTAGGGCAGTTCATGACTGCTCTAAAAACTAGGAATAACTGCGTCAACATTGTGCAGGAAATAGAAACAGACGATTGCATTGCTGAGATGCAAGCGATATCTTTAGCGTGCAATCACATGGACTTGACCATTTATCTCAAAAATATCTATAATTGCATTAATGAGAAAAAAATAAAAGAAAAAGTTCACGGAGTAACGATTATTCACATGCACTCCGTGCATATTTTGAGAGCCATCACCAGAAAAATACATTCTTTCACGAAAGAAAAAGAAGTGCGACAAGTTGCAAAAATGTTTATTACTGAATTAATCATGTGTGAGTCGATGGAGGACGCAGATGAAATATTTCAGGATTTAAGCATTGTCTTCTGCAATCCGCACGATCATGAAAGTGTGATCAACGCATTGACGAGGTTGCGGAAGATTTACGATAATCTGAAAGAAGAGGAAGATAATATTAATGAAGAAATGGAAGAAATCAATGATCCGGATGAACGAAGAAGCTCTGAATGTTTGGATGTTGAAAAGCAACAGCGACACGGTTCACCGTTTCATTTTCATTTCAGAAAATTATTCGAAGACCAAAGAATAATAATTGAAAATATTGAAGAAAGTATGAAAAGCTCCGGCAGTGATCTTGTCAGCAACAAGTATTACATTCCGGAGTTTTTTTCATACTTACTTGAATACTATTTTCCTTTTTTTCCGCTTTGGTCGGCGGTAATAATTTCCGAAGCTTTTGATATCCGGAGAGATTTAAATGCACCCATTGAAGTCTGGTTTAAACATCTAAAGCACACGATTCTGGAAAAAAAATCGAATATTGCTATTTGTCGGCTAATTAGAACATTAGCCGATGAAAGCGAGAAGTCATTATTGAAACGGAAATATTCACTCGTGACAGACCGTCAACGGAAAAACCGATTAAAAAAAATATCAAACAAGAGTCCACGAATGACGAAGAAGATCTAGGAAAGTCGGCGAAAAAAAGGAAAAATGTTCCTTGGGATTTGGCTAGCGAAAGCTGGAACAAATCGGGGAAAAATGTTTATTTTGTGAAACCAAAAGACCGAAATGAAGCCGAGGAAGCTACTATTAGAGAGAAGAGAGCACAAGCCGAAAAATTATTGACTTTGGACAATTCCGTAGAAGAAAAATTAACACAATTGAGTCAAAATGATGACCCAAAAACAGATTTAATGGGTACATTGAAAGAAGGAGTAGAAAGTAACGAAATATTTGAATCGCTCAAGGAAAAAAAGAAGCCTGATAGCATTATCGATCTTCACAAATTAAAAACAGATACTGAATGTCCGGAAGATTTCATGACCAAGACGTTCTGTTTATATGGAATTGTTTTGGGGCCGGAATCATTGGTAACGCTCAAAAAGAATGCTGAGATAGATGACAACGTAGTTAACATCTATACTCATGTCCTGCACGATGTCGCAGACAGAAAGAAATTTAAATGTAAATTTTTTGAAACATTTATACCCGTTTCACTAATGGCGAACGGTGTTGAATCACCAAGATTCCAAAGATTGGCACATAATTCCAAAATCAATCGGTATCCCGTATGGGTATTACCAGTAGGGGCGAACAACCACTGGACATTATTGGTAATGAACTTTACGCACAAATGCATCATACACCTAGATTCATTACACCAGGAACCGTCGAAAACGTTTATTTCAGATTAAATGAGTTTCACCGAGCAACACGTGAATAAGCCGAAAATTCGCTGGAGCGAGTGAACGTTATATTCACCAACGGATGTGCCAGCTCAAGGAGAGCTGCTAGGCCGACGCGATCATAGGAATAACTGTGGCGTACATACATGCTCACTTGGGCGTCAATTATCGCCAACAGTTGTTACTGCGAGTTTGAGGAGGACGACATGCCGCAGATAAGAAAGGGCATTGCAAGAACGATAAGCGACCAGAAGCCTCCAGAAGAAAAAAAAATAAGGCGATCGCAAAAAACCGAGATGCCATTTTCAGTGCACAAAAGCAAACACCAAAAATTACGAAGAAATATGCAGACTTTTCGAAACTAGAGAAGTCAAGACAGCCACCGTTTGGATCACAATCGTCGATGGAATATTGTGCATCAATAAAACATTTGATAATAGAACCAAAAGTGCACAACACAAGAAAAAAAAATTGATGTAAAATAAAAGAAATATTTCCAGAAAAGAATATTGTAGTTATATTATTTAAGTCCTTTTCAAGCCTGACAATTAAATAAACATACATCGTCGTAAGTATATTAACTCAATAAAAAACGATAATTGCAGACCCTACCATGACTATGTTATAAACAACTATAGTAGACCTAAAAGAGAACTCCAGGCCTTTAGTTACGCGATTTTCACCGTCCTTTCAATTTATTTCCGGTTGAAAATATTTATTTGTTAACTAAATGTTTAAGCAATGGCGGCCCTGACTTTTAATGTTTATTTTTCTACTCTTGTGGCTTAAAAGAAAAACTCCAGGCCTTCAGTTACTCAATTTTTACCGTCCTTGCATAATATACCATTTCCAACTTACTAATATTTCAACGTATTGTTTAAATAATTGTGGCCCTCGGTAATTTTTTTATTTGCCTGTAAGTTATAACAAATGAGTTTATCATACTTGTCCATTTGTATTTTTGACAATCCGGTGGCATTCTTTATTCGGTATCATATTAAGTTGACAAATTCTGTGTCAATTGCGAGTAGAACGTTTGGTGTCAGTCTGATTATGACTGTCTAAATCTACTAGATGCTAAGTCGAGATGCTAGTTTCAGCCTCATTAGTCGGTTCTTAAAACTTACGGTCCGCGAAGATTCGAACGTCGAAATTTCGTGCACTCTTATTGCAGGAATCTGCCCTAGGCGTTGAGAAGTCAATAAGAAGATTTTTAATAATTTTTAACCTACACCCTATCGCAGGAATCCGCATCTGCGTTGAAAAGTCAATAGGGCACTTCTCAAATAATCTAGATTAATTCTGATTGCAGGAATCCGCATCTGCGTTGAAAAGTCAATAAGAAATAGTCAAGGATTGCTAAATTCTATTAACCTTACTGCAGGAATCCGCCCTAGGAGTTGAAAAGTCAGTAAGGGATTTAAACTTTTTATTAAAAATCCTCAAATATTGATGTAAAATTCGATCTGACGCAACTGTAGTAATCGTTCGTCTAGTACAATATTTGTCGGATTTTAAAATCCATCCGGTTCGATCGAATCAGTGACACAAATTCACGTGAATTTGTGAGTCCATCTCGAGCCGAGTTTTGCGCATAAAACCATTTTCCGGATGTGTGAAAAGGACGCATTAAATATAAATTAAAATCTTATAATAATATCTGTTAAGGATGAATAATCCTATAATATAAATTAAATATAAAATTGTGAAAACTAGAGTGAGTGAGTGACTTTTAGTTAAAACGTTGTAAATTGAAACATCTAAATAAAGACAAAGTTCATCACTCCAACCTTGCGGTTTTCATTCGAGAGTAGTACATAAGGTCTTATCCTATAACCCAGCCGCGCCCACTCAACCCAAATCCTAGGAGGAAGGTCAAGCGAGCTGCAACGTTCTGGAGGGGTAAAACCTGCCGTACTAGAAGAAGTTACATCGAAAGGTAGGTGAGGAACCAATTTTTCTATCCATCATAAAATACTTTTGGCTTAAACAAGAGCACCAGTCTCTTCGGAGACGTTTGGGTTCTTAATATTCGGAAAGATCCACTATAATTAATAAATTATAGGAAGATAATTTCTTCCTCGTATTCTTTATTGTTGTCCGCACCCTCCAACCCGCTTGTTTAAAATTACTATCGCTACCAAAAGGAGAAATCGTGGATAAATAATTACAAACTAAGCGGCGGACATAACATGAAGAACACTGGTGGCAGCGGTGGGATTTTCGAAATTAAAAATCTTTCTTTTTGAGCCACAGGTATCATTGTTCTACCAATTTTGAGATTAAAGGTAGATTTTGTGATAATTTTCCTATTTTTGAAATTTAAAAAAAACAAAAAAAATTCTAAATTTTAAGGTTCGAGGCATTTTTGTAAAGTGCCACGCCCTGTCTTCGTGGACTTGCCACATCTTAGCAGGTAGCAACTCCACGTATTGGGGACTCAGCATTTTCCACTCCTCGAATCGAGTCGCGGAACGCCTGAGTCACCATCCACGACTTCGCGACAGAATCGTGCGTCAGCAAAAAGTCATACATCGACTTTGTTGTTCCAGCTTTGAGCTGTAGAAACTAACTCTTTCTCTTTCTTTCTGACTAAGTCAGCAATTTTCATCCCGTGTTCAGCGACTTATAATTTCGCCGTTTCACACGTCACCTTAGGGTGTGGTCTCCACCATTACTCGAAATAAACAAAATCGGAGGCGAAGATATCTCAAGCCTTCCCCAGCTCACGGCTTAAGTTCAGCAATGTCCGAACACGACGACAACGAGAGACCCGTCATCCGGCTAGACGCCACCTTGCATGATGCAAACACCCCTCCAACTCAGTACGATATGGCCAAGGAGCTCTATCGAAAGCTACCTAAGTTTAACGGTGAAGGCCCAACTTGCGAACAAGATTTTAAAGAATTTGACGCGATCGTACCAAGCTGGTTACCCTGCATCCTCCCAGACCACCATAATATGTTTGTTGCAAAAATTGCAAAGAGAATCTCTGGTCGTGCTAAAAGCATCATCGAATATACTCCGGTTCACAGCGCTGAAGAACTACTCGACACATTGGGTGAGAGATTTTGTGGCGGCAATCCTGCTCTTATCTGGCATAAACGTCTAGCTGCAGCGTCCCCGAAAGACGGGGAAACAATCGAAGACTTTTATTTCAGGTTACGCAGAATGATCAAAGGCCTGGAAGCTGCAATACCAGCAGAGAATTGAGGTGCCATCATGTTGCAACAAGAAAAGGTATAACGTTCTCTACTATTTCACACTACCCACGGCGGAGTGTAGTTAGTGTCAAATAGGCGTTATGGCCCACCGATGGTAGAAACTGAAAATAAAAATAGAAAAACAAAACCAAAAATATCCTTTGGAGATGCTCACGATCCCCAAATGATACACAGCTCTTCTCAGGCTGGGTTAGACAACCGAATTGGGCGCCAGTTCGTGTACCCCACGAACAAATAATAAAACAAACAATGAATAAGAAAAATGAAATGAAAATGAAATAATAAAATATAAACAGAGAGCAGTTTTCAGGTATTGGAAAAGGAAAGCAAGAAAGAGATAGTTGCAATAAATAAACAATAATAATTTTTAATTATATCCCGGGTTGGTAGCCATTTAACCCGATATATTTTAATTTAATAAAAGAAATTTGTTTCACCGGATATTAACAATAATAAAAAAAATTATAAATAATAATATTTCACTTTACAATATATAAATTGTTGACCAACAGTCAAGTAACGCAAAAACAATAATTAATATAACAAGTGTTTCCTGTTGCTATCACTCGCACGTGATAAATAATAAATATAAATAATTGATTATATTGAGTTTTATGCGCACAATATAAATGTCACAATATTAATCAGTAAACTCAAAATAAATTAGCACTGATCATAAATTAGATCGTTATCGCAAAATAATAACTCACCCACTGGTGATATTGTAAATAAATGCAAATAATTTCCAAATGGTGAATACTGATCACCACAAAATACTGATGGGTATATATTGTTACGTCGCGATTAATTTAATAAATAAATTCGTTTTATTCGGAAGATGCAAGTCATTGGTAAATGTGCATAGTTCTGTTCATGTGGTCATTTAAAATACATTAAGTAATAATATAAAAATTGTACACTCGTTTTATCTTAATGACGGTTGAGTCATTGGAAGCTAGACATACGGCAGATATTTTTCCCGAAATATATTTGGGAGAGGCAATGGGCCTTGAAGACCTAAACAAATATAGAAAACGGAAAGATATCCTCGAATGCACGAATACTTAGATTAAAAAAAAATTCAACCTAGGGGCTAAAAGAGAAACTTCTTTTAAGAGCCCATAACAGAATTTTAAGTACTTTTTTTTTTTAAACAGAAAAATAATTTACGACTAGGATTAAGATAATTTTTTTAAATAATATAACAGAACCATTCAACAACTGAACAAATAAGATAAAAACAAATTTTTTTTTAAGGATAAGGTAAACTAAATAAATTTTACACAGTAAAATAAAAAATTTTTTTAACAGCTATTAATAAAGAAAGAAAAAAATACAACTGTTAAACATTTAAATAAGGAACATAAAATAATGACCTCGAATAATAAATTCTAATAATGAAGTCGCATAACATAAAAAAAAAAAAAAAAACTATAATTTTAAATAATAGAGTAATTATAAATAAGAAATTGAATAATTTTCAAACAAGCATAAAAAAAAAAATAATTTAATTTTAAGCAGTAACAATAAAATTCAATAAAAAAAATATTGTTTGGTTAATTTACTGGGAATAAATTTTTGAAACTTAAACAATAAAAAAAAAATTATACATAAAGAAATATTCCTAATAAATAATTAAATAATAAATTTTTTTTTAAACAAATAGCCGTGCATGTAAGCGGATGTGTAGGTGCGCATACCCATCCGGTCACATGAGGGCGGGCCCCGAAAATTTCCACGGAGAGAAGGGATCTAGAAAGAAAGAGCCCTTTTCTGATTGGGCAACGATTTTCTTCCCCTCTCAAGGCCCTGGCATAGGATCCCCCAAAAGGGAACTGGACACGTTTTTCCTTTGCGACTTGTCCTTTTTAAAAAAATACTACAGTTCTATTAATTATCGTCCTGAGCCCGACTCAGCAGTATCGACTCTTCCAGTCAAGTAATTTTCATCTCACCGCTAGTGCAGGCCTTCCCACTCAGCGTAGTGAAAGTCAAAATTTCGAAATTTAAAATAAATTCAACAGAAATTATATAATGAATTAAAATCATTTCTGAATAAAAATCAGTTTAAGTGAAATTATATAACAAAATAAAGTCATTTCTTGGTAATAAAAAAAAAAAAATCAGTTCAAGTGAAATTATACAGCAAAGGAAAATTATGTTCTCAGTTGAAATAGAATACGCAACGAAACAACACCAGGTATTGTACCTTTTCCCTTTTGTAGTATCTCAAAGTGTTTAATGGTTCTGTCGCGTATCATATCTCTTAAGTTAAAATCCGATTATAATTAATTGTAAACAATTTATGTGAAGTTTGACATTCCTCTCTTAAGTTAAAATCCGATTATAATTAATTGTAAACAATTTATGTGAAGTTTGACATTCCTCTCTTAAGTTAAAATCCGAGTATAATTAATTGTAAACAATTTATGTGAAGTTTGACATTCAGAATATACGTATTGAAATTCAATTATCATCTTTTAATTTTATAAATTCAAACTAATCAAACTCCTCCTGATCCTAATCTAGAGGTTTTGTATGAAACCTGGATGAAAATTAAATAATAATAAAAAATTACGCTAGGACGTAACAATATTTACCGCCAATAATAAATAATATAAATAATAATTACCAGAAAATAATATTTTCACACTAACATCAAAGGGTATCTGATAATAATTAATTATTCGTAAATATATACCGCGATTAAAGAAAAATGTTCGCAATAACAGTACAATAATAAATAAATGACGTAAATGTTAATAGTTAATTACCGGTCAAACATATGAGCGGTCACCAATAATTATTAACCAATAATAACTGATAATTGTAAATGACAATAATTAGTTACCGTCAATCTTCTCAAACGGCCGCCAATAATTATTAAAATGCAAAATAATAATAGTAACTAGTAATAATTATTTACCGTCATACATACAGACAATCACCAATAATCATTACTAAATAATACCGTAATTATTAATAATTATTTACCGTCAACAACACATACGGCCACCAATAATTATTAATGGAAAAATCATAAATTCAACTTCCAAATTTTGGATTCAAGTTTTGTCGCCGGGACAAATAAGTACGCATATATATCTATAACTATGACGCTCTCTCTCACTCACACGTGAGATATATAATAATAATGGCCACCAACGCGGGACAAATTACACGCCAATGTAACAGACTCAAAGGTACTTACAGTCATCACCAATTTCCAACACACGTACTGGCTCCATTGGCTTGCAATTTTTATTCAATATTAAATAATAATTATAATTGCCTCCAGCACTTTATAAACAAAGCCAATACAATTTGGTAACTCTCAACGGTTCCAAATGGCGTCTTAATTCTCAATAAAAATTTTGGCAACAGCAACAACACACCTTGCTCTCACAATGGACTATCCACGTCTGGCCATGGCAGCACGTGAGTCCCATGCCGGCACCTCGGCCGGCGCCATTTTATAATGGTTTCTCCTTTCAACCAATGGAGCACTATCTCTGTCGCATGTTAATTCACTCATCGACATCAGCATGATGCAGTGACTTGTTTGGCATGTAATTTGTCCACTCTCGACATTAAATGGCCATTCTTTTTTCAAAGCATAATTAATAAGATAATTTTATACCTAAATATTCCCTTGGTTTATTTAGAATGCCCGTAAATTTATTTAAAATAAATAAATTCACCGAGGCCAACTGTTGCGTTGCCGCGCATGCGCCAACCAACCAAAATAATAATAATAATAATCAAATAATTAAAATAAATAAATGCGCAATTAATTATCCCGGCGGCTATAAAATCCATTGGCAAGTTTATAAAATGCAGTAATTTTTACTGGTATCGCCGCAATTTATAACTAGTAAATTAAACAAATAATAATAACACAGTAAATAAAATAAAATAATACATAAAATAATAATAATAGTATAATAATAATAATAATAATGGGTGAGACGTGCTGAGCAGCGTGTGCTGCCATCTGTTGCCCTTCTCCGACCTAATGCGAAGATGCCGCGATATTCAAATATCGTGACAAAGGTTGCATTCGATCTCCTTTATTCCGCTTTGCCTGACCTTCCAAAATGTCTTGCGCGTCTAAAAGATCCAAAAACGCTGGAAGAGCTTTATGAGGCGATTAAAGAAGAGCGAACTCGCGAATGTTAGCGGCCTGCTCGAAAACGCGATTCTAACGATTTTTCGCGTCATCCTCATAAAGACCGTCAAGACTATGACCAAGACTATAATAGACGCTACTCTAGAGACGATTATCAGAGACCTCGTCGGGATTATGATGACTGCGATGATCGTCGAGAGACTAGAGGACGAACGTCTACTTACTCTAAAAACAATCACAGACGGAGTAAATATGACACAGACGATGAAGACAGTGTAGACTCTGACGCCAGGGCAGAGTCTGCAGACTACTTAACTTACGCTTACACCTCGAGTAAAGGGGGACGTAGCCAGAACTGTAACGATGACTCGACTCCACGGACAAGAAAAGCCCGTCGCGTTCACGTACAGAAGAGCCTTTTTCGGCCAGACAAAATACTGTGACGTTTGACCCTGCTGACATAGACACTGAAAAACTCGAACATCTGAAATTAGACGCTCCATGTTGCGACTTTCCGTTCTGTCCTCACCGCGAAGCGACTAAATCTGCCCCAAAGAAAAACAACGACGAGTATTTAAACTTTACGGACGCTTGACAGTTGAGGCGACTGCGAGTATGCCCCGCGAGCCTCGCCGATCCACGAGTGCCCACCAGAGGCCCAAACGGTGAAGAATCCAAAATCCTTCAACGCCCCAAACCCTCACACTAGTAATCGGTAAAGGTCCGAGAGTCTGGATGAAATCTCCAGACCTCTCCCAGGGTGGTTGCGAAGTTTTGTTGGATACAGGTTCTGACCTGAATCTCCTTTGTATCGATGCTCTGGGGGATGATACTATCTTTTACCCCGAAAACGGCGGTAAAGTGGGTGGCATAGCGACCAGCAGTATGCCAATAATTGGAACTGTGACACTCAAGGACTTTGAAGTAGATGTTTGTTTCCAGGTCGTACCTAGGGCACTAGGAAGTTACCTGGGTATCCTTGGAAATGAATTTTTCATCAATGAACGAGATGGAATTTCTTTTTATTGGAATACGCTGGTCCTCAAAGATCGACCCACCCGTCCTATCCCTTTTACGATGGAAGACGACCTTGACGGCGGGTATATCCTGTCCCTGGGGACAGGTCCAAAAATATTCGATTCGTGTAATTCTCTTCATGGAGAACTACAATGTTTTCTCGTGGATACAGGGGGGGGTGTATGTTTAATAAATTCTTCTGCCCTTAAACCCGAAATTAGAATGGATCGTGGTGACACGATGCTACTCCGAGGTTTGAATGGGCATCCCATGGAGACGATCGGTACTGTCGAATTGAAAGTTTTGGGATCCAAAATTCGATTTCATGTTTGTGAGGGTAATTTACCCTTCAATGGCGTTGGCATATTGGGAAACAACTTCCTGAGAAAAGAACAAGCAGAAATCTCATATCATCATCAATCTCTGAATTTATTTTCGCGACCTTCCCGACCTCTATGCTTCAGCCTCGGAGTAAAACCATCCGGTTCGTATGTGATTCGACTCCGTATGCGAATGTCTATCTCCGTACCTGACTTGAATCCAAAAATCAGACAAGGCTATCTCCGTAAAATTCCTCTCAAAGAGGGACTCTTAATGGGTGAAGCCGTTGTTTCTGGGGATGATGGCCAAGCAATGTGTATGGTGATCAACACATCATCTGACCCAACGAAAATCGAGATCGAACCCCAAATGCTTGAAGAATTTGAATTCCATCACCTAGACCCATCTGACGAATACTCTAATACTGCCGAGTCTTCATCTGAAACGAATTCTCTCTCTCAGCGAGAACGAATCCACTTAATCTTTGACAAAATACCCACCACTCATCTCACTCGCATGGGAAAGAAACAAATATTCAAACTTATACAGAACAATCATGACATCTTTCACCTTCCTGGTGACCGTCTGGGATGCTCCAAAAAGTTCACTTGTAAAATCGAAACCACGAGCGATACGCGTCCGAATCAAACAATACCGTTTCCCTTAAGAACATCGCGAGGAAATCAAGAAACAAGTCGATAATTTACTTAAACAAGGAATTATACGTAAATCAAAATCTCCATATAATTCGCGCTTGTGGATCGTCCTGAAGAAATCTGACGCACAAGGTAATAAAAAATGGAGAATGGTTATCGATTTTCGAAATTTGAATAAGATAACTATCGGGGATGCCTACCTCCTACCACTAATAATTGACATTCTAGATCAACTCGGTGAAGCAAAATATTTCAGCATGTTTTATCTTGCAAGCGGTTTCCATCAAGTACCAATGGATCCCAGGGATGCTGAGAAAACTGCGTTTTCTACCCCCGATGGCCATTGGGAATATTGCTGCATGCCTTTTGGGCTTGATTGCGCTCCAGCAATTTTCCAATGTATGATGGACTCCACTTTGAGTGGTTTGAAGGAAACTGAATTATTCATTTACCTGGATGATTTTGTAAGTTACGCATCTTCACTTAAAGAGCACGAAGTACGAGTGCAAAGATTCTTCAACCGCCTTCGAGAGGCTGGGCTAACTCTTCAGCCCGAGAAATGTAAGTTTCTCTGCCCGGAGGTGGAATATTTGGGTTTCATCATTACCAAAGAGGGCGTGAAACCCGACTCGGGTATTTTGAGCCAAGAACTCGATAACGAAAATCAAACTCCCGAAAACCCAGATGCAAATGTCGAGAAAATTGTCTCATGTACATCTAGAGTTTTGCAAGAAACTGAAACCAGATATACACACAACGAAAAAGAATGTTTGGCAGTTTTGTATGCGGTGCAACAATTTCGACCCTACCTCTACAGTAAGCCCTTCACCTTGTATACAAGTAGTCCTTGTATGTCTTGGTTAAAGGATAGCCGAACCGTTACGGAACGCCAAATTAAATGGAGATCTAAATTAAGTGAATATAAATTATTTGTTGTTGTTCGGCATAAAATCTCCGAGCAATATGCTGAAGGATTATCTCACAATCCTGAAGGAAGATCTCTGGCAGAGACAAATTCGAAAGAAACACCCATCAAAGAAGCCGTAATGTTACCGCTCAAGAAAAATTCTTATCCAGATGACGAAGCAGTAGCAGCAGTAAAACGAGGTCGAAAATCGGAAGGTAAAAATAAACCCCGTGTCAACAGCGCTCCACAACCTCGTGATACAATTGCATCTCGTTTACGTATGAGACGAGCTACAGAAATGAACCCAAATCGGAAAAAGGTAAATTATTGTGAAATAAGTATCGCTGAACCTGACGTTTCAGGGGGTAATGAAGACGACGTCTTCGAAGAAAATCAACCGGGACCATCATCAGGACCTCAAGCTCCTGTAGATCCGGAACCAGAGCCTGAAACAAATTCCGAAGTAACAGATGAGGAGGAAGAAGAAGCAGTCCGACTCATGAACGAAGAATATCTGATGAACGAACAGGATAAAAGTTCCAGCGATCAGGGGGATGAAAATTCGCCGGAGGCGATCAATCGACGACAAATGCGGGAAGATCTGAGGAAATCATTCGAACGTTTCAACAGAGTGCTAGAACAACGAACAGTTAATGTTTCAGACACAGAAGTGGATCAAACCGTTTGTCCAGACGATTATTACAACCCTCTGCTGGTAGCCAGCCCTCAAGTGGTCAGGGAAGTTAGAGAATATCTCGAAAAAGGCTATCTAGCGCACGAACATGAGGAGAACGAAGACTTGGATGAGTCTGTTAAAGGAAATGGACGAAGAAGAAGAAGAATTTCTTTGTGAAAATGAAAATACAGAGGAAGATGAAGACTCGAGCGAAGCCAGCTGCTCTGAACCAGAAGTCCGAGTAGAGATAAATCCCGCAACTCCACCGTTGTCGCGGGCTACCAAACTTCGCGAAAAATATTTTAGTGCTAATACAAGTCCATCTACTCCCATGTGGACACACACTGTGTTGAGAGCTGCACAGAAGGAGCACAAGGGGCTGGAATACGATGACCATTAAAAAACTTTCTATTGAAATAACGAGGTAGAAGCAGATACTAGAAATTCCACCATCATAGCAAGAAATTCTACTTGTCAAATCTTAAACACCGAAGATTTTCCAGCTGCATCATCCAGTATAGCACACTCGGAAACTCCCAAGCGGATGGGGGAAGTGTCCCTAAAAATTAATAACAATGAAAAAACGTTGCTGAACGAGAGCCAGCAATCCAGATCGCCAAACAAAAACTCTATTAACGATCTTACAATGAGGATAGAGAGATCTCCCCAGTCAGATCAATCTAATGCAAGCCAAACTGAAGAGGCCACGGTGATCCAAGTACAGGAACACCGGGAACAGGATGATGGAAATGCGCAGGTGAACGAAGCTGATCCTCGTCAAGAGACTCAACCTGAAGTTGTTGACGGACAACTGGGGGATGAGCCGGCGGTGGATGGCACCTTACCACCCAGGTTTCCAAATCAGCCTCTATGGTGCGTCTTCGACCCTCCTTCTTCAGACATAGCCGAAGATCTGAGTGGTCAAAACTACTCACCACCTGAAGTTTCTTCTTCATCTGGCTCTGAATCTGACAGACCTCAGAAATTGCCTAAAAACCAAATTAAATTCAAAGACAGTCGAGATGGAATCACGTATGTCGGAGATCACACGGTGCATTTCCTGTCTCTGGATTGCGAAATGATGAAACCAGTTTCTCGCCTGTTGAGAGACCTCTCTTTCATCAATCAAGAAGACCTAAAGACAGCTAAACCAAAATAGGTGACGTACTTGCCACTAAATTGGGTCAATGCTTCATCTTCACTGTCTTCGTTAAGAAAAATCATTTTGAAAAAATCGACTTAACTAATTTAATTGAAGGATTACGAAACCTGAGAGCGTCCATGTTCAAACATGAGATTTATACGTTCCGCATAGCGAAACAGGGGGATGACTTCGACGATTTGAACATAAAGCCTTATCTCATACAAGAATTGGGCGATTGTCCTATCGAGGTAACTCTTTGCGAAGAAAATATAGAAGTTCCCGCTGAAGAATTACGCGATGAAATCATCGAAAAAAACTACTGCAGCCTTTAAAGCTAAACAACCAATGATGATAACCGACACTCCCTTCGAACCCTTCGAGAAAATTTCCATCGATACCGTAGGGCCACTTCCTATGACCAGAAGTGGAAATGTCCATATCCTGACGAACCAGGATAACTTTTCGAAAGCCGTAATCACGATCCCAATACCCAATATCCGATCGACAACAGTGGCTGAAGCCCTTGTTGATCGATATGTGTGTTATTATTGGTATCCGAGAGTCATCCTCTCAGACAAAGGTACGTCATTTACCTCGAAAATAATACAACAGCTTGCAAAAGCATTCAAAAATACAAAGATCAACGACTCCGGGTTATTACCCCCAGTCAAACGGATCCTTAGAAAGGAGCTATCAACCACTAATAGACTTTTTAAGAGTAATTTCAGATAAGTTTCCGAACTGGGATCGATATGTGGGTCTTGCTGCGTTGAGTTATAATACCAATGTGCACACTTCTACCAAATTCATTCCATTTGACTTGATGTTTGGTTGAAGAGCTCAGTTGCCAACCCAATTCCCCGATTATTCCAGAATCAAAACTTATTCTAATTATCTCGCTGACCTTATGGGAAGATTGTCAGAAGTTAGAGAAATCGCTGCTGATTGTTCTAATAAGGCAAAACAAGATTCCAAAATTCGTTATGATCGACACATACATTCCAAAACTTTTAAGGTAGGTGACTTCATTTATGTTTCAAAAGAGCCGAGGAATAATAAACTCGATGTTTATTACACCGGGTTTTATGAAATGTCGAAATTAACGAATTTGGGAGTCTTATTTACCTGAATGACAAAGGAAACCGAAAATTGGTCAACCCTGACAAGGCTAAGCCTGCTGTCGAGTACTAAGCTAAACCTTTATCAAATTCTCTGTTTCAGATCCAAGAAACTCTTACCACCATGAGACCATTGTTGATATTCTTGATCATCATCGCCGAGAGCAGCCAATCCAAGGACGTATTGACCATCCAGCCATTGACAGACAATCTAGGGTTACTTTACGACCCATTAAAGAAGATTCACCTGGTAGAAGAAAACTGGTGCATCATTTCTTCCATTAACGTCCAAGGGTTGGTAGATATGTATCTCTTTGGGTGCGACCATCTACACTCAACCAGTGTTCGGCAAAAATTGTATTTTTGTCAACGAAGTAGGCATTGGTCACTTGTTACTTGTAAAATTGATAATTATCGTAACGATCAGGCTAAATTATCCAGGCATTTAATAATAATTGTAAAATTAATTGCTAATTACCAACATAATTATTAATCACGTCCGAAAAAATACTAGTTTTTAACGACAATTAGTTAATCATCTTTACAAATTATCAATTCTTTCGAATAATTGAATATTTTTTATGACTAATTATTAGTTACTCAACTAATTAGATATTTTCTTTCAAAAATTACTAATTACTCAAATAACTAGATATTTTTTATTACCAATTACTAATTACTCAAATAATTAGATATTTTTTGTTACTAATTACTAATTACATAAATAAACCGATATTTTTTATAACTGATTACTCAAATAATTAGATACTTATGTTGACATTATTATTAATTTTTGAAATAATTGTATTTTTAACTTTCCGCTAAGAAAATCGATGATTTTTGAAAAATTCATGAAGTTACTGTTTTCACTCCGATTTTCAAGATTTCATCAGATATCGACGCTTTGAGGTCCTAGAAAGCTATTCTGACTATTTTCAGAGTAATTTCCAAGTGTCTGTATGTGTGTGTGTGTGTGTGTGTGTGTGTGTGTGTGTGTGTGTGTGTGTGTGTGTGTGTGTGTGTGTGTGTGTAAGCTCTTTGTAACTTTTTAACTGATCAGCCGATTAGGATAATAAGGTTAATGCAGCAATCGAAAGAGCTCTTTGGCCATCAACTTTAAAAAAAAAAATTCAGATCATTTAATCGAGTAGACTCGAAAATATAAGCGAATTACGAAAAAACAATTTTTTTTTTTAGTTTTTCATTGATTTCTCAGAAACGACTCAAACGATCGACTCCAAAATCTAATCAGCTCTAGAACTCAATAGAACGCGTCGATTGCCGCCTTCGCCATAGAAGTTGGTCAATTTGTTCGTCAGATATCGTGGGAGCAAATTATGCTAAAAAACGGTTTTTTTCGAAAACAACGGCATACCAAAGTATTTTTGAGCTTGAAAATGTATTCACAACAACGCTTTCAAGCTCCTTGAGCTCGAAAACAGCGGGAAGTTTTGGGGCTGGCCCACAGGGTCAACCGATAGACCGATTTTTTTTTCTCGCTTATCAACTATTGGTTTGAAACTATATTGAAAATACTATACTGAATAATTTATTGTATCCCAAGTACGTAAAATGTATTTTTTAGCTTATACACAAGGGTGTTTCAGAAAAATCAAGATTTTTTTGGTATCCCAACATTGAAAGCGTACCTAAAAATTAAAAATTTTGGTACCAATCCGAGCTTTTAATAATGATGTTAAAGTTTGCCTTAATCCGTTTTTCTATTAACACGGAAAATAACACGGAAAATTATTTTTTTTTTTTTTAATTTCTTAGCTTACAAATCACTCAACGGATTTTTATGCACAATAAATCGTTTGTAGAAAATTAAACGCTCTGCAAAAAAAGATCTTATCATTTTCGAATACATCCAACTGTTCAAAAGTTATTTAAGCTTGCACTCAAATTTATAGTAAATTTTAAGATCTTTTCACTTTTCCGGTGAAACTATCAGTCTTATCACGAAATGTCATAGAATTTTTTTCGTAAATAATTTTATTTCTCACAAATTGTTACAAACAAAGATTTTCAAAATTTCGCATTGTTTTCAATTTATTTTCATTTCAATGTCAAGCTCTTAAAATCAATCAGAAATCTATTTTTTTGAAAGTTTGACATTGAAATGAAAATGACTTGAAAACAATGTAGAATTTCGAAAAACTTAATAAGTGATAATTTGTGAAAAATGAAATTACCTACAAAAAAGTACCTATGTTATTTTGAGATAACACTGATAGTTTCACCGGGAAAGTGAAGAGATCTTAAAATTTACTATAAATTTGACTTTAAGCTCAACTTGAACCGTTGGATTTATCAAAAAATGATACGAGACTTTTTTGTAGAGCGTCTAATTTTCTACAAAAAGATATATTGCGCATAAAAATCCGTTGAGTGGTCTGTGAGCTAGAAAATTCTTAAAAAAAAATTTTTTTCCATGTTAATTAAATGGAAAATAGAAAAATGGATTGAGGCAAGCCTTAATATTATTATTATGAGCTTCAATTGGTACTAAACTTTTTATTTATAGTTATACCTTCAATTTTTAGATACCATAAAAAAAAACTTGCTCTTTTTTTGAAACACATTGAGCAAGATCACGTCAAGTGGACCCCCCATTTTCCACTTGATCATGAAAATTAAGTCTATGAATTTTTTGCGTATGTAGTCGATATGAAAAATTAATCCCTTAAACGATTTTTTAAAATTTTCATTTTAACAACAATTTTTTTTACAATAAAAATTTTGAGTACTTTTAATTAAAAAATAGATTCCAAAACAACCGTTAAAGATAAATTAATGAAATTTTCAGGATTTATTGACGAATATCTATATTTTATAGAAATATTAATAGCATAAAATTATTTGCTTATTATTCCATTGTTAATTAACTTTTAAGTAAACAAATGTAAATGTCATTGACTTCTCGTTCAAAAAATGAAGTTTTTTTTCATGGGTTACATGCATTATTTATTAAAACCCATGAAAAAAAATCTGGGCGTCGGTTGGCCCTGCGGGCCAGCCCTAAAACTTCCCGCTGTTTTCGCGGGATGAAGAGAAAGTGCAAGTAAAAAACAAGAGAGGGAGACCGAAAGGCACAACAAAAACAAGTGGCGGGAAACTAACGTACCGCGGTAAAATAAACAGGTATTTAAATTAAGGAGCAGATGAGAATGGTAACAGGGAAAGTAAACAGAAAGAAGTAGAAGCAAATATGAATGGAAATGATGAGAAGGAAAATTCAGAAAATGTAGAATTGGAGCATTTGAGTGAGGAGGAAGACGAAGAGTGGGACGATGTCCCGTCAGATAACAATCTAGACGAGACAAAGGCGACCTATACCTCGAGATTGCAAGTCTCAAGGAAAAAATAGAAATTTTGAAGCCAAAAACAAGAAAGAGACTGGAAGAGAGAGGAATAGTACCGGATGACGACAGAACGAGGAGAGTTGCAGGTACAGGAATAGATCGAGAAACTGGAGGCGGTACACTGTAAAAAAAGATTCCTGACGTCAAACCAGATTCGTTTGGCTCAAGTACTCCGTGCGTTTGGATACAGCCAAGCTCGTCAAGCGATTGAGTCTACCGCCCTCTACGTTTAACAGTATATTTTGCTCTAACTGTCAGTGCTGCCAACTTAGTGGTTTTTCAGAGGTATAGGGTAAAGAGGCAGGAATTCATATCCTCTATAGGTAAGTTCATACCCTCCATAGGTAAATCAGTAAATCACAACGAGCTTGTAGTGCTCATATATATTTATATCATATATATATATATATATATATATATATATATATATATATATATATATATATATATATTATTCCCACTGTTTGCCGCTAAAATTGATCTTCTTTTCATCTTGTTGTGCTGTTCTTTCTTCATCACAATGTAAATGTTCATCTACGACAGTGTTATTTTATTTTTAATTTCGATGAACAACAGATAAATAAAGCTCGAAAATAGATAATCCATATATAATAAAAAAAAAAAATTTCAACATAATTTATCTACAATAATGTTTTGTCAGTATCATCAGAAATTTCGTAATTGTTGGCTGCAAGATCTACTAGTAAAAGATTGGTTACAATCTATTGATAGTACTGCTGGTAAATTAGCTAAGTGTACGATGTGTGGCACAATTTTGAGGAATCATTATGCAGATTTAAAAAAGTCATGCATCAACAAAAAAACATCAAGAAAATTCTAAGGTAAGTCATGCTTACATATTTCATTTGTTTATTCATAAGTTAATATTTTAAAGAATGTTCAAGATTATATTCTATTTTTACTATTATCACAAAATTTCTATGCATATGGTGACTTGATGTTAATTATGATTTTGGTAAATAGATACGTTCACATTCAATATATATATATATATATATATATATATATATATATATATATATATATATATATATATATGTATAATATTTACAGCTTGTTACTTTTCAACCGAAGCTACCGTTTAAGCCAGTGGATACCAAAATTTCGAAAATAAAAGAAGTTAGGTTTTCATTATTTACAGCTATGCACACTAGCCTAAGAGTGATTGATCACTTGGCTGAAGTTGTCAATCACTCGCTCACTAATGAACAAGACAAAATCAAGTTACACCGAACAAAGTGTTCAAAAATTATTATGAATATATGGGCACCACATTTTTTACAAATTCTCAGGAATGACTTAAACGATCAACCCTACAGCTTATTAATTGATGAGTCTACAGATATTGCTGTAATAAAAAATCTGGGTATTATAGTTATTTATTATAGCAACCATTATAAAAAAATAGTATCTACCTATCTGAATTTAGTCCCGATAGCTGACTGTGATGCTAATGGCATTGTTTCTGCGATCAAAGATACCCTGAAGCAATTCAATTTATCATTAACAAATATGATGGGTATTGGTACGGACAATGCGTCTGTCATGACAAGTATCAATGAGGGTGTTCATGCCAAGCTTAGAAAAGAGGTTCCTCATTTGATTTTAGTGCGTTGTATATGCCACTCATTACAGCTTGCCGTCTCTAGCGCCGCAAAACAATTTTTACCGAGAAATCTAGAATAAATAATCAGTGAAACCTACAATTGGTTTTCTCGCTCCGCATCCAGACAGGCTACTTACAAAGATTTATATAAAACAATTAATGATGGACAAGATCCATTAAAAATTGTGCAATCATCACAGACAAGATGGTTATCGATTGAATCGGCTGTATCCCGTATTTATAACCAATGGCTAGAGTTGAAAACTCATTTTTCTATAGCCACATTAGACGAAAGATGTTATATAGCAGAAGTTTTACACGGAATGTATAATGATGATATTAATTACGTATTCCTTGCTTTCCTTTATCCGATTCTCACAGATTTGAATAGAGTAAATAAATTACTTGAATCTAAAGACGCAGACCCGACAAAACTGTGCGATGAGTTATTAAATTTAATTGACTTACTTGTTAATAAAATAAAATTACCGACTCAGAAAGTGAACATTTTTACTCAGAAAATAAAAGATTTCGTAGACCCGCGGTGTAATTTGGGATACAGATTTAATACTGCCATGGCAAATTTAAAAGAAAGAGGACTGTCGCAAGATGACGAGAAAGCAATCCGCAACAGATGCATCACATTTGTTATAAATTTGATTGATGAAATAAAAACACGACTACCGGACAACGTAAATATTATGAAAACTATTAAAAGAATTAGTGTCGACAGCGCTTTAAATCCTAACAAGGAATCTATCACTGATTTAATCATACATTTTAACTCTAATAAGAGTGAGGATTTCAAAGCCCAAATAGATGATCAATGGTACCAAATTCACACTTTTTTGAAAAATTTTGGTATGAAGTTTTAGAATTTAAGGATGCTCAAGGCCAAGTACGATTTAAAAAACTAGCTTGTTTTGCAATATCACTTCTAATATAACCTCATTCAAATGCTGATGTTGAGAGGCTTTTCAGCAATATGAATATAATTAAAAATAAGCAGCGTAATAAGATGGACCTGCCAATGTTGACATCACTTTTAACAGTGCGAGCTGACTTAGCATTAGCTGGTAAATGCTGTAATAGCTATGATATTCCAGACGAAGAGATCAATCAAATCGGTACCAAAGACATTTATCAACCTCAAGATGGAACTCAAAATTTTATCGATAGTTCTTCTGACGAAGAATATAATTTTAATGATTAACTGATAATATTGTAGAGTAAATGTAATTTTATCGTTAGTTATAACATATTATTATTTTATTTTTGTTCTAATGATCTTTATAATTTATATTATTTATATTATTATGAGAAATTTTATTTTATGCCCGTATCCATTGTGATTAAAAAGTATGTTATCATAAAAACACATGAAAAATAAAGAATTTTTATCACTTTCTTTTATTTGAATTATTTTTATTACTTATTTTAGCTTCCAGAGAGCGCTAGTGGTATTCTGGTGGTCTCAGAGTCGACACTAGTGGTCTCTTGAAAAAAATTCTGGTAACACTGAATGGAAGAAGGGTAACGTCAGTTTGTTCTTCGGAGATTCCGATATGATTAAATTTAATCCCTATCCAAAACATCCCATAGAATTCATTACAATGGGTCAAAAGCCGCATAGAATCCTATAGATTTGTATTAGTTTTTAAGCGGCTTTTGACCCATTCTAATGGATTCTATGGGATGTTTTGGATAGGGTAAGACACTCGGATAGTTACCACAGCCAATCACAACTTAATAATTCAAAATTTTTCCAAAAGCGACTTGTCGGAATCGTACTCGTGTATTATTTTGACTGACCCACATTTGGAAGTAATTCATGCGGTTCACGTTGTCGATAAATCCATGGACCGCAAAGACGATGACAAGAGGATCTGCGTTACTCCTGGAAAAATAGTCGAGGTCGACGAAATTCAGAGTACTTCTTTTTGTTGCTAAACTAGAGATCCAACAGTAAAAATTATTTGGTCTCACAAGGTAGCAGAAACGAAAAATTTACTTGGATTTAAATTTTTATGTAAATATATTTTTTTTTTTATTAAATATTTAAAGTATTTTTTTTTTTTTTATTATTGTTAACAGTGTATAGCAAATTTCTGCCTTTTACACTTGTTGCCTTTAATCACAATTGCTACCTTTTTCTATTCCCTCCTCTTTTTTCATGCAGCTGTGGACTGACTTGTGCTTCTGTACTGCATAATTACGTGATGACCTATACACCACCTTTTTGCCGTGGGTGTATAGCGGCAAAGAGAAACCACAGAGAAAACCTTTTGCCAGTACAGCTTTCATTTTTCCGAGCGGGTGCAGTTTCAGTGATCGATGAAATTCCGTGGCTCTTCAGTCCACGCCTAGCGCACAGAGACGTCCGATCAAGCTCAATGCTTGGCAAAGCGGTCACCCAGCCAAACAGCAACCGCACTCGGTGCTGCTTAACTTTGGTAATTGCCCGAGCTACACATGAACCGATCGGCTGCCTCTGCCCCCTGTTAAATATTTAAAGTATTTACAAGGATCGAAATTACAACATGGCGAAGAAATTAAAAAAAAAAAATATAATAAATAAATATAAAATGTAATTTATGTAAGTATATTTAAAAAAATAAAATAACATATGTAAGTATATTTAAAATACAATAAAATAACATTCACGTAATGAATATTTTAATTAGATTTTTTTATTCAGTTAACAAGTAGTTTTATTGAATCAAACAATCGAACATTAAATAATAAGTTGTTGTGTACATATAGTATTGCCATAATTATAAATTCATTACAATAATAATTTCAGTATTAATGAACATAAAATAAAGAAAAATAAAAAATACCTCGCAGGTCATTTCAATTTTTAAAATTGCGTGTCATGACCTGGACAATTTCATACTTCTTTGACTCTCATATATTTGCATTAATAAATTTTTTTTTTTTTTTTGTCACGAATTTATTTGGATAATTCAAATTTTTACACGGCAAATTTTTGCTTTATGGAAATTATTGTTTTTTTTTAATTTTTTCGGTACGAATTTTAATTTTCTTTATTTTTAGAATTATTGTAGAGGAAGAAGGAATTAAATTTCAAATGAGAATCGTCTGCAATCTTTTGAAAAAAATTTTCCGACAATTTTTAGCCCGGGGTTAAATTTTGAATTGAAAAAAAAATTTTCGTGCTCTTAATTTTAAACTGCATCAAACTGTGTCGTAATGAAATTTTAATTTTAATTTCTACTGATTATAATTTTTTTAATGACAAGAATTTTTAAAATAATTAATAATTTTCTGAATTTAATTGATAAATAATTTTTATATTTATTTTAAAAAATTATTGTTGATACAACTTCACAATAAAAACGAATGTTATGTACAAATAGTTCAAGTAGTCATCATGTTTGTAAATAATGTCTTAAATTATTTTTACCCCGCACTTTTATTAATTCAAATGATTCATCATTATTTTCCATTTGTAAACATAAAAATTGTTTACTTTTTAATGAAAAAAAAAAAAAAATTTATTTAATCAATAATAAAAACAATATAATAATAATATTTTTTAAACTTATAAGTACTTTTAAAATTAATAAATTAAAAATATCACGGCACGTATATAAAATATTGTTCAAATTTTTTTTATTTTTTATTAATATAAATAAATAAAGGAACTTGGATATATTTATTTTTATTTATTTATTTTTTTATTTTTAATTGACAATCGACAAAATTTTAAACTCGATAGTTTCACATAAAGTTATTATTATTATTATTTACTTTATTTGTTTATTTATTTATTTATTATTTTACAAATTATTTATTTATTTATTTATTATTATATATTGTATATTGTATATATTTATTTCAAGTCAAGTATTCAATATAAGTACAATTATTGTATATATTTATTTATTTAGTTATTATTTTATAAATTATAATTATGATAATTTTTTTTTTTTTAATTTAGATTGATAATTTCCAAAATGATATTTTTTAATAATTAATATTTTATTATTGAAATGAATCTTTGATTCACGACATGATAATATTCGTTGAATATTTCATAATATGCAAAGTTATCTGATTCTTCCCTTTCACCTCTTTTTGATAAGCTTTTGTAATACTGTAAAAAAAAAAAAAAAAAAAATGAAAAGTTATAATTTTTTTTTTATTAGAAATTATTAAAAATGTCTTTTACTTTGAAAGTATGAAAAATTTCACAAAATTTATGAAAACATTCATTTGGTGATTTAGTTAAACCAAGTCCGGAAATCTCAGCAATCTTTCTATAAAATTTAAAATATTTAGAATTATATTCGAAATTAGTAATATGAAATAATTAATAATATGTAAAAATAAAGAAATAAACGATATCTTACTTCCATTTTTTTTTTCCCATCGGTTTACATATTCCCAGCACTTTGTGTTAAAAATTCTTTCTCCATAACGTAATCTTGCATAAATTAAGTCGTTCACCTCACTGTTATTCCCTATAAAAATTAGAAAAAAAATCGGTCTATCGGTTAACCCTGCGGGCCAGCCCCAAAACTTCCCGCTGTTTTCGAGCTCGTTGAGCTCGAAAACATTATTGTGGATACATTTTCGAGCTCTTCGAGCTCGAAAATACTTTTGTATGCCATTGATTTCTAAAAAAACATTTTTTAGCATTTCTATCTCCCACGATATCTCGCGAACGAATTGACCGATTTTGATGGTTGAGGCGGCAATCGACGCGTTTTATTAAGTTCTAGAGCTGATTAGATTTTAAAATCGAATGATTCAATTTTACTGTAGATATCTGGAAAAAAACGTTTTTCACTATTTTTTCAATCAACGATATCTCGTAAACGAATTGACCGATTAAAACGGTTGAGGTGGCAATCGACGTGTTTTATTGAGGTCTTGAGCTGATAAAATTTTGGGAATGATTGGTTCAGTCGTTTCAACGATATTTGCAAAAAACCGTTTTCTACTATTTCTTTCGTCGACGATATCTTTTGAACGGATTATCTGATTGAGATGTTCTTGGTGGCAATCGAAAGCTTTTATCGAGTTCTAGATAAACCAGCTGTTGGTTACCTGTTAGATTCAGCTGTTGTAGAAAATTAGAGGATTTTTATAGCTAATTCATTATCAAAGTCATATTTGTTTCAAAATCTGAATTTGATTATCAAATTCATAATGAAATTCATAATGAAGCAAATTTTTTTTTGCACGGGTATGGTGCTACATCCGTACTTATGATACTCAATGCAATAATTTATAAGAGTATGGTGATAAACGCAATACATTTCTAACCATGTAAAAAAGCTACAATTTAAACGATCGCATGTATCATTTTACTTCAGTTAATTATTTCTTACACTGTTTTAAAGGTACACAGAAAAAAAGGATCTCTTGGCGAAAAAAATTATTACTCGCCCCAAGAAAATTTTTACTTGCCCTAAGAAATTTTGTGCATTATGAATTTAAAAAGAAAACTTTCTTGATTCAAGAAAAAATTTGTTGGAGCAAGAAATAATTTTTTACGCTATAAAATTTTGTGTAGTCTTAAAATAATTTTTGTTTCCATTTCATAAGGCAAAATTTTTTTTGCGTCAAGAAAGCCTTTTTTTCTGTGTAGCATCAATGATAATGTTATATTTTTCGTGAATCTATTATCATTTTAACATAAAATTTCAGAATATTTTCTATCTGGAACATTTGCGGAATCTACCTTTCCATATCAGCTGGAGTCAAATGGTTCTTTTTTAATTTTGAAATAAACCAAAAATGGATTTTACGAAACTCCCTACAAAAATTTGACGAAACTCCATTTATACAGATATTGTGGATAAAAATTGAAACTCAAATTTTTCACCCCTTTATTTATTTCTCTCCGGTATTATTTATTATCGAATAATTTTTTAAGAAAGCTTACTATTTTTAAAAAACATGTCTTCGAGAATAAAAAAAAAAATCATTTTTTAAGTAATTAGTAACTGGTCTAATTGAATAGCTAATTATCCAAATAATCATTCCAGTACCCAGCAATGTATCTTATAAATTATTAACTATTCAATTTCTTGGTAATTAACTTGATTAAATTATTAATTATTCAAATATTTAGCAATTGATTATTTTTAATTACTAATTATTCGAACAATAAGTAATTAATCTAACTAAATTACTCATTATTTATAAAAATTAGTAATTGATTTCATGAAACTACTGATTACTTACATAATTAGTAATTGTTACAATAAAATCAATAATTTTTTTAATAATTGATCATAAAAAAATTAAAAGTTACTAATTTTGTCGGGAATTAGATATTTTTTTTTTAGCTGAATAATAATTTTTTCAGAAGTTGGTATTTTTTTCACAATGATTATCAATTTTTTCGTTAATTTCCAATATGTCGTATGCCATTGCTGATTTTTAAGATCATCGATAATGTGATCCGAAATAATTATCGATTTTATAATACTTAGTAATCGTGTAACGAGCGAGTGCTAATTTTTTATATATTGAAAAATTAGAAATCTACAATTTTTTTTCTGCCGAACACTGCACTCAACCATGGTAGGTTGCACTAAGGTAATCGATGCAGGGTCCTGCATGCATTACTTGAGAATCGACCTGATAACCGAAGTGCATACCGCAATAAACCAAGCTAAAATTCGCTTGGAACAGCTTCCCGAGGAAACAGAGTTAAAAACTCCGCCACTTGACCGTAGCCAACGAGCTCCAGGGTTCGGATTTGTGGGCACAATATTTCGAGAACTGTTTGGAACCATGGATTATGAAGACAAAGAACATATCAACAAAGAAATCAACAAATTATACCAAGACAACGCAGAAATGGTGCATCTAGTGCAGAACGCTACACACATTGTCAAGAGTGAAATCAATACTATTCTCCGGAGCGAGGCACAAATGCAATTCAATCTGGACAAACTCGCAGGCGTCACCCACGCATTCATCAACGCGACTTTGAGCTCTCTGGAAAAACTTGTATATGTGACGAAAGTTCTAATGTTGGGACATGAGCGCCTGGAGATTGCCCACAACCACCTTCGAGTCCTGAGGGAAGCTGAGTCCATCATCGAGGAGGCCAAGGCCGGTAGACTCTCTCCACAAGCCATTTCACCGAGAATACTTCACAAAGCAACCATCGATATCATGAGGAAACATCCCGATTTAAAATCACCTCAGCCGATCAACAGGATGGACATCTCAACGTTGTCAGCAGTGTTGACAGTAAGGGTGGCAAGGGCAAAAGGTTACTTGCTTATTATAGTAACTTTGTCACTGTTCCACAAAATTCCGCTGCTTTCATACGAACTGAGACCGTTGCCGAAACCAGAGAATCTAAATGGGAAAATTCAAACCCTGACGATTTTACCATCCAAAAAGTTCCCGATTACAGATCCAGGTCTGCACAGATTTTATTTAGCAGACTCTGAATATATCAACACCTGTAAAAATATCGGAGACGACCTGTCTTGTCGCCCCGATATTCCATTCCAATCTACTGAAGTTCCAGAAGAGGTTGGTTGCGAAATGGAACTGCTCTTTAAATCAACAGAAAACATCTCAAGATCCTGCAACATCCGGATTATCCCCGAGTGCAAAACCACGTGGATAAAACTCAACCAACCAAATTTCTGGGCGTACTCGACTTGCAAAGAAGAAAAATTAAGTCTCAAATGCTTAGATTTAGTTGAAAAAGATTATTACATCAACGGTACAGGAATGATCCACATTCGGGGTAGATGTGAAATTAAAACTGGGAAGTATATGATCAAAAGCACAGATGTAGAGATCACTCATTTGAATATCACTCTCCCAAGGTTGAATTTGACCTTGAAAGCGTTATCGTCAAATTTAACAGCTGAGCCTAAGGCCTCGGGATTTCTCTTCAAGAAGAACATCGACCCATTAAACACAGTCGACAAGTTTCAACTCTGGGGAGCAGGGCTGGAAGAAACAAAAAACCGGATGTCCGAAATCTCACTCCATCATCAGGAAGACGATTTACATCGAACAATGACGGCGGGAAATATGTCCGCCCTTGTCATCTTGTGTGTCATTCTCATCGTTCCAGTCGTCTTCAAATGTTGTGTTTGCTCAAGTAAAAGGCGCTGCTTCACCTATAAGAAATACAACCAGAGGTCATCGAACTTCAAGAACCTCAGCCAACTCCAACTCGTGTCATCTTCTCTGCAAATAGAGGACCAACTCCACCTCGCACTCTAAGAGGTCTTCGTCTCTCCGATTACAACGCGCCAATTTAATCATCCTAAACAAGATAAGAATAATGTATAATCAAATTAGATTCGCTTGTTAAAAATAGTAATCCTCTTCTAAGCATTTAGAAACAGACCCCAAAATATTTTGGAGGCCTTTTAGTAAATATTTACAAATTTTTGCACTCGATTAACCATACCCATGGTTACCTTTAAAGAGGGTTCCTATTCTACCACCACCTTATTTTAAAAAGGAAAACAGGAAAATTAATTAAATAACATATTATTAGACATAAGTTTACAAGATAAATTTAAAAAAAAAAAAAGGAGAACATTTAATAATAAATTCTGATATTTGAATTATTAAAGAAATTTTAAATCACCTGGACATTCGAGAAAACAGAAATTTTGCGAATTCCTGTTAAAAATCTAAGAAATTATTTCTCGAATCGAATTAGAAGATAAAAACGCTTACCTTTCATAGTGCATACGTGAATCCGAATGTAAATAACAGCCGCTGACAAAATATTACTACAGCCTTGACAAATTTTCTCACCGGACATCATTTCTCCGCAAAACTCTCCTTTTAAGAATAAAACTCCATAGAAACCTTTTTAAAATACTCCTTTTTCACCACCTATAACAAGAAAATGAAAGCAGTAAATAGAAAGAAATTTTCTTCCAAAACCAACTCCAAAATGTTACTCACTTCAGAATAGTCACATGTTCCGCAATAAGTTAAATACACTTACCTGGCGAATCCGAATAATTGCGCCGTAATAATAAAAATAAAATTATCAAATCTAAAACGAAAAGGAAAACTAAGTTTTCTCTACGTATACACCAGTGATCGGCAAAGTAAAAATTATCGATTTTCATTATTCAAATTTTCTAAAACTCGTAATTAGTTCAAAAGTTGTTACTTATTTTTCGAATAATAAATAATTATTCTACAATAGTTACTAATTTTTCTAATAATAGATAATTATTTTGAAATAATTACTAATTTTTCTAATAATGGATAATTATTTTCAAATAATAACTAATTTTTCTAATAATCGATATTCATTTTAAAATTATTATTAATTTTTTAATAATGAATAATTATTTTACAACAATTACTAATTTTTCTAAAAGAGGATAATTGTTTTTAAATAATTACTCACTACAACTACCTCGGCATCACGATAGACAACTCCACCAAGGGAAAATTAGCAGCCCAAGCAGCACAACAAAAGGCAAAAATAGCAACCGGAACAGATTGTACCTTACTTGCAAAAACGAAGTCGGACTCGTGGCAGACCAGGATAAATTTATTCAACAGCATAGTGGGTCCCACAATTCTTTATGGCGTCGAAACCTGGGGGATAGACCATTTGGAAGAAATAGATAAAGCTCAGGCTAACTTCTTCAAAAGAATCCTACTACTGCCCACAAACACGCCCGGCTATATGGTCAGGATTGAAGCTGGGATGACCCGACTATCTGTAACAGCGCTCAACCGAACCTGGAAATGGATAACACGTATCCTGGAAATGGATGACAATCGCTGGCCGAAAATTTGCCTTGTCCATCTGATAACCATAGCAAAAAACCCGCAGGGCCAGGTCAAATTTAACTGGGTTGCAAAACTGAATCTCCTGCTTAAGGAGATTGCAATGCCGGATATGTTCAACAACTTGGATCCCTCACTTTGCGAAAAACAACATCTCGAATTCCTCGAAGCCATCACCAATCGAGCCAGACGACTGGACTGCGAGCAATATCTTCGATCTACCTCGCTGCAAACTCAGCTAATCTGGAGTAAAACACCTTACACACCCAGATATCTGAAGCTTTGGTGCCCAATCCATTTATCGCGTGTGATTACGCAACTACGTCTCGCTAACAACTATAATTGCAGAATTACGATCTTTGGGTTGCACATCCGACTTCTCCCGAAAAACTACTGCAGAGCTTGCAATGAGAGCCTCGAAACGGTCAACCACATACTGGCCTACTGTCCAGAGCTCGACGACCTGAGACAGCAATACTTCAAAGACATCATCAAGAATTACCCAAGAAACCTACGTACGCTCATGATACTGAATATCTATTCCAAAAATGATATGGAAAATGTGGCAAGATTTCTCACGGCAGTCACTAAAAGGTGCACCCTATCAAATCCTATCTAAACCCTTCTCCTAGACACCGACCAACTGGCTTTCCTAAAATACCCACATAAATTTCTATTTTTACTTGCTGATCACTGTATTAACTTAATTACTGCTTATAATTCTTAAAAATTAAAAATTGTACATTATAATATAATTCTTAATTACTGAACATGCGTTCCAAAATTTTTATACGAGAGATCATGTATATACACTAATGGAAAAAATTAAAGGATCAAAAAAAAATTCTAAATTTTTAGGCGATTTTCAACAGTCTCTAACTTTGAGAGAAATGGTCGTACAAGAAATAAAAAAAAAGGAAATTGTAGCTCCAAGTATCTACTTTTTGGATTAGAACTTTAAAATTTTTTAGCCTCAGCAGTTTTTGAGTAATCTTAGAAAAACCAACGACAAAAAAATTTTCAAATTTAAAAAATTTTTTTTTTTTGTCTCCGGGCGTGGAAAAAATTATTTTTGCTTAACCACTATGAGGGTCAGATACCTTTATTATTCAGCTTTAATTTCTTTTTTTATGGACCTTGATACGTCCACTTCTCGCCGAGATATCGGTCTTCAAATGGAAAAGGATCCTTTTGTCTTTGATTATCAATATCTCAGAAACCAATGATCGCACAGAAAGTTAATAGTGGGTTTTAAAAACTTGAATAAATTCCCTTCAACGATTAGCCATTGCTTTTTCGAAAAAAAAATTTTTCCTATCGTCACATAAATTTAAAAATGCAACCAAAAAAGGGCTTTTTGTGGTTTTTTGGAAAATCAAACGCTGAAACGGAAATATTGTGGAAATCGATAATGTTGACTGTGCATTTTACAGTTCAATATGTCCACAAAAACCCTGCTGAGAGCCAGATCAATCCAACGAGCCGTTTTTTTGTTTCACGCGATCAAATTTTTAAAAAAATTAAAGGATCACGTTTTTTGCTCTGAAAAGCTCATAATCTTTAACAAGATGAAAACAAACATTTTTTCGGAGCTTTGTCTACAATTTTTTTGCAGAAAGTGCTTAAATTTCCAAAAAAAAAAACTTTTTTTATGAAACAAAATTTAAAAAAAAAAAATTTTTTCAATAAAATTTTTTTTTTGGAATAACTATCCGAAATTTACAAAACCAACACCCAATAATTTTTAACACGTTCACGCCGCTGCATTCCGTGATTTTACTGATCTCTCAGACATTAAATTCAAAAAAAAATTTTTTTTTTGAAATTTTTGTTTCGAAAAAAAAGTTTTTTCTTTTTTTGGAAATTTAAGCACTTTCTGCAAAAAAATTGTAGACAAAGCTCCGAAAAAATGTTTGTTTTCATCTTGTTAAAGATTATAAGCTTTTCAGAACAAATAATGTGATCTTTTAATTTTTTTAAAAATTTTATCGCGTGAAACAAAAAAACGGCTCGTTGGATTAATCTGGCTCTCTGCAGGGTTTTCGTAAACATATTGAACTGTAAAATGCACAGTCAACATTATCGATTTCCACAATATTTCCGTTTCAGCGTTTGATTTTCCAAAAAACCACAAAAAAGCTCTTTTTGGTTGCATTTTTAAATTTATGTGACGATAGGAAAAATTTTTTTTTCGAAAAAGCAATGGCTAATCGTTGAAGGGAATTTATTCAAATTTTTAAAACCCACCATTAACTTTCTGTGCGTTCATTGGTTTCTGAGATATCGATAATCAAAGACAAAAGGATCCTTTTCCATTTGAAGAACGATATCTCGGCAAGAAGTGGATGTATCAAGGTCCATAAAAAAAAAATTAAAGCTAAATAATGAAGGTATTCGACCCTCATAGTGGTTAAGCAAAAATAATTTTTTCCACGCCCGGAGACCAAAAAAACAAAATTAAAAAAATTTGAAAATTTTTTTGTCGTTGGTTTTTCTAAGATTACTCAAAAACTGCTGACGCTAAAAAAATTTTTAGTTCTAATCCAAAAAGTAGATACTTGAAGCTACAATTTCCTTTTTTTTTATTTCTTGTACGACCATTTCTCTCAAAGTTAGAGCCTGTTGAAAATCGCCTAAAAATTTAGAATTTTTTTTTGATCCTACAATTTTTTCCATTAGTGTATACTCTTTAAAACGATAAATATACAATACAATACAATACTAATTTCTCTAATAATAGATAATTCTTTTAAAATAATTACTAATTTTTCTAATAATGGATAATTATTTTAAATAATAACTCATTTTCCAATAATCGATATTTATTTTAAAATTATTATTAATTTTTTAATAATGAATAATTATTTTACAACAATTACTAATTTTTCAAAAAGAGGAAAATTGTTTTTCGACATTTACCAATTTTTCTAATAATTAATAATTATTTTTCAACAATTACTAACTTTCCGAATGATAGATAATTACTCTAAAAATTTTTTCAAATTTTTTAAAAAATCAAAACTAAACTGAAAATAATTTTAATCATAATTTTGAAAAAAATTTCAAAAAATGCGATATATGTTTATTATATATGTAGAACAGTTATCGGAAAAGGAGAATTTTCTATCTTTATAGTCAAATTTGTTTAAAAATTGAAAACTAGCATAAAAACATAACTAATATTCCTTAAAAATTAGTTATTAGCCGGAAAGAATTACCAATTTTTTTTTTAATAAATAAATTGAAATCATTACTAAATTTAAAAAAAAATTAGTAATTAGAAAATGTTACTTAATTTTATTGGAAATGAGAAATAAGTAAAATATTTGTAACCTTTTTTTCAATTTTATAGGTAAGGAAAAGAATATATTCAATTATTACTGAATATTAGCAGAAAATTTTGAGTGCTGTAATTATTCTCTACCAACATTAATTGAAAGAATAAATCGACCGAGTAAAAAAAATATGGCATTTTTTTTTGTTTTTAGGAAAATTTCAATTTTTCTACTTTTGTGTTCTATAATTGTTCTCTATACAAATTAATTAAAAAAATTAATCGACTGACTTGAAAAAAATTTTTAGTTTTTTTTTCTGCTTACCAAAACTTCAACTTCACTACTTAAATAATTTTTTCTTGTAATTGAGTGTTTTCAGAACAAAAACACATGGATAATTATTGGTAGAGAATTTTCCATTTTATAATAATTCTCTATCCAAATTAATTAAAAAAATAAATTGACTGATTTAAACAAAATATTTCAATAGCTTTTGTTTTTTATGGATTTGTTAACAGCTCGACTCAAATAATTTGGATAGTGGATAATTATAGAACACAAGATTCTCTACCAAAAATTATTTGTGTGTATTTGTCTCGAAAACACTCAGAAATAGAAAAAATGATTTAGATAAATGAAGTTTTAGTAAACAAAAAAAAAAATATTTTCTCAATTCAGTCAATTAACTTTTTTCATTAATTTGTCTAGAGAATAATTATAGCACATAAAATTCTCTATTAAAAATTATTCGTGGGTTTTTGTTTTAAAAACACTCAGATATGAAAAGTAGAATCGATTTAAGTATAGAGAAATTGAAGCTTTGGTAAACTGAAAATAAAAATTAAATGTTTGTTTTCAATCCAGTCAATTAAATTTTATAATTAATTTGCTTAGAGAATAATTATAGCACACAAAATTCTCTATCAAAACTTATTCGTGGGTTTTTGTTTTAAAAACACTTAGATATAAAAAGTAAAATCGATTTAAGTAGAGAAATTGAAGTTTTGGTAAACAAACCAAAAAAAAAATCTGAAATACGGTTGACCCCGTGGGCCAACCCCATAACTCCTCGCTGTTTTCAAGCTCGGAGTGCTCGAAAACGTATTTTTTAGTAAACTTTTGAGCTTTTCGATCTCAAAAAACGGCTGGACCAAAAATATATATATTTTGCTAAAAAAAAGTAATTTTTGTTCAACGATATCTTTGTAGCAAATCCACCGATTTGCACGTGCTTTGCGGCAATCAAAAGAGCTTGCCCTTATTAAAAAAACGATTCAAAACGATTAGAAACTATTTAAAATAATTCAAAACTATTCAATTTTAATACTATATAGATATACTACTTAGAAACATACCGGTCGAGCGATTTACAAGTTATGCAACAAAAATTTAAAAAATTATTAGCTCACAATATATCGGTAACAAAAATATCGTCGGGTAAACAAAGCTTACACACACACACACACACACACACTCACACTCACACTCACATCCGGAAATAGTTAGAATAGCTTCCTAGGACCTCAAAACGTCGACACCTGATAAAAACTCGATTTTCGAAAATCGGACCAAAACCAATAACGTTCTTTTTTTTGAAAATTTTCAATTTTTAAAGCGGGAAAAGAAGTTAAAAAAAAATGAAGCTGATAGAGAGCACGAAAATTCCCGGAAAAATAAATACAATTGGTAGGTGAACTTTTTTACTTTGGGTAATAGATTGGGTTGTAGAACGGATAACATGTCACTATAATATGAGACGAACAATCGCAATAATGAAAAGCACGTAGATCTTGACCTTGAGGAATTGGAGCATAGTATTTTAAAAAGAGATCTCCCTATTTAAAAATCTATTTATAGCATAAAAATTCAATATATATATATATTTATCATACATATTACGTGTGTGTATATATTAGGGTGCTTCGTTTCCGGCGAAAGTAATTTTTTCGTTGCTCATCAAGCAAACTATTGTTTTTTATGCTAAAACAAAAATTCCTGCCAAGTTTGAGCTCTTAATTCCAATCCTAAGTACATTCCATTTGATTTCAAAGATTTCCCATTTAAAATACATGTAAATTAAATTACTTTTATTTTAACTTTCTAATACTCAGCTACATTTTATGATATCGACGCGGATTTGGTCGCAAATTGTAGGGCATTTGGTGTTCTTCAAAAGTGCCCATAGTTACTTAGCTGTAATTCCAGCTGTTTTACTTGTGTCCGTTGCGGAAGTTATTTTTCCTATGAAATTGACCTTTATTGGCTTACAGAACGTAAACCAATGAAACTACACTAAAAATGCTAATGAAAATTTTATAGGAAATTTTATTCCCTTTAAAAAAGGTCCTATGAGTCAAGTCGCTAAAGTCCATAGTTTCCGAGCTATAGTAATTTTAATAGTTTGAAAAATAAAATATCAATTGTAATTGTTTTTTTTTTAAATTTATTTTTCAAATTATTAAAATTACTATAACTCGGAAACTATGGACCTTAGCGACTTGACTCATAGGATTTTTTTTGAAGGGAATAAAATTTCCTATAAAATTCCATTAGCATTTTTAGTGTAGTTTCATTGGTTTACGTTCTGCAAGCCAATAAAGGTCAATTTCATAGGAAAAATAACTTCCGCAACGGACACTAGTAAAACAGCTGGAATTATAGCTAAGTATCTCTGGGCACTTTTGAAGAACACAAAATGCCCTACAATTTGCGACCAAAACCGCGTCGATATCATAAAATGTAGCTGAGTATTAGAAAGTTAAAATAAAAGAAATTTAATTTACATGTATTTTAAACGGGAAATCTTTGAAATAAAATGGAATGTACTTAGGATTGGAATTAAGAGCTCAAACTTGGCAGGAATTTTTGTTTCAGCATACAAAACAATATTTTGCTTGATGAGCAACGAAAAAAATTCTTTCGCCGGAAACGAAGCACCCTAGTATATATACATATACATTCTGGAGTAAAATAAAGTTCATCGAAATTTCTAGGAAGATGGCTATTTTAAAATCAAGAAATACCTTATCCTCCTCTTCTCTAATTAAATTAATTGGACGTTAGATGGAGTGTCTCTTAATCATAGTTTCGCTGATCGCTCCTTATGCATCAAATGTACCTCTGTCATTGTTGCATACCTGTTACGAACGATTATCACGTGCTATATTTTCTGTTAGCCTCTAATACGTTTCGTGAAAATTTTGTGTTAATTGTTAACAATTTTGGTAAGTGACTTCATTGAATTATTTTTATCATCTAATTTAATTAAATCAGTCCGCTGAAGTTATTCAACACATACAAGCAAGTTGAGTTTCATTATTATGCATGTTGTATTATACCACGTTGCAAAGTAAAAGCTCGGACCACTTGATCTTTAACCATTTACATGTATCTGAGAATTTCAATTGAAAAAAAAAGTTTTTTAAAAATCTTGGAACGTTTATTTATTTTAATTTTTTAAAAATTGTTAAAATTATTATTAAATTTTTTTTTTTTCTAAATTTTGAATTCGAATTTTTTCTTCTTAAATTTGAAAAATTTTGAAAAATTAATTTTTAAATTAAAAAATTTTTTTTTTTCATCGGATGTTCGTTTTAAAGATTTTGAATTTTTTTTTAATATACACAGACAAAAAAGGAGTTCTTGGCGCAAAAAATAGTAACTGCTTTACATCGTAGTAGCTGCTCGATAAAAAATATTAAATTACAGATTGATGATAAAACATTCGAACGAAAGTCTTACGCAATAGATTGTAGACGATTCAGAGGCACACATTCGTATGACCGAGTAGCTCAATTAATCCAAGAAATCCACAATTTAAACGATATCGATAAGAAAAAAATACTTGCGACAGTAACAGATAACGGATCTAATTTTGTAAAAGCATTTCATGAATTCGGAGTAAAAGTTGGTGATTCAGTTTTTCCAGGAATAATTTATCATTTGTTTTCATTTTAAATAAAAAACTATAAAACAATAAAAATAAGTAATGTAACATTTAATCTAAATATTTATAAAAAAAGAAATTTGGAAAATCCGAACATATTAAAATTAGATGATAATGTTATTTAAAACAAAAATTTTTAAATATTTAAAAATTATTATTTAACTATTATTAAAGATAAAAATATGCTTTTTTTTAGATTTTAATTTAAAAATAATTATGTTTAGTATTTATTTATTTGATATGCTATCTTATTGTAGCTTACTTTAACGATAATTACACTGTAATTCATTTGCGGAGTAAACGCGGAGTGAATCCGGAGTGGATGATTTTTTGCTTATTTAATTACCTCGGAGTGAATTTCACTTCGAAGAGGAGTTTCGGACAATATTAATTATAAAAAAAATTACAAATACATAGTGAGCTTAGGTCTTTGATATTTTGACATTTATATTAAGTACGGAAATAATTACAGGCTCTCTTTACATATATTCACGCAAAATAATTTTAAAAAATTATAAGCAGCTGATAATAAAACTTTCACAAATATAATTCCATTGAGTATCAAACTGTCATATGACTTATATCAACTATACCATGGATAACATTTCATATTGTACCGAAATATCATATACTCCCATAAAAACTATGTCACTATAACTATTAAATAATTTATTATTTTCACTAGGCATTATAAATATGAAATTATAATTTATTGAGTTACTAAATTGTTTTATAAATTAAAAACATAATATTTTAAGTTTTGAATTATTACTAATATACGAATCAATTATTTGTTAAAATAATTATGTTGTCAATCGAAGTTGTTTCTATTAAATATAAATTTATTTAGGTATTAAAACTCTGGTCTGGAGTGAATTCGGATTGAAATAAAGTCCGTATTCACTCCAGATTCACTCCCGATTCCTTACAGTGTATTGTTTTCTATGCTGAATAATATTGAATTTTAATATTTGCTATAGAAAATGCAGAATCATTTGCTAATAAAACTGCCGCTGTTACTGATGAGGAAAAAAATGCCGAGATTGATAAATTTTTAACACGCGACGAAAACGAATCGATTGAAACTCTGCCTGAGCATATCCGTTGTGCTAGCCATACTTTGAATCTTATAGCAACAAGGGATATGATTAATTGTATCAAATCTAATAAACAGCTCAATTCATCATATAATTTGATGATTCAAAGATGCAATTCTCTATGGAAATTGTTATCTTCACCAAAAAAAAATGAACACTTAAAAGACGTTTTAGGCTAAAGCTTGCAAAAGCCAGTGATAACGCGATAGAATTCGCTATACAATTCACTTCTCCAAATTTTTGGATTGAAAGATAAGATATTATCGAACATGAAAGAACTAGAACTAGACAATCCACTTGATGAGACCAATTTTTGGTAAATAATTATTCGAGTTAATCACTCTTCATTATTTTTCTTGCTATTTTATCATACGCTACTTAACTTGAGCCAAAGTATTAGGCTCTTGACACAGTTATAAAGCTACCTGTTGATTAATACAGTTCATGGATTGAACTAAAACCTTATATTATCATCGCTTGTATTCTCGGTCAGTTTATGTATCGTTCAAAAAAGTAATCGGCGACAGCTTCGACATGCCTAAGAAGCAGTAAAAATTGAATTTATCATCTAATTTTATTATTTTTTTTTTTTTCAATAGAATTAACGGATTTTTTCTACCGGTTTGTTAGTTAAACAAATAACTCAATATTTTACTCTAACTTGAAAATTAATATATTAATATACTTATGGTCAAAATCACTAAAAGATATTGAATTTCTCAAATAATTTAAAACTATAATTGCTACTCTAACTTTATAAAATTTCTTAAAATTTTCAATTTAAGAAGTAGAAAATCATACAGATATTTTAATTGACCCGCTAATCGCTTTAGACAATTTTTTTTAATGATGTAATCGAGACTTTTGAATTTCCAGTCACTGAGAAACTGATTTAATCGCTAATCACATTTTTTCGTTTTTTTTTTTTCAATTTTTTAGCAATATTTATAATTATATAAATAATTATTCATGTTGCAAATTTATGGAAGAATATTTGCATTGTAATCAATCAATTGCTCAAGCGATTGATGAATTACAAGGTGATAAAGTGGCCTCATATGGGTACTTGTTACCCACTTTAACAACGATAAAAAATGAGTTAATCCAGTGTAAGAAATTGAAATTTTTCCACTGTCAGAAGCTAATTCTAAGTCCCCTTAATGCTTTGGAAACTCGATTTAAAAATATTTTTAATATTGTTGATGGGGGTATAACGAGTGCTATAGCTGCAGCTTTTCGACCCAAATTCAAACTTAATTGGTTGGTTTCTTTGAATTCCAAAGCTTAAGCTAATGTGATGGCTGCTATAAAATTAACTTTGAATCAAAGTCATCAGGAGTCAACAATTGGAGAAGAATTTATTGAAGAAGATGACTTTTTTGATTTCATAAATCATTCAGAAAATAATTCTGGAAAAATGTCAACTTCTCTACACACATTTGGCACATCAGATCCAGAGGCTATGTACCAAAAATTTTTGGCTCACAAAAGCAGCGATTTTTTAATTCTGGATCTTTATTCTAATGTAAAAAAAATTTTTATCAAATTTAATACCCCTTTGCCCTCATCTGCACCTGTTGAGAGACTATTTAGCTATGCGACCATGTTTAATTTACCAAAGTTTAATAAGTTGTCGGATTCTAATTTTGAGCTTCGAGTTATTATGAAATGTAATTCAAGTGCAGCAAAAAAGAAATTCATAATAATTTTTAAGTACCTTACATTGTTATTTTTAATGTACATATTACTTGTTTTTTCTTGTAAAAACTATTATTATTATTTTTTTGTTTTTCTAGAAAAAAATTGTTAATCGAAATTATTAATTGCAAATTTTTTTTCCTAATTATTAATTTTTTCAATAATTAAAGCAATTTTTCCCCTGATTTTTTATTTCCTCAATAATGAGAAATTTTTTTTTTCCATCATTCATTTTTTAAATAATAAAAAAATTTTTTTTTCTTATTATTAATGTTACATTCTGGCTTATCTATTAATCCGACAGAATATTTTTAATTTAACCAGGTTGACGTCGTTAGGGTGTCAATAGACCCCAGGTGCGTCAGCCGTTGACCTTCTTTTATTTTATGCAAAAAAAAGTTTATTGACTTACCATGATGACGATTTTGGGCCCTATAGCTCGCCCCAAGTAATTCCTTTGATGCCTCCTTTGAACGCGAACAAGACGAGCCCCGAAGACTCGGTTCCTTCGTAGAGGAAAGCAATTTTAATTCGTCGATCAAACCACCAGAGCATGAAGGCTCAACAACACAAGAGCTCGAAAACTCAACAAAAACTTCCTCCGACTTGATTCTCGGACGACCTTCGGTGAGGTCCGCGATAACACCTCGACTCCCGCGACCGAGCTGTACCGCACATCCTGACCTCCTGCGTCATCGGCCTCGAAGCATGAATTTCGGATTCGGGAAGGAAGTGCTTGGGCTGCCAGTATCGGCGCCCAAAGCAGGTGAGAGTATTGGGCTGCCAGTAGCGGCGCCCAATACGAGGTATGTGATTTTTGGGCTGCCCGTAGCGGCGCCCAAAGTTTAAATAAGAAGTGCGTATTTAAATAAAATACGGATATATATTTTGCTTCAAGTCCGAGTGACAGGATCAAGCCAGCAGGTTTGTGTAGAGTTCTGGGCTCTACCAGATCTTGTGATCGACTGCCTTGTAAACGACTGACTTTTATCGACTGACTTTAATCGACTCACTTTAATCGACTCACTTGATTCTGTCACTCCTTGGTATTGTACATTTTCAAAAATGTTAACGTTGCATCTCAGGTTTCCTATGAGAGAATCGTCGTGGCCCGGGTCTCATGCATCGTCATCTGTTTAGACTATCCGCGAGCCACGGCGACTCTCTTATCGCAAGAGATTTCCGTTACATTGTTGGCGGTGAATAAAAATAATATCGCCAACAAAGTGACGATTTATTAATTTATTAATTAATTATGATTATAAGAAGTATCGAACCGTTTATTCCCCCACTGCGGTGAATAAATAATTCGAGACTTCAAAAAAAAAAATTTCTAAAAATTTTTATTTAAATTTAATTGAAGCCAGAACGTAACATTAATTTTTTCAATAATTAGAAAATATTCTTTTTTAATTATTTATTTTTCCAATAATTAGGAGAATTTTTTTTCTAATTATTCATTTTTTCAATAATTAGAAAAATTTTTTTTCTAATTATTTATTTTTCCAATAATTAGGAGAATTTATTTTCTAATTGTTTATTTTTTCAATAATTAGAAGAATTTTTTTTCAAATTATTCATTTTTTCAATAGTTAGAAATTTTTTTTTCTATTTATTTATTTTTCTTTTAATTAATAATGTTTTTTTTGTAATTATCGATTTTCAAAATATTAATACAATTATACTATACAAATTACTAATTTTTGAAAAAATCGGCACTTTTCTTCTTGTTGAATACTAATTTTAAACACGTTAAAAATATAATCGATATCGTTGATAAAAATATCGATACCGCCGATTCCTGGTATACACTTGCATATTTAATCTTATCCAAGTAGTATACGTCTGTTTAAAGGAATGGGTGAATTTTTGGGTTGAAAAAAGGAACACACGATCTTTAAGTTCACTTCCTCTTTATTAAAAGGAGAAGACTGACAGCTAAGCCTGACTTGCAAGTGGTAACATCACTTTGGTTACCCAGCGAACACTGGTGATAGCCGAACTGCCCCATTTTCCTCCAACTCCTCAATTTCCTCATCTTCCGGCTCATCTTCTCCATCTTCCCTAAAGAGCCAGGAAATGGATGTCCAATCCTCCATCCAATCATCCAAGTCCTCGTCCTTTTCCCTCCAAAGATGCTTGCTCTATGCCAGAAAAAGCTCACGCTTTAGCCGGGATGGACAGTCCGGTAGAGAACCCCGACTTAAATAATACTGGATGAACAGACAGATTAAATAACACTACAATCACAATTAAATTTTACTTAACACTCCAAAACTTACGTGTAACAAATTTCTACGCACACCATACGAGTAATAATACTCACAAGTATAAATCCTGAGATTCCAAATCGCAAAAATTCTCCGAATATAAATAAATTCGGAATACGATCTTACAAAATAATAAATGGGATCCCTAAGGTTATTTTTTTGACCGTAAGACGTGCACATTGTGCCAGTTTCAAATCAGATGACTGAATGCCCGACTTAACGTATAAACGCACCGTCAGCAGAAATAAGACGCGCTAGCTGTGAGAGTGTTTATTAAAATCACACAAAACTAAACTTAAGAATAAAGTAATGAAATTAATAATTCTTAAACACTATTGAAATTAAATCAGATGTGTCTTTAAATTCATTTAAATTTTATTCCTTTAAAATTTAAAACATTAACGCCTTTTGAATAACCAGGCGACGGTAGAATCTCTCAAACTAGAATTTAACAGGCGTATATTATTCCTGCATTGTCAAATGTGATGGATATCTCGCAAAACTTCTATCAAATAGCTGTCGCCAATGAGAGCATCATCCGTAAAATACCAATGTAAATTGGTCACGACATACTAAAATAGTTAAAATAACATTTTAAAAGAATTAAACAATTTTCTTACAAATTTTATATCAATAGATCAGTAGTCAAAATACCTCTAATAAGGTAAGGACACGACCATCCGCGCTTGTCGGGAGCGAAGGTGGTGCTATTGAATGCATCCAATTAATCTCGTATTGATGGGAAACGAATAAAAAGATTGGATCGGAATCCAATTACCAACGAGCTTGCACCTCGATCAAAATTTCATCTAGTAAAACCGGTAAAAGATCCATCTCCGGATCGGCAATCTCGACATGTTGGTGATTAAAACACATTTTCAATGGAGAATCCTGAAATTACCGAATTTCAGTCTATAAATTATTACGGAGTAAGGATCAGATAGGGAGTTATCGAATTCCTTATTTTAAAATTGAAAATGGGTCTTAATAAAACAAAAAATTGACCAATTTACCCCTTAACTGTAACGGGCATCCACTACCCGTAAGAACTACTTGATGAAACGCAATGTTTAAATTTCATCTTTTCTTATTCCCTAAAAGAAAAAGAGATATAATAATAATCGTGGCCTTGCTAAATCAGCAAAATTAAAAACTGAATACGAATTAAACAAGCGAAATACAAAATTAAAAAAAAACCAAATTTTCAGACTCCAGGCAACGCCATACAGCCTGAGAAAAATCTTGTCGAAATATCAATTGATAAGATAATAATAATCCGTAAAAATCACTCAACAGGCATATCATCCATACATGTGACCTTCAGTTTTCAATTTCAGGGTAAATTCGTCATCTAGTATTATTTAAATCTATTTTTTATTCAATTATTCATGGCATTAATTATACAATTGACTTCCACATGAAATAAGCTGTTTTCAAGAAAAGTTCCTCTCACGACTGTAAGATGGCACCATTTTCCGGTTAAGATCTGTAAAAGTAAGATCAATTCATCGGTCGATATTTAGCATCTCATTGATGCTGCGCAGTCGCGAGAGTTGCGAACGCGGGCAAAGAGTTTATATAGAGACAAATATATTATGTTAAATTATAATTAAACTAAATCTTAGAAACAAAACTAATAATAAAATTTAAACTACCATTAACTTATGAATAAAAGTTCATTTAACTAAAACTATAAAAAAAAATCTGGGCGTCGGTTGACCCTGCGGGCCAGCCCCAAAACTTCCCGCTGTTTTCGAGCTCTTCGAGCTCGAAAATACTATTGTATCCCATTCTTTTCGAAAAAAACCGTTTTTAGCATTTCTGTCTCCCACGATATCTCACGAACGAATCGACCGATTTCGATGTTTGAGGCGGCAATCGACGTGTTTTATTGAGTTCTAGAGCTGATTAAATTTTAAAGTCGATCGTTCGAGTCGTTTCTAAGAAATCAATAAAAAACTAAAAAAAAAAAATTTTTTTTCCGTAATTCGCCAATATTTTCGAATCTACTTTATCAAATGATCTGAAATTTTCAGAAAAGTTCATGGCCAACAAGCTCTTTCGATTGCCGCCTTAACCATCCAAATCGGTTCATTAGTTAAAAAGTGATAAGCCGGTCACACACATACACACACACACACACATCCATACATACAGACACTCGGACATCATTCTGAAAATAGTCAGAATAGCTTCCTAGAACCTCAAAACGTCGACATCTGATGAAATTTCGATTTTCGCAAATCGGGGTGGAAACAATGACTTCCCAATTTTTCGAAAATCGTCGATTTTCTTAGCGGGAAGTTAAAAAAAAAAACCCAAAATAAATTATAAAAATCTAAACTAGAAATTAGTTAAAAAAAAAATAGGGGTAGGGAAAGAAAAAAAAAGGGGAGACACGAGAACTTGGGAGATTATTATTTTTATTAACCCAAACATTCTATTCATATTATTACTATTACTTTTTTTTTTCACGTTGTTATTATTTTTTTTTATTACTTTCTCCCGTCTTCTGTTTGGTGCCACTGGCGAGGATGTCGTCATCCTTCTTTGGTATTCTACTGCAGCCTCATCAAGGCTCGGGTCCAGTCACTGAAAATGAAAAGAAGAAACATGAACAATTCGAATTATCTTTTATCAGCAATTGGGATCAGAAATTATCAACACTCACCGTAATAAGCTTTCCGTCGTCTCCATGAGGGAGACCGATAACGTCTCGATCTGCTCGTGGTTGGAAACCAGCATGACCTCGAATGGTCCGGTCGACTCCAGGGCACCCTCGAAAAACCAACGGGCCTCCACTAACTCGGGTGGAAGATGCCCTGCAGCCATCAACCACACGCTGTCAATCACCTCGATGGCGTTGGTCGGGTTGATATACCCAGACTCCCGACCAGGATGCCCAGATTTAAGATAGTCTAAAAAAAAATGGGGGGGGGGAAGAAAACATTTTTTAGCCAATGTGGCACCTTCTCTGGGGGGGGGGGGGGAGACTCAACATCTAGTCATTCTATCTTTCATTAAGCGAAAGAGTGTGGGTTCGCTCCATTTTTACAGCCACTGAGGTGCAGATGCCTAGCGATTCCCTAGGCAACTTGAGGTTGGCCAACTATAACCGAAAGGAACCAGAGGACCTTTTTGGAGGGAAGTCACTCTTGGTTAGCGCGCCACGCGGTACGGATGTATTTTTCCTACTGAATATTAATTGAGAATTATAATCTAAAATCAACGTTGTGAGAACGTTGTTATATTGTCTTTTATATTGTCAAGTTGTATAATATTTTAGAAACGCCTTGGGCGAGTTATTGTGTTTCTTGTTGAATAAATCGGTTCTCTTTTGTCGTGCAGTAAACCAGACTAAATTAATTAATCCTTAAACGCACGTAGTATCAATTAGTTATAATAATTATACTAAGTACGTAGTTAAGTGAGTCGCAGCGGAATCTATTCATCAACGTAGCTGAGTGTTGCGGTACGGACTTGCCCGTCTTCAACGAAAGGTAAGTCCTGTTTCATTTTACTGCTCAATCGAAATTACCTTCGGTGTCCTAGGGAGGCCAGCTCGACAGTCGAGGTAAAGTCACGCGATTATTATCCAATCCGGTACTGTAATAACGCTGCGTAGAAAACAGCGGGTACCGAGATCGGCTTGAGATCGAACGGTTGCCTGTCCTCGTGGATATCCACCCCGAGGAGGAGGTATACGTTTCAATATATAAACTAAAATCTAACCTAAAATTTCCTCTGTATAGAGGAATGATTTTTAGTCGTTTAGAAAAAGCAAAACAAAAAAATAAAGTTGATAATTAACGCTGAAAGTTTTTTTAAAAATGTTTTCAGGAGAGAACTTCCGCAGGTTTTTATAAGGAACATTTCCTCATACTTAAGTAACACAGATAGCGCCAAATTATGCGGAGAATAATAAAATTTATATTGTATAATTTTCAAAATCTATAATTGTAATCTTTAAAAATGAGAAGAAAATAAATTATAATTGGAAAAAATTATTTTTTCAAAGATGACAAAAAATACATTAAAAATGCGTATCATATTTTAAATGCAAAAATAGTTAGAGTTATAATTTTTTTTAATAGCATTAATAATATCAGGATGGTAACAGTTACCATCAGGATAATAACAGTTACTATCAGGGATAGTAATTAATGTTCTTGATAGCAATGAAAAAATTATTCGAAAATTCAATAATTTTCAAGTAGGGGAAGGGAGGGCCAAATGGGCCCCCTAAAATTTTGGTTAGCTCGAAATATTTGGGGACAAAGTGGGCTTCCCAAATTTTTAACATGAAAAGTGTTTAGGGTGGCGAGGGGAGGGGCAAAATCGGACACTGAGGCAAAATAGGCCACAGGTAAAATGGTCCCCCCAAACTTTTGACATGAAGTGTTAGGGGAAGGGGGGGGGTAAAATGGGCTACCTAGACTTTGAAAACCTACGAATATTTTTTAGCCAAACGGGTTCCTAAAATATTTTTAAAAGAGATGATCAAAAAATTATGATAAGAGGCAAACTAGGTCACGAGTTCAGCAGCATTACCAAGTATAATTTTTTTCAAAAACAATTTATTTTACATAAATTTTGAATTAAGTTATTTTGAGGTCCAAATTTTCACTTTTCTTTTTAAACTCATTTTATAAAAAAATGGAAGAGTGGTTTGTTGTAAAATTGAAAATTGGTGATGATGACCGATGGGATGCGATTCCTGTTTCGTGGTTGATAAAAAACAATGGACACCTTACTGATTTTTGCTAGTGGATGAAAAACGCGTGTCCTCCTCGTCAACCATTGCCAACAACATCTAATAAATTATGGGAACAATTCGCTATTCTGAGTAAAGATGTGTTCGGATTTGGTAAGTAAAAGTTTAAACTTATTTTCCTGTAGTATCTAATTGCTCATAGTTTTTTCCAATTTTTAATAATATTTATTTAATATTTTTAGGTACAGAGGTAGAAGCGCGGGAAAATGTTTATCACCTCAATCTTATGAAAAATCTTTCTGGTAATCATAATTAATAAGTATTTTCACATACATTTTTAAGAAAGTATATCAGTTGACATAATTGTTATAATTTAAAAAAATTTATTGCAGGCCAAGTTGAAGTCAGTCATAATCTTTGCGCTGCAAAAATAACACTCCATCACAAAAAAGTAGAAGAGAAATACAGAACAGAACTTTAGTATCTTTTGCCGATTCGGACTATTGAGGAATTTAAAAAGTTTGAGGAACGATTAGCTAAAGAACCAAAGCTGTCTGCTGAATTGGTAAGTTTAAATTTTTTCATGATATCAGCATCGAAACTTGAAGTTTGTGTCTACAGTTAGTCGAAAGAAGCGAATTTCAGTCCAATGCCGGGAATGAATTTTACCAAAGGCGTGAATTGTGAATGCCATCAGTCAACGAGCAGAAACAAACTTGTTTCGTCCTTTGGGGACAAACAAATTGTTTCTGCCCGCTGACTGAAGGCTTTCGCAATTTAAACTCTGATACTTGTCATATGTTTAATAGTAAATTCAGACCATTAATTTTGTTTGCGTAGATGTCAGCTCTGACTTTCAATTAAGTTTTATAAAAATTAGTGAGAATACTGTATACTATTTATAGTTTCTAAAGAATTATAAATTGCAAATAACAATTTACGCTTACGCTAATAGCTGATAGTAAATTAACTTGTTTCTGACTGGCTGCTGACACTGAAACTTTAAGTTCCAATGCAGATAATCATGAAAAATCTAGTGTCTAACTCAAGATGAAAGACAATTTCAGACTGCAGGTGATGTCAACCAACTTCACCCTGGTCTGAAATCCTTTTATTTCATCTCTCGTTACACAATATACTATTTAGTAACATTTCATGTATTATTCATAAAATTTATTCATAATTTATTCTCTTAATAGGTCAAGTTATTTAAACTTTTAACTAACGACAAAAATCTACGCGACGGCTACTGGAAGATTTTAAATGCAATCTTTGAACGTAATGTCATAATAAATTGTTCATGGGATGGAAGTAATGGTGCATTAGCACTAAGAGACTCACACACAAATAAATTGATTAATGGTAATTACCATAGTTTCTCTTCCTTGCAAAAATAAATGTGAATTACGCGCCAATTTTTTAAATATTTAATTAAATAATGTTTTTTTTCAGAATTTTTTAATAACCTCTTCCAAAAATTTGATCTCGCACGAGCTGTCACTGAATGGTCGGCTTGTTTTAGATTATAACTAACTAAAGATCTTATTTTTTTAAATATTTAAAATATTTTTATTTCTTCATTAACTTTAGGTACCGATATATATTTAATATTGTATAAACTCGAATCAATATTAGGTACATTTGACGAATTATATAGTGAGATATCCTGAGAAAATGAGGACAATCGTCGTCTTTTTAATATTTCATCCCCGATATCTTTTGAACTAATAAACCGATTTTGACGTTTCATGTGGCATTCAACGCAGTTTTTTAGTTTTTTACGCTTAAAGTTTTTTTAAAATAATCAATTATTCGTTTTTTATTTTATTCGAATAAAACACTTTCTTGACATGCTTTAGTTAACGATATCTTTTGAACAAACGATTCAATTTTGATTGTTGTAGTAGCATTTGACGTGGCTTATAGAGTTTTGGAGCTAATTGGATTTTGGAATTAATCCATTAAGTAAGGTAATTAGTCCATGATAGTAAGAATTAATAATCCGCTTCGGAAGCCACCTCAACGATCTCGATCGGATAATCCGTTCAAGAGTTATAGAATATTTACATACATACACACACTCTGACATCCTCTAGATAATAGTTCAAAAAGCTTCCTAGGACCTCAAAACGTCGAGATCTGTTGAAAACTCGGTTTTTGAAAATCGAACCAAAACCAATGACTTCCCTTTTTATTGAATATATTTAATTTTCTGAGCGGGAAGTTGAAAATTTTTTTCCCTCACGTTCAAATGCTAGCATTCTTCCAAACGACTTCTATGATGTCTCCAAAGACTCGGAAATTCGATCAAGACAGTAGTTTTAGCTAGGATCAACGTTTAAGAAAATCTATAGAAAATCAGGACTCACTGGCTTATGCTGAAAAAAAAATTTCTTCCTTCCTCAATTTTGACGTTTTTGAATTTTGTCAATTCACATAAAATTAATCAACGTAGCCTTTTCGCTTGTATAAAAGACTTAATTTTGATTGAATATTTTAAATTTTAATTTAATTTTACTATTGTTATGTCCGCCGCTTAATTTTTAATTATTTATCCGGGATTTCTCCCTTTGGTAGCGATAGTAATTTTAGGACAAGCGGGTTGGAGAGTGCGGACAGCAATAAAGAATACGAGGAAGAAATTATCTTCCCATAATTTATTATTTATAGTGGATCTTTTCGAGAATTAAGAACCCAAACGTCTTCGAAGAGACTGGTGCTCTTGTTTTGGCCAAAAGTATTTTATGAATGATAGAAAATTAGTTCTTTCACCTACATTCCGATGTCAATTCTTCTAGTGCAGCAGCTATTATCCCTCCAGAACTAAACAGCTCACTTGACCTTCCTGTAGGGTTGGTAGAATGGGTGCAGCTGGGTTGGTAGGATGATATCTTATGTACTACTTTCGAATGAAACCGCAAGGTTGGAGTGATGAACTTGATCTTTTATTGGGTATTTCAAATTTCAACGTTTTTACTGAACGTCACTTGTTCACTCTAGTTTTTCACAATTTTAGATTTAATTTATATTATAGGATTATTTATCCTTAACAGATATTTTCATAAGATTTTAATTTATATTTAATGCGTCCTTTCACACACCCAAAAAGTGGTTTTATGCGCAGATTAACTCGGCACGAGATGGAATCGCAAATTCACGTGATTTGCGTCACTGGTTCGATCGTACCGGATGGGTTTTAAAATCCGACAAATATTGTACTAGACGCACGATTACTACGGTTGCGTCAGATCGAATTTTAGATCAATATTTGAGGATTTTTAATATAAAATTTGAATCCCTTACTGACTTTTCGACGCCTAAGGTGGATTCCTGCAGTAAGGTTAATAGAATTTAGCAATCTTTGACTATTTCTTATTGACTTTTCGACGCAGATGCGGATTCCTGCAATGAGAATTAGTCTAGATTATTTAAGAAGTGCCCTATCGACTTTCCAACGCAGATGCGGATTCCTGCAATAGGGTTTAAGTTAAAAATTATTAAAAATCGTCTTATCGACTTTTCAACGCCTAGGGCGGGTTCCTGCAATAAGAGTTCACAAAATTTCGACGTTCGAATATTCGCGGACCGTAAGTTTTAAGAACCGACTAGCCCTGAGCTATGGGTGCTCAGGCTTTTTATAAGCTTCGCTTGGCAATTAGATGGGGAATCTATAATTATCGTCATTGGTGGAAAGTGACGACAGTTTATTGTATATTCGTTAAACTTATTGCAGTTGTCTTCCCACTATTCTTTGCCGCATAAAACGGTGAAAAATCTGACGCTGCGTTTTCACGCGCTTTGCACAGAGGAGCTCAGAAATAATTATTAAGATAAAAAAATCATTTGGACATAACATTATGGAATAATCGTTGTCTAAGAAGATTTGTAAAATTTTTTTTTCATGAAAATTTTTAGTTAGTAACTTATTTTGTTAAAAAAACCTGTTGCATAATCACAACTACATTCAAATTTGAATGTAGTTGCACTTCCGGCAAATAGAGGCAGCACCTACTGGGGCCTAGTGTCTAGCGATTCAAAATTGACTAGCGCAGTGCGACGCATGCGCATCTATTTTTCCTGCCTCGTGTTGAGAAAACCGACGCCATTGTCTATCTTTTTATATAATTTCAAGTGACACCACGTGTTTTATATAATCTATTAAAATTGCACTCATCTCGAGTAAATAATTAAAAGTAATCAATTAATTACATTAAGAGTTCGTAACTCTATATAAAAATATGATTATTTTTATAATTGCGAGCACCAGAGCTCATAAAATAAATAATAAAACTGAGTCTTTTGTTTTGATAAACACTTGAATTAATTTATAAAGTAGAAATTAAGCACCTGTACGATTTTCCGTCGGAAATAACCTCCTCAGGAACAGGTTGTAGAACACTGGATTTCTTGATGTTGTTTATTATTTATTTTATGAGCTCTGGTGCTCGCAATTATAAAAATAATTATATTTTTATGTAGAGTTACGAACTCTTAATGTAATTAATTGATTACTTTTAATTATTTACTCGAGATGAGTGCAATTTTAATAGATTATATAAAACACGTGGTGTCACTTGAAATTATATAAAACGATAGATAATGGCGTCGGTCTTCTCAACACGAGGCAGGAAAAATAGATGCGCATGCGTCGCACTGCGCTAGTCAAGTTTGAATTGCTAGACACTAGGCCCCAGTAGGTGCTGCCTCTATTTGCCGGAAGTGCAACTACATTCAAATTTGAATGTAGTAGTGATTACGCAACATTCCGCCCGCCATCAGCAACAGAGTTGATGATTGATGAGTTCTTGAGTACTTGATCTGTTAGTGAGCATGTCATTGAACCAGTTGAGTTATTATTCGTCATCTTCTTGAGGTTCTGGTTCAATTGGGAGGGGTGCAAGCTTCGTGACTGGACGAGTAAGTGTTGAGTTCACTGTTTTGAGCGTAGCTACCCTGGTCAATCCATCTTTGCCAGGGTGGAGTGCGATGATACGAGCGAGAGGCCACCTGGTTGGTGGAAACCTTTCGTCGGTTAGTAATACAAGTGACCCAACTTGAATTTGATGAGTTGGACGTTGCCACTTGGTGATTGCCAGTTGTCTTTGAAGATAACTTATAGACCAATGATTCCAGAACTGTTGAATACGTTGTTGTAGAAATTGCCATCTAGACAATCGAGAACTATTTGTATCGATGAGTGCTGGTTCAGGAATCATATTGAGTTCTCGTCCAATTAAGAAGTGACCAGGAGTGAGTGCATCCATGTCATCTGGATCTTCCGTGAGTGGCTCCAATGGTCTTGAATTCAATATAGCTTCAATTTGCGTAAGAAGAGTCGTAAATTCTTCAAACGTAAATGAAGACTCTCCCACTGATCGAGTAAGATGATGTTTGAGTGATTTGACAGCAGCTTCCCACTTTTCACCCATGTGTGGAGCTGCTGGTGGATTGAAATGCCAGGCAATACTGTTCACAGTGATGTGATCCAGTATTTCTCTTGACTCTTGAGTTCCTTGAGTGAACAGACGGTTGAGATCAGTTTCAGCGCCTTTGAACGTCGTTCCACAATCGCTGTAGAGTGCTGTGCAGATGCCTCGTCGGCTGATAAATCTGCGGAGTGCTGCGATGAACCCACTAGAGCTGTAGTCGCTGACTACCTCTAGATGTACTGCTGACGTAGAAAGGCAGACAAAAACACCAATCCAGCCTTTGTATGTTTTTGCTCCTCTGCGTCTCCAATTTTTGAGTGTTATTGGACCGGCATAGTCAACTCCAGTGTGAGTAAATGCAGGTGATAGAGTGACTTGTGATACTGGTAGCTGACCCATGAGTTGTTGAGCTCTATCAGCACGATATCGTGCGCATTTTATACATTTGAGTATAATTGAGCGTACTGGTTGTCTACCGCCAATGATCCAGTACTTTTGTCGTATGAATGCCAGAGTAAGTTGAGTACCATCATGCATGGTACGCTGATGAGCATCAGAGATGATGAGTTTAGTGAGTGCCGCATTCCGTGGAAGGATAGCTGGATGCTTACTTTAGTCTTGATTTGGAGAATTTTCCAACCGTCCACCTACTCGAATGATGCCGTCGGTGTCAATGAATGCAACCAATCGAGTAAATGGATGACCATTAGGCCATGGTGCGTGTTTGGAGTGCATGTTGATCTCGTTCGAAAAATGAATGCGTTGAGTTTCTTTGATACAGGAATGCAGAAATTACTTCGTCAGAAGTAATTGGAGCCTTGAGTGATAGATTCGATGAGAACAGGGCCAGTCCAGGCCGTTCTTCTGCTTGAGCTCCTGTATCATCGATTGATGGACATTTAGGCCAGAACGATGAACTCTTGAGCAACCATGGTGGGCCAGTCCACCATGGTTGATGATCACGGAGTTGAGTAGGTGTCAACCCTCGCGTTGCGCAGTCTGCTGGATTTTGTGTGCCCGGAATGAAATTCCAGTGGCCATCTGGAAGTAGATCTTGAATATGTGACACCCTATTCCGAACAAACTCATTCCAGCGAGACGGATGAGATTTAATCCACGTGAGTGTAATTGTTGAGTCCGTCCACAAGTATGTGGGCGATTGAGTGGGATTTAGAGTGCTCTGGCAGTGTTTTGTGAGTTTTGCCAACATGTGAGCTGCGGTGAGTTCTAACCTTGGTATCGTTAGTCGTTTTAACGGAGCAACCTTGGTTTTAGAGCAGAGCAGCGTAACTCTGACTCCATGAGCAGGTGTGTGGACTTTGATGAACACGGCAGCTGCCATTGCCAATTGAGAGGCGTCCGAGAATCCATGGATTTCGGTGGTTGAGCACGTGGATGAGTGGATCCATCTTGGAAATTTGATTTCAGAGATAAGTTTGAGTTCATTTTTGAAGTTTCGTCATTTATGCCGCTGATTGGCTGCCAATGGAGTGTCCCAGCTGAGCTTTTCGAGCCAAAGCTCCTGCATGAATACCTTGGCTCGAATGATGAGTGGTGCGAGAAATCCAAGAGGATCAAAGATTTGAGCAATCTCTGATAAAATTATCCCTTTTAGAAATTTTTGAGTTGAGCATGATGGTGAGTACGTGAAATAAATTGATCTGAGTGTGAGGACCAGTACATGCCCAGAAGCTTGGTGCTGGAGTCTGAATCCTCGAATTCATGAGTCTTGATTGCTTCCACATGATTGATTTATTGTAATCTTGGGATGATTGCTTGCCCATTTAGCAAGAAGGAATCCGCCCGCCTTGCAGAGTGCTTTAATTTGTCAGCAACTTGTAATGAGTTCATCTAACACGTGTGCGATGATGACTAAGTCATTTGAATGCTTAGATGAGAGTTTGAGTGCGAATTGACATTTAGCTTTACCAGCATTGGACACACCGATACAAATGATCTGAATAGATGAGTGTGTGCGTTAGAGATTAAGTGAGTGCACCAAGGAATCTGAAACAAAAGATGATTCAGAACCTGGATCCAGCAATATACATACTGGATGAGTACTTAACTGATGATAAGGGTAAGTAGGCAAGTTGCGAGTGAAATTGCTGAGCGATGAGTACTAGTATCATGAATGCCGGACGTGGTTACAGACGAGTGCAGTAGATGAGTGCGTGGCTGGAGATGAGTCTGTAACAGCTGCAGCAGCATATGAAGCTGTTTTGCCAGATGAGCGCGGTAGTTTTGATGCCTGTTCCACCCGTTCTTGAGCACGAGCACGACTGACTAGAAAGTCATTGAGCGCTTTGAGTGATGGATATTCAGTGGAAGCACCCATTTTGTTCTCCCAGAGCTCCCGGTTGTGTGAGTCCAGTTTAGATATGATCAAGTGCGTAAGCAGCGGATTCATATCTAAGTTCAATTGTACCCCAAGTGCGTTGAGTGCGTTGATTACCTCTGAAACGGTGTTCAGAAGGTAATTGAGCTGCTCAGCTGAGCGTGAAGTGAGCGCATGCATGTTAAGGAGCTTGTCCAGTTGAGCACCGATGAGTAGGCGAGGGTTGTCATATCTCTCCTTGAGCTGATTCCACGCAGGTACAAATTGGTCGTCGCACATTTGTACACTGGCGAGGCTGAGTATGGCTTGTCCTTGCAGACAGCTCTTCAGATACTGAAGACGTTGAACTGGAGAAAGTTCTGGAGCATTGATCACCATTGAGGTGAATGAGTCCCTGAATTCAGGCCAGTTCTCGTAACGCCCATCGAACTTGGGAATTGCAAGTGCTGGCAGATGCGTTGGAGCCCGGGTTGAGTGCACTACAGCTGGAACAGCAGCTGGTACTGGAATTGAGTTGATGAGTGCGATTAGTTTGCCCTTGGCGTTGATATACGACCGGTACACCAGGTCGTATACTCCGCCCTTGACGTATGAGCTCTCCAAGAATTCCTTGGTGCAGGTAAGTGCTAATGAGTCGTGAGTGAGGTTGAACTGGTGCCATCCACCCTCGAGTAACTCAAGTCAATTGCAATTATTAATTATAATTAATGAACTCTTGAATTTTGAATTTCATCTTATAAAATAAGTTATTTTCATTTATGGTAATAAATTTATAATAATGACTTAACTGAAAATTCATACCTTCAATCACTTTACAAATTCCTTTGAGTGAAATTTTTAATTAATTCACATAAAACAAAAATCATTATTGTACGAACAGCATCAATGGCTTGAACTAATTTCTATTTTCTACTTCCCGCTAAGAATACTGTAAATTTTCGAAAATTCGGGAAGTTATTGGTTTCGGTCCGATTTTCGAAAATCGAATTTCTGTCAAATCTTGACGTTTTAAGGTTCTAGGAAGCTATTCTGACTAATTTCAAGATGATGTCCGAGTGTATGTGTGTACCTAAGTATGTATGTATGTAAATATCTGGATCTTTTGGACGGATAAACCGATTTTGATTTTTAAGGTGTCATTCGACGCGGCTTGTTAATATATAGAAGCTGTGAAAAATTGAGCTTGATCAGTTAAGTGCATTCGAAGATATTTCAAAAATAAAATATTTGCAAAAATGAATCGTTTATTTGAGAAACCCCATAAATCAAGAAAACAAAATTTTCAGCAAACACAAAAAACATTTTTTCGGAAAAACTTGGCATTTAAATAATAGATGAATAATTGAATACAATAATGTAAGCGTCTCTGAAAAAGATTCCAATAAGGAAAATTTAATTTTTTAACTGAAACTACTTGAAAAAATTATTTAAAGTTGATTGACTTATAGGGTTTCTCAACAGAACGGAAAAAAAGTTAGAAAATCATTGTTTTTTCAAATGTTTCCACTCAAATCATTTATTACACTATTAAAATGGGGTATTAGATATGTATTTGAACTCTAAAACTCAGAAATTACAAAAATTATAGATAATTTAAACATATTAATAAGTGTTCAGTCACGAGCTTAATCATTTTAAAAAGCTTCGTGTACTTTCGCTACGTACGGGAGCAGCTGAACTCGCTACTGACTTGAATGTCAGAATAGTGCCGGGTCACTCGCTATCTGGGCCCGACACCTGCAATTTCTTGCTCATGACCGTGTCAAAATGGCATGAGAACCCACTACCGGCCGGCCAATCAGAGAAATTGGCGGCTAACTACTTCCTGTTGGCGCGCTTTTAAGCCAATGGGAAAATTCGTTACTGCAGCCATGCTGCCACATCGCCACCGAACAGCCACGAAGGAAGCAGACGACGTCTCTATTTCCAACCTACATCGATCAGTACGAATACAGCTATTTATCTAAGCGCTTCGCTCAATATATCACTAGTGTGATATAAGCTTGAACCGCTCCGCTAAATCTCCGTTTAACTATTCTCAATAATTAGCTAGTATATCAAGGCTACTAATTATTGAGTATATAGTGAATTGTTGCTCGCGTCTTATTAATTATAAATTAATTATCGCGTCATTAACCGCTACCGACCACGTGTCGAATTTATACGCGTATTCTTTTACAGTCGTATTCGCTATCGCGTATCTTGTAGTTGCATTCGCTATTAAGTATTTTTCTTACAGTTATTCAGTGTACATATTGTTAAATAAAGATCTATTCTATTATCTGTAATTTTTGTGTTAATTGTTAGTTATTGAATTAACCACACCTACACCAGAATCCCACAGAGCATTCGCTCATTTTACAATAAGTCATATAACAGTCAACAATAAAACAACATTTAAAATTAATTTTCCAAAAAAGCGCGAATTTTAAATAAAAAAAAAAAAAATTATTTCTGTAAAACTAAAACTGCATATGTTTATTTGAGTCACTGACTCATGGGGTTTCTCAAATAAATGAAATTGCTTTTTTCCCGTTAATTTTTTTTTAAATGCCGATTTGATGCATATTTTGCTTGATTTCTATGGAGGGACGTCCAAAGAACCCAAAAATGCAAAAAACCCAATTTCGTAAAGAACATGACTTATGGGGTTTATCAGAAAAGGATTCAAGTATTTCGTTTAGATAACTCTTAACGTGCTCAATGGATCAATTCCAAAATTTAATCAGCTCTAAAACTTTATAAGCCGTGTCGAATGCCACCTCAACCATCAAAATCGGTTCATTCGTTCAAGAGGAACCAAAAATGAAAGAATTCAAAAAAAACTTTTAACTTTCCGCTAAGAAAATTGTAAATTTTCAAAAATTCGGGAAGTTATTGTTTTCATCCCGATTTTCGAAAATCGAGTTTTCATCAGATGTCGACGTGTTGAGGTCCTGGGAAGCTATTCTGACGATTTTCAGAATGATGTTCGAGTGTATGTATGTGTGTGTGTGTGTGTGTGTTTGTGTGCTCCTTGAGCTCGAAAACAGCGGGAAGTTTTGGGGCTGGCTCGCAGGGTCAACCGACGCCCAGATTTTTTTTTAGTTTTTTGAAAATTTCTCAAAAACGATTTGATAAATTAATTTTCCCACGTTCAATACTGTAAGTTCAAAATTTAATATATTATTTAATTTTTTAAGTATAAATTGTAATAAAAAATGTAAATTAACTAGGAAGTCTGATAATGCTAGCACCGAGGGGTTAGGGAAATATTACAAATAAAATATTTGAATGGGATTGGTTTGCCAGTGATTTCATTGTAAAATTAATCATTATTATTATTTAAAAATCCCTCTCCATTCACGTTTTAATAGAAGGGATGCGCATCACGTCGACGCGTAGGCATCGACGTGAATCTATAAAAAGGCCTACTCGCCGATAATTATCAGTTAAGCTTTTCTCACATACCTTTCATTATGACTTTATAATAAATACAGTTTATTCTTTTAACTCTTTTTTTTAACTTTTAACCACCTGTTTACGACTAGGTATCCAGTAGTATTTAAGTATACTTTTTAAATAACAGAATAATCATTAACTACAATGATTATTCTTGTGTAAACCTACCTACACTTCCTAGCCTACAGTACCTGCCTGTAGAAGACGGCAACCCCGTAGTGATGTATACCTGCTACATCCTTTTCCTACAATACCTGCTTGTAGAAGCGTGTACCTGCCACGATATTTTCCCACAATACCTGCTTGTGGAAGCGTGTACCTGCCACGATATTATCCCACAATACCTGCTTGTGGAAGCGCGTACCTACCGCGACCTATCCTGTAATACCTGCTTACAGAAGCGCGTACCTGCCGCGATGTCCATCTACAATACCTGCTTGTAGCTGTACCAGACAATTGTGATACAGAGCTCACAATTGTCTTAATTACTTATTGCTCTCATTTATTGACACCAGTGAACCTACAACTCACAGGTAAGTATAATAATACCAACATTATACCTTTTATAATTTCTTGTGCTTCTCACTAGTTTGGCTTGCTTTGCAAACACCTGTAGTCTACTTTCTCTTTCTCATATATTACTGATACATAACATGCCCCACGACTCCCGATCCATTATGTGCATTTTGCATATATAAATTTATGGCCAACCGGTCGTCTAGTCCTTACCAACCGGGTAACACCAGGATCAGTGACCGAATTATTAGCTTACTAGCTAAAAAGGACACGGGCCCATTCAACTAAAATGGGTAACGGACGGTTGATTCATCCCTACTAGAGGGGTGGACCTCAACTTCGTTTCAGCATTTAGCGTATATAAATTTAAAGCCAACCGGTCGTCTGGTCCTTACGAACCGGGTAACACCAGGATCAGTTACCAAATAATTAGCCCGCTGGCTAAAAGGGACATGGGCCTATTTCTTACAAGAGCCAGAAATCGGTAACAGACGGTTGATTCACCCACTATTAAAGGGCGTGGTCCTCAACATCGTTTCAGTATGTACGTACGTACGTAAATACCTGTATCTTTTGAACGGACAAACCGATTTTGAACTTTAAGGTGTCATTCGACGCGGCTTGTCAATATCTTAAAGCTGTAAAAAATTGAGCTTAATCGGTATGGCTCGTTGAGAGATATTCCAAAAATAAAATTTTTTCAAAAATATTTTTTTTGGATAACTTTTAATGTGCTCGATGGATTAATTCTAAAATCAACTGGACTCTAGAGCTTTATAAGCCGCGTCGAATGCTACCTCAACCATCAAAATCAGTTCATTTGTTCAAGAGAAACCAATGTTGAAAGAATTAAAAAAAAAAATTTTTTTAATTTTTTGTAAAAATCTCAAAAAACGACTCGATAAATCGGACTCAAAATTTGATCAGCTTTAGAACTTAATAAGACCCGTCGATTGCGACCTCAACCGTCTCAATCGGTTTATTCGTTTGAGAGATATCGTTGAAGAAAAAATAGTGAAAAACGTTTTTTTTCGAAAATAACAGCATACAAACGTATTTTCGAGCTTGAAAATGCATTTACAATAATGCTTTCGAGGTTCTTGAGCTCGAAAACAGCGAGAAGTTTTAGGGCTGGCCCGCAGGGTCAACTGATAGACCGATTTTTTTATTTATTTTGAACCACATAAGCCTCTGGGAGTATAAAAATTCGGAAATGTCCAAAATAAGGACCACCTTTCTATATATATTTGTAGGTTGATATCAGTCATCCAGGCAGTAATGTTCATGTTACACTTCAACAAAATGAAACTGCAAATAGTCGCGACAACTTTACGAGAATGACGATTTCTCTTGTCAGCGCCTTGTTTTCAAAATAGACCCTCATTCAAAGCAATTGCTACTGTAGGAGGAGTAGAATACGAAAAGATGGCCTCATTCGACCTGGATAAAATCCAATAATGATTAATGCCGTGAAAGGTACTACTATCACGTCCAAAGTATAGATTTATGTAAGAATCCCAAGGAATTAATGTGGGAGTGAATGGATTTATACAAGAATCCATGTAGGAAACCATGGGTACCTGGATCTCATATGAGAATCCATGTAGGAAACTATGTGCATCTGATATCCCATATGAAAATCCATGTAAGAGACTATGTGCATCTGATTTCCCATATGGGAAATGCGTAGATGGAACTAGGTAACTGGGTTTTCATATGGGAAATCCATATAGAAATCTGGGTTTCTATGTAAGTCCTTTCTACGAAATCCAGAGTATCTGGATTTCAGACATGTCTATCCCCTATTGATACACATAAATGAATAAAGAAACTGATTAATATTCTATTGGCAGGTTACTTTTTAACAAAAAATTAATTAATTGAGGCTTGGTAAAAAAGTATTCGTAATAAGTGATTGATTCATTAATTAACTTAAAAAGTATAACATCTTAATAGAAATTACAAAGTATATTAATTAAACACTAAGTTAGGAACCGTACGGTGGTATTGTACTGCAGGTAAGTTTATGAAAACACGTACGCTTTTTATGGTATTTCTATTAAGAACGTGACGCATTTTATTATAAATAAATGGGAAGTTGGAATGTATAGTCATTTTCTTAGCCTTCTACACTTTTGCCTCTTTATATCGCAAACTGCTTACTTCTTCTTCTGCCTCCATGATAATTTTTTAACTTCCGCGTAAAAAAATAACCCTGGCTCTAGGTCAGGCAGTCGCGTTATTTAACTGTTAGTTTTTTTATAATATGTATCCTGATCTTCTGAGCTGGTACGTATAACCCTCGAGTTCGATCGATGTCGATCCTCATTGGTCGTATACTCTAAGATAATCTATTATTATCATGTTGTTATCGATATTATTGTTATTATTATTGCATTCATGATTAATAATGTTACGATCTCAACCCCTTCCAGACCTGTTAAAAAAGGGAGTTGCCCTGCTGACGAGTTTCCCCGTTACTTACCGGCAGGCCCAGAGTGTGGAAGCATAACTGACTGACTCCTGAAAAATTATTCATACATAACTATTATATATGATTATACAAAATTATTATATATTCATACATAATTATCTTTTAGTTATTATAGTACATATGTATGTTCATGTGTTTATGCATATATATATATATATATATATATATATATATATATATATATATATATATATATATATATATATATATATATATATATATGTGTGTGTGTGTGTACATGCATATACATATATAATTATTATTATTAACGCATATATACACTTACACATTATTATAAATACATGACCAGGTTCGATGGTGAATCAAGGGTGAGGTACCGACGTCAGCAGAAAAATAATTATTATTTAAATAAAGATACTAGGAAATTCTAAAAGTTTAAACAATTTAAAACAATAAAATCAGCACCTTCACACGGTAACGTTATCAAAGAAGTGTAAGTTGACTGTCGCCATATCCCACCGTTGGTACACCGGATGTAATCTGATCGGGCATTGTTAATATAAATGAACGTCGCAGATCAACGGAGGTACTCACTCTTCAGTCAGTAAGTCCCGGAATTTCTCCGCGCATAAATATACAATTCTTCCGTTGACCTCCGTCGTTAACAAAGATTAATATTTCTTAAACCATATCTATAATTATAAAAATCAGTTCACCATTGGAATAATTGAGAAAATTTCGCGGTATCTATTATAAATCCAAATTTTCGATAAAAATTTACCGTAAAACAAAATTAATATATTTTCCTAAATGAAAATTATTGGTGTCAACCACCAATTAGTACTTATTGTAAAATTTGTGTTAAAGTTAAACTGTTAAAATTTCTAAATCAAATTTTAATCAATAAAATATATTGTAACTGTGACAAAACCTTGTGTAGTGAATTTTTTCCATAAAATATAAATTAACTTCAGGTTTTATAAACTAAATAAGATAAGGTAGTTTAACGGGGCGTCTAATCAACGGTACGGTGGTGGCCATCAGTGGAACCTGTGAACTTCCAAGGGATGTTGACCCACAGAAGTTGTGCTTCATTCGGACACACTTCCGTTATCACTCAATCTTACCCAAAATCGGGAGTGTGTGCTTTGCCTAGCACCAGTCCTTGGGCAAGTTTCTGTGAATAGTAAAAAAATCTCGTCGGTCGGGTCTACGGTTCCAACTGGGAAAAATTCACTCCGATTACGTGAACGGGCGAATTTACCACCGTCCGTTAATTGAGACTCGGTATTGGGAATCAGACGACCTTCCAATACCCGGGCAATCTCTAAATTCAATCGTATGAGATCAAGCGAATCTTTCGAAACTCAGCAAACCACGAGTCATTTGAAACATCCCAGCTCCCGAGAGATTGTACGAGCAACTTAAGGCCCGACGAATTCAATTGCCAGAAAATCACCACGGAATTCAGACCCCGTTCCAGAGACTGGTAGACCAATTGGAGGAGTGCATTACAGGGATTCCAATAATTCAACTAGATTAAAGGTAAGCGAGCAACTAGAATAGGGAAACCCCGGAATCTATCGATATCCGAAAACATAGAGGGAAAGGACGAATATTTTACGATGAGATCGTAACAATAACACTATCATTTTCACTTTATAAGTGTAATATTGATAGTGTCATTGGCCCTGGCAGGTCAAATTACACCATTGATATTAATATTGACTGCAATAGTTGTATTGATGATATCATACCAATGTGATTTTTTAGTGACTTTTGTGTGCGGTCAAAAGGGGATTCGATTTCAATTAATTGATTTGATGTAAATAGTCAGTTACCATTAATTTTTTTATTATTATTAATTAATCCGAGTCATTTTTAAAACAGTCGAGTCATTCAATTTAGCGTTTATTTAATAGAAGAAGACTCAGTTTTCAAAAAGTAGAGTTATTTAAATGGGAGCCAGTTTTTTTGAATTTTTTATTTTTTATTTCAATTGATTAATTTAATGTAAATGTGACCCCCCCCCCCGGCGTATTTTTTTTTTTAATGCAAGTTCTGGAGATTTGAGTGATTTTTATAAAAGTAGAGTCACTTAAATTAGAGCCATTATTTTAACAGTAGTCATTTTATTCGATTGTAAACGGGCAGTTATAAATTTTACTCGACAAAGTCCGGTCATTAACTTTGGTTCCTGGCATTTAAGGCTGCTAGCATTCCACCAGAACCACTGTGATATGATTCATTTTTTATACAACTACAGTCATTTTTTTGGAATGAGTCATTTTTTTTTTTTAAGTAGAGTCACTTTTATTAGTCATTATTTTTCAAAAATCATTCATTTTAAAGTCAGTTTTTCTTTTCTCCAATTAATAAATTAATTTATTGCAACTAGTCAGGTTGCCCTATAGGTTTTTAAATTTTAATTTTTTATCTATAATGATCTTTCGAGCGGGTACGCATAACCCTCTAGTTTGATCGATGTCAACCCTTATTGATCGTATACTCTGAGAATATCTATTATTTTCATGTTGTTATCGGTATTGTTGTTATTGTTGTTGTCATAATTAATATGGTGGCGTTTACCTAAACCATGTTATTAAATAAATTTTAAAAGTTTGTTAAATTTCATATTATTAATAAATAAAGTAATATAATTTTCGTAAATTATTCTGAGAATCTATAAACTTATCATAATTCAATTTCTATTGTTTTCGAACGAGTATAGATACAGGCGTTGATCGAGTCACGGTTCATCACAATTGTCAGTGAGCGATTAAGGGTAAGCTCAACGATCTTATTTTAAAAATCGATAATAATTAATTATCTATATTTATCTTTAAATATAAATTATTCCCTATAAAGAAAAGGATGATTTTTCATTTGATTTGTCATTTTATATTGAGCGGTTAAAAATAACTCCAATGATAAGTAAGCTGGTAATGGGTCTTTTACCCTAATAAAAAAATCTGGGCGTCGGTTGACCCTGCGGGCCAGTCCCAAAACTCCCCGCTGTTTTCGAGCTCAAGGAGCTTGATTGCAATTGTTTTTTCATGAGCTTTTTAAGCTCTAACAAGTTACGTTTTATGCTAGAGTTTAAAAAGTTAAGAATCGAAAATCATTAATGATGAAGCGGTTTTTAAATTTTTATTCCCGATTATGTTTTATGAACTAAATGTAATGAGGCAGAAATCAATGTCAGTGATCAAAGTCAAGATTTAAATGAGTTTTGACTTAGGTCAGAGCAATGATGTATGAAATATCCGAGAAAAATATTAAAAACTGTGTTTTTTTCAATTTTTCATTAATAATATGATTTAAACTAAAGAACAATTTAGATGACATTATATGATGATCGAAAGCGACTGCAAAGAGGAAGAGTTGACATGATTTCAGACACATTTTAGTACAGTATATTTTGATTTATTCGGAAAAAATAACATTTTATGTTATTTTTTTAACTTTTCAGCGCCGATATCTTTTGAACAAATGAACCGATTTTGACGTTTGAGGTGGCAATCGGCTTGTTTTCTTGAATTCTACAACTGATACAAGATTGGAATCGATCAAGTCAGCCATTTCGAAGATATTCGGAAAAAACCGTTTTTGACCATTTCTTTCGCCAACGATATCTCTCGAACAAATTAACCGATTGAGATGGTTAAGGCGGCGATCAACGCGTTTTATTAAGTTATAGAGCTGATTAGATTTTGAAGTCGATCGTTTGAGTCATTTCTGCAAAATCTACAATTTTCTTAGCGGGAAGTCAAAAAATTATCGTTGATCGATAATTATTCGTGGATTTAAATATATTAGAACATACAATATAACAGTACTTAGTTGTCAATTATAAATTAAAATTATGTAACTAATTTAAAAACCACGCTCGTTCTGCTATTTCTTACGTCAGCTTTCGTTTGTTAGGTTAAATTTAAGTTAGGTTCAATTCTTATTCCCACCATGATTTCTTCCTCCACCCTTCAAATGTTGGTTTGACACATGCGCACATGTAATGGTGGACGCGCTCATTCTAATATTACGGTGGTGTGAGAAGAAACTGGTGGGACAAAAATCCCAAGCTTTTATGGAGACCACTATAATAAATGTTATAATTATGGTATTAAGGGTATTCTCAAATAGTGCCCCCTACTTTTGGAAAATATGAAATGACTTTTAACTGTCATAATCGTATTAAACTTTTATTAATCAATGAAAAATTATTAGAGTTACAAGTATGACATCAATATTGTAAATAGTTTTTTTTTTAAATCTATACCTTGGTGGAATTAGTACTACGTTCTTTGTTAATCAATTAAGGTCCGATTTTTTTTTAACCAATAAAATTTTGATACGCATATTTTTATATCTAATACGGCTTACTCGAGATATTCATCCTCACATCCTATAACTTTAAAGGGGCGCTGCTTTCGTGGAGGGAGAGGGGCGGGCTTGGATATCCATTACCGAAAACTCCAGCACGTAATTAATTTATTGCAATTAAAATTAATTGAGAATTTATCAAAAATAAGATAAAGGCCATTGTTATTAATCTTCAAATTCTGTAGGCCAGAATGGATTCAAAAAATTTTGTTTAACGTTTGATTGATAACAACTGTGAGTAATTTTTGTAAAATTCTATATCTCAGCGCAATTGTAATTACATTGTTTTCGTTTTATTTAAGGTTTTATTTTTTTTTTTAATTAATTAATGAAATTTGAATACGGTTATTACAGTTAAGTCATTGCATATTTTTAAAAGGTGAGCGAGGGGGGTACTATCTAAGAATGCCCTTAAATTAAAAAACAAATAACTTACATAATATTTTTAATTTATTATTTTCGACTTCGAAATTATTTCTCATTATTATAATTAAAAACAAAATATAATCTACATAAGATTGAGTATTCGGTAGCTTAGGAATAAATTAACTGTTTTAGATTAGATTCGAATAAAGGGACGGCCAGATCATTATAGAGGAAGGGAAGAAATGAATAATTAATAAGGATGTTGGAAAGGGGTGGGGGAGGCAAAACGGGGAACCCCTAAAGTTTTTTTAAAAATTCTTTTCTTTTCAATGTTTCTTAACCAGTCCACAATCACGTTTGTATTTATAATTGAGCAAGTTTAAGAATTAGTAAAAAAATAGTATAAAATCAATTAAATGTTTTTTCTTATCAATTTACAATAAAAAAAAGAAAACCAATGTCAAATTACTTCATATGTATTTCAATAATGAACTGTTATGTCTATTCTCCCTTTAGTAGCGATAGAAATTTTAGACAAGCGGGTTAGGGGGGTGTGGACAACAATAAAGAATACGAGGAAGAAATTACTTCCCTGTAATTTATTATTTATAGTGAATTTTTTCGAATGTTAAGAACCCAAGCGTCTCCAAGGAGACTAGTGCTCTTGTTTAAGCCAAAAATATTTTATGATGGATAGAAAATTAGTTCTTTTACCTACCTTTAGATGTAACTCCTTCTAGTATGGCAATGGCAGGTTATACCCCTCCAGAACGTTGCAGCTCGCTTGACCTTCCTCCTAGGATTTGGGTTGAGTGGGCGTGGCTGGGTTGTAGGAGAAGACCTTATGTACTACTCTCGAATGAAAACCGCAAGGTTAGAGTGATGAACTTTTCGTTAATTAAAGATTTCAAAGCAATCAACGTCACTTATTCACTCTAGTTTTTTACAGTCATTGTATGATTTGTATTTTTATATCATTTATTTTAATAGATATTTTTATAACGGACTTTAATTTATAATTTAATGCGTCCTTTTCACACCCAAAGGGGTTTTATGCGCAAATTAACTCGGCACAAGATGAATTCATAAATTCACGTGATTTGCGTCACTGTTTCGATCGCACCGGATGGCTTTCATGATCCGACAAATATTGTACTAGACGCACGATTACTGAGATTGCGTCAGGTCAAATTTTAGATCAATATTTGAGGATTTTTGATAAATAATTTGAATTCAATTACTGATTATTCAACACCGAAACGGATTCCTGCAATAATTAAGTACAAAAGATATCGGTGTAAATCCCTTACTGATTATTCTACGCCTAGGGCGGATTCCTGCGGTAAGGTTAATAAAATTTTATAATCTTCGACTATGTCTTATTGATTATTCAACGCCTAGGGCGGATTCCTGCAATAAGAGATCACGAAACTCTGACGTTTGAAACCTCATGGACCGAAAGTTTTAAGAACAGACTGGCCGTAAAATTTGGAAGAACCGTAATTAATAAAAATGGTATCCTATACACGAACTTAATCAGCCAGATACTTATATCAACGACGGTAACTTATTTTTTATGAACTTTGCTTTAGCGATTGATGGCGAATTTTAATTATCGTCATTGGAGGAAGGTGATAACAATTTATTACTTATTCGTTGAACTTATTGCAGTTGTCCTCCTCTATTCTTTGCCGCGGGACCCGGCATTAATAACTCGGTCTATAATAACTCTGGTCAGAACAACTCGGTCATTGCAACTCTGGTAAAAACGAAACCGTACAAAAACAACTCCGGCCAAAACAACTCTATACAAAAACAACTCGGTACAAAAATAGATTTTCTACTTTCAAGTATAGGCATTACGGGAGAAAATTAGTATGTATGATTAAGGCTTGCTCAATCTTGCATGAGGCCTTGACATCCTTAGACAAAATATCCCTGGACAAAATATCAATCTAGGTTGGATATGTACAAAACATGTGAAAAATGGGCACAGTTCTATTTCAAGCGTCTATAGTGTAGAATGGTTTTCGATAAAATATCCTCACAATCCTTAAAGCATATTTAATATTGATTTAAAGTGATTTAAAATAGTCATAGTTAAAAAGAAATATTATTTTGTTTTGATTAAGTAAATTATAAATAAATGTTATTATCGTAATCATAAAGTTATAAATTTAGTTGGACCTGACTAATATACATACATGAGTAATTAATAAAAACTACAAAATTATCTCTATACTTTTGGTTCAATTTAATAAATAATGAATGTATTTGTGTATTCAATAATCGTGAAAACATTTGAATTTTATTAATTATGCAATAAATAATGAGTTAAATTTGTGTCAATTCATCAAAATTTATTATATCTTCATGCAATTTAAGTGCTATCTTAGCGCACGCTCTTTTGTTCACCAAATAGCTGTTTGCCCTTTAAATGTTTCCACGACAAATGTGTGCGACTAGTAAACTTTTTGTTTGCCCGTTGCTTAACCCGAGTTGTACTAACCGGAGTTGTTTTTGTAACGAGTCGTTTCGACTGGAGTCATTTTGCCCTAGAGCTCTTTGTCGCATAAAAGGTGAAAAAGCTGACGCTGCGTTTTAGCGCGCTTTGCAAAGAGGAGCTCAGTAATAGTTATTTTAAATAATTATTAAAAATAAAAAAAAATTATTTGGACATAACATGAACTTTAAAATTCACTTTAATGTTAATAATAAATAGTGATCAACAAATAAAAATTTAACAATTTAAAGTAAATACTTGAACTTTTTCGAAAATCAAAAGTGTCAGCTGAGAAGTTAATGTTAATGACTTTTGTTTCATGATAAAATTTTGTTTTGTTTTTTCTTTGCATTCAATACTTATGTGAAACATAACTTTTCTGTGTAAATTACTCACTTAAAAATTTAATTTATTCAAATTTATTAAATATCCAGAATTTTTTTTTTTTTAACTTTTTTGAGGGTTACCCCATTTTGCCATCAAAAATTATAAATGTTTTTATATCAACTTTAAATATAACAGAAAAAAAAAATTTTTGTCGCAAGAAAATCTCTGTCTCCTCAAAAAAAATTTTTTTTCTCATATCATAATAAAAGAAATTTCTTAGTGCAAGTAAAAGTATTTTTTTGGGCGAGTAAAAATTTTTTGTGCCAAGAAATCCTTTTCTTGTGCAATGATAGATTCCTTCTTCTGTTTTAAAAACAACAGACGATGTCAGGGCGTAAACGCAGAAGAGAGGAGGAGGACGATTGGGCCATTCAATTGAACAAATTGCGGCAGCAATTATTGAGCGGTGAGGAGCCCAATGGGGCAGGCTGCAGCAAGGTGGCTACAAAAAAAGAGCCCAAGTTAAAACGGATGAATGCCGGAGATATTCCGGTTTATACATCAGAAATTGAAGAGGAAATGGTACAGGACTACCAGTCATTAGAAATCCGGGCCGAACCGTCAACCTCCGAAACGGTGGTTTTCAGTATTAAAATGGATCCTCTACCAACTATCAAGAACACAACCTGTGTTGAGTATCCTCCGAATCTTAATGATTATGATTATGACGACGGGGATTTCTCAATCAATTTCAATGAGGAGACGAATCCTGAGTTGACAGTAGACCAACCGAGACAAGTCGGTGGTTTACGGTCGATTCAGGATTACGAAAAAAGTATACCATTGATTAGTGAAATGGAAGCCCGTCCGTTACCACCAAAAAAAGGCGAGAAGATTTAGGGCAAGAAATGCTGAAAATCAGTTACTTATTTTTACTCAAAATAAAGATGGGACTCTTAATTATAGGCATGATAGAAAGATTCCGACAATTAAATATTTGTGCCTCCGACAGCGCAAAAAATAAATGCTTATATTAGTGAGTCATTGTAAATAGTGTAAATATTTGTAAATAAAATAAAGAAGCTCTGAAGTGATTGATGGTAAATAGCGTAAATAACTGTAAATAAAAATAGACGCTCTGAAGTGATTGTAAATAATGTAAATAGTGTATATAGTTGTATATATAATAATTATAGGCATGATAAAAAGATTCCGACAATGCACATAAAGGATTTACCTAGCAATTAAAAAAAAAGACGCTTTGTGAAGTGTAGTTTAAACTAGTGGAAATAGTTGTAAATATTGTGTAAGATAAACTGTGGGGTTCAAAAAACCCCTGCACAAAATACCTACGTTTCTCTTTCCATATTCCACCCCATTTATCCATCGATTTCTATCCTTAAATTCAACTACGCAATGATTATGGATAGCATAAGATAGATCAATCTAGGTTGATCAATGTTTCTTATTGGTTGAAAGCTGAGCGGATTTAAAAAAAAACTAATAAATATCCTCTTCTTTTTTTTTTATTCCTATCGCATCTTGTGTGGAAAGTTGTAAGTAGTTGTGTATATTAAGAGTCCAAGCCCTAAAAGATCAGTGCCGTAAACAGTTTCGAATATAGACGCTCCCTGCAGTGATTAGTTTTAAGATTATAAACATGTATTAATATTAGTTAGATTTTATGTTAGGTACGCTTAAAAATAATGATTTTCAAATTCCAGAAATTCAGTATCGTAGTTATGACTATGAAACAGCAAAGGGATGACTATCCCTTGTAGCATACGAGATCGAAGGGACGCAGATTGAGTCGACAAAGAGCTAAAAAGAGGAAAGCTGAAATAGAGCTAGTTGCTGACATGATGAAGAATGTTAGTTTTGACACAAGAGATTCGAAGATGAGCATTGATACCAAAAAACCTCGCTTAAGCGATAATGAAGTTGACAACATCGATATACCAAAATCACATAAAAAATACGACATTAGCGGCGGTGTGAAAGTACCACACACACAAGACCAAATTCAAAAAAGTGTTTGAGAATTATTGTGTGTGACAAGAAACCTTCTCCAAAACGTGTTTTTAAAAACGAGAAAAAAAAATAGATGGTTAGTATTATTTGACAAATTAGGAAAGGGGGGGGGGCAAAATGGGCCCCTCAAGAAAAAAAGGCTCATATCTTCAGTATTTGTCACTTGTTTTACTTTTTTCTAGCGCCTTTATCCTTTACCTTTATTCAAAAAAGGTTTTAATTTTTTTTTTTTTTTTTACCGCCTTTACATTTTTTAGTCTTCTTTTGTCAAGTATTCGTAATCAATATGCTCCAAAAATAAAAAATTTTAATTGGGAGAAAAATGGGCTCTCTAAAAAATCTACTAAAATTCCACTATTAATAATTTCGTCTCAATAGTATGTTACCCATCAAGGGAGGAAAGTAGGAATAGCTGTCAGCATAATGATCTTAAAAGTTGATTATTAAGTGAATTGTAACAGGATAAAATGGATTCCAATCACTATTTATTAAGATCTAAATTTGGATTTGTCCACGGTCGATAACGGGTCCTAATTATAACTCGGATTATTAAATTGAGTGATTCGACATGTCACTGGGTGTCGCTAATCAGTGAGACCCGAACATCCGCCCCTCTCTTTGTCTAATTAATTTAGTAGAGATGAGTTTTCCGGGGGTGAATCAAAGAGACCCGAATCGAAAAGTTATAAGGGAGTACAGTGCCAAAAATCAGGAGAGTGAGTCAGACCACCGAAGGCGATGGATGCCTAAGTGAAGTGAACGACTAGTGATTAGACGCATTATATACAAGATCGAACTTATCTACACCATTCTATTCGAGGCAAGACGAGGACCTGATAGTCAGTCGACTGCTAGAAGTTGGCAGAAGGCGAAGGATTTTTTTTCAAATCCAGTCGCTCAAAAAATGAATTAAAATTTTTATTTTTCTTCATCAACTGACTGACAGTCAGTCGAATGCCAGCAGTTAAGAGAACACCTGAGGATTTTTTTTTTCAAAACTAGTCTCACATGAATCATCAAAAACCAATGTGACATTCTGAATCTTTAATTATGTTTATCTTGAATAAATTCGTCAACGGATTGTTCTTCCATTCTATGACAGAGTGATTAGCTTGCCGTCTGGTCGCACCTAAGTATTATAGACGAATATTAGGGCGCCACTGGAAGATGGACTCGGCCTTCCAGAACCAGATGTTAATTGTATTTTATTTAGAAACTCAGGGTCGGTTGTAAATTTTGTATTTGTGAGGATTAATGAACAGGCTGAAATAGATTTATTTAAAACTTTAATTTTAACTTTAAGAATTTTAAGCACCTTGCTTATTATTTATTTAACCCTTTTTTACAATTAATATTCTCATGACAAACTATGCTTATGACAAACTACTATTCTTATGACAAACTAATATTCTTATGACAAAATTAAATATCGTCCCCTAGAGGTTTTTCACACTCCCACACACTCTCTCGTTACAAAACCGTTCACCGGACGTTAAACCGTTAACCTTAATACACCTTGATAAAAAACCGTCCACCGGACGTTAAACCTTATTTCCCTTAATTACTAATTTTAAAAAACCGTCGACAGGACGTTAACCAGTATTATCTTAATTCTTAGTGTCCACTGGACATATCTTAAACCTAACTTATACTATTGTCCACCGGACCTAAATCACAAACACAGTTTCTTTAAATTTACATTAATTTGACTCTATTTAAGATTCTACTTTCCCTTTTGTACCTTTAATATCATCACAATCTTTTTCACCCAAAATTATATTATGATTCTAATTCAACTAAAATTCCAATATAAATTTCCCACATTAACTCATTCCGATTACAATTTATCACTTCCTTAATATCCAATTAACTCACTGATTTTACACATATTAATTAATTAATTTGTTGTTAATATGAAGTATTAATTAATAAATTTTTCCTTATAATTTTCCACTAATAATTTTACCACTATTGAATATACTACTATTTTTATACGTTAATTTACTTCACAATAAAATAATCCGTTTCTTTCCATTTTACTCAATAACAATTTATCAAAATTCTAGCGTCCTTTTTATGACTTCGTTTAATTTAGATATTTTAATTAATTAACTTAAAATTAATTTATAATAAAATTACGCTTAGAATTACGTTATGAATTGACTAGAAATTCGGCCATTGAGTTGGCGTCACTCGGGTCCTGAATTTTACTGACGGATTCGAGTAAATTAAAAATTATTTATGAATTAATTCAGCCACTGGAATAAATTCCGGCCTAATTTATTTTACTGACGTTATCGAATAATTTATCTAATTAATATTTTACGCGGAAAATTTATTTTATTCCAGCCAAAGGCCTCGAATAAAATAATTCAGAGTTATAGACAAGATGGCGAATAAGAGCGGCCCGACAACTTTTGAGAAGACGAGGCGCGTGGTTGTTATGGCCAATGGCCTACAACTTCAAATTTATATACGCGAGAATCAACGGAAAGATATTAATTAAATTAATTATAATTAATTCTGCCACTGGAATATAAATTCCGGCCTTAATTAATTATAATTTTACCTTGATGAATTTTACGGCAGCAACCCGATGAGACTTGTAGCTGATGTCCGGCTATTCCTCCAACTGTCGTCCAGTTTTCCTTACAGGTAAATCTGCCCTTCTGGTTCTCGATTGTCCGATTTGTTCTTGCTCCAGAGTATTAAGGTCCTCGTCTTGCCTCGTATAGAATGGTGTAGATAAATTCGATCTTGTATATAAAGCGTCTAATCACTAGTCGTTCACTTCACTTAGGCATCCATCGCCTTCAGTGGTCTGACTCACTCTCCTGATTTTTGGCACTGCACTCCCTTATAACTTTTCGATTCGGGTTTCTTTGATTCACCCCCGGAAAACTCATCTCTACTAAATTAATTAGCCAAAGAGAGGGGCGGATGTTCGGGTCTCACTGATTAGCGACACCCAGTGACATGTCGAATCACTCAAATTAATAATCCGAGTTATAATTAGGACCCGTTATCGACCGTGGACAAATCCAAATTTAGATCTTAATAAATAGTCATTGGAATCTATTTTATCCTGTTACAATTCACTTTATAATCAACTCTTAAGATCATTATGCTGACAGCTATTCCTTTAGAGGACGATCGCCAATTTTCTCAGTCAAAATAAATTTAGCTAGTATTTCTTTAAATACTATCGAGTATTTACTTTTATCTCTCTTACTTCTTACTGTTTTATGCATTCTCCAATATACAATTATTCAATTTTTTTTCGTAGGAATTCGATGCTGTGTCCAAGGCACTCGCTGTCTTATTCTTGTGCCACTGAATATTGTTTGTCTCTTTTCATCGTTTTCAATGGTTTTTAAAATTTATTGGCGCAAACTATTAGCGAATATTAGTCTTTATTATATATACAACGCTATGGATGCTTGTCGTGTGTATAATGAGCGTTACGCGAATCGTGCTTGTCATCCAGATCATCACGTAATTCTTCGTGCTGTTCATCGTCTTCGAGAAACTGGAAATATTTTACCAACCCGCGTTGAGCGTATAGGTCATCCTCGAGACGTACGTACGGGCCGTAACGAAGATCGTGTAGTTGAGGCAGTGCTAAATGATCCTAAAGTAGTATGGTGCAACTATAACACCGCCCACCACAAAGTGGTGGTAGAGCGCAGAGCGTGGTGGGGACACCCGCGAGTCTGCCAGTCGTTGCGTACATTGCAGAATAATATATATATATATATATATATATATATATATATATATATATATATATATATATATATATATATATATATATATATATATATATATATGTCGGAGATGAAAGAATAAAATGGGGTTTTCCAATGGGACGGGAAATTCCTAACAGTCGAGACTAGTTTTTACAGTAACAATTAAATAAAACTTAAGCTCTAGTTGTTTACAACTTAAGTAGATTATGTTTATTACGGGAGGCTTAGGCTCGCTGTGACATCTGTTCACCAAACGTAGCCACGGTCACAGGATGGACATAGTAAGACACAAAAGACAAGATAGTAAGATAATAAGATTGTTGTCCTTCTTTAAATATTTCTGACTAAAAGGTTTTTTTTATGAAGAGTACAGAGTTTTTGGACTAGTTGAGTCGGTCAGTTCTGATTGAGCATTCGTTTGTGCGAGTACAAGTTTTCCTGTTGACCGTGGATTCGTTCTCGAGCCTAGTTTACCGTAGTACTCGTATATTATTTAATCATAGTCTAATTATTAATATTATCGGGCGATTGTATACTACGATTAATATCATTTATTATTATTAATTTATTGTTATCATTTTATGTGTATCAAATATTGTGTTAGTTGTAATTCTGTATGTATTAACAATTGTGAGATATTATATTCGTTATACCGTTTGTTTAGTTACTACTATTTGTGAATAATACTTTAATAATAAATTACTATTCTGTGTAATTATTATTCGTTTATATTTGTAATAAAATGCCAGACAAAACTAATAAACCCGATGGTCAGGGTGATGCCCATCATGTTACTGGTCTTCCGACATCAGAAGTGGGATCTGGATCGTCAACGGGAGTTTCTGCTGAGCAGTTTAGTCTTCTGTTAGAAGCTCAAAATCGAAATCTTATCGAGCTGATGAAAGTCGTGACAAAGCCGCAGTCAAGTATTAAGAATATCTCTCTACCAAAGTTCAACCCGGAAAATTCGAGCGCAGATCCTGTTGCTTGGTGCGCGACAGCAGATATGTGTTTAAGTGAACGTCCACTGGAAGGTAGTGCACTTATTATTGTGTTAAGTGAAGCTCTCCAGGGTACTGCATCTCAATGGCTATCCCAAGTATGTTTTCCGGGAATAACTTGGACTCAATTCAAAGATTTTTTCCTGACAAGATTTGGCGGCGTAGAAACATCGGCAGCTACACTGATAAATCTTCAAAATAGTCGCCCAAAAGATGGTGAATGTTTAGCTGCATATTCAAACCGTCTTTTGTCGTCACTCACATCGAAGTGGAAAAAGTCAAATATAGAAGAAATCGCTGTGTCAATTGTGCTAGCTCATGCTTCACAGTTTGATAGCCGACTTCAGCGCTTATCGTTCACTACCGACATAAAAACTCAGTCTCAGTTGCAAAACGAGTTAAAAGCTTTTTCGTACTCCAGAAAAAGGTCGGCACCGATGCAAGAAGACTGGAAATCATCTGATACGAAACGACTGAAGCCGTCAACGCCAGTTAAGTGTTTTAATTGTGGAAAATCGGGGCACAAGAAATCAGAATGTCGTTCGAGGCCCGAGATTAGAAAACACGAATCAGTTCTCAACAACCAGATTGTGAGTAAGACCACTACACCTTACAAGCCTGTTACCTGCTTCAAGTGCGGCGTGAGCGGTCATATTGCCTCAAAATGCACATCATCGATTGGAAACAAGAATGCCAACAACAATGAACGTCGTGTGGATGTTTGCACTGTGGCAGCTCCATCAGGATCGTTGAGACACCTTGGTGAGTCATTTTCATTTTGTTTCGACTCTGGGGCAGAATGCTCATTAATTAAAGAGAGCATTGCTGCTAGATTCTCAGGTAAAAGAGAAAATAAATTGATAATTTTAAGAGGTATAGGAAATGCTAGTGTAAATTGTACGGTACAAGTTTTGTCCACTGTAACTATAAATGGTCATACATTAGAGATTCTTTTTCATGTTGTATTAGATGATTATTTAAAGAACGACGTCATGATTGGTCGTGAAATTCTTAATCAAGGATTTGATGTTAATATAACCCTAGATCACTTTACCATTTCTAAGAGTAAAACTATTTATGCGTGTGATAAATCGGAGTTAAATGATAAAATCGATTTCAATAACGTAGATACAGACGTAACCGGTGATAATAAAATTAAACTTATATCTACTTTGGAAGAGTTTAAAGAATCTTTTATTCAAGGCTTTCCAAATACTCGTGTTAATACCGGAGAGTTGGAAATACGTTTAATTGATCCTAATGTTACGGTACAAAGACGACCGTACCGGCTTAGCTCGGAAGAAAGGCAGGTAGTCAGGGACAGAATAGATGAATTGTTAAAAGCAAATGTTATTCGTCCGAGTTGTTCTCCTTTTTCGAGCCCAATATTACTAGTAAAAAAGAAGGATGGTTCGGATCGTCTGTGTGTGGACTATCGTGGGCTGAATGATAATACTGTTACCGATAGATTCCCGTTACCTCTTATTGCTGACCAAATTGCCCGACTTAGCGGCGCAATATATTTTACATGTTTAGATATGGCAAGTGGTTTCCATCAAATCCCTGTTCATCCAGAATCTATCGAACGGACCGCGTTTGTGACCCCTGATGGTCAGTATGAATATTTAACAATGTCTTTTGGTTTAAAAAATGCGCCATCTGTTTTCCAACGAGCTGTGATGAGAGCTCTCGGAAAACTCGCGTATTCATATGTTATAGTTTACCTCGATGATATTATGATAATTGCATCTACAATAGAAGAAGCATTAGAAAGAATACGAGAAGTGACGAGTATACTTATTGAAGCTGGATTTTCTTTTAATTTTTCAAAATGTTCGTTTCTAAAGACCTCAGTTCATTATCTCGGGTATGAGATTAAAGCCGGCGAAGTCCGACCCAACCCTCGTAAAATCTCAGCGCTAACAGAACTACCTGCACCCCAAAGTGTCACTCAGCTGAGACAATTTATAGGCCTTTCGTCTTACTTCCGTAAATTTATACCTAAGTTCTCTCAAATACTGAAACCTTTATACCAATTAACGTCAGGTAATAAAAAAAATATTGAATGGACGACTTTACATGAAAATATTCGACAAAAAGTAATATCAGCACTGACAAACGAACCAGTACTTATGATATTTAATCCGAATCTTCCGATAGAATTACACACAGATGCTAGTTCCGATGGTTATGGTGCAATTCTTATGCAAAAATTAAACGGTTCAAATCGAGTTGTCGAATACTATAGTAAAGCAACTAGTAAAGCCGAGTCAAAATATCATTCATACGAGCTAGAGACCCTAGCGGTATTTAATTCTGTTAAATTCTTTCGTCATTATTTACATGGTCGTAAATTTATTGTGATAACTGATTGTAACTCGTTGAAAGCGTCGCGTAGTAAAGTTGAATTGACTCCAAGAGTTCATCGCTGGTGGGCTTTCTTACAAACTTTTGAATTTGATATCGTCTACAGAGAAGGCAAGCGTATGGGTCACGTAGATTTCTTTTCGAGAAATCCTATTCCAGTAAAATCGCGGGAAGAATTCAATAAAGTTACCGAAAAACGCATTAACATCGCAGAAATTTCCGATGATTGGCTTCTCGTAGAACAAAGACGCGATTCCGAGATATCTGAAATAGTAACAAAGTTAGAAAATGACGATTTAGCCGAAGATCTTGCTAAAACCTTTGAATTGCGGGCTGGGGTACTTCATCGAAAAATTCAAAGGCGTGGTAAAACACTCTGTTTACCAATCGTACCACGTGCTTTTAGGTGGTCAGTGATTAGTCACGTACATGAGTCAGTTATGCACTTGGGATGGGAGAAAACACTTGATAAGGTTTGCGAGTATTATTGGTTTGAGGGAATGACGAAGTATGTTCGTAAATTCGTAGACAACTGTTTTGCTTGCAAACTTTCCAAGTCAAGCTCAGGTAAAACTCAAGTTGAGCTTCATCCCATACCCAAGACCAGCATACCCTGGCATACTGTGCATATAGACATAACAGGTAAACTGAGTGGTAAAAGCGATTCGAAAGAATATGTTATTGTCATGATAGATGCCTTTACTAAATTTGTTTTATTACATCATACTCGAAAAATAGACACGGCAAATACTATCAAAGCTTTAAATCGCGCTGTATCCTTGTTTGGTCCACCTACTCGTGTAATAGCAGATCAAGGTAGATGTTTTACTGGCAAAGAGTTCCAAGATTTTTGTACTTCTCAAAATATTAAATTACACTTAATAGCAACGGGGGCTAGTAGGGCAAATGGTCAGGTTGAACGAGTAATGAGTACTCTTAAAAATATGTTTACTACAGTTGAAACCAACGGGCGCTCATGGCAGGCGGCAATAGATGAGGTTCAATTAGCGATGAATTGCACTACCAATCGTGTCACCAAAGCTAGTTCACTAGAATTATTAATTGGTAGAGTAGCGCGACCGTTTGGGTTAATAGTCGATGATAATGAAAAAGAAGTCGATATCTCTGATGTAAGACAAAATGCGATTGAAAATATAGAAAAGAATGCCAAATATGATAAGTCTAGATTTGATAAGAATAAAGCAAAGGTAATTAGATTCAAGTTAGGTGATTTTGTTTTAATTAAAAACGAAGAAAGAAATCAAACTAAGCTTGATCCAAAATTCAGAGGTCCATTCGTGGTAGTAGAAGTTCTCGATAATGATCGGTATACTTTAAAATCTTTAAGCTGTAATAGAACTTACAAATATAGTCATGAGAACTTAAGAAAAATGCCGGAAAGTCATATTCCTAGCGAGTTGGATGTTTCAGATGGGAGTGTTGATGAAAGAGACTCTGAGGCAGAGTCTTGAGCCACCAGGGGAAAGGTCAAGCACTAATGACAGAAAAAAAAAGATCGCACTACTTGCACCAGGATGTAGGTCGTAACTGCAAACCGGGAGTGGTTTGATCAGGGGGCGATGGGCATCTGGTGAAGTGGCGGGGGTCTGAAGTTTTTGAGAAGTCGCACCATACGTATCATACAGTGGCTGTTGATAGTATGGCGGGGGCTTGGATAAAAGATTGCATAGTTGTGGCTATGGCAATATTGGACAGAAAAGATCGCACTACTTGCACCAGGTTGTAGGTCGTAACTGCAAACCGGGAGTGGTTTGATCAGGGGGCGATGGGCAACTGGTGAGGTGGCGGGGGTCTGGAATTTCTGGAAGTCGCACTACACGTATCATACTGTGGCAGTTGATAGTGTGGCGGGGGCTTGAAAAAGTGTACCTAGTTATGACAACTATGGTAGTATCGGACTGCACGTGGCATGCAGGGGTCATTGAGTGTGAGGATCTATGGTGGATGAAAATACGAACATGGTGAAACGACTGCTCGAGGGAATTATGAAAGGCATACTTAAGAGATCGTATAGTAAAATAAAATATAATGTTAATGAAACACTGCTGAAAGCTTTTAACACTACTATGGATTTCTGAACTGGATAATGAAAAAATCTGTAAATTATGTTGCATTGTAAATAGTAGTTAATACAAGGAACTTATATGTGATTCAAAATAAACGTTTTAGATTCACTCGAGGACGCGTGATCGTCAGGATAGCCGTGTCGGAGATGAAAGAATAAAATGGGGTTTTCCAATGGGACGGGAAATTCCTAACAGTCGAGACTAGTTTTTACAGTAACAATTAAATAAAACTTAAGCTCTAGTTGTTTACAACTTAAGTAGATTATGTTTATTACGGGAGGCTTAGGCTCGCTGTGACATCTGTTCACCAAACGTAGCCACGGTCACAGGATGGACATAGTAAGACACAAAAGACAAGATAGTAAGATAATAAGATTGTTGTCCTTCTTTAAATATTTCTGACTAAAAGGTTTTTTTTATGAAGAGTACAGAGTTTTTGGACTAGTTGAGTCGGTCAGTTCTGATTGAGCATTCGTTTGTGCGAGTACAAGTTTTCCTGTTGACCGTGGATTCGTTCTCGAGCCTAGTTTACCGTAGTACTCGTATATTATTTAATCATAGTCTAATTATTAATATTATCGGGCGATTGTATACTACGATTAATATCATTTATTATTATTAATTTATTGTTATCATTTTATGTGTATCAAATATTGTGTTAGTTGTAATTCTGTATGTATTAACAATTGTGAGATATTATATTCGTTATACCGTTTGTTTAGTTACTACTATTTGTGAATAATACTTTAATAATAAATTACTATTCTGTGTAATTATTATTCGTTTATATTTGTAATAAAATGCCAGACAAAACTAATAAACCCGATGGTCAGGGTGATGCCCATCATGTTACTGGTCTTCCGACATATATATATATATTTACAAATTTCCACCAGGATATATACATTCAGGTAGACATAGAATCTTACTTACCTTTCAAGTTTATAATATTGATAAAAATACTTAGGCTATATTTAATTAAGCACTCAAAAACACCTATTTATCTGCAATGATAATAACGAACATTTATTTTACTTACCTTTCAGGTTTATAATAGCAATAACAATACTTAGACTATGTTTAATTAAAATAATCAAAAACATCTTTCTATCTGCAATTATAATGATGGCTATTTATTTATGTTTCTTTATAATTATTAAATATATATATTTTTCATCAATATATATTATTTTTCATCAACAATAGCAATACACGGCACAAACTTGAACGTTTCAGTATCCAATTTGAGTCCTACAATTATAGGTTTTGTACGAGACTCGTTTAGTTTATATGAACTGGTCAATAAAAAATTGAATTTCTCCCAAGACTGAAGCACACGGTTGGCTTTTTGCGAGGTACTTTGCTCAGCCTTTTCATTAAAAGATCGTTTTTTAGATAACGACATTTTAAAAGCAGCGTGATGTGTTTAAGTCACAAGCTTTAGGAGAGATCTCTTGTAGATTATAAAAGTTTCAACTTTTAACACATTTATTACCCCACCACATGTAAATGCAAACTATGCATTTTTAATTTACGCTTCTATATTAGTTTAATAAAACGCGCATCTTCATGGGATATATGTCTATATAGCTTGATAAATAGAATGAATAAATTAATAAATAAATAAAAATATACATTGCTACTTTTTAATAACTTACGTTAATTTGTGATCAAACTTGGGTTAACAGATATAGAACTCCTGGTCAAGCGAAAAAAGCTAAATGGGCACTGAAGAAGACGGAACTTAACATTAAAATAATAAAAACCATTGAAGAAGAAGCAGTTGATAAATTGTGGATAAAGATAAGCAGAAATAGTTTGAAAAATCCTGAAACAGTGAAAGAAAAGTAATTGTTGCTAAGCAATTGTGCGAGAGAAATTATTAAAATTGATGATCATAACATTCCTGATTCTATTGATAATGAGTCTATATTATCAATAGAATTAAAAAATAATGACTTTGAAATAGCCGATAATAGCACAATTAATCAACCCGACGTAATCGAACAAAATTCAGATCAAACTATGAGTGAGCCTGGCAGGTTTGAAATGGAAGTAACATCAGTCAGCGACATGACAGACAATGGTAATGAACGGAATTAAGAAGTTGTAACGATCAACAGCACAAATGGAAAATTAGATGAGCAATTGGAAAAAGAAAAAGATAACTCTTATAACAACGTTGGAGCGGAAAACTTAAAAAATTTAAATAACTTGACGACTGAGTACTTCATCGGTGACATGACGCGACTTGACGATGCCAAAACTTTTCTGAAAGAAAATGAACATTCAAAAATAATTGAACAATTATTTAAAGATGTAATCACATGAACGAAAAGTTTTTATTGATACTTGGAAAAATTGTTTTCATTGTGTAAAATAAGCGAATGTACTTTGGGATTCTGGTGTAGGTGTGGTTAATTCAATAACTAACAATTAACACAAAAATTACAGATCATAGAATAGATCTTTATTTAACAATATGTACACTGAATAACTGTAAGAAAAATACTTAAGAGCGAATGCAACTACAAGATACGCGATAGCGAATGCGACTGTAAAGGAATGCGCGTATGAATTCGACACGTGGTCGATAGCGGTTAATGACGCGATAATTAATTTATAATTAATAACGCGCGAGCAACAATTCAATATATACTCAATAATTAGTAGCCTTAATATACTAGCTAATTATTGAGAATAGTTAAGCGGAGGTTTAGCGGAGCGGTTCAGACTTATATCACACTAGTGATATATTGAGCGAAGCGGTTAGATGGATAGCTGTATTCGTACTGATCGATGTAGATTAGAAATAGAGACGTCGTCTTCTTCCTTCGTGGCTGCTCGGTGGTGACGTGGCACGGTCGTAACGAATTTTCCCATTGGCTTAAAAGCGCGCCAACAGGAAATAGTTAGCCGCCAATTTCTCTGATTGACCGGCTGGTAGCGGGTTCTCATGCCGACGTGGCACGGTCATGAGCAAGAAATTGTATGTGTCGGGCCCAAATAGCGAGTGACCCGGCACTATTCTGACATTCAAGTCAGTAGCGAGTTCGGCTGCTCCCGTACGTAGCGAAAGTACACGAAGCTTTTCAAAATGATTAAGCTCGTGACTGAACACATTGTCATTACTGTAGTCATCATTAAATATGAAAACAATTTACTTGAATAAATGAAAAAAAAAATTATTAAATCAATAAATTTGAAGAAATAAAACATTTTGTTTCAGCCAAGAAACAATTGATAGTTCGTTTTTTTTTGCTCATAAAAATATGAATTTTGTCTAAGATGATTTCCGTCTTCCAACAAATTTTTTTGGTTCCATAAATTTTTATTGGTTCAAGTAAACCTTTTTTTATCCAAACCTTAAATTTCATATCATAATTAATCGGCCCTAGGCTTTTAGTCCATGTTCATATTTTCGTGCCTTTGTTCAGCTTTATTAAAAATAATATTTTTTCAACTTTGTCTGCTATTGATTATTAATTTCGTTAATAAACAATGAAGGTTTATCAATCATATTATTATTTATTACTTTATTACCCGATCGGCATGAATGTCAAAAAGATATATTTTTGACATCGGAAATATAACACAATTTATTTAAATAACTTCATAATACCAGGGTTGCGTAAATATCAAATGTTCGCGCCAGAACACGATAACTCTACGCTCTACTATACCAGAGGTGCTGCTATCGACGCGCCCTCTGATACTCGGAATTTCAACTCGATAGCCAGCTACGCGGCAACTGCCATTATTCTACAATACCTGTTATAGAACACCACGTGCTATTAGCATTTATTCAAAGTTAATTACATCGTGCGAATTACTGTGTGTCATCAATTATATTCATTCTGACCATAATTCGCTGATTTATCAGGTATTTTTATCATCTATATTTTTCAATTACATGATTAATTTCATACATAAAATCTGTGATCATTTTTGTGTCGACCGCGTGTTAAACTAACCTGCCGGCTATATCTATATATATACTCGCCATCACGTGACTTTGCAGCCACAAATAATTTATTTCAATCTACAATTTACTTTTACTACTCATTACTTAATTATTTATTTGTTCTCGACGCCAACTGGTGTGACTGATGTCATCATTCAGTCATTCAGTCATACTTAATCTCTAAAATCAATATCAAATTTCATTTGTGACTGCAAAGTAAATTATATACGTTCAAACTCGGCTCTCGACGCATCGTATTATTACTCGGTTCTTACTCGTACTCTACATGTCGCGAATTAAAATTACTTGTGACTTAAAATTACACTCGAAATATTTGTGATATTTGTGAGTTCTTAATTGTTAATAATTTATTCATTACTGCGCTCTATACTATATATTAATTCACGTGTATGGTGCCGTGTAAAATTATAGAAAAATTGTATTCTATTAAACTCGATAAAATCAATCTTCACATCAACTGCGCTCTATATGTATATATACATGTATATAATATTTCATGTGTACGGTGCCATGTAATTTATATTGAACTCAACGAAACTTAAACGCAATCGAATTATGTTTAATAAGAGCTCTGTTATAAACTCGTGATCAACTTTTGTACTCTACACTTTTATCTGTGATTTATTTTTATTAAATATGGACAATACACCAAATTAGTGACTCATTATTTCTTTCACCATTCCGATCCAGCAAAATAAATATTTAATGTAGTGCTTTAAGTTAATATTTTACATTATGGTCCTTCGAGCCGAATCGGATGGTGAAAACCGCGTAAAATTGATCACAGACAAAACTCGTGTTTTCATATTCGTATAAATTCTAATATTACAATTGATTTATCAGATTCAATGGCGGATGAGAGAACTCGACGGGAGAAGGAGTGTCCAAGGACGAGACTCCCACTCTCCCACTCACTCCAACTATTGTCATCAATGCAACCGATGACCACTCGACCACTCCAACTGGGATACTACCAGCCACCGGTAATCCCAGCGACTCCGACATCACCGATGTGGAAACTCGCAAGGCACTCAACACTCAAGATCCCAAGAAGCGTACTCGCAAGAAGTCCACCAAGGGCTGCGAACTCGAACTCAAGATCAGCAGTCAGCTGTCCAGGTTGAAGCTGATCTCGGACACTGAAGCTCTTGCGTCATCACTCACTGCTGCCGAAGGTGCAGCAGCACTCAAGGCTCGGCTCGAAGTACTCACCCAGGAGTGGCAGCAGTTCTCCGTTGTCCACGACTACCTGGGATCTAACTCGACGAAGGAATTCCTCCAACACTCATACATCAAAAACGGCATCTTTGATGTCGCATACAGGTTATACCTGGGAGCTCGCACTCGCCTATCAACACTCATCCACGCACTCGACACTCCTGCTCAACCCACTCAAGCTCAGAACTCGACTCAAAGCTCACACAGTAGCGTCAATCTTGCTCCACTCAACATCACGCCATTCTCTGGTGACTATGCCAAGTGGCCAGAGTTCAGGGACATGTTCAAGTCCGTAGTGATCAACCGCACTCGCCTGGAGGACGTCGAACGTCTTCATTATTTGAAGACATACCTGACAGGACAAGCAGCTCAAGCAATCGCCAACACACCCATGTGTAACAAGAGCTTCTCACTCGCCTGGGGTGCTATTTGTAAACGATGCGAGGTACCTTGATCACTCATCAGAGCTCAGCTCGACAAGCTGGTCAACCTTCCAGCACTCACCTCACGCTCGTCAAAACAACTCTACTCGCTCATTGATCAGACCCACGAGGCGATTAATGCACTCTTAGCTCAAAAGGTCAATCTCCAGGATGGTGAATGCTACCTTCTCACTCACATCATCATCTCAAAACTCGACCGCTCGACTCGCTAACAGTGGGAATTGTCTCTGGGGGCTTCAGTCAAGTTCCCAAGAATCAAACAACTGCGTCAATTCCTCACGGATCGTGCTCGTGCTCAAGAACGGTACGAGGAAAGTACTGCAAAGGCTGGTGATCAGCAGAAATCCAGTCACTTGAACTCGCACTCAAGCTCCAAAGTCCATAAGAACACTAATGCTCATATGGCGACATCTGTTGCTCAAAAATCGGCTGTGACGTCAACACCAGCAAGCGCTCAACCCAAGGTGGTGGCCAAAGCACAGTATCCGTGCTAGATACTGACTTGGCCCAGGACTCACATCTCACGCTCGCAGATCCAGACTTTGGAACTCCAGGTCCAACAGATGTCATCCTTGGAGCTGATTACTACGGCCAAGTCATCACTGGCGAGATCATCAAATGCAAATCTCCTGGATTACTCGCTCAAAATACAATTTTTGGCTGGATTATCATTGGTCCAGTCTAAGCTCGGCTCAACAAACCACTGAGAATTCATCATGCTGTCTCTAATCATCATGATCAAGATCTTCAAGACTTACTGACTCGGTTCTGGCTCCAAGAAGAGGTCAGTTCAACTCAATTACGCTCATTACCTCCTGAAGAAGAGGCTTGTGAAGCTCACTTCCGGGACACTCACACTCGAGACAGTTCTGGCAGATACATCGTTAGACTGCCATTAATATCCGACCCGCAACAACTGGGGAACTCATACACAGCAGCTCGTCGCTGCTTACAACATCTCATGCGACGTCTTGATCATGATGCTCGGCTCAAAACACTCTACATGAATTTCATGGCAGAGTATCTCGATCTCAAGCACATGATGCCTGCGACATCATCTACATCATCAATTCAATACTTCCTACCTCACCATAAGGTACTGAAGGATGACAACAACAACTTCAAGATCCGGGTGGTCTTTAACGGCTCAAAACCAACCAGTTCAGGACTCTCACTCAACGACATCATGCATACCGGGCCAAAATTACTCGTTAACATCTTCGACGTACTCATCAGCTCGAGACAACACCGGTTCATCTTTATCACAGATGTTACCAAAATGTATCGACAAATTCTGGTTCACGAAAAGGACCAGGGTCTGCAAGAAATACTCTGGATTTATGAGAAAGGAAACATCATTCCCTTTAAACTTACTACAGTTACCTATGGGACGCAATCAGCTCCATTTCTTGCTGTTCGAGCCCTGCTCCAATTACTCGAAGATGAAGGACATAGATTCCTACTCGCAATCGATCCACTCACTAAAGGTCGGTATGTTGACGACATTTCCGGAGGCACAGATGATCTCGAGTCACTGCAAGCAGTTGCAGATGATATCGAGGCTCTGTGCATGGCGGGCGGATTCCCACTCGCCAAATGGACAAGCAATCATCGCAAATTACTTCAGCTCAATCGTGCGGAAGCGATTACACAATACAAAATAGAGGATCCAGAAGTCAGCACCAAAATTCTTGGAATGTACTGGTCTTCAACCAAGGATCTATTATCATTCAAACACTCACCACCATGCTCAACTCAACCGTGCACAAAGCGTGCAATTTTATCAGAGACTGCTCAGATCTTTGATCCACTGGGATTCTTATCACCACTCATAATTGAAGCCAAAATGTTCATGCAGGAACTTTGGCTTGTCAAACTCGGCTGGGACACTCCATTGTCTGCAGAACTACGTCAGAAATGAATTTCATTCAAGACTCAACTCAACATGATTGATATCATCAAAATTCCCAGATAGATCCACTCGTCCACGAACTCGGCTCTAGAAATCCATGGATTCTCCGATGCCTCACAATTGGCGATGGCTGCGGTAGTTTTTATCAAGGTCCTACCAACAACTCGAACTCAGAGGGCAAAGGTTACGCTGATTTGCTCTAAAACCAAGGTGGCACCGTTGAAACCCCTAACGATTCCACGCTTGGAACTTACCGCGGCTCACATGTTGGCAAAACTCGTCAAACACTGCCAGACTACACTTAACTACTCGCATGTATGTAATATCTTTCGATATAATTTTCACAATTTTCCTGAAAAACTGGCACTCTAAGTAGGCAGTTATTTTTCATTTATAAATTCCCACAATTTTCCTAAAAAAACAAGCACCCAAATCAGTTGTGAGTAGTACAAATAAAACATTTTAATAAAATAGAGAAATTTCGCTGATAGGATATTTTTTCGGGATATTATTTCCGGAAATATTTCGTCGGGGGATATTTTGTCCGTAGGATATTTTGCCGAGGATATTTTGTCGGGGGATGAAAACGCGCGGAATCGTTAGATCCTGTTATATTTTTATACTGAAAATCAATAAATATTTTTTCTTCTTTTCGTAGATATTACAATTGTTATTATAAAAAATTTAAAGGCAATTATCACTGCACCGGAACGTTAGTTTGGAGAGATGGTTGGTTCACGGAGAATCAAAAACATACTTGCGAAAAAAATAAAATGCTTGGGGCGAAACGTCGATTTAGGCAGGCATTAAAAGATAAATGTTTTCTTCATGCCCGGACGAAAGTACGTACTTTCGGCCTCGCGTTTACGGCAGACAGTCTAACATTTCTGCTGTACTTGGATTACTCGCGCGCCATGTATAACAGCGGGCGGAAAGAAAGTAACATTGGGACGAAAAAGTTTTTCGTGCACACTGTTGCCCGGTTATACGTATACTACCGTTACTTCGAGGAGATGTGCTGACACTCTCGCTCATATTTATATCTTCAAAACTTATCTAAAATGAATTTGAAATTTTATATGTCTGCGTGTTTGAAAAAGTAAAATAAATTTACTAAAGATTAATGAATACTAAAAAATTATTTTTAATAAATTTAGTAATTTGAAAAAAATTAGAAATTATTAATGATACTGAAATCAGCCAACGTCTAGTAATTTTTCAATTTTTTTTAAGCGATAAATTATAAATAAAAAAATTATTTAAAAAATTATGCCTACAGTTTTTTTTAATTTTCTACAAGTGCATATTTGTAGTTTTAATTTTTTTGTAATTGATTTCAAAAAAAAAAAAAAAATCCAAAAATTGTTAATTGTCTGTTAACGTAAGGATCATAATTATAATTATTTTATTTTACAATGTGTAAGGGTGATTTTTTTTGTAGGTGTATTTGATGCCTGCCCCCCGACCAGCAGCACTCGCTTCGCTCGTGCCGCAAATGTCGGGGCAGGCATCAATACATGCTGAAACGTGGTGATATAATTTATCCATTTTTGATTTGTCAACGTACTTTCGTCCGGGCATAAAGAAAAATAGTATACACTACACGGACAGAAAGTTGGAGAGCCCTGAACTGCGCGTCTGATGCCCTCGGCTTCGCCTCGGGCATCATGACGCGCAGTGCAGGAGTTCCCAACTTTCTGCCCTTGTAGAGTAATATGCTATTGCCTAATTGTGACAAAAAATTGATTTACTCCGAAATCGCTAAAGAGTTAGTATCTTTATTTATTATAGTGAAAGTAATTACCCAAGTAACGCGTGTTTGAGCAAGATTCTGGATTAAGTATCTTGAGCAAGACCCCCCACTGCAAGGGTCTTTTACTACTCATGTGTCTTTGGCAAGATTTGGCAAGATCGTGTATCAAGAAACCTACGTCTATATTTGTGTATGTCTTGCTCATGTTCTCGTACACAAAGATATTTTGAACACGTGTAATGAAAAGTATCTGACGCATTTTCTGCAACAGTAACTTACAGTAAATACTCCCGCATGACTTGCTCAAGATCTGCCCAAGGCTAACGGTCAATTTTGAGGCTTAAGCATATTTTTAGCAAGCCATGCGCAACTATTTTCAACTATAGTCTTCCTCCAGAATTGAGTAATAATCTGGTATATTATCACCTCCAATTACCTCCACACCTTAATTTAACAAATAATTTAATTGCAAATAATAAATTCGATTACAAGGAATTTTTCAAAACTATACCAGATTTTGATGGTATAAGTTACCCCGTAGAATCATTTATACAGGCTTGCAAAGACTCGAGAGAATACCTAAGAGTCAAACGTAAAAACAATAGACGAATTTATTGTATTTTTAAACTTGAATTTTAGATTAAGCAAACAAGTTTCAGTTTGGTTGAAAGAATTTAATGATTTAGAACAGAAATCGAATGAACGGGTAATGGACTTTTACCATAGAGTAAATAAACATTTGCAAGATACTTGCTCAGAAATTGCAGATACAGGCGGTAATAGTAAAGATAAAAAAATAATTTTAGCCAAAGAAACAGCAGTACAAGCGTTTATCTCGGGTCTAGAACCAAGACTTGCTTTATTTATACATAATGACGACTTTACGGATCTTGCTACAGCCGCTACTGCAGCAATTAAAGCGGAAGAAAAACTACAACAGATAAAAAATATAAACAAGCTTTTCAAACCAATTGATAACAGCCCAAATAAGAATTGTTTCGCGATCCAAGATCCCAATCTACATAATCCTATTAACCAGAATAATCATCAAATTCGAAACTTAAACTCATACCAACGATTTAATGAAAATTATAACAGAAACGTCGTCGTGAAATGTCGAAACATATTAAGAATCAAAATCAAACTAATTCAAATAAATTTTGTAATTTTTGTAAAAGAAATAATCATAATATCAATGAATGTTGAGTCTTGATGTATAAAAATAAAACTGAAGCAAGACCAAGCTCAGATAAAAACATTTTAAAATGTAGCTATTGTAACATAAACGGTCATACAGTAAATAACTGTCGTAAAAAAATTTACAATGAAGGAAAACGCGACGGGTTAAATTCAAATCAGAATACGAATACGGGAAACGAAAAAACGTTTTCTCGTACAGGCGTGCCGATGGGAAGCGTAGCAGCGCACCGCCGAATACCACACCCAAACTAAGATTACCAACAAAAACTTATTCCGTAGGTGCTATGGCAACTGTCTATAAACCCACGTCGATTATGCTTAGATCTAAAGATATAATATCTAGTTATAGAAAAATTTGAATAGACGCCGGGTGTAATTTAAATTTGATTAAATATGGAGAAGTAAAATATAAACTAATTGATGAACCTTACTGTTATAAATTAAATGGTGTCTCTGAAGCTATCACTTTGGGTAGAATAAAAATAGAAATTTTTAATAAAAATACTTATTTCCATGTAATACCAGACGAATTTCCTTTAGATTATACGGGCATACTCAGCATGGAAGTTTTACAAGAACACGGCGGAATAATAAATTTAGTAGATAATACGGTAACATTTCAACGCTCAAATAATTTACAAATATCATTGACAGAAGGAGAGTATTTTGTTTTAAAAGCTCGTACAAGAACAGCAATGTTTGTTCGAGTAAATAGTAAACTAGAAGAGGGTTATACACCCCGTATTGAATTTGAAAACGGTATTTACGCAGGCGAAGCTTTACTGAGTAATAATAACGGTATCGCTCATTTGTACGCAATAAATACTCTCGATAAAGATCTTAAAGTAAAAGTACCCGTGATTCCTCTGTATCCTTTCGGGACAAGCGAAGACGAGGATACTAGCTTGACGCATGACGACACAGACAAACATGATAACAGTACCAGGGCCCGGGAAAATCGTGTTGATAAGGTGTTAAAACTTTTGCGTTTAGAACATTTAAATGAGGAAGAGCGTCAAGCAATAATCTCTCTTGTAGAGAAATACGCTGACCTGTTCCACATTCCGGGAAAACCACTGCGTGCGACAGAGACAGCGACCCATACTATAACTACTACCGATGACGTTCCTGTAAATACTCGACGTTACAGACACTCTCCTGCATAGAAAAACGAAATAGAAAAACAGATAACGGAATTAATGTTAATGAATATAATTGAACCTTCGACCTCACCGTATAATTCTCCTTTATGGATAGTACCCAAAAAGGCTGACTCTAAAGGCAATAAAAGATGGCGTCTAGTAATTGATTATCGCAAATTAAATGATAAAACTGTTAAAGATGCATATCCACTACCGTTGATAAATAATATTCTTGATCAATTAGGTGGTGCGATTTATTTATCAGTATTTGATTTAAAATTCGGTTTTCATCAATTGAAAGTAGATTCTAAAGATAAACACAAAACAGCATTTACAACTCCTCATGGTCATTATCAATTTAATAGAAAGCCATTTAGACTTAAAAATGCTCCAGCAACGTTCCAAAGTTTAATGGATTTGGTCTTACGCAGGTTACAAGGATCTGATCTCTTTGTTTACTTAGACGATATCGTTATTTACGCACGTTCTCTAGAAGAACACAACACTAAATTCAATAAATTAGCTGAACGTTTGCGAAGTGCGAATTTAACTCTACAAGCCGATAAGTGCGAATTCTTAAAAAAAGAAGTAATCTATTTAGGCCATCTTATATCTGCCGACGGTGTCAAGCCTGATCCGGGTAAAATAAAAGCAATTAAATGTTTTAAAACACTCGGAAGTACGACTCAAGTGAGAGAATTCCTCGGACTTGCTGGTTATTATCGGCGATTTATCAAAGATTTCGCAAAAATCTCGAAGTGCCTGTCTGATCTTACCAGTAAAAACGCAAGATTTACATGGACGCCTGAACATCAGGTAGTTTTTGAAACCTTGCGGGATAAACTATGTACACCTCCGATATTGCAATATCCAGATTTTTCGAAACCATTTATATTAACGACCGATGCATCCATTTACACAGTTGGAGCAATCCTCTCACAGGGTAAAATTGGCGAAGACACGATCGTCGCAACAGCTTCTCGTGTGCTTAATAAACATGAAAAAAATTATTCGACCACCGGAAAGAAATGGTCGCAGCTTTATTTGGTATGAAAACATTTAGACCGTATCTCTATGGCAGAGAGTTTACTCTTGTCACCGATCATAGACCGCTCGTTTGGGTAAATAATATGAATGACCCAACATTGCGTGTAGTGAGATGGAGAGAACGGCTTAAAGAGTTTGAATATACCGTGTTATATAAGGCGGGTAAAATAAACACGAGCGCAGACACTTTATCGCGTAACGCAATAATCGAAAACCGCAAAGTTTGCCCAATTAAAATTAAATGGCGACCCGGAAAACCCGGAATCGCTAGGTTGAGGACTTCAGATCCTTCAGACGATGGTAAAGTCATTAGAAAGAAACTTAAAAACCAAACTAATTCAGAGTCAAGTAGCTCAAATAATGATAAAAATAAATTATCTACAAATTTCAACAAAAATAATAAATCAAGTTCAGAGGAAATTACTCCAAGTAATAAAATGATTCGCGATAAAACAAATATTATCTCTAACTCAGTCGACAGAGTTAGAAAATTTAATTCGAAAATTCAAATTCTTGAGCAAAATACTCAAGCGGTCGATCTAAAGGATTCGGTTGAAAAACGAAAAATTCTTGAGCAAAATACTCAAGCGGTTGATCTAAAAGATTCGGTCGAAAAACGAAAAATTCTTGAGCAAAATACTCAAGCGGTCGATGTAAAAGATTCGGTCGAAAAACGAAAAAATCTTGAGTCAAAAACTCAAGCGGTTGGGCATACAAACCCAGTCGTCAAACCCACTAGCGATGGCAATAGGACTGATCACCCTATCAACCAACGGTTAGCTAAAAATAATAAAAACGGATAAATCGGTAAAATAAAAATTTAAAAAAGAAAAGATCTGGCGTCAGACGATATAATCCATATGAAAAATTTTCGAGTACTGAATCACTAAGCGAAGTTGATTACAGTAAAAATAAAAATAATAAAATAAATACAAATAATCCTCAAGAACTAAAATCCAATTTAATAAATAAAAATAATCAAAATAAAAGCAAGTTAAACTCTAATGGAAATTCAAATTCTATGAATGAATCTAACGAAAAATCGAAAATAAATAAAGATTCTAAATTAAATTCAAAAGTTTTATCAAATCCAGAATCAGATAAATCAATAAATCTCCCTGATTACTCTGACGTATTATCGTCATCAGGAGACATTTATGATGCGGCAGCTCTGAGAAAAAAACATTACATATTTAGGTTTGGGTTCGATTTTCAGTTCGGGCTATCTATATTTTTCTCAATTTATCTATAAATTGTCTTATTGAGAGGTTTGCATGTTTAGGTTTCCACTATATTTAAATGGTTGTTTCGGCCATTCGCTGGTTCGGCCTCGAACGATGATAACGAAACTCCCTCTTTTTGGGAATAAGGCCCTGAAACCTTATCCCACTTTTCTCTAGAGTGTTGGCTCATGTAAAGATATAAAAAGCCGATGCCCAATGCATCACTCTCTCACATCATCCAGAAATTATAGTAGTGTGGATTAGAACACGCAAGTAAGCTCTCGGTTTAATTAAATTATATTATTCTTTTGACACGAAGTTATTCGTCAAATAGTAATTGTAAAACTCAAGTGTATTTTCATTCAAATTTTTCGACTATTCTATTTTATATGAATAAATCAAACATATTGATTCTTTAACTAACGACCAAGTTATTTCGAGCTTTCGAGAACTACCCCGTATCCGAAGATCTACAGTCACGTCCAATTCAAATAATTCGCGCCGGCATATCACAAGCCGACACGACTCCAGGACGTAACATATATCTTGCCAGGGACACTACACAGCAGCTGGGCGCGATCTCGTGGCGAGCATCGAACTACTCCCGTTACTGCTGCCTGGTACTGGTGACTTTCCTCTCCTCCATACATTTGTTTTCTCCCATGAAATTTTTCTCTTGGTTTAAGCAATTTTATTTAGATATTGACTCGTGTTTTGAACATTTTAATTATTTCATGACCATTTGCTCTAAATGCAAAATGATCATAAATTACACATAAACACGCTTGACGAAGGACAAATTTCTAATTCACACCGCCTAAATTTAATACGATACTTAGTGTAATTTTCACACTACAATTTTTACACAAACATTTACACTACACCGAGTCTAATAATATTTTACAGTGTAGAGAAACTAAAATTTGAAAGACGCATATAGGTTTTCATAACGTACAAATGAAGAACATTAGCTGAAGGAAAAACTTTTGTCAGCTATTAATATTGATCCTAAATGTTTTTTAAAATTATCTGATATTTCTAGTAGATTTCATAAAAATCTAACTATTGTATTTGTCCTCATGATGGAATTTTCAAAAAATTTTGCTACCTCTAAACTCAGCTCGATGAGCTGAGTCAGGAAATACATTCAGTTCAAAAGTTTATATATGTATTTATATATATATATTTATATATATATATATATATATATATATATATATATATAATATAACGCGCCGTTCTCCAACGATAGCGTCCGCAATTCTACACCGATCTTAATGAAACTTAGTATACTTATTCTATGGACGATTACCTTGGATGAGTTCGAAGATGAGCCAATTCGGCCAATAAGTTTAGAAGTTATGGTTAATTGAAATTTTGTAAAATTTTCAAAAAAAATTTGTTTGCCGCTTTAACTGGATGTAACTTCTAAACGGAAAGAGATAGCTTATTTTCGTTTGTTCTATGTGAAAGCTCGTCCGATTGCCTACAATTTTGACTATACAGCTCATTGATTGGACCATTTTTTCTAGTAGATAAATGGTTTTGAACATTTACAAAATATTATAAAAACTGATGATGTGCAGGTTTTCACTTTGATTATAGCCACAATTTCAAACCGATCACCTTGAAACTTAGTATACATATTTTGTGGGTGACTATCTTGTTCGAGTTTGAAAATGAGCTCAATCGGTCGATTAGTTTAGAAGTTGTAGCATTTCAAAATTTTCAAAATGTCCAAAATTCATATTTTTACTTATTCTTCCTTCAATATCTTTTGAATGTGATAACTTATCGACTTTATATAAAATTCATCTGAAAGCTCTTCGAATAAGCTTTAATTTTCATGCCTATATATATGCCTAGACCACTGAAATTACTTATTTTACCATTCATTTAATGAAATTTTGCTATTGCATTAGTTCTCCTACTTCTTAGTACATTCATGGAGCTACTTTAATTCATATTATCGCAGTGTGACACTTATAAAATCCAAACATCTCAGTTCAGAAGGTATATACAATTTCGTTTTATCGACAGTGTATAAATGATATGATATATCAATAACAAGATTAACATTAGTTATGATGATAATATTCTCTATATCTACTCGTCGTTTTATATTCTAATAGGCTATTTATTTCAAATATTAGTACTAATTTCAAGTATGACACTTTGATGTATCACACTCAATTTTTAATCTTAGAATATTTTATTAGTAGATTTTATTGAAAGCAAATTATCGCCTTTGTCTTTATGGTAGAATTCTCGAGCATTAAAACCATAATCTATCATAATTTTTCGAATAGGGTCCGGAATACCATTGGTCCGATAGTTTGAATATATGCATACGTATCTTTAAATTACGTCAAATCAAAACATATAGTGCATTATCATCAAAAATTATTCTGAAGCTCATTTAGTTAGCTTTAATTTCTGGCATTATACTTATAATTATTTGATTTTTTTTGTTTTATCATCTCGAGAATTTTTAAGAAAATGTAAAAAAAAATTTTATTTCATTATTCACTTTTATTTGAACAGTGAAAAAAATTCAACAATAAGAAATCTACCTCCATTTCGGCTGCCGAATGGCCTTTTTTTGCGAATTATAACTACATCGAAAAAAGTTAACTCGAATCAAGAAAAATTTTCGTGTACCTGAAGATCCGAACGTTTTTTGCGAAATGAAAATAAAAAAACGACTTGAATCAAATTTTTTTTTCTCAAGTCAACATATTTTCATGCTTAAATCGAAAATTTTTGTACGACAGTGCAGTTTAAGTATTCCAATTTATCTTAAATAATTGACATAAATATTTATTTCTATTTTAAAAATATTTCTAACAATGGAGTTTCCTTAAAAAATTAAGAAAAAAAAAATTTTTGGAAAAAAAAAAATGCTTTGAAAAATAATTTTTTGAAAAAAAAAAAATTGCTTTGAAAAATAATTTTTTTAGAAAAAAATAATTTTGCAAAAAAAAATATGTCTGAAAAAAAAATTTTTGATGAAACTTTTTGGCGATTTAAAAACATTTATTTACTCAATCATTAAGTTTTGAAAAAAAAATAAAAATCCATTTCCTGCCTACATTTAACTCAATTACAGTAACTTCAAAATTTTAGTTCCATTAACTAGATTTATATTCATAACAACTATTTTATATTAACTTTAAATCAGCAGTTATAATAAAAACAATTTTTATTTACATACACTAAAAAAATTAAGTTATAGTTAATTTTAAAATTCATATGCTATCAACTAAATTTTCTTAGTTAAAACAACAATTTTCGTAGACTGAAAAATTTTAGTTACTTTAATTAATTTTTTTTTAGTATGAGCAACTACTGAATAGTTAGCCATACTAACGCATTAGTATCAATAACTAATTTTAAATGGTTGAAGTTTTTTTAGTTAAAATGACTATCGACTTTTCTCTTAGTGTAGACAAGTAATATAATGAGGATAGTGTCGCGCAAATATCAAAATACACTAAATACTAATTAATGCAACAATTGATCACACAGGAAATTATAATAATTGTAACACACGACAGTCCAATAATATTCAAATAAAACCTGATCGAATAATTTACAAATACTACGGTAAGCTAAGCTCAAGAACGAATCCACGGTCGACAGGAAAATTTGTACGTGTACAACGAATGTTCAATCAGAACTGCCTGACTTAACTCGTCCAAAAACTCTGTACTCTTCCTTAAAAACTTTTTTGGTCAAAATATTCAAAGAAGGACAACCGTCTCATTATCTTACTATCTTGTCCTCTGTGTCTTACTATACCTATCCTGTGACCGTGGCTACGTTTGGTGAACAGATGTTTACCACAGCGAGCCTAAGCCTCCCGAAATAAACATAATCTGCTTAAGTTGTAAACAACTAGAACTTAAATTTTATTATTTAATTCTACTATAAAAACTAGTCTCGACTGTTGGGAATTTCCCGTTCCATTGGGAAACCCTATTGTATTCTTTCATCTCCGACATATATACATATATATTAGGGTGCTTCATTTCAGAACAACAATTTTTTTTTTTTAAGTGCTTGTGAAAAAAATCATAGTTCAACACAAAAAATAAATTTTCGCGTAAGAAAAAAAATTCTATGTCGATGACAGACCTAGCTCATCGAAAAATTCGATTTTCCCATTTAAATAACACGGGAAAAATTTTTTTTTTAGCTTTAAGTATTGTTAACTCATTAAACAAATCAATAGATCGAATAGAATAATGCATATTTTTGTAGGAAATTGAACGCTCTACAAAAAAGGTCTCTTATCATTTCTCGATAAGTCCATCTGTTCAAAAGTTATTAGAGCTCGAAGTAAAGTTGGAGGTCTTTTTACTTTTTTGGCGAAACTATCAGTCTTATCACAAAATGTTGTGAGATCTTTTTTGTTGAAAATTTTAATTTCTACAAATTTTTATCAGTAAAATTTTTTCAAATTCCGCATCGTTTTTAAGTTATTTCCATTTTAATGTCGAGCTCTTGAAATCGACCAGAACCACTTTTTTAAAAGCTTGAAATTAAAATGAAAATAAATAGAAAATAATGCGGAATTTGAAAAAATTTTACTGATAGTAATTTGTAGAGAATAAAATTGTCAACAAAAAAGATTCTACAACATTTTGTGATAAGACTGATAGTTTCGCCGAAAAAGTAAAAGATCTCCAACTTTACTTCGAGCTCTAATAACTTTTGAACAGATGGATTTATCGAGAAATGATAAGAGACCTTTTTTGTAGAGCGTTCAATTTCCTACGAAAATATGTATTAGTTCATTCGATCTATTGATTTGTTTAATGAATTAACAATACTTAAAGCTAAAAAAAAAATTTTCCCGTGTTATTTAAATGGGAAAATCGAATTTTTCGATGAGCTAGGTCTGTCATCGACATAGAACTTTTTGTCTTGAGCGAAAATTTCTTTTTTTGTGTTGAACTATGATTTTTTCCACCAGCACTTGAAAAAAAAAAATGTTGCTCTGAAATAAAGCACCCTAATATATATATATATTAGACTGGGCCAAAGAAATTGACTATTTTTCTTTTTCTTAACTATATCAAGAATATCATTCAGAATGAAAAAAAAAAAAATTTCATGAAAGTTTGAGCCCTTAAAATTAATTTTAAGAGGGCTATTATCGCTATTTTTAATTTTAATTCATAATTTGATGTTTTACGTCAGAACTGCTAAAACATTGGAGTAAAAAAAATTCATTTCCACTTATTATTATGTAAAATTATATTCCCTACAAAAAAGGTCTGATTGAAAATTTTCGTCAGACAAGCCGTTTCCGATTAATTAAGCTTAATAAATTGATATATTTTTTCGACTTAACATTTTTACTTTTGAATTTTGTAACTGACGAATCAATAAACATAAAATAAAGACCATGACAAATTTTCAAAGGAAATTTAATGCTTTGCAAAAAAGGTCCCTTAACACTTTTTGCTAAATTCACTCCTTCGAAAGTTATTCAAGGCTGAATTTGAGTCAAAACGATTTCAATAACGTGAATAACTTTCGAAGGAAAGAATTTAGCAAAAAATGAGAGGCCTTTTTTGTAGGGAATTTAATTTCACATAAGAATGAGTGGAAATGAATTTTTTTTTACTACAATGTTTTAGCAGTTCTGACGTAAAACATCAAATTATGAATTAAAATTAAAAATAGCTATGATAGACCTCTTAAAATTAATATTAAGGGCTCAAACTTTCATGAAATTTTTTTTTTGTCATTCTGAATAATATTTTCGATATAGCTAAGAAAAAAAAATAGTCAATTTTTTTGGCCCAGTCTAATATATATATATATATATATATATATATATATATATATATATATATATATATAAATTTTTTAACGAATGGTATTTTCGAACTCTACTCAACTAATTATGATAGGTTGTGACAAAATTCCTTGAAAAATTTACCATGAGGACAAATACAATACCTAGATTTTTAAGAAAATCTACTTAAAAGTGCAGAGAGTGAGCTGCACTTTCTACTGATCGGAGATATTCAATAAATATAAAGTGTATTTTTACATACTTCATAAATTTTATATTTTTGCTTCGTAAATTTTAGTATACTTCAGTGAAAATATTTATTATTTACATTAATAATAAATACGCTCTAAGAGTTATTTATTCAAATCTATTTCATTAATTTAATCTGCTAAGCATTAATATAATATGTGTAGTACAATTTTTAAAAATTACCGTTTAAACAATATTAAACATTAAAGTTTTCATTATAAATATTAAACTAATACTTTATCAATTTTATTATTTAAAAATGTAATTTTTCGTAAGCTGAACATAATATATTCCAGTTTTAGTTGCTAATTATTACAGATGCATTTTTTTTATAAGTGTCTTGTATAGTTTTATAAGGTTTAAGTAGTAATTTTAAATAGTCAAGCAGTATATTTCAACGATTAACTGTTAATTATAGCAGTTTAAACATTAAAATCATAATTTTACTGATTAAAACGACATTAGGTATTGAACATAACATAAATAATTAGAATTTGAACTACAATTATTGTCAATAATTTTTTTCCGTGTATCTATTGACCTCAGATAAATATTATTTTTAAAATCTTAGACAAATGTTATCGTTTTTAAAATATCTTGAAGATGTTTATCAATAGTTCATGAAAAATATTTCTGATAACATTAAGAGCTTTTTCAGATAATTATTTTGGAGCTCAGATTCTATCTAAAAAAGCGATATTTGAGAACTCTTTGAGATATTATTTTGCTAGCTTGATACTGTTAGTGTTATTTGTAACCCACTCATTCTAATTATTTGAGAATTAATTCTTACTAATTCTAAGCGTAAATACCGAGAGTTTATCCCCCTTCCAGACCCTAGTGATCTGGATGTATCACAAACAGTATGTTTTGTTTATCTTCACTCAAGCCTGAAATCCCGCCACTAGAAAGTATTATTCTGATTCAGCCTATTACAAATTACAGACACCCTTTTCTAAACGATTTTATGCATTATTTTTTTAGAGCACACACATGATAGAGTGTTTATATTAGCTCATGTTGTCTCACTAACCACTTCTTCCGTGATAAGATATGTAACATTACTATTATAAATTCGATTACTTGTTCGCATTCGCTCTTTACAGAAGAGAGCTCAGAAAATTCATTTAATTAAAAAGTATCTTAGCTATTTCCTTTTCGCTTTGATAGGGCTGAAATAATTTATTCTATATAAATTTTTAATTGATGCTAATTTTTCTTTTCTCATCTAATGGAATAGTATAATATGTGCTTGAAAAAAAAAATCTGAAAACCGGTTGACTCTGTGGGCTGACCCCAATACTTCCCGCTGTTTTCGAGTTCGGAGAGCTCGAAAGCGTTACTATCGGTAAACTTTTGGGCTTTTTGAGTTCCAAAAACCGCTAGACTTAAAAAAGTAATTCCTGTCCAACGATATCTTCGGAACGAATTAACCGATTTGCAGGTGCATTCCAGCAATCAAGAAAGTTTGTGGAGACTCAGATTTAATCAAACTTTGAAACAAATCGGTCTAGTGGTTTACGAGTTATGCAACAAAAACTTGAAAAAAAAATTTCTAAGCAGAGTTGTAGTGCAGACATCATTTCTTGCCACACTATGATGGTGCGTCCGATTAAAATATATCGAAAAATTTTCTTTGTTAAAAAATAAACTGTTTGTTAATGAATATATGAGTACTCTCTAAACATGAATTAGTGATTTTTCACTAGTCCCAAGTAAATATTCACTTTTTGTCAATGCTACAATCGTACCACGCAGAGTTTGTGACTATTCACTAAATGAATATGTGATTATTTGAATTCACTGATTCGATAAGTGAATGTGAGAATCCACTGAATTGATAAGTAAATATGGGAATTCACTGATTCGATCGGTGAAAATCAAAATTCACTGATTTGATAAGTGAATGTCGAGTTTCAAAGTATTCAAATCAAACCACTAATTCAGTAAGTTAAATTCATTAAACAAAAAGTATGACTATTGCACTGATGTAATTAGTGTGAAGTATTATTTGGATTAGTGAAACGTTAACTAATTAAATTAGTACGGTGGCATAAATATATTAGTAAATTTGAATAGCTAAATAAGTACAAATCACTTATTAGATTGGTGACATTATTTCAGTGACTGCATTAGTGAAATTTACAATTTCAATTAGTTAACAATTAATAAAATAAATTATTGTATTTTCATGAAAGAATAATTAGTTTTAAACAATTGAATAAGTTAGATTTACGTTACAGATTAAAGAAATAATTTCATCAGATAAATCAGTAAGAATTACAAAAGAAAAAATTAGTGATATTAAATTGAATTGGAGTGAATGGAATTAAGAAAAAATGTTTTTTTTTATGATCGAATAAGTACACTCATTTGAGATATTAGTTAAAATAACTCACTGAAAGACCAAGTTACGACCCACTTGATGAGGTATTAGTCAAATTAAATAAAAATTTCAATAGTTTTCACAACTAATTTTTTAATTTAGAAACAAACGAATGACAATCATATGTTGTTTATGAGTATCAACTTGATATGAATAAAATAATATCTTAAGATGAATATTGTTTATCTATAATCTAGAATTTTCAATAAAATTTATAATTATATATTTAAATTACGATGATAATGATAGAATAAAGATAAAAACATAAAGTAAACAAAAAGTACGATAGCCAAAAATATTTTTTAAGTTAGTTCAGATTTGACTTGAATCTTCTTTTTAAGACTTATCAAATAATGAATCATCAAGATAATTTATAATTATGATAATTATTAGTTATAATGCGAATATAATAAATGTGAATTATAAATGCAGCATAATGACGTTTTCCAACTTCGCAACGAATGGTTTGAGAATGATTTTCGATATAATACCAAAATTCTGAAATTTTTTCACCGAAAGATTTATAGAAAAAAAGATCACTGGTAAAATTTCAAATCGATTCATTACACCGTTTTCAAGAAATAAATTTTCGAAATTCGTCCTTATTCACCGGCGTAAATGGGAATAATTTTTCAAAGTGCTATAGTTTTTTCTACAATAATACCATCACTATAAATTATTCAGTATCAAATAATTAAACATTTCTGAACACATCAATATTTTTTTTAAGTTTAATCATGGGTTTGTTATTAAATTCCCTCGTGAGTTTGAGAATGCCGTAAAAATGCTGTAAATTTTCGGCATTTATGCACATGCCGTAAATTTACCGTAATAATTTGGTAGTAGGCAAGAAATTTTTCAGCGAGTAGAACGAAAACCGGAAATTTCTTGAACGAAGTGAAATAATTTCTTGAATTTTAAATCTTGAATTAAGAAAAAAAATTCTTAAGCCAATCCATATTTCATACTCGTTCCAATAATAGAATTACTTACTTTAAAAACTTGCATTTCTTATTGTAATAAACATTTTTCTTAACCTAAGTATGTTACTTACTTATACCAAGAAATAAAAATATTTAGTTCAAGAAAGTTATACACCTAATTAAAGAACTATGATGTTTTGAAACAATAAACGGTACGAACTCGAACTAAAAATAAAAGGAGTTGGTTTAAAAAATTCAAACTCTTGGTTTAAGTGTATTGTACTTTCTCTGACCAATCACACGAAAAATCTCAAACCAAGATCACTAGAGTCTCAAGCCAAGAAAGTTTTCTCTTGGATTATCACTCATAGATGCTCCCTCCTTCACATCCTAAGGAATGAATACTCCCCACTCTCTCTCTTTCTCACACTAGCGTAGCAAATGGATTTTGAGTCCACCTTTTTATTTTAAATAAATTAAGAATTAAATAACTAAATTATATTATTATAATAAATTGATTAAATTATATTGAATAATTTCTCAACTTTTTTTGTAATTAAATTTGTTGTTGTGTTTTTAAAAATTTCTTATTTTTATGTCTGTTGTAATAATAATAAAATAAATGCATGCCAGGACAGGTTGATGGTTGGGATGTTTGAAAAATACGCATATTTAAAAATATAACAATATTTTTATTTGTCACAGCACAAATTATCAATGGGTTATAAATTAAATCGTTGATTTAATTTATTAATACTGTTAAATGTCTGAGCTCATGAATACGTAAATGATTGAATACAATTATTGAATTGAGCTCGAGTAAATAAATGAATTAAAATAATTAAGCTGAGTTTAATTGAACACTGAGTTGATCGCAAAAATGTCAGAATGAAAAGTAACATGAAATCAGAGGTTACCGAGCGAAGTGAATTATTGAACACATTAATTACTACTTTTAATAGCACCGAATGCATCACTAATTTAGTTATTGAGTATTAATAATAATGATCACTTGATTGAATTGAATTCAATGAGCTCATAATAAATTATACTGATTTTAATTTATTTGTTGAACACGTGGTAGCATGATTGCAGAGGCTACTGAGCGAAAAATAACTTTTAATTTAATTGAAAAATTGAGCATAATAATAATTAAATAAATAATAAAACTGAGTCTTTGATTTTGATGAGCACTTGAATTAATACATAAAAGAGTAATTAAACACCTGTACGAGTTTCCGTTAAATTAACCTCCTCAGGAACTGGTTGTAGATCACAGAAATTCTTGATGGATTTAATATTTATTTTATGAACTCTGGTGCTCGTAATTATAAAAATAATTATATTTTTATAGAGAGTTATGAACCCTTAATGTTAATAATTAATTACTTTTATTTATTTACTCGAGATGAGTGCAAATTTAATTGATTATAAAAAAACACGTGGTGTCACTTGAAATTATATGAACGCAAGAATAATGGCGTCAGTCTTCTCGACACGAGGCAGGAAAATCATACGCGCATGCGTCGCACTGCGCAAGTCCAGATTTAATTGCTAGACACTAGGCCCGGCTTGCAGGCAAAATCCCCATATCACATTCTGACCAGTGTATATTTCGCCTAAATACGTTTCCATGAAGCAACAAAATGCCCAAATCACATATAGCCAAAGTGAAAAAATGTTGAAGTCACAAAATGCAAATGTTTCAATACGTTGGAATAAGAACACGCCCAAGTAACAATTCGACCAACTGAAAAAACGTCAAAGTTAAAAAATGTTGAAATCATACTTCGCAGAATTCACGATTCGTCCAAGTGACAATTCGTCAAAGTTATAAAATGCCCAGAAAAAAAAAGGGAGGATAACTTCAGTCAATAATCTAGAATTCTACAGTAAAATTAGTATTATCATAACAGTAACCAGATAATAGATAAAAAAATTCAGCGGTAAATTTAAAAACAAGATAATTGTATATTATAATAATAAATAGTACTTTTGGAATTGAACGAGTAAATTTATTATCTTTTATATTTAATGAAAAATAAATTAATTAAAACTAATTACAGTAATTTAAGAATTTATTATTAAAAAAACAAAATGGTAAAAATAAATTATTTATTAAATATTTAATAAAAAAAATTGCTCGGCTTGGGATTAAAATTTTTTATTGAAATTTGAAAAGAATCACTTACATTAATTACCAAGTCCAAATAAGACATAAATATCAAATATACATATTATTACTACTTGACTAATTTATATACATTATTTTTACGTACCTTTAAATTTTCAAGTCACAAATAAATCGTTAAAATTGTTTTTTTGTTGTCTGTAAATCAATCAATTTTTTTAAATATTAATTTTAAATATAACCATTATTTAAAAAACTTTATTTAGAGCTTAGAATTGTTTTATTTTATACATGATTAATTGTCAAACAGTTGAATTTTCACGAGAATTAAAAACTCATTGAGATTGTTATAAAAAAATTTGAACTGTATTCTACTCATTTTTTAAATTAGTCAAACTTCAAATCTTTCTCTATCACATAGCTAAATTTATAACAATTATTTGAGAAAATCGAAAAAATGGTTAACAGTGTATTTATTAAGAAAAAAAAGGAATAATAAATAAATTTCTAATAATCAAAATACGTTCTTTTCTTTTTCTTCATTTTTTAATATTGTTGCTTAAAAAAATACAGCAAGCAAGATAAATATTTTTGAACTATTTTATTAAACAGCCATAGTAAATAACTAAAAATTACTATAAATGTCAGAGTAAGTTAATGGAATCTGATTTTTATTCGTCTAGATGAAATAATTATTGTAATTATATTTTTATATTTATATTCACAAACATAATAACAATAATACTTGATTCCAGACTTATAAAATTTAGGTACTATATAAATTCTTACATCATAACAATGATAGACATGGTACAATGGTACATTACTCTTTCAATAATTACTCTCTAACTTCAAACCGTAAGAAAAGCACATCTAAAACGTTATTTTCCCAGGAAGGACATTGAAACCGAATGTTATTCTGTATGAGGTTTTGTAATTTTGCTTTAAGACAATTTTTGCAAATATTGAAATGGTTGCACGGACTACAAGCGTACTGCGCGCATGAATAATTACATATTTTACATTTTACAAAATGATTTTGCACGTCGATAATCTCTGGAGCGTGATGATCTAAACAGAATACAAAAAATTAATGAATAGGATATTAAAAATAACTTTTACAATAAATATAAGATAGCATACTCTCCAAACATTCTTGCAAGCGTAGGGCCCTGGTTGAATTAATGTAAACAGCTAAAAAAAATTTTTTTTTAGAAGATGTAAAATTGACTTGGCGATTAGTATGCGAGAAAGTAGAAATACTTACGGTGGTCTAAAATATTTTCATCCGGTACATCTATAATGAAATAAAAACAATTGATTCAATAATCATTTAACTAAGAGAATAATCGATTCCTAGTAAAATTCGATTTTATAAAAATTAATTGTAATAACGCAGTTGTTTTACCATAAGCCATCGGTGGATCCTCAATGTCAATATTAACGATATCGATATCATTTGCGATATTTTCGTCAACAAATGGCTAAAAGTCATTATGATCAGGATCTAAAAATAATAGAAAGTTATGCAATATAGGTTGAATTTGCAAATTATTACAACTTCGTACGAAAACAAAAAATTACATAAGAACGTGCAAACAGTAAAAACCAAAAAAATTATAAATAAATTTTTACCATTGAGAATTTCTACTGGCCGTTCTTCGTTAAGGCGATGGTCCTGTACGAGCCCATCATGATGAACTTGATCATCTTGAATCATATAAACACCAAGGTGAGAATTTAGTAAAATTTCCCTGTTTAAAAATATTGATTGAAAATAATTAAAAGTGATGAAATTCGAATTCTTTTCAATAATTTCAATTGATTTCAATTTTTTTGTTTGTATATATAGATATACAGTTTGCATGGAGTGACCGCTTCTAAATTATTTTCAATCAATATTTTTAATCAGGGTTAGTAATAGTAAAACAAAATAGAAATACTTTAGGAGTAAATAATAAAATCCTTACCAGGCGCGATGTCTAACGCTAGAGGTTGTACATAAGGATGATGATTGTTAGCGTCAATAGCGGGATTATCCAAATTATTTATATTTCTATCATCATTTTCTGTAATTATAAAAACACGATTACTAACATTAATAAATAAAAATATTTCAAAAATAACAAAAATAAATTTTTACCATTGAGAATTTTTACTGGCCGTTCTTCGTTAAGGCGAGGGTCCTGCACGAGCCCTGCATGATTTACATGATCATCTTGAACCATCTAAAAATCAATGTGAGAATTGATCAAAATTTAATAATAGTATTAAAAAAAAGAAATACTTTAGGAGTAAATAATAAAATCCTTACCACGCTCGATGACTAGCGCTGGAAGTTGTACATCGGGATGATGATTGTCAGCGTCAATAGCGGGATTATCCACATTATTTATATTTCTAACCTCATTTTCTGTAATTATAAAAACACGATTACTAACATTAATAAATGAAAATATTTCAAAATTAACAAAAATAAATTTTTACCATTGAGAATTTCTACTGGCCGTTTTTCGTTAAGGCAAGAGTCCTGCACGAGCCCTGCATGATTTACATGATCATCTTGAATCATTTAAAAATCAATGTGAGAATTGATCAAAATTTAGTAATAGTATTAAAACAAAGAAATACTTTTGGAGTAAATAATAAAATCCTTACCACGCTCGATGATTAGCGCTGGAGGTTGTACATCGGGATGATGGACATTAGGTTCATTAACTTGAACTATCCCAGCTCCATCAACACCTTGAAGATCTATAATAATAAAATTTCATTAAACTTGAGTTTTACACTTGAACAAATAAGTTACATTTAAAATTTAATATCATTTATTCTCAAATTTTTACGGGCTCTAAAAGATTTTAAATAAATTAAACTTCTATTTTAATTTCCTATCTAAAATATTTCAATTACCTAATAACTCGCCGCGATCTTCATCATTTCGCAATCTTCTCCGATTGAACTGAGGTGCTACAACAATGCCCTCCTTATTATTTATACAGTTTTTAATATTTTAAATTCAGATATTTATTTGTTTATCATGACAATAAATTACCTAGATTTGGATTCCTTTCTAAAAAGAGCTCCACATTATTTAAGACTAAATGATGCGGTTCACCATTTTCAGCAACATTTAATATTTGATCGTTCCTGTTTAGAATTGAATCCCAACTTTGCCTTAGTCTTGCTCTTATGCTGTGATCGTATACATTATATAATGGTGTCAATAAATAACTCAATTTGCCCAATATATCTGTAACATCAGCATTTGGCTCTTGTACATCTCTCCACAATTGAGGAATTACAGATTTTTTCCCAGAGAGGCAGTGAACAATGGGAGCAGACAAATTATTGGGCTCCTTATTCTCGGCCAAATTGTTTAAATTGACATTAGCCCCGTAGCATATATATTGGAAATAGTCTATTACGATATAATTAAAATATTCAACCATATATCTACATGTTTATGCAATTGTTCTTATTTTTATGTTTTATACATACTTAAAATCTCCCAAATACTCGGTGTGCCCTTCCGATCGTCATAATAAAAGTTGCTTATAATATTAAAGGCGGAACGTTGCGCATCCGCAAAGCAATCTTCATCATTGAAAGATGAAAAATTGTTTGCACCCACACCATTCAGCCATCTTCTTTTATAGCTTCGCAAAAGAGGATAATAATTATCCCGTTCACCTTCTACAATCGAATTATATAAAATTTCGAACCATTCAGTTATTTTTTTTGGTGGTAAGAATGACAGTGCCATGAGCTTTTTTATTATTACTCCTTTTTGGTCATTATTGGCATTGTTCCTCTCAATTGAACTTTCCTCGTAAACAATCTGCAACATGAGCGTATAAGTTTTTATTGAACACGTTTTTTTTTTAATTTTACGCTTTGAACTTAGAACGAAGCGATAACTTTATTAAAAGCACATGTCTGCCAAGATCAAACAAGTTTGTGTTGGTAATAAAGGCGTGTTCTCAAGTGAAATGTTGATCAATAGACGTAAAATATAATTTTGTAAAAAAAAGTTATAATAGTAAAATTGCATTTTAAGTATTTTTCATTGTGAATTTAATATACCAGAAATGTATTGTAAATTTTAAAAGTATGTATGGCATTCCAAATGATGGTCAGATTTTAGGTACGTTACTGTTGTAGAAACGCCTCAATCAGGCAGGTCTAATTTTTGTAACGCCTATATTATATCATAATTTTCATGTAAATATTTTAGAAAAATTCATAAAGGGTGTGGTAGACTTACGGTACTATAACAATAAAAACTTCCTTTCACCGTTACTAGTGGAAATTCGTCTTCTAAATTTTTGTGCAAATGGCGATCGAAATTAGCGTAAATTTTTGCTGGGAACATAATTTTTTCTGAGAGCATTCTAATGATTGGCTGATAGCAAGATTCATTTGTATTTTTTATAACAGCCATTAAACATACATAAGCCTAAAAATTATAAATAATTACATATTTCAGAAAATATTGATGGATTATTTATATAACTTCAATAAAATTACTTACATGTCTCTTACAGACTGCTGTAACAAGTAAAATTTCCTCTGCTTCAAAAGTTGTTATTCGGAAATTTTTTGTGGTAGTTATATACAAACACAAATCATTGTGATTAGCCAATTTCTTCATCACAATATTGTCAATGAAGATTAGAGATTCGTTAATGGCGCCAGGGTTCTTAATCGTAACATTGACAGAAGAATGAGCATCGTGCCATAGTAACTGGCTATACTCAGGTGAGTTTACAACTTCACAAAAATTCTGAAACGTATTTATTTCTGGAAGTTCCCTTTTTTCTCTCCATATATGCATTTGTCTCAATGTTTTTTGATAATCGATGTTTAAAGCAGCATTGTGATGAAACAAAATATTGCAATGAATCATATGATGTACATTCAAATTAAATTTTAAAATTATTTTAAATATACTTACACCACTGTCAAATTTTCAAAAATTACTTTTGGACTGCGAAACTGCTTTCTGACAGCAGCTCGCAATTCTCTTCTAAACGTTTCTTCATCTTGAGCTGCATCATCTTCGGGGTGGTTGTGCGTGAAATTGGTGGAAAGAGTGAAAGTCTGATTTCTATATACACCCTCCGCAGGGCATTGGTTCATATATTGACGAACACATTTTAAGTACCTATAAAAAAGTTAACAAAAATATATTTAAATTCGATTGTGGTCTTATCACATATATATATATATATGGCTACCCCTCTTTACATCTCAGAAATAACATCTCGAGACAATATTATCTCAACAATAAAATCTTAGACAAAAATATCCCGGTCCAAAAATATCTCAGACATAAATGTCTCGTTGCAAAAATATCTCTGACAAATTGTTCTTCACTATCAATTTCCTATCATTATCGGAACGTATTTGTACTTGAAAACAGTCTTAAATGTGCGTTTAAAAAAGTTAAAAATCAAATAATGCATCATGTTGAAATTAATATAGCGTGTTTTATTACATAATAATTTAAATAAATATTCCATAAAATAGATTTCAAACATTAATTATTTATTAAATAACTGTAAAAAGGTATTAATAATATCTTTATGAGCTAACATACTGTGAAAAAAATGCCAGCAAATACAAATAATATCACGTTAAGAATTGATCAATGAAGGTTATGAGCAATCCCACGTAAATACTCTAATATACATTTTGATCTATCATAACCACTAACAATATTCAATATACCATCGTTACGATCACGATAAATTTTTTTCTGGCGTTTATCATTGTTACCAGCTATTATACGCTCAATCACAAAATCAGTACATTCCTGCTCTTTAATTAATTGCTGTATGAAGTCCCAAACCGATAAATGCGCAGCTTTTAATCGATTATTAAAGCCATTGTGCCATCCTTCGACCTCATTATTCGTACGAGCCATACCCTTCAACGTCGTTCGATAATGGTTCCATAAATTAATATCGTATAAAGGAGCAGAACGTCCTTTACGTCGATTTAATACACCAATCCACGTACGCTCGAAATAAGTTAGTAAAACATCCAGTGGCTCAGAATTATCAACATAAAATTGTGACTTAATGATAGACTCATATGCATATATAACATCATCTGGCGGCACAAACGCTAGCGCATATAACATCCGCATATTCAAGGCATTATCAGCACTATCACTATAAAAATTTTTCAACCCAGTTGACATTATTTCACGCCAAATACATTGCGTAACATGAAAGAAACAACCACTAATATCGACACCATTGAAAGACTCTCCAGCAGCGTTTATAAATGCTCTTTCAAAATCAACCGTAACATGTTCGGGCTTCATTTCAGGCGCTAGAATTTTAATCTCCGACAACATCCGTTTATATAGCCTGGCCGATTTTCCAGTAGTCAAAACAAACACCAACGGCAGGGCTTTATCCTTTATCCTTGCATGCAAAGTATACAACTGATAAAACATTGTAGGTACAGTCTTGAACGTACCATCAGCGAACAAAATTTTACACTGCTTCAAATATCTTATATTTTGATCAGTCGAAAATATCAATAATCGTTCACTACGTTTTTTAGTATCAATTTTAATATCCTTCAATAAAAAAGGCTCTCCTTTGGCAGTGACGCTATATCTTGGCGGCACAATTAAATCCTTTAAAGTCGTAGGACACACCGGAATATTATTATTGACCTTTCGGATTCGTGCAACTGTTCTTCCTAGATCACGACGACTACCTAAATTGACTGCGGCTGCATTAGGAACACCTGCAACAGTGGCTGCAACAATGGAACTAGTAGGCTCGTCAGTCGTTGCTGCTTTGTGGCGAAGCTTCTCCAATGCGGACATAACATTAATTTTTGATGGGTCGGGCGCGTGCTTATGATCACCACATGATATAACATCACCTAAAAAAAATACAAAATTCATCGTTAACAATTATACACTTAATAACCAAACATCTCATATTTCAAAAGTAAACGGAACATACCATCAGCAGTATTAGTCGTAGTATGACACACAGCACGACACTTTCCGGAATTGTAATGCACACACCGCCATTGATGATCACCGCTACCTTCACGATAATATCGATATATAAACTTTTCATGGACTAAATTGTATCCATTACGTTGATTTTTCATCAAAGTTAGAGGCATGTTAACAAATACATCAATTTGATATCACACAACGATTATGAAAAGCAACAATAATTATGTCTATCGCACATGAATATTCGGCAAAGACTAAAGAGTAAACAGCATGCTAGTCATTCTTTTGCAGACTCAACTATAGTATACTTAGTCTCGGCCCACAACGATAAATAAAATCAATAACGCTATGAACATCTTTTGTAATCACTTAAGCTTCTTATATTACAAATTATTGAAATTGTACAGTGATTTAAATTTTATAAATGCACACACAATGTAAACAATAGTCAATAATGAATATAAATACTACAGATTATACTACCAATAACGATAATTAATAAGTGACGCCATCGGTATAAAATAATTACAAACAATATAATATTTCTTTTCATTATACCGGCATAATAAAATTATAAAAAAAAATATTGTTAATGTGGGAGGCTTCGCTCCCCAACCCCCACCGGGGCTTCGCCCCTGGACCCCAGCTACCCCTTTTTACATCTGAGAAATAAGATCTCGAGATAATATTGTCTCAACAATAACATCTTAGACATAAATGCTAATTCTGGAGATCATACTAGCTGAGATAATAATAATTGAGATATTTTTATACAGAGACTTTTTTGTTCGAGAGATATTATTAACGAAGATAAGATTGATGAGATATTATTTCAGAGATATTATTGCTAGAGATATTATCAGGGGTCACCATATATATATATATATATATATATATATATATATATATATATATATATATATATATATATATATATATATATATATATATATATATATACATATGCTGTAACGTAATATTTCTTAATACTCGATAAAACCCAATGATTATTCAAAAAAACTTTACTCAATAAAATTACTCAATAACTCAAAACTCAAATTACACAAAATCGGACTGCGTTACACTTCGCCCACCGATCACCCCTCTTATCTCCTCCAGATCCTGACGGGCGCCAGCCGACTTTTGTTTCCCCGGTATCGGCAACCGGTCTAAACGTACACGTAAATTAAAACCTAAAACTATACCCTTTGGAGATGAGAGACATGACCGGTGGTAGCGGCATGTCCTGGTGTGCTCAGTATGCTAGGTTGTAGATAGAGGATCGCGGTTCTTTTAACGCGAAAGAAGCCGATTAATTAAATTAATATTAAAATCAAATAACAAACAAAACCAGATAAAAATACCATAAACATGATGCGAGAGTGACGCGGAGGGCCCAAAAGACCCGCGGTCTAGTCTTCTCGGTCCATCACGCGAATAAATACCTGAATACAACATCGGGAACCTTTCGACGATGACGAATCACAAAACTTAATACACTACTAGATAAAATTTAAAATAAAATAAATTATGCGGTAATTTACGAGAATTAACACGACAGAACGGCTCCAAGAGCGCCATACACAAGACTACAGGCTCCAAAACGACGAAAGTCTAGGGTGGCGGTCGAGGTCCACCTTGGGGACTTTCCAACTCACTACCACTTACTCCAAGACTCTAAACTCGACCACTGGGTCGACTTGTTCACAAGAGACGCCAAGTCTCAATCTCCTTACTCGCTGGTAGTCACAAAACTGTTACACGATAATCTCCCACTCTAACTTGCTCGCTCCACTCCTTCTCTTTCAATCTCACATTCTCGCTTCTCTATCCATCGTTACCTTCACAAGCATACAAGCCGTGGACTCACGGGCCTTCCCGTACTGTCACTCCCCGTGACATTCGAAGTTAGCGAATTGTGGCTTCCTCGAGCATCGCAAACGAGGCCTGCCACCCCCCCCCCCCCCAATAAACCTACGTGTACCCCAGCTAACTTCGGGTACCAACACGAAGGGGCGGCGACATCTCGGACGCACCTCCGTGATCACCACATCAACCCCGAGGGCTAAGCCTAGGCCCAGTAGTCATCACTGCTCGGGAGGCACGTTATCTTGGCCACTATCCGCGACACAGCTAGACATCCCCCGTTAAATCCACGCTCTACCACACAGACACTCCAAAACATACCACATACCGTACACGTACTCTATCGCACATTTAACTTACCATACACACCTATACTTCATATGCTCAACTCACTATCTACTACACTCAAGTCAGCACACATACTCACGTTATCTCTCTCTATCACACAGACACACTTACTCCAACCTTCAACTCCATTTCCTCGGCAATGTAGCGTCCCAATATATATATATATATATATATAGGTTTTCTAGTCTCCAAAGTTTCTTGGGGATTAAAAAAAATTTTCTTAAAAGATCCGCTCGATAACTCAAAAATTGAGGTTGCGCTTTACAAGTTTATTTTCCCTTTTACAAAATACACATAAAAAATTATTGTTTTTATTTTTCGAAGATAAATTTAATGAAAAAATGTTCTTTCTAATTTCGACTTATGTATGTTTATAGGTATTACCTGTGATTAAATCATATATATGATTGAATCATGTATATGATTAAATCATATTCCCGAAAATCGATTTTATCAACTTATTAATAAGATCAAAAAAAAAAATTAATCCATACCGTTTTAAATTATTTTTTACTTTGAACGCTCTATAATTTTAATTTTGTTTTACTTTACAAGCCTGATTAAATAATAATTTTTTTACTGGGAAATATATTTTCTGTAAAAGATTGCAAATTCAAATTAGAATGAAAAAAAAAACCGCCAATTATATAACAAAAAAAACAATAATTACACATAAAAATAGTATGATCCTGATATTAACGGACAATTATCAATTTTAGAATATTTTTTTAAATAAATCAATGGAAAAAAAATAAAAATACGCACATGTAAAAAATTTAAAAATACCATGGCTACAATTTTTTTAAATATCTTTGTTTTATAATTTATCGTTTCGAAAAAAAATCAGAAAATTATTAGACGTCTGTTAACTTCCGTATTCTTAGTATAATATTCCTGATAATCTGTATATTAATAATAATAATAATAATACAAAGAAAAAACAAAAATAATGTTTGTGAAAATAAAGAACGGTTTATTGAAGACTGACAAAATGTATTATTATATGATCTGGCAAGCTTGGCTTTAATTTATAAAAAATTTTAATTTGTTATCACAAAAAAAATGTGGACAGTTTCCATTTGCTGCGTAAGTGCAACAAAGATAGCACTGTTTGATCATTTGAGTGCGAATAATAAGAAAACAAACTTATTTTAAAAATAGTATTACAGGAATAAAAAATTTTACGTTAATGTTTTTGCACAACTCAAGCGCGACAGCGCTGAAGGTGCTTTATGATCGCTCTAATTTTTTTTATTTATAATTTTTTTAATGATTTTTTTTTTCTTGTTTAAAAATTTTTTTTTTTTTTTTCAACGATAAACGCCAACTTACTTTAAGGTCATATTATTTTTACTATTCTTAATAGGGGTTATCAGATATTTTCGGCTGAGTTTTTTTCGGAAACAAAATCTCTAAATACAAAATACAGACCGCACATTGATGCACTACTGTCTAATCTAGTGGTGCGCTTAAAATGTTTGACAATATTCGTTTGTGTAAGAGAAAAACTCAGCCAAAGTTTCCATTTACTGCACGAGTGCAACAAAGATAGTACCATTCGTGGACTTGAGTGTAATAGAGAGAGAAGTACGAACCCCTAATAAACTAAATATTTTTTTCCTGTTAATAATTCATTTGAAAATCGCGATTCAGTGCAGATATCACTGTTTTGATTCTAGGACTAGTAATTAACCATTTATCATATATTACTTATTACATTTATTATTGGTAGTTATGTTTATGCAATTATTAATTAAAAATGGAATTTCGACTTTTTATTTATGTAAACAATGTAGTGCACATAATAAAGCCGACGGTAAATCAGATAATCATGCCGCTTCAACGCACCGCGTTCTAACACCATCAGCGAAGAGCCGTTAACAACGATGGTTTCGGAATTTTCACCTGTATTTGGATATTTTCAATAATTGTCAACGTTTTGGGCTCATTTTGGTGTTACAATCATAAGGAAAAAACATTGATAGCAATAATGATGAGATTTATCATTTTTACCGCATTTTCATGCTTCATATCTTTCAAATTCTTGTTGCGAGCGGATTATATTTCGCCAAACGAGGACCGTCCTGAAGTTCGTGCACTTGCAGTTTTTGTCGTGATACTATTTACCGCGTATGTTGCTTACTGTACTGGAGCTTAATTTAAAAATGTTGCTAAATACATTATTATATAATTATTAATAAAAAATTATAAAAAATAATAATAACTAATTAATAAAAATGATAAAAAATAATAAAGAAATTATAAAATTCCAGCTTACAACACAATAAAAAATAAAATAAAAAAATTTTCACTGATATACTTCGAAAACTTTTTTTGTGAAATTTCTACATAGTAATTAAAAATATTTCATTTCATGTTAAATATTCAAAATAAAAATATTAATTCACTTTTTTTTTACACAATCACAAAAATTTTTTTACTGTGTAACTAGAATTCTCAATAGTAGTTTTTTTTATTTTAATTGTTTTCTAGTATACAGCCGTAGTAACGGCTTTTTACACTTTTTGCTTTTATATCGCAACTGCTTTACTTCTCTTTCTGCCTTCCTTGTGCGGCTGTGGCCCGACTTGTGCTTATACTGTACTGCATCATTACGGTGATGCCCTACAACCTTCCTTGTGCAATGAAGGTGTAGTGGCGTAGGGAAACCCCAGAGAAAACGTAGCCAGTACAGTTTTGGTTTGGGTGAAGCTCCAGTGATCGATAAAATTCCCATTTTACCGATCACTGGATCTTCATCCCGCGCCTAACGGTCAGAGACCTTCGTTCGAACCCAACGCGTGGCTAAACGGTCACCCAGCCAAGTAGTGGCCATGCTCAATGCTACTTAACTTCGGTGATCGCCCGAGCCACGCGTGTGCCGAACGGCTGCCTCAGCCGTTTGAATTCTCAATAGTATTAAAATTCTAATTATTTTTCAGCAGCTGACGTTAGTACGAAAAAAATAAAAAAATGAAGTTCAAAATTGACAGAAGTATCCATCAGACTACGAAAGTTATCAATATATTATTATAAATCTAATTCATATTAGGTTAAAATTTATTTGTTTTTCGTGTTTAGAAATTATCATGTAAATAAATTTGAGCAGAAAATAGTAGGATTTTTTTATCAATATGAATATTTTTCTTAGTTAAATTTTCCTGACTTTTTAGAAATGTATCTTTTAGCACATTACAAAAGATTTAAAAATGAAAAATTAATTGGTAAAAATAATTAATTAGTTGATCACTTTATGATCCTGAAGTTTGCAGACAGTTAAAATTTTCGGATTTTATTTTTTCAACAAATCAAGTCTTGAAAAAACAAGAACGAAAAATTTGCACAAATATAAAATTAGAAACACTACAAGTGCAATTTTTTAATATATTTTTTTAAAAATAATTTATCGTTTTGAAAAATATCCAAAAATAATCAAAATTCTGCTAACTTATGTATCATTATCATGATTACTTTCAGAAAATATAACCTTTTTAATTTAATTAATAAATTTATATAAAATTTTTACCTGCAGTCTTCAATATTAGGCACTCAAGAACTTTTTCTTGGTCATTATATGAATATACCTTGCTTTTTGTTAAAGAATTAAACTGATTGAAGTCCTTTATATCATTTGTCTCAACGACAAGTCTTCTGTCAATTGATGGACAGTGTTACCAACACTCTGAATTTCATCCCACTATTCCGACCGTCTAATACCACTAAAAAACTACTAAAACTCCCTTTCAGACCTACAACAAAAAATTCAATTTAAAGTTTACGCGCAATTATTTGCTTTAAAATATTTATTTTACTCGTACATATTTATTTAACATTTATAAAATATTTTAATCATTTTAAATTATTTGACTATAATAATGATCACATTACATACGCATATTTAGCATACACACATGTATATTATTAATTAAACTAATAAAAAAACATAGATGATAGTTTTAAAAGTCTTCGTCTGATGAAATATTCGAAAAAAAATCAGTATTCGCATATCCAGCATAAGCTTTAGTTGTGCCGATTTGTTTTATAACGGCAGCAGGAATTTCATAATCATTACAGCATTTAGATTCCCTTATTAATCCAGCACGAATGGTTAAAATAGATTTCAACATTTCTGGCTTCATCCGGTTACGTTGTTTTGTTTTAGTTATATTCATAGTACTGAAAAACCTTTCTACTTCAGCATTCGAATGAGGAAGTACTAATAAAGAAATTGCAAAAGTGGCTAATTCGTTAAATCGAGGCTGTCCTAACGAATCTTTGAATGCCATAACTTCATACCAAAATTTGTTAGTATTTTTCGTTTCAGACCATTTCAAAAGGTGGATTCGGCGCCACTGATCATCAACTTTTGCAATAAATTTATCGCCCTTACCGAAATGATGCACTAAATCAACAATTGACTCTTTGTTGTGGGTCAATGCATGATCAACACTGATTCTGTTGATTTTTTTCATTAGATTCAAATTTTCAGGTAATCTAACTTTTAATTCATTTATTAAATCCACTACAAATTGAATACATCTATTCCGTATTCCTTCTTCTTCAGTTTTTGAAAAACCGTTTTCAACCATTTTTGAAATGTGAGATTCGAACTTATAACACAAATAACATTTTCGGTCAACAAAATCTTGAATTTTTTGAGTAAAAATGTCCACTTTATGGGAAGGTAATGTTATTTTATGAACGAGCATATCAATTAAACCAGTTAAATCGTCGCATAACTTAGTATGATCAGCTTCTTTGGATTCAAACAATTTGTTAACCCGATTCACTTCTGATAAAATAGGACACAAAAATGCAATGTACGCATAATATGTGTCATCAGAATAATTGGCATGTAACAATTCGGCTTTATAACATCTATCCTTAACTTTAGCAATTGAAAAATGAGTTTTCAATTCTAACCATTGTGTGAATATTCGAGAAACAGCAAATTTGATGGACAGCCACCGTGTTTGACATGACTACACTATTTTCAACGGATTTTGATTATCGTTAATAGCCGCATATAGATTTTTGTACTCACTTTGTCGTTGTGAAGAGCGACTGAACCAATTATAAGTATCTTCGATGATAAATTCTAAATTTCTTGGTAAAAAATTTTTTGCAGCACTAGAAACTGCTAATTGTAATGAGTGACACAGACATCGTACTAAAACAAGGTGAGGCACTTCTTTTTTCAATATAGCGGAAACTCCCTTGTTTACTCCAGTCATTACTGATGCGTTATCGGTGCCTATTCCCATCAAATTCTTGACTGGTAAGTTATAACGATGTAATGCTTCCTTAATGCCTGTGACTATTGCAGGAGCATCACAGTTTGTTAGCTCAACTAGGTCTAAGTAAGTAGATATTATTTTTTTATGAGAGTTACTGTAGTATATGATGATTATTCCAAGGTATTTAAGCACAGAAATGTCTGTAGATTCATCAATCAATATACTATAAGCCTGATTATTTAAATCATTTTTTAAAACATTAAAAAAATGAGGCGCAATAATGTTTTTTATAGTATTAGCGCATTTAGTACGATGCAATTGAATTCTCTCATCATCTTTATGAGTATGATTAATGACTTCACCTAAATGATCGACTAAATCAATACTAATATGTGCTGCAGTATATAAAGCAAGACGAGCTTCTTTTTCTTGTATTAATGAAGTTTTAGCTGGTTTGAACGATAATTTTGTCTGACTATTGCTAGTAATATCCTAAGAAGAAGCAGAATAGAATATTATTTATTTAAAGTGACGATATTTATTTTATTCGAAACATTGATATTGAATGACATCTGAAGTAATGAAACATACCTTTGATAGTCGTTGATGCTTCAAGGTTGAAATATGTTCTTTTAAAGTGTTGTAGTGGTTTTTCAAAAACGAGCCACAAATTGAACATTTGGCTATTTTATTGCCAGTTTCACTACCAACCGATATCAACCAGTCTTTAAGTAGTGGATCAGTGAGCCAAAAGTCTCGAAATTTTTGGGTGTACGGAGGTTTTTTGTTGTTGTTTTTATCCATTTTATATAGTTTATTAAAAAAATTTAATTGATATCTACATTTTGATTAACATAAATAATTGAAATAATGACGAAATAATAAATCAAGATAATTAACTTTAGATTCAAATTGTCTGGTTATCTTTCAGTATACTGACCACTAATGTATATTATGTATACGTTTGTGTTATAAAACATATCATACATCGCAGCATATAGGTGTCGTTGCTAATATATACCCATGTAGGTATAATAGGTAATTATCGATACATTTATTCAATTATATGTTTGTATCGCATAATTATCGACCACACTACTGACAAAAACTACTAACCACTAAAAATAAATTTTTCACACTAATTAAAAATAAAAACTACTAAATTAAGTGGTAAAACAACTGGGTTGGCAACACTGTTGATGGAATTTCAATCAAAGCATATGCCATGATGATTTTAGAGGCTGCTATTTACTCGAAGTGGTCAGCTCAGTAGTCACCGCGGTACCAACGATGATCTACTGTCGGTGTTAGTGCTACAGTGTTAAAATTTAAAAACAAAACACTACCCTTATGCTCTCTGCCAACGTTTGGATACTAGTGGCTTCCACTAGAATGTGTGCGTCTTTGAACTCACACATAAATATACTTTCTGTCTTTCGCCTTTACATTACACGCATATTATAAATAGAAGGAGAACAATGGTAGTTAAGTTTGTAGATATATATACATGTACATATATATATGTATATATATATATATATAAATATATATTTATTTATGTATTGTAACAGGGTACATTATGCACCTCGGTAAAAATTATTGAATTGAATTTGAATATTATTTCCGCCGTTAACCGGCCAATGACCTCGTAAGTTGCGAGTTAGGGTTGCGACTTGTCACCGGGTGTCGCATGATCGCTAAGACCCAAACATTCGCCACTCCCCTAGTTTACGTTTTCCGGGAGTGAACCAGGATAGAGGGAATAATAATATAAAAAGGACTGTGGAACATGGAATCATCAGTTTTTGGTCAGACGACGACAACGGCAGGACACCAATTAATTAAGGTAATTATATGCGTCTGAGTCCGCTTTACGTGGAGCGAAGCGATAGTTAATTAAATATAATGATATCTGGACCTTTGGCCGATAAATTCCAACTTTATAAATCTTGAATTCAATTACTTATACGTACTGTTCATTGACAGGTTAGAACAAATAAAATTAATAATATCATTATCAAGAGTAAGAGAGTCCAGAGACGACACGAGACCGGCTAAGTTCCCATCAACTCGGAAAATTTACACCGACATCCAGGGATTAGCAGAAATAACATCATCAGTTGCTGCAGTAAAGTTCTGGAGGTAAAATTATAATTTTAATCTGGCCGGAATTTTTGTTCCAATGGCCAAACTTAATTATAATTAAATTACTTAATATCTTTCCGTCGGTTAAATTATATTCATTTCGTATTGGAAGGCCGTTGGCCATTACAAATACGCGTCTCGTGTTTCTCAAAAGTTGTCGTGCCGTTTCGTTTACTAAATTGTGTCTGTAACTCAAAATTATTTATTTCAGGTTCTTTGGCCGAAATAAAATAATTTTCCGCGTGCAATATTAATCAGATAAATTATGATATAACGTCAATAAATTAATTGAGGCCGGAATTTATTCCAGTGGCTAAATTAATTTATAATGAATTTCAATTTACTCGAATCCGTCCGTAAAATTCAGGACCTGAGTGACGCCAACTCTATGGCCGAATTTCTAGTAAAATGATTAAATAAATCGAAGTTAAAAAGGACGCTAGAATTTTGGGTAAATTAAATTTTGAGTCAAATTGAGAAACGGATTATTTTGTGAGTGGATTAAATTTAATTGTGAAAATTGTAAGTGAAGGAATTATAATTTAGAAATTATTAACAAATAGTAATTGTGGCAAATAAAATAGTAAAATCTTTATGCGTGGAAAATTAAATAAATTGAAAAGAAAGTGAATGATTAAATGATACAATTTAAAGTGGAAAATTATAAGTAGTTAAAATTAATAAATTATATTAAACAAAAATTAATTAATTAATTGGAAATTTGGAATTATAAAATTAAAGTGATAGTTACTGAGTAATGTTACAAGTAGAGTCAATTTAGTGTAAAAGAAAACTGTGTCTGTAATTTAGGTCCGGTGGACATGTTAAGAGTAAATTAGTTATACATCCAGGGGATGTTTTAGTTTTGTTTTTAAGGAAAATTTTGGTTAACGTCCAGGGAACGAATTATTAAAGGTTAATTAACGTTTAACGTCCAGGGGACGGTATTCAAACGTGGGTGTATGTGTGTGTGTGTGTGTGTGGAAACGTCCAGGGGACGCAATTAGTTTGTCATAAGATTCCGTCCAGGGGACGAGGTAAAAATTAGTTTGTCATAAGGGAACCGTCCAGGGGACGTGAAAATTAGTTTGTCATAAGGTTATAGTTGTAATCAAATGGAAATAAATATAAAAGCAAGGTGCTTATAGTGGTTAAAATTGAAAGCAAAGTTTTAAATAAATTTATTCCAGCCTGTTCATCATTCCTCTCTTCTCTCACAAAATTATAAAATTTACGAACGACCCTGAGCATAAAATAAAATTACATTAACATCCGGTTCTGGAAGGCCGAGTCCATCTTCCAGTGGTGCCCTAATATTCGTCCATAATACTTAGGTGCGACCAGACTTGGCAAGCGTAAAATTTTGTGAGAGGGCTGAGGATTTTTGAATTGGCTGGAGTAAAATTGTGTGGGTAAAAATTTTAATTGAGAAATAAAATCATTTTAAATTAAAGATTTTAAAATATATTGTATGGGTAAAATTTTAATTGAAATTTTATTTGGAAAATTTTAAAATAAATTTAGTGTAGGAATAAATTTATAAGCAGAAAAATACAAATATTACTGAGACAAACAAAAAAATAAATAGAAGTCTCGAAAATAAAGATAAAGATCTAAATATTATTTGGGGATTACATTATCATAAAATTACTTATACCGAATTCTCACTAATCAAAGAATTCAAGAGATTAAAATAAAATATAACTACCGAAATATCAAATAAAATTTAGTGTCAGGAAATAGCCGAAACAGAAACAGTAAATTTTACAGAGACAAAGTACTTTATTAATTTATTTAATTGAGTCATTCAATCAGTCAAAATCTAATTATCGGATGAATACTAACTTACTTAATTACTTTAGCAGAAATAAATTAATGAGTCGTCGATGAGTCATTAAGAGGCTCATCATAAATAAATAATAAATTAAGACATTTACATAAAATAAATAAACTTTACAAGAGCTAAATAATCCGTTAATAAAATAAAACAATAGTTGTTCAGTCACGAGCTTAACCATTTTGAAAAGCTTCGTGTACTTTCGCTACGTACGGGAGCAGCCGAACTCGCTACTGACTTGAATGTCAGAATAGTGCCGGGTCACTCGCTATGTGGGCCCGACACCTGCAATTTCTTGCTCATGACCGTGCCACGTCGGCATGAGAACCCGCTACTAGCCGGCCAATCAGAGAAATTGGCGGCTAACTACTTCCTGTTGGCGCGCTTTTAAGCCAATGGGAAAATTCGTTACTGCAGCCATGCTGCCACGTCACCACCGAGCAGCCGCGAAGGAAGAAGACGACGTCTCTATTTCTAATCTACATCGATCAGTACAAACTCAGCTATCCATCCAACCGCTTCGCTCAAAATAGTATATCTCTAGTGTGATATAAGTCTAAACCGCTCCGCTAAATCTCTGCTTAAATATTCTAAATAATTAGCTAGTATATCAAGGCAACTAATTACTGAGTATATATTGAATTGTTGCTCGCGTCTTATTAATTATAACTTGATTATTGCGTCATTAACCGCTACCGACCACGTGTCAAATTTATACGCGTATTCTTTTACAGTCGCATTCGCTATCGCGTATTTTGCAGTTGCATTCGCTATTAAGTATTTTTCTTACAGTTATTCAGTGTACATATTGTTAAATAAAGATCTATTCTATTATCTGTAATTTTTGTGTTAATTGTTAGTTATTGAATTAATCACACCTACACCAGAATCCCAAAGTACATTCGCTCATTTTACAATAGTATACAAATATATTTAGAAACTTTGAAACTTAAAATTAATCCCCAAATAAAAGAAAACTCAGTCATCCAAAATATTCGCGTCAACATGTCCAAACAAAATGGATAATTTTTAACAACAAGGATTTAGCAACGAAGATTCTCGTAGATTATCAAATGGTCGAGGTCGTATACAACAACAAGTTATTAATCCAGGTTTACCTCGAATACCAACTGCCTCATCCGCAACATCAACAACATCAACGGTAACAACAGTAACAACAGCAACAAGTAGCAGGATAATTAATCCGTATCAACCTCAAAGTCAACATCCACTGGAGAGACAAGACACAATGCCAGTCGACATGGTTGATGAACGATTTGATGATGGAGATGAAGCCGCTGGAGGAGATGTTCCACAAGAATTCAGGGTCATCTTTAATAGAATGGATTCGGCATCGCAACAAGTTCGTCAAATGTCCATAGAACAGAGAGCAATCAAGGATGAAAATTCGCGATCAATTAATCAACTGACACGTATGCTGGGGGATATGATGGATACGCAAAGAGAATTATTGGACCGGGTAAATCCCCGTGAAAATTCTTTCCATGGAAGTTCACCAGTAAATTGGCAAGCAGCTGAATTCCAACTTGGTGGTTCAACCTTTGCCCCGATGGGTTAAGGTTTGGCAGGGGGGAGAGACCATCCAGCTGCATCAAGACCTCAACTAGAAATTCGTCAGGAAAGAGCTGGTCCAAGTCAAGATATCCCACTAGCAGAAAGAAGTAATTTTCTTTCTAGCCAATTACAACAACTTCAAGCGACACAACAGCGACAGTCAAGCGGTTCTCATGACCATTTTAGGTCGTGGGCAGGTCCAGCACCTCAGGTCCCTCCTAATACAAGGCCGAGGTCGGCCGCTCCGACCCAAAATGTACAACAAAGTCCATCGGGATTGTACACAGACGACAGAAGGTGGAAAGGGATCATGCAAAGCCTTAAAATGGGTAATCTATTTTATCCACAAGAAGGCATGTCTGTCAACGAGTTCTTGATTGCGGTAGAATCCAGAGCACATAGAGAAGACTGGACACAAGTTGAACTACTCAAGGCCATGAGCTGTAGTTTACGTGGTACTGCAGCAAGATGGTACGATGCGAACTACAAGAGTTGGACAGATTTTGCTCATTTTAAGGCTGAATTTATTAAAGCCTGTGGAAGCTCAACAACAGGTCACCAGATAATCATGGAGATCAGCAAACTCTGAATGAAACCTGGGGAAAGTCCAACGGAATTTCTTTTCAAAATACAACAAAAATACCAAAGCATGCAGATTCCGCCGCCGGTCGACGATCAAGTCGCTTGTATTAGAAATCATCTCACTGATGAGTTGAGACTGTTGGTGTTTGTGAGGCCAGTTTTTACGTACGAACATTTATTCAATGCTTTGCACGAAGCGACTCGATGCATTGATGAGGCTGAGCAACCAGCTTCGATAGTAAAATCAGTCAAATTCCAAGACAAACCACGATTTGGTTCCATACAATCTACACCTGAGAATTTCATCTACGAAGAAGACGAGGTAGCGTTAACAAATTGTAACATAATGGAGTCGTCTAATCCATCAACATACAACAACAAGTATGGGGTACAGACAAGATCAAGTAACAACAATTATTCGTCACCTTTTACACAAAGACAACAAAATTATTATCGGCCAAGGATGAATCAAGCTCCTGGGTTCTCAAATAATTATAATCGATATCCTTCAGTACCACCGAGAAATAATCGTCCGTGCTTCAATTGCGGCATTCATGGACACATGTTCGAAGTGTGTGTGAACCCGAGACAGGACGTCTGCAATTATTGCTTTGAAATCGGTGATCTTAGAAAAGGCTGCGGGTTGTTGGTCCGTGGTAATAATAATAATAGTTCACCACCAAATACACAACAGGAAAATCGTGATACTGGCCGCCAAGAAAGTGCAACTAACATTGAAGAAGAACGAAAAAACCAGTAAAACCTGTTCCGAATTCCCCGTCGGTGCAGGTTATCCAAGAAGTAAACAAGGGGTTTATTAATGTTAACTCGGAACAGGACAATTCCGGCCGTTTGGAGTCGGAACAGGTCCCGTCTTGGCCGTCTCACTCGATCTCAGGCCCCTCACCATCACCAACATCATCGCAATTAACATCAACGTTGGAAATGTTAACTGACACCGTGGACATAAATAAAATAATTTCTTGGAGTAAAGAAGACCAGTTCACGAATATTCAGGAGGTTGTTACTCATTACGGATACTAGAAGATCCAAGTTGTGTTTTTGAAGACATAAGGGATATTGAAAAAGACTCAAATTACAATTTGTTAACACTATCAACGAATCTGGAAGAGGAAGAACTCGAAATTCCATATGAAGAAGAATTTGATCCAGGATTTGAACCAGTTGATAAAGTAAACGACCCGACCAGGCCGTCCTCTGAAGAAGTAGGTCCTTTTGGCCAATTCTCAGAGCTTCAGGTCCCCACTCCGACATATACTAGGCCGTCCTCTGAAGAAGTAGGTCGTTTTGGCCAATCCTCAGAGCTTCAGGTCCACCATTCAGTCCAGACTCGGCCGATCTCTCAAGAATTAGGTCCCCTTGGCCAATCCTTGGAGTTTCAGGTTCCTACATTTACACCAACGACGCTATCGAGAGAAGCATTTGTTTCAGAGTTACTTCAGAAGAAACCACTATCGTCTGCAATCAAACACCGTCTCGCAGAAAGGAAAATCTTCATACCAGGATCAGGTCCTAGACCTCCTATCATCACGGCCAGGATCCCTGTATCGCTGTGGATTTTTGGAGTCAAAATTAATGGAATATTGGACACAGGCAGTGGAAGATCATACATCAACGCAAAAGTCTACGAGGATATACAGGAATACGCTTCTGGAGAGTTAAGATCTGATGAAACTCAGAAAAGAGATATTTTGCTAGCTAATCATACACAATGCAAGAGTCTTGGCGGTGCTCCGTTCATAATCCAGAGTGGCTCAGTGGCTGGGGAACAATAGCTAAGCATATTGGAGAATCTGGGATATCCAGTCGTCTTGGGGATGGATTTTGCACTGAACTTTGGTGTTGTGATTGATAGCAAACTTAGAACCTGGCATTTCAACGGAAGCGCTGAAAATCATCCTTTTGAGCTTATTTCCTGCAAGGAAAATGATTCTGCTTGTGCCATCATGACAACTGAACAAGAACAAGACTTCAAAAATTTTATCAGCCTAGAAATGAAGAAATTTGAAGGTCTTCCTAATCACGGTTTGACCAATTTAATTGAACACGAGATTATTCTGAAACCAGAGGCTACACCTGTGAGAATAAAACCATATCGTCAAAGTCCAGTGATAAACGAAGAATTAAACAAGCAAATAGGTGAGCTGTTACAGAAGAATTTTATCAGGCCAAGCTACAGCGTGTGGTCATGTTCACCAGTTATGGTTTCAAAACCAAATAAAACTTGAAGGTTCTGCGTAGACTATCGACCGATTAATAAATTTACGATACCACCTGCACATCCGTTATCTAATATGCTGTGGATCTTAAGTGCGTTACATGAAGCAATTTGGATTAGTACTATGGATTTGAAGGAAGCCTTTCATCAAATTCGTATGTCTCCTGCGTCGATTCCTCTTACCGCTTTTTCTGTAGAAAGACGAGGGCAGTTTGAGTGGCTGCGAATGCCTTATGGACCCGTTAGGGCTCCAAGTACATTTCAAAAAGCGATGGATGAACTCAAGGATAAATTTCGCAAAAGATTAATTGATCGGTCTCTGCCTCTGTATTGGTCAGAGAAAGTATTTGCATATTTGGACGACTGGATAGTCATCAATACTACGCTGGATGAACACAAGGCAATTCTAAGTTTAGTCTTCGAGGTGTTTCGAGGAGCTGGATTATTAATAAACCCTGATAAGTGCAAATTCTGCCGTCCAGAAGTGAAATTTCTGGGATTTATTGTGAATCAAGATGCTCTCAGTCGAATGTACGAAGATCAAGATTCTGAGGACTGGTTGAATATTAAAGATAAATTAAAGAAAGTAGATTGTTTTCATTTACAAGTTGCAAATTGGTACGAGTTAAATGTAGTAACGTACGTCGAAATCCTAATAATCATTTAGAATGGAGAATTGTGGGCGATCGACTGGAATATTATCATCCAGACCCATTTAAAGCTATAGTTGGTGATGGCACGGCGTGGAAACAAGTGCTTATGGATTCAGAAGTCCTAGAAATACTTAAAAAGAATCATGAAGATCCTGATGCGGCTCATCAAGGACGAGACCGGATGTATGAACGGATAAAAACACATTACTATTGGCCCGGAATGTTTAAGGACGTTGATAACTACGTGGAAGCATGTGCAACCTGTAAAAAGATAAAATATAAACAAACGTCATTCAAGGCGCCTATGCAGACTAGACAACCTATCCGGCCGTGGGCAGTAGTTGCTGCTGACACCACAGGTCCCTTTACGAGGTCTAGAAAAGGTCATCAATATGTGTTAGTAATCCAAGATCTTTACACGAGGTTCATCGAGCTGTATCCACTTCGTCGTCATACTGGGGCCGCGGTGGTCGACTCACTGAGACGCTCTTTTTCTTTGAGAGGTTATCCATTGTTCTTAGTAACTGACAATGGTCGAGAATTTGTCAACGAAAGTCTTAAAGAATTTCTGGAAAGTACGGGAGTTAAATTCACTCCGTTAGCAGTCGCCCATCCGCAGGCCAATCCAGTAGAGCGTATCAACAGAACTTTGAAGCCGATGATTCGAGCGTACATCGATAAAGATCAGACTCAATGGGATAACAAAGGTCAGAGTTACAGCGCGACCTTAGGTCATAAATATTTCGGTCCGGCTACCGTATCAAAAATTGTCAGTCCGTTGGTAGTTGAGTTGAAAAATGATAACGGTAAAGCGCTCGGTAATCACTATACTCCGGATTTAAAATTTCCGCGCCGAAGCGAAAGACTTAACACTAAAACTAAAACTTAAAACCTAATTGTGTAAAATAATTATCAATTATTGTGGAAAGGTATTAATGAAATTATATTTCAGATGAACCGGTATCAACCAAGGGGTTGGAAGAGGGTAGATGCTGCCCGAAGCCAAGCTGGCCACCTCTCACGTTACCAGGCTAGCCGTTACCGCGGTTCAGCAGGCCGCGCTTTAGTACATCGGTCTGTGGCAACGCAGACTGGTGTATTAGAGTGGCCGCTGAATACCGGTGACGTCGTGACCAACCAGTCAGTCTTCAACCGACTCGGTCCAGTGGTCACCCCGAGCAGCCCACCAGCTTCAGGTCGCCTGGTGGGGATTCAAGCAGGTCCCTCAGGTACGCTACGACCACCAGCTCCATCTCAGTCACGTGTGACGTCGAACCAGCGACCACCAGGTCCATCTCAGTTACGTACGACGACGAACCAGCAACCACCAGCTCAATTGCGATCACGCGCAGCGTTGGTTCAACCTCCATTGGCACAATTACAGTTACCACCACAACCGACCCAGCTATCTTCTGATTTCGTCGGGTCATCATCGGCACAAGCACCGTCACCAACTGCGTCACCACCTAGCGCTAAAAATACGGCAATGAAGAAGACCAAGAGCGCAAGACGAAGGAAAAAGAGACTAAATAATCTGCGTCAATTAGTTAGCCAGTCAGAAACGGTAGATACCGAGAAATTAAGGAAGCTGGCTAGACACTTAATTACCGATGAGGGTAAAGCCCTCCTAGCAAAAGCGCAGGACAAGTGTATACCAATGGAAGTTGAGCCTTCTCCATTAACACCAGCCACGTCAGAGACAGTGACAGCGTCAGCTGTCCAGCATCCCGAACCTTGGCAGGAGGAGGCCGGAGCACTACACGACGATCAGCAGCAGGCAGTTCAACAGCCTATTCCAACAGCGGAGGAACCAGCCGTCCCGCTTGGCCCACCCAAGGCCGCTAGTCAGGCTTCGAGTTCCAAAACTGGCAGCGTGGAGCTGAAAAAGAAGAAAAAGAAAAAGAAGAAGGGTGGACGTGAACCAAACTGGGCTGAAATGGAATATGTGGATGGGGGTCAGTATTGTTCTGACGATTCCGGGCGTGCGAGCCCTAAATTCTCCACAGAGGAAGAATTGCTGATGGAGGATGTTTTGGAGATTGGGTTATTGGGTGGTGATGGTTCCGCCAAATGAGAGTGGGGTCGATGCTTTCGATAAGTCTAACTTATATTACTTACTGTAGGTTTAATTCATATTTTACTAAAGCCTGAGGTTTAATAGAGTAATATCTTAAAAATCTATTTTTGTTCAATAAACGTTCGAATCGTCAGTTACATTAGTATCATTATATTAATTTTACTGTTCATCTATTGGTACAGCAAAATGAACCCGTGCCCAGTATCGGAACAGCCAGTGATATTAATGTTATTAATGTTATGATATGGTAGAGCTTGAAAAACTCATAAAAAATGATTGCATGTAATAGCATTTTCGAACTCGAACTAAATATACGTATAATGTATAGATATATCACCATCCGTGTTAACTTTACAGAGATATATACAGATATAGTTATACAGCCATTTTTATTCTTTTGTTAGTTGTAATTAAATGACACTGATACCTAGCCATTTGCAATAGGGGACCTACAATTCTTTCAAAGAATTTAAAAACAAAAAATTTGATTCAATTACTGGATTTGTTTGCAAGTTATCATGTATACGGGGTTTAGACTTGACGGACAGAAAATTTTTTTAAACTATTTTGATGTTTTTTCCGTTTTTATTAAACTAAATAAATTTTCGAAAAGTATAGAATTAACCTCGATTAAATTTTCTTCAAAATAGTTTGCAACATATCTTAATTCCGTGAACTAACAAAGGTATAATAATTGAAATAGTTGCCGAAGTGAGGTGGAACAAATTTTTCGATCGTAAAGCACACTCTGATGTTTCGCATCATGAGTCGTGCAAAATGAAGTAAAACATATAAATATAAAGAAACAAAGCATATAATTTGTTAAATCTTATCCATTAATAAACTTTCTGCCGCCTTATTTAATGTGATCAAAAAATTTTCTTCAAATTTCTTATCTTCATAAACATTTAATATATTATTGTTTGCCTTCCATTATATCAATTCTTCAATTATTAACAAAATTTTTATCGAAAATAGTTTAGTTATAACCATTATTGAACAGATTTTTATAATCCATATTTTTTCAGATTTTAATCGTTAGATTAATGATAGGGCGTCAACGATATGTACCTGTTGAGTCTGCAGTTCAAGTCTTGAAGAAACATATTAAATATACACTTATCCAAAAAATTAAAGGAACAAGAAAATTTTATAAATTTTTTAGTGATTTTTGGAAGGCTGTAGTTTCGTGAAAAATCATCGCATCGAAAAAATAAGAAAAGCAAATTGAAGCTTGAAATCTCTAGTTTAAAGATCTTCCAGCAAAATATTTTTTTGAGCCACGGTTTTTGCGGAATCATAAGAAAAAAGTCGAGACAAAATTTTTCTAAATTTTTTAGTTTTGTTTTTTAGGTCTACGGGGCCGGGAAAAATTTTTTCAAAAAAACGAATTCATGACTCGTTTAGAAAATTTATTCAGCTACAATTTGCTTTTTTTTGTTTCTCTGTACGACAATTTGCTGCTGAGATATCAGCCTTTAAATGAAAAAGGAGCCTTTTGTCTTTGATTATTGATATCTCAGCAAGTAATGGTCACACAGTAATTTAAAGGGCAGTTTAATAAACTTGAATAAATTCCCTACAAGCGACATTTTCGATTTTTTCAAAAAAAAATTTTTTTTCATCCTTGATATCCATTTGAAAAACCCACAAAAAATGACCATTTTCTGGTTTTTTAGTCAACTCATCGCTACTCTGCAAATATTGATAAAAAAAATAATGTTGCCAGGTAATTTTACAGCTTAATGTACCCCCAAAAACCCTGGAAATTTTCAGATTGATCCATTGAACCATTTGTCCGGTCCGATTGCTCAAAGTTTTGCAAAACAATTAAAGGAACAAGTTTTGTTCCTTAAATTGTGTAATCATTACCAAAATGAAAAAATTAATTTTTTTCGGATTTTCTTTCATTTTTGCGTTAGTTATTCAGTAAATGTAAGGTCAAGAGAAAAAAAAAAAATTTTTTCCGAAAAACGAAAAAAAAAATAACCCCCCGAATGAAACGTAAAAAAAAAAAAATGTAAAAAAATTCTTGTTTGGTCTCGTTTTTTGGAAAAATTTTTTTTTTCCTCTTGACCTTACATTTACTGAATAACTAACGCAAAAATGAAAGAAAATCCGAAAAAAATTAATTTTTTCATTTTGGTAATGATTACACAATTTAAGGAACAAAACTTGTTCCTTTAATTGTTTTGCAAAACTTTGAGCAATCGGACCGGACAAATGGTTCAATGGATCAATCTGACAATTTCCAGGGTTTTTGGGGGTACATTAAGCTGTAAAATTACCTGGCAACATTATTTTTTTTATCAATATTTGCAGAGTAGCGATGAGTTGACTAAAAAACCAGAAAATGGTCATTTTTTGTGGGTTTTTCAAATGGATATCAAGGATGAAAAAAAATTTTTTTTTGAAAAAATCGAAAATGTCGCTTGTAGGGAATTTATTCAAGTTTATTAAACTGCCCTTTAAATTACTGTGTGACCATTACTTGCTGAGATATCAATAATCAAAGACAAAAGGCTCCTTTTTCATTTAAAGGCTGATATCTCAGCAGCAAATTGTCGTACAGAGAAACAAAAAAAAGCAAATTGTAGCTGAATAAATTTTCTAAACGAGTCATGAATTCGTTTTTTTGAAAAAATTTTTCCCGGCCCCGTAGACCTAAAAAACAAAACTAAAAAATTTAGAAAAATTTTGTCTCGACTTTTTTCTTATGATTCCGCAAAAACCGTGGCTCAAAAAAATATTTTGCTGGAAGATCTTTAAACTAGAGATTTCAAGCTTCAATTTGCTTTTTTTATTTTTTCGATGCGATCATTTTTCACCAAAATACGGCCTTCCAAAAATCACTAAAAAATTTATAAAATTTTCTTGTTCCTTTAATTTTTTGGATAAGTGTATTATCCCTGACTTACTACCATGGTCTTCGGAAATTTGGCAAATATTATCCAATGAATTAGAAAACATATGGACTAGTGATCGTGTTCGTGTTAATGTTCGTCAAGACAGAAAAAAGATTTTAACTATTGCCCGGCAAGAATGTAGGCTCCACGACGTTAGCACTAAGGATGGAAACGGAATTCAAAAAATCGATTTTCAATTTTTCGATTAATCGTAATTTTTGTAATTATAAGAATCGATTAATCGTTGTTCACAATCGATTTTAATCGATTTTTTCGGTTATTCTATCATTCAAGCAAACTATTGCATACAATATGATAATTTACTTAAAAGACAAAGATTCAAAACTTATATTTATATTGTAACTTTTATTTCAACATATCCATACTTTTAAGCTATATCAACATACAAGAACAACAATTTAAAATATTCGAAAACAAACACTTAAACCTATTAGATCTAAATGATTTCTCCGTACTTATCGTTTATACTTGACATATTTGTTGATTTGGTGTTTGTTATGAATCACTGGAACTTATTTGGAAATTTAAATTGCAAACAGCGGTAAAAAAGACTATTAGTACTAAAAAATATGTAGTCATGAGAGAGTTATTAAAAAAATGTAAACAGTGATGTGTTACTAGCGATAAGTTATTAGGCATAATCACACACAGAGAATTTTACGGTATTTTTTGCATCAAAAATTTATAGAAAAATTACTATAGTCATAGTAACATGAGGACATTTTGATCATAGTAACAAATGATACTGTAGAAATTTTTAAAATATATCGAACAGAATTTACAAGGTGCATTGTGATTTTGAAAAAGCAACAGACAAAATTTATACCAACTGCATACTAAATATTCTGATTTAGCCTGGTAAATTTTACTATGCAGTTGGTATGAATTTTACTTGTTGCTTTGTCAAAATTACAATGCACCTTGTGAATTCTGTTCGATGTATTTCAAAAATTTCTACAGTATTGGTAATTTGTACAATAATTCCATACTGTCCTCATGTTACTATGACTATAGTAATTTGTGTATAAATTTTTGATGCAAAAAATACTGTAAAATTCTCTGCGTGAACAGATCTCGTCTTTATATTTTCCATTTGCATGAAAATAGCATCTCCGGACTTTGGTGCGCTGCTGTTGCGACGTCAACCGTACTAAAGTCGGAAGCTTGAAGTCGATTATCAATCGATTTCGATGACGATAGTTCGATTGTAAAAAATCGATTATTTTGAGTGAAAAATCGATTTTCGATTAAAATCGAAGTCGACTTTACCATCCCTAGTTAGCACGTGGAAGTTCGAATATTGAACCCGCTGACAGCTGGAATAATTGGTCACTAATTGGTCATATTTGGTCAGTAACTTTCATAATTTGGTCACGGTTTTGTTGCTCACAATTTTGAAATTAAAATTCCAAGGTCATAGAAAAAAATTAAGCACGGGAAATTCAACGTTCAAACTCCAGGAACACACTGTTAGAATGGAAATTAGGTGATATTAAATGGTCAATGCGATTTATAATTTGGTCAGAAGTCTGTGTGCTAGAAAATGCAATTTTCAGTGGTTAGGCTTAAAAAAAAAATACATAGCACCCCAACCTCATTGGAAATCATCGATTAGCCGTTATTCTGATGGTACCGGAGGAGTAACAAAATGGTCAAATATTATCATTCATTGGTCAGGAACAGAAAATTCAAAAAGAGAAGTTTAAAATTCCAAGGTCACCTAAAATATATTGGCACCCCAAAATAAACGTACAGACTCACATCAAAGGTCAATTTAATGAGAATCAAAAGTATATAAATGGTCACTATGAATTTTAATTTGGTCAATGCCTTACAAAGTGCTAGTCATTTTTTAGGTCTTAAGTATATGAATCCGCTCTCAACGTTCAACAAGTTTGTTCCTAATATACAGTCCTATATTATGAAATTAAGCAATACATTTATTTCCTTATAGTTGTAACGTTATATAATAATACATAATTCAACATAAAAAATCGGAGATGTTGATACTAATTCTGATTGGAATAAATGAAGAAAAATCAATTAGGAACAAGAATTTAAATACAAACAAATACGAGAAAGGACCGCGTGAAAATTGGTTTGACCTCGAACGGCTCTATTATCATAGAAAATTACGTACAGTCGGAAAATTTTTCATATTGGAATGTGATCTGTGATTTCAGATAATGTTACGTGCTAATGTGCCCCATGCTATGTAACTGATTATGGGAAAATGACATCTGAGAAATGGTCACCCTTCAAACGAAACTAATTCTATCGTAAAGTGAATAATAACTAAAAATACAGCATTATTTAGATTAAAATAATTTTAAAGGCACAGTCACTAGATTGATCTTCGCGAATGATGCTACTGATAATTGGTCAGTGCAGTGTAGTAACTAGTCATCCCTACACGACTCTATGAAGACAGTAAAGTAGGTTAAAGCTAAAATTACTGCGTTATTAAGTGTAAAATGATTGTAGAGGCACAGTTACTAGATTTATTGACGAAAATAATGCTACTCATAATTGGTCAGTACAGTGTAGTAATTGGTCACCCCTTCAACGAGTCTATAAGCACAATGAAGCAGGTTAGGGCTAAAAATATCGCGTAATTTCGTTTCAAATGAATTTCTAGGCACAGTCACTAGATAGATCTTTGCGAATGATGCTACTAATAAATGGTCAGTACCGTGTAGTAATTGGTCACCTCTCGAACAACTCTATATACACAGTAAAGTAGATTCGGGATGAAAATGCTGCGTGATTTTGGTGAAAATGGACATTTAGGTACAGTCACTAGATAGATCTTCGTGAATGAAGCTACTAATAATTGGTTAGTACAGTGTGGTAATTGGTCACCCCTTCAACGACTTTACATACACAGTAAAGTCGGTTCGAGATGAAAATACTGCGTAATGTCGTTGAAAATGGATATTTAGGTACAGTCACTCGATAGATCTTCGCGAATAATGCTTCTAATAATTGGTCAGTACCGTGTAGTAATTGGTCACCTCTCCAACAACTCTGTATACACAGTAGAGTAGGTTCGGGATGAAAATACTGCGTAATGTCGTTGAAAATGGATATTTCGGTACAGTTACTCGATAGATCTTCGTAAATGATGATACTCATAATTAATCAGTACCGTGTAGTAATTGGTCACCCCTTCAACAACCCTATAAACACAGTAAAGTAGGTTTAGGATGAAAATGCTGCGTTATTTTGGTGAAAATGTATTTAAAGGCACAGTCACGAGATTTATCGGGATAATGATGCTACTGACAATTGGTCAGAACAGTGTAGTAATTGGTCACCCCATCACGACTCTATGAACACAGTGAAGTGGGTCAGGCTGAAAATTCTGCGTAATTTCGGTAAAAATATATTTAAAGGCACAGTTACAAGATAGATCTTCGTGAATGATGCTACTAATTATTGGTTAGTACCGTGTAGTAGTTGGTCACCCCTTCAACTACTCTATAAATACAATGAAGTGGGTTAGGGCTGAAAATACTGCGTAGTTTCGTTTTAAATGGATATTTTGGTACAGTCACTAGATAAATCTTCGTGAATGATGCTACTTATAATTGGTCAGTACAGTGTAGTAATTGGTCACCACCTGTCACGATGCGATAAATACAGTGCAGCAGGTTCGGGCTGAGAATACTGCGTAATTCCGGTTAAAATGTATTTTCAGGTACAGTCACTAGATTGATCTTTGCGAATGATGCTACTAATACATGGTCAGTACAGTGCGGTAATTGATCACTCATCAACAACGCTATACGCACAATGAAGCAGGATAGGGCTGAAAATACCGCGTAATTTCGTTTAAAATTAATATTTAGGTACAGTCACTAGATTGATCTTTGCGAATGATGCTACTGATAGTTGGTCAGTACAGTGTAGTAATTGGTCACCCCTTTAAGGACTTTATAAACACAGTAATGTAGGATAGGGCTGAATATACTGCACAATAAAGTGTAAATCCTGACTGTAGAGTATGTTACGTGCTGACGTGCCCGATGCTATGGTACTTATAATCAGTCATTGCTAGCTGCGAACTGGTCACCCATCAAACAATCCTTATTCTATCCTAGACCACATTAAAACTGAAAAAACTGCGTTATTTCGTTAAAAATGTTTATTTAGGCACAGTCACTAGATTCATTTACGCGAACGATGCTACACGGAACAATTGAATGCCGACTGGTTCCTGTGCAGCACCCGAACCAGTCGTGTGCTTGCCCTCATTTTTTCTTGCACATGACTTAGTCGTGTGTTGTACAGGACCCAGTCCGGTTTCAGTTTTTCCGTGTACTGATAATTGGTCAGTGTAGTCTGGGAATCGCTTATCCCGTCAACGTGTCTATAAACACAGTGGAGTAGGTTCGGTCGGGCAATATTGCATAAAAGTGTTGAAAATGTAATTTTCGACAAGGTTACTAGCTAAAGTGCGAGAGGCTATGCTACTGATGATTGGTCATTGCCCTCTGAGTATTGGTCACCCGTTAAACGGCCTTGTTTACGTCCTGGATCGCATTATTTCGTCAATACCGCATAATCGGGCGTAAAATACCATTTGATCCACGGAGACGAGCTAAAGTGCAAAATTCCATGTTAGGAATAATTAGTCATTGTTATCGGAGAATCGGTCACCTCTTCAATACAATATACGGTGATACAGATCCAATGTTATAATATGTATGGGGCATTTCACGCCAAATTGGACGGTTTCAAAAATTTTTGTTTTCGATTTTCTTAATTTCCTCATATTTTTTAGTAACCCTCAAAAGAGGCTCCTTGGTGAATTTCAAGATTTTTTTGATTAATGGTTCAAAAGATATAAAATTTTCAACATGACCGCTATTTCCATGGTTTTTTTATCATAACTTTCTCAATAACAGTCTAAATTCAATGTTTTTTGTCCAAGATTCTCGTTTTTAGATAGCCTCTACCCCTGATTTAGAAATCTCATTTGGAATGATTTAATCCATGCTAATGTGTATATCTATATATAGTAGAGTGCTTCGTTTCCGGCGAAAGTATTTTTTTCGTTGCTCATCAAGTGAAATATTTTTTTTTATGCTGAAACAAAGGTGTCACGCTTAAATAACCGCAGACAAAATAACCACGACAAAATAACCGTGACAAAATAACCGATGACAAAATAACCAAATGACAAAATAACCGACGACAAAATAACCAAATGACAAAATAACCGTTTAATGGAATAATTGCTAAAAATTCAAATGTTGAGTATGAAACTTCCGTACTTTATTAGCGCATACGATAACAAACTTATGTGTTGGTCTAATGTTGAATGAACACACACGAACAAAATAACCTCGTAACAAAATAGCCTGATAAAAAATAACCTGAAAAAAATAACTTTTTTATAAAGTAAACTGAACAGAACCGTCACTTATTATCCGAAGGCAAAATACCCATGACAAAATATCCGCGATAAAATATTCGAATACATTTTATCCGATACACAAAATATCCCCGGACTAAATACTCGATAGATAAAATATCCCTGACAAAATATCTTATAATATAAATACTTTTTATATGAATAGTACGGTACCATTTTATCAGAAATGCTTAATATATTTGCACATAAAATTTTAGTGTGTGATATTAAAAATAGATCTACAAATATGCTTGAAATCGTACTGTGCCTTTTTTTCACAGATTTTAGGTGGGTATTATTTTGGAAATAAGTCCACATATGCTTGGAATGGTACGGTACCCGCTTATCGAAAATCATTAATTATTTTTTCATTTAAAATATATTTTTCTGAATAATATTTATTAACAGGATATTTTGTCACGAATTTTTGTCTCTTGAATATTTAGTCCAGGGATATTTTGTCTATCGGATAATTTGTATTTGGATATTTTATCACGGATATTTTGTCGCGGATATTTTATCCGTGAACTACAAATTGTGCTACCAACCTGAACAACAATAACCTTCAAATACGAATTTTATCGTTAAAGATTTATGTGAATTTTTTCCGGTTATTGTTGTTCAGGTTATTTTATAACAAAGTTTTTTTTTTAGGTTATTTTGTTACGAGGTTATTTTGTTCTAGGTTATTTTGTCGGGGTTATTTTGTCGAGGTTATTTTGTCCGAGGGTAACCGGTCGCGGCACCAATTAATTACCGGGAGCATCCAATTTCTCGCATCATAATGTGACAGGAGTATTTGTTTAGGAAGAGTATTCTTTATTTGATAATATTTTCGTGCAAAAATCTTTTTTTCTCCTTTAGCGCATTCTGCGACTACTTGTGCAACTGGAGTTGATAAATAAGTTATATTATTCCATTGATCGATGAATATAGCAGCAAATATGTCAATTATCTCTATATCTATAAAACCATGTCGATATAAAATTTTTCTGAATTGTTGTCCATTTAATGTTAACTCTTTTGCGATTATGAATTTTTCAGGAGCAGGATGATAATTAGCAATGACTATTTTTTTTGATTTGGAATTGGCATAATATCCGATGTCATTTACCAAACCGTTTTTCAATCGTAGCAACTCCTTATCATTGTTAGTTTTCACTAACGATTTTTTCTCTGCACTTTTCTTGTTTTTAGATTTCTTTTCAGTTTTATTTTGTATTTTATAATTTTTTTTTCGGTTTGTCCCTCGTTTTTTACTTTTTTTTTTGCACACCTCAATCGCGAAAGCGCTAGGGGTGCTTTACTGACGGTTCTTCCTCGTTGACAATTTTTCTCATACAAAAACATTTCTACACCCTTTTCATAGCACAAAAAATTATTAAATTGTGTAGTCACATGCAGATAATTTATTTAGGAATAATTTAAACCCAACGTTGAGTCGATTTGTTAATTCATTGATTTTAAATTAATCATTTTAATCCAAGAAACTACTGCTGTTAATTGTTTCGTATGAATCTTCGTAAGCATGATAACTCTCGATAGACACCATCAATCAGCCTAACTTTTTTTTTATTGTCTTTGTATTTTTTATCACAAGAACCCTTATGAAAATTACTATATGAATCCTTTTAATTTAATTGTAATTAATTAACGACGTAAAAGTGATTATTCGTGAAAAATTTAGCTGCTATTTTTACTGTTGTTATTATTTTTTTCATTGTTTCTCTCTGTCAACTACTGGCGGCAGCACGAGCGTATTAATATGCTTGAAAAAAAAGTGACATCTAAGACAAAAGGCGGAATATTTTTAAAAAATGTTATTAAAAAAATATTAAACTGAAAATAAGAATTAAAAAATCAAATTGATAATTTGTAAGTTGAATAAAAGTTCATATTAAAAAAAATACATTTATATTATATAATAAAATGAGTGATTGAGGTGTGCACTTTTTGGATTTTCCAACATTTTATTTTCTTCAGTCTGAAAAAGTTGCATCATCGGTCAACTCCCTTCTGATATCTACAGAATTATTAAATTGCATAAGATTTTTTCCAGCCATATGTCTACTCTTTCGCTTCCTACTTTTTTTTGAATCACAATTATTATTCTCCGTTTTCCGTTCCCACATATGTGTATCTAAAGAATCTAATGTAGCCTTACGATACAAGTTGAAATTATTACGTTTTAGTTTCGATTTTATGTTAATTTTGCTTAGAGAATTTTCTCTTACGAGGTTCTCATTGTTCTCACTTAATAAACGACATACTTTACCTATGCGCCACTGTTTTTTACTATATAAAATATTGTGTTTGTAAGTCTTCATGTGTGACTCTGCATAAACATTTGTTATTCGTGATATCTCCGGATCTACAAGGTCAAGCATCATTCCGGTCCACAAAGGACAATATGCCATGAATTCTTTTAATAAATAATTAATGAAATTTGGACAATATAAAGGATTTGTAATTTTTTCTTCGTTTTCCACATCCATTTTCTTTTCAGGTTTTTCGAAAATGATGAAATAATGTCTGTAGAATGGTGAATTTGCGTATATACTTGAACTTTTCTTATTACGACGTGCAAATTGTTCCTGACTCATTTCTTCTTCATCGTCTGACGATAAATTTTCAAAATCTTCTAGCAACTCCTCAATTTTTGAACTTTTCTGTCGCTTCTTTTCAACAAAGTTCTTTAAATGTATTTCACATTTTCTTTTATCTTTTTCTAAAAATACAATTACTAAATTTTCGAATAGTGTATCCATTTTATTTAGAGATCTACTCAATATCATCAATGCCACACATTCCATTACTAAACTTTTGTGATGTTTCAATTCTGTCAACTCCAATTTAATCTTTCGTGATACGCGATTCATAATATGAGCACAGCAGCTTAGTAATAATGTCAATGGTCGCATTTCAGTACCTTCTGTTAAATATAAGTACGTACCTTCTAGATACTGATTAATGTTCGTATCATTCCATTCCATTAGTATACTGTGCATTGATGCCCAACTCCAGTCAGTGACAATTGCATTTAAGTATGGCCATTTTTTTTCGACAGAGAATACAAAATCGCGATACTTTTTTAGGAAAATAGATATCGGTGGAATACCATGTTCTGACGTTATTAATTCACAGAGTGGAATCGTTGAAACCGCTGCACGATATACCAAACCATAATAGAATATATATTTCTTTTTCAAATCTTTTATCTGTCTAACGTAAGAGCCTGTCGCATCAAAGTGAAATATAATCGGCGAGCGACTCGTTTCTACAACTCTAAGCTGCTTTTTCGTGTCCATCATGACAAACAGCGGAATACTGAAGTATCGCAAGAATCCATCGCTTTTTTTATACGATTGAAACCATAACTCAGCAATATCTTGAAGATCAATTGACTCTACCTTCAATTCCGACGATTTCTTGGTCTCACCAGTATTGATGATATTATATTTATTAAGGATGATACGATCACATCTACGTTGAGTATTTTGACACTCTTCATAACTATTTTTGCTACTTGAACAATCAAAGGTAAATACGTTTGTATCTATTTCGTGAATGTCGAATTTAAACTTTGCACCATGGTCGGAAAGTAAGCATCGACCGTAAATTGTAAAATTGCTTGAATATTTTATCGGTCGATCGTGCAACTCAAATGGACAGTAACACTGCCAAGTTAACATTAAATCTTCGATTATACATTTAATCAAACAATGATTCACGCATTGTCCCTTATTCATTAAGGGGACACTAACAACAGTGGCTTTACCAACGTCAATATCATAAGAAGTTGTAATTTTTAAATCTGCTTTTCTTCCATTCGTGGTCTTGGATTTTTCCAGCAAAGAATCATGTTCTTTTTCGACGCCTTCCTCATTACTTTCTGTATATTCCAATCCATTGGAATTTAGATCAATAGCTGAATCCAACAAATCTAATAATTGCCCTCGGTTACTCTTAAACTCTTTAATGATTGATTTGTTTGTTTCATCGTTTAATACAGATGATATTGATATGCTCTCCTTTGAAAATTCTTCATCTTTAAATAGTTCAGATGTTACCATACTCGATCTATCTGAATCATCTCTTGTTAAGTATGCCGACATATCTTTACCTCGTTCTCTAATACTCTTGAATGGTTCGATAGCTACATCATCATAATTATCATAGTCAAAATCGAATACAGCTAAGTTCATCATTTTCTTATTGCTGGATCTTTTTCTTTGTTTTTTCAAATCGCGTTCAAGTTTGTTTAGTTCCAATTGTTGGCCGTCAATAATTTCCGTGTCTTCATCATTTCTCTGACTGCTTTTTGTTGTATCTCTTTTTCCTGTAACCTCTTCCATTGCTTCAAAGTGTCCTTCCAGCCGAGGACCAGTGAACGCCAAGTATATCATGTCCTCATCGGGAATGTCGTTTCCTTTGATGGGAATGACGTCGGTTATTTTTCCATTATTTAAATTTATGATAGTTACATTTTTTTCGTATAATTTTACAAAAATACCGATCTCGAAGCCCGTAGCCCAAAATCCATCCGATCCCATATGGTTGGCATAATTCTTAGTGTTGCGTAAATTTCAAATGTTCGCGCCAGAACATTTGATAACTCGACGCTCTACTATACCAGAGGTGCTGCTATCGACGCGCCCTCTGATACTCGGAATTTCAACTCGATAGCCAGCTACGCGGCAACTGGCATTATTCTACAACACATGGCATAGAACACCACGTGCTGTCAGTATTATTATTCCAATTACATCGTGTTAATTATCGTGCTCAGTTAATTAATTAATTTTGATCACCACTCGCAAACTCATCAGGTATTATTATTCATCTATATTTTTTATTTTCATTCTCAATTTAATTTATAAAATCTGTGATCATTTTTGTGTTGACCACGTGTCAAATTAACATGCCGGTCATATATATATATATACATATGCTCGCGATCACGTGACTTTGCAGCCACAAATAATTATTCTTAATTATATTTACTTTCATTACTCATCGATTAACTATTTACTTGGACATGATGTCAACTGGTGTGACTGATGTCATCATTCAGTCATCCAGTAATCTTAATCTCAAAAATCAATATCAAATTTTATTTGTGACTGCAAAGTAATTATTATACGTTCAGACTCGGCTCGCTACGCATCTTAAGTTCATACTCGGCTCTTACTCGTTCTCAATGTCGCGTATCAAAATTAATTGTGACAAAAATGTGTACTCGAACTATTGATGATATTTGTAAATCATTAATTGTTAATACTTTACTCTTTATTGCGCTCTTTTGTATAAATTAATTCACGTGTATGGTGCCGTGTAAATTTATAAACTCGTATTCATTAAACTCAACAAACTCGATCTTAAACTACGCTCTATATGTATATAATATAATGTTCATGTGTACGGTGCCATGCAATTTATATAAAACTCAATTAAACTCAAATGCAATCGAATAATGTTCAATAAGTGCTCTAATCTGAACTCGTGATCGACTCTTGTACTCTACGCTATTATCTGTGATTTATTTTTATTAAATATGGACAATACACCAAATAAGTGAATTTTTATTTCTTTCACCATCCCGATCCAGCAAAATAAATATTTAATGTAGTTTTTAAGTTAATATTTTACATTATGGTCCTTCGAGCCGGATCGGATGGTGAAAACCGCGTAAAAGTGATCACAGAAAAAAACTCGTGTTTTCATACTCGTATAAATTCTAATCCTACAATTATTCATCAGATTCAATGGCTGATGAAAGGAACTCGACGGGAGATGGAGCGCCCAAGGACGATTCTCCCTCTCTCCCAATCACTCCGAACGTCATCATCACCGGAAGTGATGAGCACTCGACCACGCCAACTGGGATAACACCAAAACCACCAGGCAATCCCAGCGACTCCGACATCACTGATGCGGAGACTCGCAAGGCACTCGACTCTCAAGATCCCAAGAAGCGTACTCGCAGGAAGTCCGCCAAGGGATGCGAACTCGAACTCAGGATCAGCGGTCAACTGTCCAGACTGAGGCTGATATCTGACTTTGAAACTCGTGCTTCAGCACTCACCGCTGCGGCAGGTGCAGCATCACTCAAGGCTCGACTCGACGTACTCACCCAGGAGTGGCAGGAATTCTCCGTTATCCACGACTACCTGGCATCCAACGCAACGGAGGACTTCCTCCAACACTCGTACATCAAAGATGGCATCTTTGATGTAACATACCGGTCTTACCTGGGAGCTCGCACTCGCCTATCTACACTCATCCACGAACTCGACACTCCAGCTCAACCAACTCAAGCTCAGAACTCGACTCAACGCCCACAGAGCAGCGTCAATCTTGCTCCACTCAACATCACTCCATTCTCTGGCGACTATGCCAAGTGGCCAGAATTCAGGGACATGTTTAAGTCCGTGGTAATCAATCGCACTGGCCTGGAGGACGTCGAACGTCTCCATTATTTGAAGACGTACCTGACAGGGCAGGCAGCTCAAGCAATCGCCAACACACCCATGTGTAACGAAAGCTTCCCACTCGCTTGGGGTGCCATCTGTAAGCGGTACGATGTACCTCGTTTACTCATCGGTGCTCAGCTCGACAAGCTGGTCAACCTTCCAGCACTCACCTCGCGCTCGTCAAAACAACTTTACTCGCTGATTGATCAGACCCACGAGGCGATCAATGCGCTCTTGGCTCAAAAGGTCAATCTCCAGGATGGGGACTGCTACCTGCTCACTCACATCATCATCTCAAAACTCGACCGCTCAACTCGTGAGGCTTGGGAACTATCATTGGGAGCCTCTGTTGAATTCCCAAAACTCAGCCGGCTACGTCAATTCCTGACAGAACGTGCTCGTGCTCAAGAAAGGTACGAAGAAAGTACTGCCAAGGCTGGTGACCAGCACAAATCCAGTCACTCGAACTCGCACTCAAACTCCAAAGGCCATAAGACCTCCTATGCTCATATGGCAACATCCTCGGCTCCAAAATCGGCTGGAGCATCAACACCAGCAAGCGCTCAACCAAAAGTGGTGGCCAAAGCACAGTATCCGTGCGACCTGTGCCAAGGTGATCACTACCTGGTCAGATGTGACCAGTTTGGCAAAATGACTCCACCACAACGAACTCAGCTGGTGATCCAAGCCAGATTGTGCCCAAACTGTCTTGGACACCACCGAGTCGAGTCATGCAACTCACAATTCCGTTGCAGAGTGTGTCAGGAACAGCACCACTCTATGATTCATCCAGGAATCCCTGCAACGCAAACTCGAGGTGCTCCTGCTCAAACTCAATAAGACTTTGCGCTTCCGCACGACACTCAAGCACTCGACACGCACTCGCACTCGCCTACTACAAACTCACCGCACTCAAACAACACTCTTGCCCACACTCAAGCTCAACATACTCATGATCGCAGCACTCGTACTCATCACTCGCCCACTCAGAACTCGACAACTGGTTGTACTCAAACTCATCATTACGCTACGTTACTAGCGACTTGTCAAGTCTACGTAGTGACCAAGTTAAGTACTCATCCAATACGCATTCTCTTAGATACCGGGTCTGAGATATCCTTTGTTTCAGATTCATTGGTAAGAATGCTCAATATTTCTCGTGCTCGATCACACCTTACTATCCTAGGGATCGGTGCAGCCAAGGCTGGCCATACCAGAGGGTGTGCAACTCTCACTCTGCGTTCATACCACTCGGATCAATCACTCACGATAAAGGCTCACATCCTCAGTGGTTTAACTGCTCAATTACCATCTGACCAAATCCAAAACACCGACTTGGAACAGTACTCGCACCTCACGCTCGCAGATCCAGAGTTTGGAACCCCAGGTCCAACGGATGTCATCCTTGGAGCTGATTACTACGGCCAGGTCATCACTGGCGAGATCATCAAGTGCAATTCTCCTGGATTACTCGCTCAAAACACCATCTTCGGCTGGATTATCATTGGTCCAGTCCAAGCTCGGCTCAACAAACCACTGAGAATTCATCATGCTGTCTCCAATCATCATGATCAAGATCTTCAAGACTTATTAACTCGGTTCTGGCTCCAAGAAGAGGTCAGTTCAACTCAACTACGCTCATTAACTCCCGAAGAAGAGGCTTGTGAAGCTCACTTCCGGGACACTCACACTCGAGACAGTTCTGGCAGATACATCGTCAGACTGCCATTAATATCCGACCCGCAACAACTGGGGAACTCATACACAGCAGCCCGTCGCTGCTTACAACACCTCATGCGACGTCTTGATCATGATGCTCGGCTCAAAACACTCTACATGAACTTCATGGCAGAGTATCTCGAACTCAAGCATATGGTGCCTGCGGCATCATCTACATCATCAGTTCAATACTTCCTACCCCACCATGGGGTACTGAAGGAGGACAACAACAACTTCAAGATCCGTGTGGTCTTCAACGGCTCAAAACCAACCAGTTCAGGACTCTCACTCAACGACATCATGCATACCGGGCCAAAATTACTCGTTAACATCTTCGACGTACTCATCAGCTCGCGACAACACCGGTTCATCTTCATCACAGATGTTACCAAAATGTATCGACAGATTTTGGTTCACGAAAAGGACCAAGGCCTGCAACAAATACTCTGGTTTGATAAGGAAGGAAACATCATCCCCTTCAAACTCACCACAGTTACTTATGGGACGAAATCAGCTCCATTTCTTGCTGTTCGAGCCCTGCTCCAATTGGTCGAAGATGAAGGACATAGATTCCCACTCGCAATCGATCCACTCACTAAAGGTCGGTATGTCGACGACATTTCCGGAGGCGCAGATGATCTCGAGTCACTGCAAGCAGTTGCAGATGATATCGAGGGTCTGTGCAAGGCGGGCGGATTCCCACTCGCCAAATGGGCAAGCAATCATCGTAAACTACTTCAGCTCAATCGTGCGGAAGCGATCACACAATATAAAATTGAGGATCCAGAAGTCAGCACCAAAATTCTTGGGATGTACTGGTCTTCAAACAAGGATCAATTCTCGTTCAAACACTCGCCACCATGCTCAACTCAACCGTGCACAAAACGTGCAATTCTATCAGAGATTGCTCAGATCTTTGATCCACTGGGATTCCTATCACCACTCATAATTCAAGCCAAAATGTTCATGCAGGAACTTTGGCTTGTAAAACTCGGCTGGGACACTCCATTGTCTGCAGAATTACGACAGAAATGGACTTCATTCAAAACTCAACTCGATATGATTCATATCATCAAGATTCCCAGATGGATCCACTCGTCCACGAACTCGGCTCTAGAAATCCATGGATTCTCCGATGCCTCGCAATTGGCGATGGCTGCGGCAGTATTTATCAAGGTCCTACCGACAACTCGAACTCAGAGGGCAAAGGTTACGCTGCTTTGCTCTAAAACCAAGGTGGCACCGTTGAAACCCCTAACGATTCCACGCTTGGAACTCACTGCGGCTCACATGTTGGCAAAACTCGTCAAACACTGCCAGGCTACTCTCAACTACTCGCATGTGCCAACATATCTTTGGACCGATTCATCAATCACGCTCACGTGGATACACTCGCACCCGTCTCGCTGGAAAGACTTTGTCAGGAATAGGGTGTCATTTATTCAAGAACTCATTCCAGATGGCCACTGGAAGTTTGTCCCTGGCACTGACAATCCAGCAGATTGTGCAACTCGAGGCTTGACAACCAGTCAGCTTAAAACTCATCAACTATGGTGGTCTGGCCCATCATGGTTGCTCGAAGACTCGCCGTCCTGGCCAACCAGTCCTATTCATAAAGATGCAGATACTCACCTGGAAGAACGTCCAGTCAAATCACTCTATGTTTCGGCTCAACCACTCAACTCGTCTTGGACATTAATGGAACGTCCAATCCCACTATTGCGTATGCTCAGAGTTACAGCAATCTGTGGCAGGGTACGCGATATAATCAAACGCATACCACACTCGACTCTCGCTCGTCCACTCACATCAACTGAAATCAACCGCGCACTCCAGTTCTGCATCAAGGAAACTCAACGTATTCATTTCTACTCTGAACTCCAATTACTCGAAAAACAGGCATCATGGCCAAAGGATCACCCATTTGCTCGGTTGGTGGCTTATCAAGACACCGATGGCATCATCCGAGTAGGGGGGAGATTGGAAAATGCTCCAAACTCAGATCAACAGAAGCATCCTGCAATTCTACCTCGTGATGCTGCTCTAACTCGACTCGTCATCTCTGATGCCCATCAGCGTACCATGCATGGTGGTACTCAACTCACACTCGCTCATACTCGACTCCGATACTGGATCATTGGTGGACGTCAACCAGTACGTTCACACATACTCAAATGTCTCGTCTGTGCTCGTCATCGATGTGTTCGCGCTCAGCAATTAATGGGACAACTCCCAACTCAACGTGTCACTCCAGCGCCACCATTTTCTCACACTGGAGTCGATTACGCTGGTCCAGTATCAATAAAATCATGGAAAGGTCGAGGATCCAGGATATACAAGGGCTGGATCTGTGTGTTTGTCTGTCTGACCACATCAGCAGTTCACGTCGACCTTGTCAGCGACTACTCATCATCAGGTTTTATAGCAGCTCTCCGACGGTTTATTCACCGTCGAGGGATATGTGCAGCACTCTACAGCGACTGTGGAACGACATTCCAAGGCGCGTACTCGGAACTCAAGCGGCTCTTCACTCAAGGCACTCAAGAATCTCATGCTCTACTCGATTGGGCCACTGTGCATCAAATCACATGGCATTTCAATCCTCCTGCTGCTCCCCATATGGGTGGTAAATGGGAAGCCGCAGTGAAATCAGTGAAACATCACCTAACTCGCACACTCGGAGAATCAGCCTTCACGTTTGAAGAACTTACGACTCTTCTAACGCAAGTGGAGGGGATTTTGAACTCGAGACCATTGGAGGCTCTATCCGACGATCCTCAGGATCCTTCATCGCTCACTCCAGGTCATTTTCTCATTGGGAGACCAATTGTTGCAATCCCTGAACCTTCACTCATGGATACAGAAGTATCAAGACTCTCTCGCTGGCAGTTCATCCAGCAACGTGTCCAGCATTTTTGGAATCACTGGTCTACCAGTTACATTCAACGTCATCTGGCTCGAACCAAGTGGCATCATGCTCGCAATGACATCAAACTCGGCTCACTAGTCCTTCTCACTGATGAACGAACTCCACCAACTCGATGGCCACTCGCGAAAGTGACTGCACTCCATCCAGGGAAGGACAACCTCACTCGAGTGGTAACCATTCAAACAGCCACTGGTACTCTCACTCGTCCAATTGCCAAGCTCGCACTCTTACCACTTGCTCCAGAACCAGATGCCTAACTCAACGGCACTCTACTCACCAATCACCAGGTACTCAAGATCATAATCAGCAACTCTGTTCCTGATGGCGGGCGGAATGTTGCGTAAATTTCAAATGTTCGCGCCAGAACATTTGATAACTCGACGCTCTACTATACCAGAGGTGCTGCTATCGACGCGCCCTCTGATACTCGGAATTTCAACTCGATAGCCAGCTACGCGGCAACTGGCATTATTCTACAACACATGGCATAGAACACCACGTGCTGTCAGTATTATTATTCCAATTACATCGTGTTAATTATCGTGCTCATTTAATTAATTAATTTTGATCACCACTCGCAAACTCATCAGGTATTATTATTCATCTATATTTTTTATTTTCATTCTCAATTTAATTTATAAAATCTGTGATCATTTTTGTGTTGACCACGTGTCAAATTAACATGCCGGTCATATATATATATACATATGCTCGCGATCACGTGACTTTGCAGCCACAAATAATTATTCTTAATTATATTTACTTTCATTACTCATCGATTAACTATTTACTTGGACATGATGTCAACTGGTGTGACTGATGTCATCATTCAGTCATCCAGTAATCTTAATCTCAAAAATCAATATCAAATTTTATTTGTGACTGCAAAGTAATTATTATACGTTCAGACTCGGCTCGCTACGCATCTTAAGTTCATACTCGGCTCTTACTCGTTCTCAATGTCGCGTATCAAAATTAATTGTGACAAAAATGTGTACTCGAACTATTGATGATATTTGTAAATCATTAATTGTTAATACTTTACTCTTTATTGCGCTCTTTTGTATAAATTAATTCACGTGTATGGTGCCGTGTAAATTTATAAACTCGTATTCATTAAACTCAACAAACTCGATCTTAAACTACGCTCTATATGTATATAATATAATGTTCATGTGTACGGTGCCATGCAATTTATATAAAACTCAATTAAACTCAAATGCAATCGAATAATGTTCAATAAGTGCTCTAATCTGAACTCGTGATCGACTCTTGTACTCTACGCTATTATCTGTGATTTATTTTTATTAAATATGGACAATACACCAAATAAGTGAATTTTTATTTCTTTCACCATCCCGATCCAGCAAAATAAATATTTAATGTAGTTTTTAAGTTAATATTTTACACTTAGCATCTGCGTAACTCATATATTCACTGGTACATTGCAGCAAAACTTGTTCATCAGCCCAGTTGTCGACAGTGTAAGCTACGATTTCGTCCCGTATTTGTTTGTGCATATTTTCATTGCCGTAAAGTGCGTATGACACAGCAAGGAAAAAACAATTCCCATGGCCTTCATTTTTTATAATCCTAAACCTTTTTGATTCGTATTCTACGATACGATCGTCTTGTTCATCTGAATTGTTAGTGTGGATGCCTTTACTTGCTTCAGTTGGCAGATCTTTTCGACAGTACATGGGGCTTTTACTCTTATTACCTGACATCTCGTTGTTATGTTTTAAACTATTACTCATTACTTTTTCCTCGAACTTGACTTTTTTAAAATTTTATTATAAATTTCACAACTACTTAAAAATGATTAATATTACTCTGTAATATCTTGCTACAGCAATACTTTGATTTTACCTACTCATCAAAAATATTTATGAATTATTTTTGTTTGAAATTATAAACTAATTATCGAACTCTAAATTAATTGTCGAACTATATTTACTATTATAGGGAAACAACTATGAAAACTATGTACCATATTTGAAATCAGAATATGCAAAACTTTAAAAATCATCAACTTTTGATTTCAAAACTTCAGAATTTTTAGTAAATTGAGCCCTTAATATCCAATTTAATCAACGTAGGAAGAAAATATTTTTAGTTTGGAATTATATACCTTGGTAGTGGTGTATTATACTACAGTTGGACCTCGTTATAAGACTATTGATTTCTTTCTCAAATTATCACGATACCTGATTCATAAAAAAAGACGACAAATAGTCTTACAAAAAGGTCCGACTGTACACAGTCCAGGATCCATTTTGATATGGAATTTTACGCTTTACAAAAAAGGTCTCTTATGATTTTTTGATAAATCCATCTGTTTAAAAGTTATTTGAGCTAAAAGTAAAATTTTTAGTAAATTTTCTCCGCATAATTTTCTCGCTATTTTCATTCTCATGTTAAGCTCTTAAAAAAAATAGTGTCGTTATCGATTTTAACAGCCTGACATTAAAATGAAAATAAGTAGTAAGTTATGCAGAATTCGAAAAAAGTGTATCAAGGATAATTTGTAGAGAATTAAATTGGCGGAAAAAATTCTTTTACATTCTGTGATGTCTGATAGTTTAGTTTAAAATGATCTCGAAATTGACTTCAAACTCAAATAACTTTTGAACCGATGGATTGATGAAAAAATCATATGAGATTTTTTTCGTACACCGTTTAAATCTCTACAAAACTGAATAACATTCTAAACTAAAATTTTTTATTTGCAAGTTATATGTAATTGACCTTGAGCCTTGAGCAAGTTTGGATTTCTCAACATTTTTTTGGTTTCATTATTTAAGTTTTTTCTTTCGGATTAATTTCGACTTAATATCAGGTCGAAAACATGTCTTCATTAACAATCTTTTCACTTCTATACAATTTTACCCATTTCAATGGAATCAAAAAATGTAGGGGTGATTTAACGTGAGTGAAATGCCAAAAAGTAATTTCGTTTGAAGGCACTCACAACCCGTTCACCCTTAAAGTGTACAAAAATTCATAGCATAACTATTTGCATAAATATCAGTGTACTTTTAGCAACAACAAAAACAATATTTCTGTAATTACGTTACGATTGTTTTTACACTAAAAATTTTCGATCCAGCAGTTTAAATTATACCATATTTAATACTCATTTCATGGAAATATTAACAAATGACATTAATTCCTTACCGGACAAGCAAGCAATCCTTCCTTCTTATGTGTACATACAATCTCTATCGACAGCGTGATTACACAAGCGGTTCTCATAAGTTCGAACTAACAGTCTATCACTTTTATTATATTCAGCTCACTTCAAGTTTAAAATCGTGTAGTTCACTGAATAATATAATCTTTATGGAATTTATTATGAATAAAACTCACAGTTTTTCTTCGAGTTAATCTCGCAATAAAAAAATACTCCACAGAGGTTAGGTGTATCTAAAATACAAAGAAACACTTTTATTTCCACCACTCTTACTCTGTTGAACCCCTTCCCCATAAAAAAATCAACATTGACCAATCACAATAAGAGCGCGAAGAAAATATTTCAAATGTAATTTTTCCAATACATGTATTTACTGTTGGCTCCAAAAGTGTTGAAAATTAACACGTTATGAATTAATGATCTTAATGGAAGCAAACATCTGAATCAAAAGTCCAGATATAAAATTATCTGTATATAAACAACCGTATAGCTGAATAAAGACACGAAAAAATAAGTTTCCAAATCTGAAATGTCTGGGAAGCAAAAATGATTGTACTAAATTGTTTATCCGAAAATTTTTAGATTGGTCTATTAATTTGAATAAAATACTTAGTTCTTCAATAATACCGTAATAAATAAATTAAAGGTGCACTGAAAAAAAAGATTTTCTCCTCCCAGGATACAAAATATTTTTATCCGAGTATTTTAATATCCAGTATAAGTTTCTTAATATTAAAAAACTGGTATTTTTCCCCTGAGAATACCTAAGTTTTTTCTAGAGCTAAAACTTAATGCTGCGTTACCATAGCAACCGCAGTGGTGGCGCCACCAATTCTCTGATTTCCCTCCAATTCCACAGTGCTGATGTTTGTTTTCACTCGAAAAGTTTTTCAGTTAAAAAATTATTTTATTAAAATTTATTCAACAATTACAGTTATATTACAGTTATTATTATTAGTTATATGGATTCTTGGGTACAAGAAAAGTTGATTGAATGGGGTTTACCGATATACTGCCAGCTTGTTTTATTATTAGCTATAATGATTTATTTTATTTTAAGCCTTTAAGTTTAACATTAAAAATTGAAAAATATTATATAATATTGCGTCATTGTTTATAAAAATGAAATTTTAATTCAAATTTTCTGTTTTGACTCTGTGTAAATTATTTTATAAAAATATATTACTTGTTTTTATCAGAAATTTATAGTTTTTTATTATTAATACATTCTTATCTTATAATAAATTGTCATAATAGTAATTTCGTTAGTAAAAATATTGACATTAATAAGAATTTGTAAGTTTTTAATGGGTATTCAATATTTAAATTAGTGAAGAGAATTTACCGGTAAAATAAATATTTGACTTATTTTACCAATTTTCAGCAGGTTATTTACCGGTTAAATAACCAAAGTAGTTCATTTTGTTCCGTGGGTGTCGTTAATGTGCGATTGAAGATGTGTATAATGTAGGCTAAAAATTATTAGCAATTATCTATTATCTTTCAATATTATTGAGTTAATAAAAAAATAGTTAAAAATCATAAATGATAAAAAATTAATTATTATGCCAATAAACGTTGATCAAGGTTATTCGTGGATTAATTTTTTTCATTTTTTTTCAATAATTAAAGTAGAATAAAAAACATTTTTTTTAAATTGCACTTAAAGTTTTTCAAGTTTTTTACAAATAACATTTTATTTCTATTTTTTTGTAATAATTTTTTTAATAAAAAAAAATCCTAAAAATTTTTAGATGTCGGCTAACTTAATTTTCATTTTTCTTTTCATACATAAGCAAAATTAATACACCTAAAAATCATTATAATTTTTTAATTCAATTTTTACAAAGGAATGACGGTTTTAAAAGGATAAAAAAATGCACATATGGAAAGTTGTTTGGGAAATTAAATGTGTATTTAAAAATAGCCAAATAATGATATATATTTTTATCATTTGAACTAAATATATAAAACTTAGCAAATAATATACCTATCAAAATCAAATTTTTAATGCAGTGAAAACCGTGTAAACTATTGTATATACTCTTTAACGATATTTGAATTTTTTAACTAGTTTTATAATCACAGTTAATCACTGATATTTGAATTTTTTAACTAGTTTTATGATCACAGTTAATCACTGATATTTGAATTTTTTAACTAGTTTATAATCACAGTTAATCAACGATATTATATATCATCTTACTATCTATTCTTCTACTTCAGTGACGCTTCTATTTCTATATATATCACAAATCACAATCCATTTCTTCTAATATTTCATATTCGGAATACTCAACATCGCTTAATAATTAAATAAAACGTATTTTTTGCTATGAAAAAAATTTTAAACATTATCAAGCGATTTATGGATTAGAAAATAAAAATACTCTCTTAATCTCTAAAAATTTTTGAGTTCATAATAAAATATATGCTTAATATTTATCTCTTCAAGAAAAACACGAGATTCAAAAATTTCATTGCAAATTATCAAGTTTTTTTTTCTATTCTGAAAAATTTTTCCTTAAGCTACTCTTTTATTTTTAATTATTTAAAGTTACTAAAAGAATAAAAAATATAATTTCAAAATTACTTAATTAACTAACAAAAAAATTATCACTGTAAAATACTAACTCAATTTTTTTAATATAAAAATGAAAATCATCATGCAAGTATACTCAAAAAAATTCAATTTCATTGCACATATATAAAGTAAAAACACTCTTTAAACTAATGGATTTTTTTATAATCAACTAAAAAATGTATGAAAGTGTCTCTTGTTATCATTATCACATTAATACATTTTTGTTTCTCGTTAACGCAATAGTCAGTCTATCACACAAATTAAAATATTTAAATAAAAACATTACGTGGGACTCTGCAACACCCAATATGCGATGTACCAAATGGTTAGAGAATCCATGATCATCAACTGAGAGATTATATAATTGAAGCTGTGATAAAAAACGAGGATAAAACCAGAGCAAAACTCAAGTGAATTATTAATTAAAGCTAAAAGTTCCGAAGATGTGTCCGTAGCTCTAACTGAAACAAGAATGGTAATCAGTAGAAGAATTCGGAAACTTTAAAAGCTGAGGGATGTGGCCATACCTCCACCTGGTTGATAGCGAATACTCCCTCGCCATTGGTCAAAACTGTGGCGCCTTGCTTGTAAGTTCTTCATCCCCTCTTACAATTTTTTTCTTTAAACCAATTGTAGCTTATGTTCAAGAACTTTTACTATTATGTTGTGGAAAGGAGAGGGGGCAAAGGGCGTCTTAAAATTTTCAAAACTCCGGACCAGAGTGAGTTGGGGGTGAAATAAAATCCACGTCACTCTGAAATCACTCCGCCAAAAAAAAGGTCCCAATTCACGCCAATTCATGCAGAGTAATTTTTTTCAAAACTCAGAAACTCCGAGTGGCGGAGTGAATATGGAGTGAATTCGGATTTAAATTAACCCTTCATCCGTCGCGCTATTATTATTATCCTTAGTTAAGATGCTCCATGCTGATTTCATGTTTTGTGCGTTATCAGTGATTAAGGCATGAACTTTATTGGGCCCAACTTCTTCTTTTGCTTCACTTAAAACTGTTGAAATATATTTTCCGGTGTGTGAATGTCCACTAGCGTCTATTGCCTTATAGAAAACAGGCTCTGGTGTCATGAATACAATATTAATTAAGGAGACACGATTAATATCCGTCCAGCCATCAGACAAAATTGTCAAAGAATGAGAGTTTTCTAATTTATTCTTCATAACTGACTGTAATAATTGATATTCTTCATCAAGAATCCTCCCAGACAATTGATCCTTTGACGGTGGATTGTAACCCGGTGAAGCCAATTTTAAAAACTTTGTTAAATAATTATTTTCAACTAGTACGATGGAGAGCAGCTGGAGAAAACTGCTCTTGCTAAAGTTTTATCCATCTCTATTTTTTTATCTTTTGATATTTTATCTACGTAACTAATCAGCTTTCCTTGACTACATTTCTTCCGAGTAGATTCCTATAAAAAAATTCAATCAATTATTACATTATGTATCAATCGAATAACATATTTCATTGACAATAATTACTTATAATTCATAATCATTGACAGATAAAACAATTTTTTTATTTTTATGATACGATTATTAAAGATAAACTAGTTTCAATAAACTTTCAATTATTCATACTTTAAGTAAACAATCTTCCGTGTTTTTAGACAAGGCTCCAAAGTTTTCTTTTACTGAGTTAGGGCACTTCTTGCTTCTTATTACCAAATGTTTTTCCATGCGTTGTGCATTAGATACATATTTAACCTTACAGTATTTACACTGCCCATGTAAAATGTTTTTGTCATCGTACACTTCGTCAAAGTGTAGCCAAACAGGAGATTTTTGTTTTGGCATCTTTTAGAAATTGTTATTATCTCTTTTTTTAAAAATATAATATCGGCAATAAAAAACAGAATAACTGCTTCTATTTTTCATTTGACAACGAATGATTCACTACGCAGAGAACAGTACGCCATATCGCTTTTAAAACTTAGTATACTAAACTATATACACATTCGACGCAAGCAGATATTTATCATTCAAATTAATATTTTACCGGTTAAATAGCCAAATAACTTACCGGTTAATAACCGGATATTTGTCCACTCGAATCACTACCGGCATGTTACAATCTACACCGATCACAAGCCGCTTCAGCACGCTTACAAACAGCGCACCGAAAGAGCATCGCCTTGGCAATTTCGTCGACTCGATTTTATCGGTCAATTTACCACCGATATTCGACATGTGTCGGGTACCGACAATATTGTCGCTGACACATTGTCACGCGTCGAAGCAGTATCTATTGCTATAACATCGCAAAAACTTGCCGACACTCAACAAACCGACAATGAACTTCAGCAGTTGTTACGTCAAACAACTGCTCTAAATTTAAAAACGATACAACTCGATAACGGACCTGCACTGTATTGTGACACTGCGTCAGTTACAGTGCGTCCATATGTTCCAGAGCGGCTGAGAAAGAAGGTGTTTAATTCACTGCACTCGCTAGCTCACCCTGGAATCAAAGGATCATTAAAAATGATCTCCAAACGATACGTCTGGCCATCGATTAACAAAGATTGCCGAGAATGGGCGAAATCCTGCATCGATTGCCAGAAAAATAAAATTCAGAGACACGTGTCATCGCCGATCGCCAGTCTTGAACCTCCAACTGAACGATTCGAGCACATACACATCGATCTAGTGTCTTTAAAAACGTCAAGAGGTTTTAATCAATGCTTGACTATCATCGACCGATTCACGAGGTTTCCTGAGGCTGTTCCGTTATCCAATGGAACCGCAGAGACGATAGCACATGCACTATCGCTGCACTGGATATCACGCCACGGAGTACCAAAACGAATAACTTCGGACCAAGGTCCGCAATTCGAATCGTCATTATTCCAGTCGCTATTAAAAATGTACGGAATAAAACACCTACACACTACGCCGTATCATCCGCAAGCTAACGGTCTAGTCGAACGTTTACATCGTCAGCTTAAATCAGCACTTTTGTGTCATCAAGAGTCGTGGTATGACGCATTACCAGCCGTTTTGCTCGGCTTACGTGCTGCCTGGAAAGACGACATACAGACGACACCGGCTGAATTAGTGTACGGTGAGCCAATGCGTTTACCTGGTGAGTTACTCACTCCCAGTAACAAAACTTCACCTCATGACATCATTAATACATTAAAACGTCATTTCAATTCATTGGCACCGGCCGAAATGTCGCGTCACGGCAAGCATTCTGTTTTCTGTTTCAGGAACCTTAGTACTTGCAGCCACGTACTGGTACGGAATGACCAGGTTGGACCATCTTTCTCGCCGCCGTATGAGGGTCCATATTGTGTAATAACCCGACACGATAAATACTTCATCGTTGATTTTCGTGGACGACAAATCGCCATTTCTGTGGACAGATTAAAGCCGGTCTACGAGGCAAATTCAGTCGACACGACGACGATGATAACAAACTCCCAGCCGATTAACACAGCAACCGAGACCGTAAAACGCCGAGTCCGGTTTAATATTTAAAAATTTACACGATTTAATTTTTTACTTTTTATATAAAAGTTTTTTTTTTTTTTTCTACAAAGTAATAATTCACCACTTTATTATACTCATTCATTTAATCATTTATTTATTCATATCATTTGTAAATATTCCATTACTTTAATTATCGTGTATTAAAATTAAAAAAAAAAAAAAAAAAAAAACAAAGGGAGTTCTGTAGCGTTGCTACTAGGTGACGCGATCGATAAAATTCGACAGTTTCCGTGGAACATCGATTATTTCATTTTATCCATCTCTACCACATTGGTGGGGACAATTAGTAATAAACCGTGGAATTGTACACATGCATCCAGGCTTCTTACTTTACTGTATACTTACAATCACTGTGTTATTTTCCGTTTATTTAAATAAAACATTTGCTTAAATTAAGTGGTTGGTTTTAATAATTTATATTATCACTTCAACCACTAAATATATACACATTTATACATATATATCTATACATATCATATCGGACAATAATTCCTGTCGGGCAAGATAGTATCCGGAATAAAAATCTCAGAAAAGAAAATTTCTATGACTAATTTTCTACAAATGTTAACATCTAAAATTGGTAATCTGTAAAAAAAGAATTTAAAGTTAATGTATATTAATCAAATGTGACATTATCAATATGTATTTTTGAATAAGTCAATGAAAAGAAATCCCGAAAACAAATATCTTTAGGTTCATAAATTAATAAAATATTTATTATTATTGATATTATTATTATTATTATTATTATTATTATGATTATTCAAATACATAGGGATACCAATTTTTTGTGGCTTTTGAGCACCGAGTAGAAGTTGTTAAATTTTTTTTTTTTTTCGAATTATATTTCACTGCACAGAAAATTTAGTAAATTATATCAGACTTTAAAATTTAGAATTTTTTTTTTGTATTCAAAAATTACAAGGCGGGTCCGTCGTGTCTCAACCTTTCCTATGTAATTCAATAATTGATTTATGAACCAACAAATTTTTTTTCACAGGGATTCTATTGACTAATTTTATAATATATTTTTAGAATTATCAATTTAATTGATATACATTCATTTCTGAATATTTTTTGTTTTTTTTCGACATTATTAATTTTATATGTTTAAATTTGTAGAAAACCAGTCATACAAATTTTTATTTTCAGATTTATTTTCCAGATACTATATTACCCGACACGAAATATTGTCCGATGTTATATAAATACATATATTTATATACTCACGTATACATATTTCGAATATATGTTTTTCGCGCTCTCACAATGTCAGTCCACTGTGATAGTGCTTCATGCGCATGCGTTAAAACACAGTAACTTTGGCACGTGAGTCTCACAAAACGATATATCATGACTTTGAAATTAAAAAAAATAAGTTAGAATCAAACTTTTTCGAATCCTCTTTTATCCTCTCGGATTCTCGAGGAGAACAAAAATTGCAACATCATTTTAGAATTAAAAGGAATTAGTTAGAATTAAACTTTTTCGAATCCTCTTTTATTCTCTCGAATCTTCCGCGAGAACAGAAATTCCAAGTTATTTTAGAATTAAAAAGAATTAGTTAGAATTAAACGTTTTTGAATCCTCTTTTATTCTCTTGAATTCTCAACGAGAACAGAAATTGCGATATTATTTTAGAATTAATAAGGATAAGTTAGGATTTAAAATATTTAATCCTTTTTTATTCTTTTTAATCCTAAAATGATAATAATTTTTTCGCTAGATGAAGGAGAATTAAAACGGATTCGTTTTATGTTCGATCTTAATTCTCCGGAGAATTAAGAGTATTGGGGAGTATTGAGTAGTATTAAATATGTTTGCTTTTTTAATCCTTTTTAATTCACTTTTTTAACCAGGGGCTCCAACGCCAACTTGCTTATTCAAAGTTCACCTTGTCTGCAGTGATTTTGCTGGTGTCAATGATATAAAGCAAGGAGATTTCATGTCGTTGGATCGAAAACTTGGTGTACTTTTCGCAACTAATGACATGCTGGAACGATCCGGAGAAGCTAAGGAACTACACATAGATGGTACATTTAAATCATGTCCCAATTTAAGTAATTGCTGCCAATTACGGATTTTTCATTTCAAAGCAATAAATGTGGTAATTATTTATTCGAGTTCATGCTGAGTTTGCATTTTCATTACTTTGCATAAAACTCCCAATTAAAAACATGTAAGGTAGTCCAGTCTTATTTGCTTTATGTCAAAATCGCACGACAGGTCTTTATTTTGAGTTATGACGTTTTCTACTATCAAAAATGCCTAAACTGGAGAAAAAATCATCTTCTGTCAATAGTGACTATGGAGCAGCATTAATAAAAGGGACAATAACAGTATTTCTGAAGATTAAGCATTATGGGTGTTGGTTCCATTTCATTCAGGTGTTAATTGAACTGTATTTGATAAATTACTCTCAAGTACAAGAATAATAACCTTTCATTTCTTGCTACGACTAAGAAATATCGTAAGTTACAGCTCCCAGAGTCTGCAGAAAAAGATTCTTTGTTAAAAATAGTTTGGACACTTCCCCTTTATCCTTGCAAACCGGCGGTATGGCCTAAAAATGGCCTAAAATGGGCCGGGCAAGTACACATTGGCCTCTTCGTGGCTACCGCAACAAGTACCGCAAGGGAAACTAACAGATGTATATACCGACTCAGAGGGAATTTATTTATTGATCGGAAAAATGTCAAAGAAAAGTAGGAGGCTCTAAGAGCCCTCTTAAGTATCCAAAAGCGTCAGGATACCAAGGTACAAAGTACCTTTATATATATATGCATATGTGTTTGTGCGTGCACGTATGCGCGCACTTTGGTGTAAAGTGTACCAAAGAAATAAACTAAGACATCATGCCACTTACTTCGTCTAAACGACTTATGACTATCGAATACTATTCCTTGAATACACGATTTTGACCTGGACCAGTCAAAAGTACAAAAAGTACAAAAAGACAAAAAGCAGAACAAATAGTCTCATACCCTAGAGCACCTCAAAAGCCGGTGGACCGTAGGGCCAAACGGGCTGAGAGCTGTGCTCGCATGGAAAAGTCTGAGAAACTCAGACATCAAATTCTAGTTGAAGGTGTTAACCTCGAGGTCAGGGACTTCGGTTCTCACTACTTAGGAGGCGATGGATCGGCTAGTCCGGGGTTAGTACCCCCCGCCATAGGACGACCACTGGATAGGTAACTTAGCTGATATAGGTTTCAAAGGCCGAGTACAGGCTCAGGGTTCTTGAGATTGTGAATTCATGTTAAATCTTAAATTAATAACAAGGTGTAAGCTACTCGTTCCTGAATACCGAGCCTTTTGCTCGATAGGCATCTTGAGGATTGTAGCCTCTGACGTCAGGAGCTACCCCCAGCCTGTGACAAGGCTCACCCCCACTAGAGAAGGGCGAAGTGGACATTGAGGCTGACGAAGAAGAGGCATTCCGACGGGGCCCTCCGAGAGGACCCAACGTGTCGTCATCTAGCTACTCTCACCCTTACCCTTATTATATTACTTATTGTTTACTATCCACATTATACGATTAGTTGTCGGGTTAATAATGTTTAATTGTTAAATAAATATTTGGTTCTATCTACTAGGAAGTGAAATATATTAACGTGTCCTTCTTACATATCAGAAGTGGGATTGGAAATCCGTGTGCCAGTATAAAGTGCAGTGTGCTTACAATAAGTTATTTATAAAGTTGATAATAAAGTAGTTGTTTTACAGAAAATATAATTAGATCACATCCAGGGAAAGTTCAGTTAGTTATAGTGAGTGCCATTGCGTGGCACAATGAATCCTGTGTACTACGATGGGAAGCAGCGATTAGTCAACAAAATAAGTTCGAATTACATCTGAATACATCCTCGTAATATGTGCAACTCCTGCAAGTACAGAAGTTATGACGGGAATAGCCATGATTATTATTGACGAGGACATCATCTGAATCTCCACATCATCACGAAAGCAGCAGCAGGGATTGATAAAAATTGTTGAACTCATCGCTAGAGGAAACTGTATACAGACGATACAATGACTACATAAGTGTAGTGTATCATTGAACAGAAGTTCGTGTCAAGAGCTGGTGAAACTATTATTGCTCAGGTTGTAATGGGACACAGAGTGTCATTAAGTTTGTTGACTTCACGAGTTTGGTAATGTAGAAAAATATATCTTATTAATGACTTGCATGTTGAGTTAGTGTACTGGGACAGATTCTCAAAAACGCAGTAATGTAATACTTGCTAGATATCTAAGTAATGCGTATAACAAAAATCGGGAGAATAGTTATATACTTGGTATTTCGTTAAAATAAATAAATGTCAACGAAAAGAAATGAAGTACAACGTTGAAACCGAGGAAAATAATAAATGAATAGAAAAATACATAACCGATCTTCATAAGACATAACCAGGTATCTGAACGAACGGGTAGTAAGCTGGGACGTATACTGTAACCATAATCGGTGTTGCCTCATTAACATAATTATATCAGTAGAAATCACAAACATAAGTTTATTAAATATAAATTATCATTAAGCTTTTAACGCGTTGACTCTTCAATATTTAAAAATGAGATGATCAATTATTTTTGAAAATACGAATTGAGTAAAATAATCAAATACATTCAGTCAGAATTTATGTATGCGTTATCAATATGATTTCTACATTAATGAACCTGAGTTGCAAACACTTTGGTTATTAAAAAATTTCTGAAAATAGTAAGTTGAGGTAAGCAAAGTATGTTGAGAACAATATACAGAAGGTGAAGGGTGAGATCAGGTTTAGTAGTAATATAACAACTCAAAAATGTTAAACTGCACATGTTTAGCGTTTGAATTCTTATTGACGCTAGTCGTTTTCAAATTCTGGTAAAAGCTCGTTTAAATTCTGCGTTGAAAATAAATGTCACTCTTAAAGTAACGAGTAAAACTTATGTTCATAAAAAGTTCACATAACGCGGGTTATAGTAAAATATAAAAACTTAGGTACTGTAACGAGGTTGACGACACCTCATTATCATCCGATGATAATAGACGGTTACCGAGTTCATGTACCAGATTTTATCTGATTTACCTGTCGACATATTGATCGATTATTATTATTATTCCATAATCCCTCTCCATTTGTGTTTTAAATGGAAGGGATGCGCACGACGTCGGCGCGTAAGCACCGACGTGAATCTATAAAAAGGCCTGCGCGCCGATTATTACTCAGATTTAGATATATATTAAACTAGTTTTCTCACCTTTTCATTTTGAATTTATGAAAAATACATTTTATATTTTAACCCCTTTCTTTTAACTTTTAACCATCCGTTTATGACTAAGTATCCGGTATCATCTAAGAACTCCCTTAGATAATAATATAATCATAAACTATTATGATTTCCTTCGTGTAAACCTGCCTACACTTTATCCTAGCCTACAGTACCTGCCTGTAGAAGACGGCAACCCCGTAGAAGTGCATACCTGCTGTATCCTCATCCTCGCCTATAGTACCCTTCTATAGAAGACGGTAACCCCGTAGCGACGTATACCTGCTACATCCTTTTCCTACAATACCTGCTTGTAGAGGTGCATACCTGCTGCACTCATATCCCACAATACCTGCTTGTAGAAGCGCGTACCTGCCGCGATGTCCACCTAAAATACCTGCTTGTAGCTGTGCCAGATAATTGTGATATTGAGCTCACAATTGTCTTAATTAATTATCTGTTATATTTATCAGCACCAGTGAATCAACAACTCACAGGTAAGTATAATAATAATACTATTATTCTGGCTTTTACAGCCCCATGTGCTTACTATTTTTTTGGCTTGCTATGCAAATACCGGTAGTCTATTTCCTTTTCATATATTACTTATATATAATTTTGCCCCACGACTCCTGATCCTTTATATGCACTTGGCATATCTAAATTCAAGGCCAAACGGTCGTCTGGTCCCTACGAACCGGGTAATACCAGGATCAATTACCAAATAAGTAGCCTACTGGCTAAAAAGGACACGGGCCCATTTAATTAAAATGGGTAACGGACGATTGATTCACCCCTACTAAAGGGGGTGGACCTCAACTTCGTTTCAGTGGCGCCCGACGTGGGGCCACGTTGGCTTTATCAAATTTAAAAAAACAATTTATTTATTATTAAATTAAAATTTAACCAACAGTATTTGCATAACTTCCCTAAAAATTTAAATCATTAGCTTCACTTCAACTTGTATTAGTGATGCCTATATGGCTCTCTTAATATTTAAAATTAATCTGTTCAAAAATTTAAAGATCTAAAATCCTTAAAATCACCTGGCCAAACAGTATTAATAATAATTTATTTCAGCAACTATTACCTGTATAAATTCAACCTTTATGCAAGCTTAACTTGCACCATTAAACTTCATTAATTATTTAAAATCATTATCATACTCTGTTTAAAAGAAAGTAATTTATTTGCTTAATTTAGCTTTAATAGTAATTTTCTCTATTTAATTATAATATTAAAATCACCTAACAATAAAAATTAAAATCGTTATAATTTTTAATCATCTCCTTCTGAGCAATAATTAAAGTACAATAAAATTATTAATGTTCCTTCGGAACAATTTCTAAAATTCTATAGAAAATAGTATTACATCACTCAAAATGAATTTTAAAATACGACGCATTCAAAATGTAGTTCCCAGAACTCTTAGCGCCACATTCCAATAGTTCACGTGATCCGACTCGCGGTATCACGCACGAAAAATCATTTTCACCCAAAACTTGGAAAACTCAACGTTCCAGAGTTCCCGGATTTTACCACTTTTGTGATAATCCTATTACATATCTCTAATAATTCTTTAATAATACTATAAATAGTTTTGAGTAGTAATAAAACATTATTTAATTAAACAATTTAAACCTGTCTGTTTACGGCTTCACCGCTTTAGACTATAATCCTGGAAATTACTGCATCGTTTAAACATTGTATAAATAAATATTGTTTATATAGCTTCACAATAAAACCATATTCGAGTATTTAATAAAAAAGTTATTGTTGGCAATAATCCTGTGGCTTCACCACATGAATAAAATACTCTCAAATTAATTATTATTTATCTGAATAAATAATAGAGTATTAAAACCGATTCGTCAGAAAAATACCAAAGAACCTGTGCACGTGGTCACCTCTTGCGCACAGTTATCAGGAATCTGATAACGTAAGCCCTTCTGGCATCTAATATAAAATAATATTAATTTAAAATTTGTTTAAATAATTGTATAAGCCCTTCTGGCTATCAGACCTGGAAAAACGAAGCTCTAGTTCCAGTACAGTCACTGAAAACTGTACAGATCATTAAATGATCTATAAATTATAAATTATCTTTGATTGATTAAAATCAAATCATCAGTTATCATGCATCAGAGACTAGATAACTAACTGACTGACCATGCCACCAGCATGTAAAACAAATCTCTGAAAAACCACGAATTTACGTACTTAATTTGCAAATATAACATTTATCAAAGTTTTTAACAAATAAAATACATAAACGTTGAAAGCATCAAAATATAATTCTAGAAGCTCGAATTTTGCAAACTGTATAAAAAAGAGGTTGAGAACCATTTAATATAATTTGGTATATTAAATTGTCACGTAATCATCCAAATTAATTAAAATTAATTAGTTGTAAGTATAAACATTTAGTATTTAAGTTTAAATTTGGATGGTTGCGCGGGCATTTCAACATCACGCCGGTGAGGAGACAGCATTTGCTCGCAGAATGGCGCATGCACACTGTGTGAATGCGAGCACATGTATGCAAATAATTTAATTTATAATTTAAAATTGTTTATCATTAATATTTGTTATTATTAAGTAGACATTAATGATTAGGCGATATTTGGGTGGCATAATGTATGGTCACATTATGCCCCCATAATAATTTTTATTTTATTTTGATAAAATTATATATCCAGGTATAAGGACAATGGGAAATATTGACCGCGGGGGAAGGGAAAAATCAATATTTTCTTCTATTATATCGACGCGGATTCAATAATTTCAATAATTAATATTTAATTGGTTATATAATTTAGAATTGTGAATTTTACTTATATAAATACTAAATTAAGTATTTAATTTAATATGTATCATTCGGGGTGAAAGAAAACCTTTATATAATTTATTTTTTTACTTGAATATCCAAGGGTCTGGATGATTTTTAAGGGCGATTGTTGCGCCACGTGGGTGGCCAACAAGTGGCGGGCCTATAAAGTACTCAGAAAGGTACGGAGAGTGCAATAGAGCAGACGCTGTGTTTACGTTGCCGATACGTTTTGAATTTCTTAATTGATTTCGTTCTTATTTGTGGTCAAATTAATAAAAAGTTTATTCATTAAATTCACCGGGTGCGTGGTTATTGGTCTTATTGGAGATTGAAGCAGTAATCAGTAAGTACTTTGATTTCTCTCCATGCATTGTTACCTGTAACCTTCCCGGGAGTTGTTGGTAGCCGCGTTGCGAAAATACACGTGTGCGTGCCACACAATAACATATAATCTAATTAATTTATTTTCTTTTTACCCCTGAATGATATATACGTATGTGCCGTATTGTTAATATAGAATATTATATTTATTATAAATTAGTTAACGTAAGTGGGAATTGCGCGCGTACGACGTTGTACCATATAGATATATATATATAAATCCGCATTTCTATATCTATAGCTATAGCGCTGTGACTGGGAAGGGAATTCCTCAGACACTGACGCAATCACTCAAACGAAAAATTCCTAAATAATAATAATAATTATTGGAATTATTATTAATATGATATAAATTATAAAACGGAATTATTATTATTATATTTATTATTGATAATTGTTTTTTTTTATTATTGTTTGGATAATTATCCAAAATATTATTGTTTATTTTGCTTTCCTGTGTATTATTTACCCCAGCGGTCAAGAAATTTATATTATATGTTTCTGACTATAAATAATTATTGAAAGAGTGATAATTACTTATTTAAAAGAATTTATGTTATAATTTTGGAAATTTGGTGAATAAGAGTGAGAGTAAACCGTATCTTTCTCCCCCTTTAAGTTGTAAAGGGGCAATCTGGATGTGATTATTTTATTTTTATGACGTGTTTGTCCTGTTTAAAGGAAATTATTGTAATTGATATTATTGATTATGATTATTGAAAATTAAATTTGAAAATTTGAGTTTACATAGATTCCCCTAAGGGTTCCTTATATTTATAATTTGTATTTATAATTCAACAATTATATTACGAATTCTTGGTAATTTATACAGTTTAGTAAACAAACCAACAACTGTCGGGGAAAATTTTGTATTTATTTCCTGGATCTTTTCCTATTATTATACTTTAAAATTTCTTATTTCATTTTATTATTTGCTATTGATCATTTTCTGCACATTAATTGCTGCTTATCTTTACTATTTTATTATTTCATTCGTTTGTCATCCGCCTTGTTGCTGACGACTCGCTCGGGTCTTTCCTCGTAAATTTACCCCCTGATAAATTATTTTTGTCCGTTTTGTGTAAACGGTCTGGCACCTACGTGTACTAATCCAGCCTGAGGAGCTGGTCCAGGTACACCCTTGTTTTATTTATTTGTAATTTAATAGCATTATTATTTTTATTTAGAATTTAAAAATTAAGCGAAGTCATATTTATCATCATCTTATTTTTCCGGACTTTAAAAATTATAATTTTTTTGTTATACACGTGGGTGACCGCATACGGTACTGGGGTTGGTCGCGTCTCCGTCGTGGATTTGAAAACAGTATTCGTTATAAAATCATTATAAAATTATATGTCACGGCTACTACATTCAAAAATTTTATTATTTTTCATCCCAAATAAGTACACACTAAGATCTCTTGCACTTAGACCTTTTTTATGACGTCCGACTTACTGACGCCAGCAGTCGTACCGGACAAATATACCTACCTGAGCGTTGTCAACGCTTTACAATTAGGTCGTGTTGTACTAATGGACCACGTGTATTATCGATTTCTTTTTCCTTTAAATTTCATCATTTTTACTTAACGTACTTTTAAAATTTATGTATCCGTTCCCATTTAAGAATCTAAGCATAGGAGCGGTAGTCTTTCTTTGATTTTCTTCTTAAAAAACTATAGATCACCCAACTCATGTGCACCTGCATGTGATTCTTGGAAATTAGAGAAAGCTGATGGAAACTACCAAAATTTATGGTTTCCTCGGCGGCAGAGTGGCGCCAGGTCATCGGCCTACTCAATAGTCAAAATCTATTTCCCAGGGATCACACGTGTGCATGAGCCTAGAACTTTCGAGTGGGTCCGAGTCTTTTCGTATGGGAAACAAGTTACCACCACTTTTCATAGGTGAAGACCATATAAAAAGACCATGGACTTTAGCTCATCAGTTCTTTTGGGATTCAAACTCTGAACCATACTGAACTCCGGACACTTGACGGTGTTCGTGGCTAGAGGATTGATGTCCCGATTGAGCATTCGGTTAACGGTAGCTGGGCATACGAACCGGACCTTGATCGACGTAAGCACTCGAATAATCGGTATATCATTTTCTACTAGTCTCAGGAGAATAATTGGCGTGTTATTAAATTCACCATTCGGTTGACGGTAGCTGGGCATACGAACCGGACCTTGATCGTCGTAAGTCGTGATTTAATATCAATCGGAAGCACCGGTAGCGCTGATTTTCTTCATCTTATTTTAATCATTTTATTTTATTTTAATATTGAATTGTACCACAAAAACGTAAAGAATCAAAGAATATTTTACCGCGAGAAAAGCGAAGATTAAAGAATTATTTTACCGCGAAAATACGCGAAGATTTTGAATAATATTTTACCGCGAGAATGCGAAGATTTTAAAGAATTATATTTTACCGTGAAAATACGCGAAGTTTTTACGAACAAATTTACATTTTATTTTACCGCGAAAAACGCGAAGACTTATTATCAATTTATATTTTACATAAACTACGAAGATTTTGAAACGCATAAATAATTAAAACAAACTGAATAAATCGATCAATTAGAATCATATTAATTAGCCACGAGAGCGCGTGTGTATAAGTGTCCTGTGTTACTGCTGACAGTACTGACACCTCACCTAAACCTGTTTGGGGTAAGTTTTAACCATTATAATCATTATACTTTTATCATTTTATATATTTTGAACCTGATTATAAAACATATGCATGACACACTTTATTTTACATTGACTATTTTAAATATTTGTAACCCTTTTGTATTTTGAGTATATTTGATCCTAAATAAATAATTACTCGTGAGCATAAACATTTGAAAAACATTATTTCTTGGACAATTTTACTTTAGCAATAGAATACTAGCTTCTCGAGGCTTTTCGGCAGCCCACCTTCCTTTATCCCTTATTTTCTACCTGTTTAGCCGCTCAGACAGATAGTTAACAGTAGGGGGTACACAATCTTACGTTTACCGCTCGACGTTTGATTGTGAAATTAAATAAGTCACACTCATAGATTGGAAATCGCTTTGGGTCTTATCAATATTGTCTTCAACAATATTGTGTAGGCGCGATTTGAATATAAACAGAATAAACTGAGCATTTGGTTAACGGTAGCCGGGCATACGAACTGGACCTTGATCAATGTAAGTACCCTTTTATTCAATACGTTTATACGAAAATTCGTACCTACGCCCATCACGATCTCCAATCGTGACAATTTTGGTGTCAGAAGTGGGATCCCGCTGATCATTTTATTGTTAAATTCAAAATTGTCTTATATTTGAAAAAAAAAAAAAAAAAAAAAAAAAAAAAAAAATATATATACAAAAACTTTCATACAAGATAATTATCTTTTGAAAGAAATAAATGAATTTGAAATTACGAAATTCGATAGAAGACTTAAATTGTCTTTAATTTTAATAAAGACAAAATCACTACGATTTGAAAAAAAATAAATAATTTTTTTTTATGAATTTGATAAATAAATTAAATTTTGATATAAATATTTTTAACCTTGAAAACAAAAAAAAAAAAAAAAAAACAAACAAAAATAAAGATCATTCCAAAATGGATGAGGAAATTCGTAACCTCACCATTCATCAGAATATAACTGATGCAATTTTAATTACTATGGGAGAAACAATGCTGCTACACCAGGCATTGCTTCAAATACCTCCCTTTGACGGCAAAAATATGCCACTAAAATCATTTTTAGAAGACGTCCAAAACGGTCTAGACGTCATACCTGCAGACCTCTCAGCCTCTTTTCTTAAAAAGGTCATTCCCAAACTTAAAAATTTAGCACGTGATGCTGTATCAGGTAAAACTATAAATACTTTTAAAGAATTCAAAACCATTTTAACAGAATATTTTTCTTGTAAGAAATCATATCCACAATATTGCGCTGACATACAATCTGTTAGATTACGTCAGGGTGAATCAGTTCTTAGTTACTATAATAAAATTAAAGTTCTTGTCGCAAACGCCTTATCAATTTTAGAGGATTATTTTGATAATCCTGCCGAAGTTACCGGCATGAAAAAATTATTAAACGGTTTAGCTCTAGAGTCATTTAAACGCGGGCTACCGGACGACTTAATTTATGGGGTTTCTGTTCAAGACCCTCAAACATTAGAAGACGCGTATGAGATAGCTTTACGCATAGAAGAAGATCTAAAAGGCACTACTGCCCGAAATTCTAACTACCTGAGGCTCGCTCAAGCCAAAGAAAATGAGACAACTACAAACACTCGTACACCTCGCCTCGACAGTTTTCAAGACGAGGAACGAAGAGGTACAATACCTTTTAAAATAAACAGAAACGACGTGTCGCGTCCCATTAACAATGATAAAAATAAATTCAATTCTTATAGCAATTATTCTAGATCTCGTGATAGATCAAACCATTACAATAGAAACAATTATGACAGAAATAAGTACGATAAAAGATACTATGATAAAAATAATTATGATAAAAATAACAATGATAGAAATAATTACAACAGACACGATCATGATAGAAACAGATCTTCGGGAAAGTATTATCCACATTTTCCTCCGCAACCAATGCCTTATTTCAATTATCCTCCGGGATATTTTTCATCGCATTATTCTAACTTTTATCATGACATTTACGTGCATGACGATCTACCTGAGCCAAATTATGATCTATACTCTACCTTTACTAATGAAAGAGATTATTATGAGTTTCAGGAAAACAACCAGCCTAGTGTAACTTCAAGTAATACAGATAATCAAAAGTCATACCCTCGTATTGAAAAATTTTCACGACTCACTACAGTTCAAGAAAATCACCCTATCGTTACTTTCCATGCACCCGAATTTAAGAACGGCAGTGCTCGTTTCATTATTGATACCGGTACCGATGTAAACCTAATAAAACTGTCGGCACTAAAACCTAATTGCATAATAGCTGCGCATGAAGCTATAATATTAACTGAAATAACATCTAACAAATTAATTACTGAAGGATCTACGAATATCTCTTTCTTTTCCAATCACGAACAATTCCAAGTTCTCAATAACGATAAATTACGTATAATAACTGACGGAGTCATCGGAATGGACTTCTTCCAGAACAAAATCGCGAAAATTTCATTTAAAGACTACAAATTAACTATCGGTTCACAATCTTTCGATTTTGAAAATTTCCACGGTAATTTGGAAAAACCTATCGAACTAACAACACGAAATATTAACAGTCGAAACGATTTTTCAAACACGAATTCAGAAGTTCAAAATCCAGCTAGTCAAATTACGAATTTGCATGAAACTAACTTTTTAATAAACCACACACATCATGAAACAAACAAAAATATCGACACAGAAAATACAAAAACCTACTCTACACCACGTAATGAATTAGAAGCCAAGATATTATCAGTCGCTTCACACATAAAATCAAGAGACAAACAAGTCAACTTTGAAAAAGCCGACATTCAATTATTACACCAGCCACGGGTCAACACAAAGAACCCCGTCGTTGAGAGTACTGTAAAACTATGGACATTACAACCTTCAGTTAAACTAAAAGAAGATAATGTACCATTAAGTCAACATCTACCTGAGGCAGGGAAACAACTCAAGGAAGCTCAAATAAACACATCTACTAGTTCAGTACTCGATACCAAAAAGGAAGAGTTCAACGTAGCTCTTGTATCTAAATCAGAAGAGACTAGTAAAAATAACATCAATATTTCGCCTGTCCAAATCTCAAGCAAAACAAGAACAACATCAAAAATGTTACAACCTCAATCGATAAAGGAAGACATTAACTATAAATTTTTAAAATCAATTACTGAGAAGAAACACTCAACGATACACTTATTTAAGCTGTTCAAAGAAAATCAAAAATTTAACAATTATTCTGTTCAAGATTTTGCAAAACTTTATCGTACATTCAAACGATACCCTAATCTACAATATTATTCTCGTGACTTTGATCTCAAGATTATTATAAATCCTTCAATGTTTGAATTACAACCGGACATCATATTGTCTTCTGTATTTTATACTAAAAAGAAGCAATCATATTGTTTTGATCTCAAGACCAATATAAAAAGTCCAGTACCACCCGATAACGTATTGTCATTTACTGAAAAATCAATTTTGCCTTTCAAGACCGAACACTTACCTTCAGAAGCCAGACCACTACCTGCAGTGAGTTTACCACCTAAAGAGATGTTTACTTCAGGTGAGGAGGCCGTCGACTTATCTACTGTATTAAAATCGTCATGGGACAACCAGAAAGCATTTTCCATTCTTTCTATCTCACCATCTTCAAACCAAGAGATAGGATCCTTAAACTCAAATATCCAAACTGAGAATCTACACAACAATGTTGGACGTAACTATCAATTACTTACACTCATCTTACTCAACATACTTCATCTACAAGGAACAATAAACCTATCAGCTTCATATAATTATCCATCATCGGACTTAGAGGATTTAAAAATTAAAAACTACGATACACCACTCATTGAACTACGTAATAGTCCGATCATACAATGTCTAGCTTAAAATACTAGATTTCTGAGTGTTAAAATTTGTAAACGCAAACGTCTCGTTAAAACTTTTGATCGTCAACAATTTTTTTTTTTTCTTTCCTTTTGTTTTTACTTCTTTTTATTAACCCTCAGGAATACTAGTAAGTTATTAGAGATGTTGGAGGAACACAAAACTACCGTTTAAAAGAAAGGAGGAAAAACAAGTTTTGTTTTGCTTCAACATATATCGGTAAATAAGTTAAGTTACATATAATTTAGAAATAAGAAAGAACAAATCTTCTGTCAAAATAACTCATCGAAATACTATCTGAGGTGACTTACAAGTTTTGCAATTATTTCGATAAAAATTTCAGTTGAACAAAAATACTAGGGTACAGGTAAATTAAACAAAAAGGTTCGTTGACCCCTAGCAATCTTTACCTACCTGATCTACCTAAACCTCATCCTATCTCTTACAAGATACACACAAAAACACATAAAGAAAATTTGAAATAGAAGAAAATATATACTAACATCAATTTAGTCATCTCTAGAAACTCGATCGAAACACCATTTCAAGATCATCTACATGAAAATGATAAATAACATCACCGATAAATCATCTATCTACATAGATCAAAACGAATAAGAAACAATACAAGCATCAATTACTGCATGGAACATCAACAAATACGCTGCCAGAGGTCCATGATAACGTTCATTGAACACTTCGTTTGGAGACTCGAGATAACAGTTTTGAGACACATGAAATGGAATCATCAGCAGAGTTTCTTCGATCACCAACGTCTGTTTCGTCTTAAGTACAAACACATCACTGATTGCAACGTACGTAATTGAAAAGATTTTGGAAATTAGCCGTACCAAAAGTTAAGAAACAGTCATAACTACGAATTGAGATAAGTAAAGTGATTTGCGTGATTTTCCTCACTCTCCTGAATTCCACTCCTTTTGATTAAGACGAACGTAAAATAACAAAAATTTTTAAATTAAGCGTGATTTCAGTCACTATTTAAGCAAATAATTGCATAAATTGTAAATCATCGGGACGATGATTATTTTTAGGTGGGGAGGTGTCACGGCTGCTACATTCAAAAATTTTATTATTTTTCATCCCAAATAAGTACACACTAAGATCTCTTGCACTTAGACCTTTTTTATGACGTCCGACTTACTGACGCCAGCAGTCGTACCGGACAAATATACCTACCTGAGCGTTGTCAACGCTTTACAATTAGGTCGTGTTGTACTAATGGACCACGTGTATTATCGATTTCTTTTTCCTTTAAATTTCATCATTTTTACTTAACGTACTTTTAAAATTTATGTATCCGTTCCCATTTAAGAATCTAAGCATAGGAGCGGTAGTCTTTCTTTGATTTTCTTCTTAAAAAACTATAGATCACCCAACTCATGTGCACCTGCATGTGATTCTTGGAAATTAGAGAAAGCTGATAGAAACTACCAAAATTTATGGTTTCCTCGGCGGCAGAGTGGCGCCAGGTCATCGGCCTACTCAATAGTCAAAATCTATTTCCCAGGGATCACACGTGTGCATGAGCCTAGAACTTTCGAGTGGGTCCGAGTCTTTTCGTATGGGAAACAAGTTACCACCACTTTTCATAGGTGAAGACCATATAAAAAGACCATGGACTTTAGCTCATCAGTTCTTTTGGGATTCAAACTCTGAACCATACTGAACTCCGGACACTTGACGGTGTTCGTGGCTAGAGGATTGATGTCCCGATTGAGCATTCGGTTAACGGTAGCTGGGCATACGAACCGGACCTTGATCGACGTAAGCACTCGAATAATCGGTATATCATTTTCTACTAGTCTCAGGAGAATAATTGGCGTGTTATTAAATTCACCATTCGGTTGACGGTAGCTGGGCATACGAACCGGACCTTGATCGTCGTAAGTCGTGATTTAATATCAATCGGAAGCACCGGTAGCGCTGATTTTCTTCATCTTATTTTAATCATTTTATTTTATTTTAATATTGAATTGTACCACAAAAACGTAAAGAATCAAAGAATATTTTACCGCGAGAAAAGCGAAGATTAAAGAATTATTTTACCGCGAAAATACGCGAAGATTTTGAATAATATTTTACCGCGAGAATGCGAAGATTTTAAAGAATTATATTTTACCGTGAAAATACGCGAAGTTTTTACGAACAAATTTACATTTTATTTTACCGCGAAAAACGCGAAGACTTATTATCAATTTATATTTTACATAAACTACGAAGATTTTGAAACGCATAAATAATTAAAACAAACTGAATAAATCGATCAATTAGAATCATATTAATTAGCCACGAGAGCGCGTGTGTATAAGTGTCCTGTGTTACTGCTGACAGTACTGACACCTCACCTAAACCTGTTTGGGGTAAGTTTTAACCATTATAATCATTATACTTTTATCATTTTATATATTTTGAACCTGATTATAAAACATATGCATGACACACTTTATTTTACATTGACTATTTTAAATATTTGTAACCCTTTTGTATTTTGAGTATATTTGATCCTAAATAAATAATTACTCGTGAGCATAAACATTTGAAAAACATTATTTCTTGGACAATTTTACTTTAGCAATAGAATACTAGCTTCTCGAGGCTTTTCGGCAGCCCACCTTCCTTTATCCCTTATTTTCTACCTGTTTAGCCGCTCAGACAGATAGTTAACAGTAGGGGGTACACAATCTTACGTTTACCGCTCGACGTTTGATTGTGAAATTAAATAAGTCACACTCATAGATTGGAAATCGCTTTGGGTCTTATCAATATTGTCTTCAACAATATTGTGTAGGCGCGATTTGAATATAAACAGAATAAACTGAGCATTTGGTTAACGGTAGCCGGGCATACGAACTGGACCTTGATCAATGTAAGTACCCTTTTATTCAATACGTTTATACGAAAATTCGTACCTACGCCCATCACGATCTCCAATCGTGACATATAACTGACAAACTATAGAATGACCCCCCGCTTTTAACCTGACGTGACGTCAGTAGCACAGATCAAGCGCATCGCTACTACCACCTCATATTCTGACCTGACTCCATACTGTAAATATCGTACTTAAAGTACTTGTCTATCATAATTTCACTCGTTCTCTATGATTACAATAAACTCTACAGAGTATTAATATATTAACAAATATACAACGCTTATAAACTTTTGTAACCTGGTTTAACTGTTATAACCGTAAGTACGAGTAAAATACATATTTAAATTCGTGAACTGGGATAACTCTCAGGAACACCTGTATCGATCCATGGTGTATAATTGTGTATTCCTTCTTATATTTATTTAACTAACCACCCAGTGGCTATTTGAACAGATATAATAATGACCGACTAAAATAATCCCTTTGGAAAAAGGAGAGTCGAGAAACAAAACTGGAGCAATATTTAATTACTCCAAAAAAATATTAAATTCACATTTACGACTTTAAAAAAAAAAATATACAAGTAATAAATAAAATCTGATATTATCTAGTAACTACTTCAAAGTACCTGTAAAATCTTTGAGAGATACTAACCGGAGATATAACGAAAAAATATCATAAAATATTTTATTACTCAGTAAAAAAAAAAAAAAAAACTAAACAACAAATAATAAAGTAAAATTATAAATAACGAAAAAAATATACTGAATTTGAAATATTCATAAATTAAAATCGTAAATTCAAAGTACAACCTAAAAAAAGTAATGGACATATGAAGTGCTGTTTTTCGATATATTGCAGATAACCAGAAAAACCGAAATTTACTAAAAGGAAACATTGTACCGGAAACGGAAGTTAATTACCAGAGCAACTCTGTAACATAAATTCTTTCTGCGGCCCGGCTCAGCGTACGTGAATATTCTACAGACCTATACATACAGCAAAACAACAGCAGCGTAGTCACTTCAAAGTATAGTGACCCCAGCGAAAGCGAAAGTAAAGTATAACTTGTGAGCGCGCATGCTCCACAGACAGCGCGCCAATCATAGCCTCCCGCTTCCTCTGTGTCCACCTATACTCACTGAAAGTGAAAGTATTCACCCAATCCTTTTACGTCCCAACTCGAACTTTGATAAATTGATACTATAGCTATATAGAATACTCTACTTGCTATAGCATATCTAACGTACGATTACCGGCATACAACCACGCTATCAGTTGCATTTACTTATTGAAATAAATAATTGAAGATAACAAGTTTACACGCATAATAATTATTACAAAATTAATCGAATATTATAATTCTTCTGATTATAATTAATATCATCAGGTTACAATTATTATATTCACCACGTGGGTCTAACCTACCATTTATTTAATTTATGTCTAAGTTATTCATTTAATTTAATAGATCAAACAACCTGGATTCCTTATTCACTACCTGAATATTATTTAAATATAAAAAATTATTATTTCGAAAAATATATATTTGAAAAATATAAAAACATAAAATAACCTATCCACAACCTGTAAGTATCAAAAACATTTATTTAATAACACACGAATGGTAGCTGAACTTTATACTTCCTTTCATTGTTTGATAAAAAGAAATAAAATAAATAATCCATAACTTTTATTTAGCCATCACTGAGATAGCAACACGCGGCAATAAAATTCATACAGCGGGAAAATACACGCGTAATTAAAACGTATAATTTTAATTGACGATAACACTTGAAATTACGTGACCAGATTAACAAACACAACTGGACGACCCATTTAACTGAATTTACAATAACTAAATAAATAAATTCGACCAGTGTACCGATAATAAAAATATTACGTGATAAAACATAAATAAAAAAATAAAAACCACGTAACTTATCACTGACTGAACTCTGCGTGACCTACTTTACGAATATGGGGCATCAACAAAACCACCCCAACGCAATGCATGAGGGTTTCGGTGACCTTTATGACATCGAAAACGGTTCAGAAAATCCACCACTCCCCATCAACGTGAACGTTCACGTAATCGAAAATAACCCCGGTCAAGTAACACCAAACGGGCGCGATCAACGTACCCTGTCGTCGTCAATACCATCACCTCTTGACCTGCATAATTTAACAATAACTATTGACCATCGATTCATAACTAATGATGCCATAATACGCCAACTGAGTCTACAAATAGACGAGTGCATCTAGGGTTATCATAATTCGCAACGACAAATAAAGCAATTACAGAGAGACATGAACGACATCCAACAGCACCTGACCCAATTAAATAATAACCAAAGCGAGACCAACCAAACCGTCGCCGTAGATGCTCGCTGCACCACCTACATGCTAAAAAGAGCACGCACTCGTGGAGATTTGGGATTCGAAGACCTTCGATTACTTGAAGAAATGAATATGGACAAATTACCTGATTTAAACGTTAACCCTGCAGATATCACCGCTGAAATAATTCGAGAAGTTGCCAACGCATGTAATTCTCGAACTAGTTCTCACTTACCTGGTCCTCCACCACTACCAGCTTCTCCTCGCCCTACTGTACCCAACTCGAACTCCAGCTACCACCAACCTCCTCGAACTGACTGCCCATCTGTGACGGTTAACCAATCAGCGCATGGGACTGAATATAATAATCAGAGGAACTTCGCTAAAAATGAAGCTGCCGCCGAAGCTACAATGAGACAACGTGGACTGACCTACCCCAGCACCAATCTGAGAGCCCGGGAATACCTACGAGCTTTAACCGACTTTGGAAAAGAGATGGGGTTGACCGAGGCAGAACATCTCACACTAGCAAAGACCGCCATGTATGAAGCTGAGGGGTACTGGGTGAGACAGTATCAACACTCCTGGCACTGCTGGGAAGATTTTACCAAATCATACACCGAATACTTCACGTTGGGAAAAACCGATCTAGACATAAGTCAAGAAATTATGACCACGTACCAGCAACACCGTGAAGATCCCAAAACATTCATCAAAGAAGCTATGGTGAAATATTAAGAGATGGCTAAAGCGCCGTCTGAAGAAGACCAAGTGCTAGTAATAAGAGCTAGACTAGCATACGATATACAAGCACAACTTGACTCTTTGGCACCACACACGAAAACTTACTCACAATCAAATTCGGCTGTGAGAACCGCGATACAAAGACTCGCTCAGAGAGCCAGAGCAGCGGCAGAGTCCAAGAAACCTGCTAAATACACAAGAAGAATACATGAGAGTGAGACATCATCGAGATCAGAAGATTCTGACTCACAAGAAGAAAGTGTCAGCAGAGTATCACAGTATTATACTCCGCCAGAAAAAACCAAGACACCAAGACCAGTTCAATTCCGGGATTGACTCAAAAGCACCCCACGCAGATCCCGATCACTCAAGGAAACCTCCGGAGGGGAAAGTAACTCCACTATCTCACCGAACTATATATGCAAAAATTGTGGAAAGAAGAGCACGCATGCTATACACGACTGCACCAATCCAAGAGTCGACCTATGCATAAAATGTGGCAAGGTGGGAGTACTAGTCACCGAGTGTAAATGAAACTCAAAAAACGAGTAAGTGGTATGCTCGATACACGAGAAGGGACAAATGCAAATCTACCACCATTAACGCCTCTTCGACCAATTACACCAGCTCCTGGGACAACTGATGCTCCGAGCAACAACATCGGTCAAACCTTATCCCGGGATAATAAATTCGTATCCGGGAGCATCAGTTCCGATTAATCCACTGACTCGTGTACATCTGACTACTCCACTGACAACATGGGGTGCAGACTCAGCGCCTATAACATCTGCTCACCTATTCGATGTCTATCGAATTCAGAATTAAATACTGATTTCGGCTGCTTACCATCAGCAAGTTGCAGCCTAAACTGCACAATCAATCCACCAAAAAGAAAACCGGCCTCCGAACAATCATCCGACATACCGGAACGTTCACAGGGCAGCATACCTGTAGAGCTGCCTATCATCACACCACCACCACCCGCAGTAAGTCGATCAATAAACTGAGCTTTCACTTTCCTCACATATTCATTCATCGCGATATTCGACACCGGGGCAAATAAAAACTTTATCTCGCGAAAAATTGTTGAATCAATTCCTCATAATATTTTAAAATTCGGAACTGCTAAAAAGAACTCGACTTTCATACTCGCTGACAATACAATCGTGCGTAGTACGGAAAAAGTTTGTCTGAATTTTATTATAAATAAAATCGACATCGAGGATTGGTTCGAAATTTTCGATTAAAATAGTGATTTTAGTTAACATTAATATTATTTAGATTGGCATTGAGCCTATATTATTTATTTATTGTTATAAGTTTTATTTAACTTGAAAATTATTAATTTTGTTGGTCATTAAATTTATAATTATTCTTTCAATTGAAGTTTATAAATTGCTCATTGAATTATTCTTTTATTTATTTAAAAAGACTACGTTTTAGAAATTATTATTGAATTATTAATTTTTCTTGTAGTTGAAGTTGATGAGTTATATATATTTGAATCATAGTATTACGTTTAGAGATTATTTATTTGATTATTAATTATTCTTTGAGATTTGTTGATTTGAATATTCTATTGTTTTAAGAAGTATTACGTTTTGGAAATCATTTATTTGGTTATTAATTATTCTTTGAGAATTTGTTTATTTGAGTATTCTTTTATATTACGTTTTAAAAATTATTTACTGGATTGTTATTTATTATTTGAATATTTTCCTATTTTATTTGTTCTTTTAAATGATTTATTTGAATATTTTTTCATTTGTTTTAAATTATTGAGTTTTATTTAATGACTATTTTGTCATTAAAATTAAACTTTTCTATTTGTTTTGTGATGCCAAGATGTCTCGACAAAATGCACTTAAAGAGAAAGTAAGGGATTAAGATTATATTTATTTATAGCTAAAAATTTATGTTCCACGTACACTTTTGTTGATAAATATTTTTGTTTTCTACGAAAAGTGTTTCCAGATGGCCTTTGGGCCTTTACAATTGCCCGAGGGGTCATTAAGATTATGTTTAGGTGTTCGCTCTAGCATTTCAAAAAATGTCAAAGCAAACAAGTCTAAATCCCTTAAAAGCATTTTACAACTACGTCATGCCTTATCACTAAATATTATCGAAAAATAAAAAATAATAATAGAAAAATAAAATCTGGTCGTCGGCTCGATTTTCATTAATAAAACAAAAATTAGCAATAAAATATATCATTCAGCATTTAGCTGGACGTTATATTTTATTTATTTAATTACTCAAGTTTAAAAAAAAAATTGTATACCTCAGAATACGAAATTAATGACAGCCTCACTAGTCAATTAACCGCTCAAATGAAAAAAAAAAAAAATATATATATATATATATATATACATCACGAAATTACCGGCATTATCAAACATGAAAAAAAATATAACAATATAAACATATATTATATAAATAATAATCAATGAATATTATATATAAAAAAAATTTTAACATTAAAATAAAATTTAAGATTGTTTAAAAGAGAATATATAAAAACAGAATATATAACAGTGTTAAAAAGAAAAAAAATAATATGATACAAATCGTAAGAGATTATTCATTAATTAGGTAACCCTTAAATATATTTTTATATCAAGACTACCTGACATTAAGTTAAACACAATGTGATAATTAATTGTAGCTCACTTATTATTTTTATTTAAAAGGATATTAATGAATCCACAAAAATGTTATCTGAAAATAATTATTCAAGCATACCATATATTAATTATATTAATTCACTGACCACTATTAGTTACCATAATTAATTATTGCTAATTATCATTAATTATTAATTTAGTGATTACTTGTTTAATTACATTAGAACTTTATAGACTGATTGTACGTAATCACCTATCATCATGATATTCTTTATCTTTCTTTCGACTGAAAATTACCGAGTAACTTCCAGTCTGGCTCGGGGGAGTAACGAGGTTGACGACACCTTATTATCATCCCATGATAATAGACGGTTACCGAGTTCATGTACCCGATGTTATCTGATTTACCTGTCGACATATTGATCAATTATTATTATTATTATTATTTCATAATCCCTCTCCATTTGTGTTTCAAATGGAAGGGATGCGCACCACGTCAGCGCGTAAGCACCGACGTGAATCTATAAAAAGGCCTGCGCGCCGATTAATACTCAGATTAAGATATATTATTGGCAGGGAGCGCGACGAAAACAACATCTGATGGTTACAAAACATCATGCTCGAGAATTATAAAAGATATATAAAATCAGTGTAAAAAATAAAAATTCGTTACACAATCGAAATATAAAAATTTATAATGATATAAATAAAAAAGTGCAATTGTATTTTTGATAGAGAAAATTAAATTAAATATATTTCGATAATAAAATTAAGTATAAAAAATTTTAATAATTAATAAATACTATTATTTTAGAATAGAATAATGTTAACCGATAAAATCAAAACAAACAATACATGACAACTACAATAATAAAAGTTTAAAAAATAGTAGAATAGTAACTTGAGTTTTTTAACAAAATTGAAAAAAATAATTTTATTTTAATTCATGACAATTTGCTTGTGAATCGTAACTAAGAAACTAACTTATAATGTTTTTTCAACTTTCCGTTACACGCGCTTTTTCTAGTGTCTTACTCGTATTCACGCCAACTCTATTAGGTTGAGTAGTGTTGTGCGGAAAATCGCCGTATAGCGCGAGTAACGAAGGGTTAAAAAATCATATTTAGGCAATGATAAAAATCATTATTCAAACCGGATATGAATCAATATATTTTAAAATATTGTTTTAACCTCAATCGATGAGCAAAGGCAAACATTAATGACACAATAACTATTATGAACTATTTTTAAACTTAATTTTCACGTGTTTATTTTCAATGAGAGCATGATTCAACGAAATTGTGCCCACAGCGAGCGCTGCGATCGATTCAGTTGTCCCCACCATATACTAGACTCCCTGCTAATACTAGTTTTCTCACCTTTTCATTATGAATTTTTAATAAATACATTTTATATTTTTACCTCTTTCTTTTAACTTTTAACCACCCGTTTGCGACTAAGTATCCGGAATCATCTAAAAACTCCCTTGGATAATAATATAATCATAAACTATTATGATTTCCTTCGTGTAAACCTGCCTACACTTTATCCTAGCCTACAGTACACTTCTATAGAAGACGGTAACCCCGTAGCGACGTATACCTGCTACATCCTTTTCCTACAATACCTGCTTGTAGAGGTGCATACCTGCTGCACTCATATCCCACAATACCTGCTTGTGGAAGCGTGTACCTGCCACGATATTATCCTACAATACCCTCTTGTAGAGGTGCATACCTGCTGCACTCCTGTCCCACAATACCTGCTCGTGGAAGCGTGTACCTGCCACGACATTATCCTACAATACCTGCTTGTAGAAGCGCGTATCTGCCGTGACCTATCTTGCAATACCTGCTTGCAGAAGCGCGTACCTGCCGCGATGTCCACCTACAATACCTGCTTGTAGCTGTACCAGACAATTGTGATACTGAGCTCACAATTGTCTTAATTAATTATCTGTCATATTTATTAGAACCAGTGAATCAACAACTCACAGGTAAGTATAATAATAATACTATTATTATGGTTTTTACAACCCCTTGTGCTTACTATTTTTTTGGCTTGCTATGCAAATACCGGTAGTCTATTTCCTTTTCATATATTACTTATACATAATTTTGCCCCACGACTACCGATCCTTTATATGCACTTGTCATATATAAATTCAAGGCCGAACGGTCGTCTGGTCCCTACGAACCGGGTAATACCAGGATCAATTACCAAATAAGTAGCCTACTGGCTAAAAAGGACACGGGCCCATTTAATTAAAATGGGTAACGGACGGTTGATTCACCCCTACTAGAGGGGGTGGACCTTAACTTCGTTTCAGTACACATAACAGATGGCTTTAACGCCATACTACAAAGAGTTTTACTGAATTAAGAATTCTCAAATACAATTGTTCGTTGTCCGCATCTTACAAGGACCCTTATTTTTATTGCTTTATTACGGTACAAGAGAAAGTTGACTAGAGACCAGATGTTAAAAACTGAGGATTATGAAAAACCCAAAACCCTACCTACAAGTTCTAGTCGGAAATGCATTTGTCCTTTCCAAAGATTTTATATTATCTATGTAAATATGCCAATACTTTCAATACTTGACAGCATTAATGGAAGGAAAAATAAATTGATTATTAATTTCAAGTTATTGACTAATCTGAGTGTTTATACGTACGATCATTTTCAAATTGCCTTGTTCATAATACTGATAATACAAAAATCTTCGCGATAAATAAATTATTCTTGAACTGGCTCAAATATTTAACAAAACTTCAACTAATAATTACACAATATTTTCGACACAAAATATTAAATTTAACCTTAAACATTGATCGGTACAATCACACCAATCATTAGTTATTAAAATTATAATTTAAATACATCTTTATACTCGGAAGTCAGAAGAATAGATAGTTTCCGAAAACTAGCCGAGTTAATAACGAGTCGATTGAAATGACTGGGTAATTGTATCAATTAAATTAGCTTATCGTATTGACCGGAAAATTCGAGAGGAAGATAACTGGTTAATGATGAAGCGCTACAATTCTTTTAGAAGTTGTAAATCGAAATTAGCCGTAAATTAAGCTTATTTCTGAAGAAAGACATTAACATATGATATAAGTAATAAACGCATAAGTCAAAAATTAAAATTGTCATTAACTTGAAGATACTGCTTTAGAAATTATTATTACAAATTATACTGTACAATCTGTTTTATAACAATAGCTTGATAAATGGATAAAAATGGAATGGTTGATAGCACATGATAGAATATGTGATGAAACTCCATGTATTGAATATTATTAATTAAGAATTTCATAATAGTTGCAAAACAATAGTTGTTATTCTTCTGGAATTAATAGTTACTGTAGACTTGTATGATCTAGCGAGCCTGTCGGAGGCAGGCGAAGCTAGATCTCAATTATATCATTAGCTTTGTTCGAAAAGATCACTCAGTAGTACCGTTCATGTACGCTCTTCATTTCACATATTACAGCTTTAAAAAACAAAAACTCATCGCTGTTGCTAACAACCAATTTGTTTATCAGTCATCAAGTTCAGCCAATCCTTAAAAAAAAGGTCACTGGGTGGGAAGAAAAAAATAATGTAATTCTAATTAGTTATACCGAGTGGGAGTGATCTTTTCGAACGAAGCTAATGATATAATTGAGATCTAGCTTCACCTGCCTTCGGCAGGCTCGCTAGATCATACAATTATATCAATAGCTTCGTTCTTCAGATCACTCAGTAGATGTTCAGAGCAACAATGAACATATAGACAATAAAATTATTTATTTTAAAAATATAAATAATAAAAATAAAAAAAGGATTTATTTATTAATTTTAATTTTTTTTTTTTTTTATTAAACGATAACATTGAAACACACAACTTCAAATTATCATAAACATAATTAAAATGAAAATAATTAACATAAATATTTATGAATGTGTAAGAACAGATTCAGCAAATACATTTTTATCTTTAATGATTGGTCGGTTGTAAAATTTTTCGAATATTTTGGATTTCTCCGACCAACCAGCTAAATCTTTAATTACGCTTAAATCAATGCCTTGCTTAAAAACAGAAGAAGTGGCCGCATGCCTCAAACTATGAGTAGTGTAATTTTGACCGACACAAGTTTGTAAAAAAGAACGAATCCATCGACTGACTGTGTCTTTAGAAGCGTTCTTATAAGGTTTAATGGTAGTGATAAATAAGTTATCCGGATTTGTAACCAAGAGAGATGTTTTTTCTAAACATGTTTCCAAGGTAAAAACAATACATAAATTTAAATTTTTATTAAATTCAGGAAGAATTAAAAGAGGTTGAAGTACACCTCGCTTAGAGGTTTTTATTTTATCAGGAATTTCGATTTCATAATTTTCACCTCTTTTAATTATATTGCATCTTTTAATTAATGCAATTGTTTGCAAACGATGCACGGTAATTAAAGCTAATAAAACTGCTAATTTAGTTGTCGATTGAGGAAGGTCGAGATTACTGAGAGGGCTTAAAAGTTCTAATTTTTCTAAAATTGGGTCTAAACTATATATGCGATCGTAACGAGGTCTTGCCGGTTTAATATTATAAGCTCCTTTTAAAAGACGCGATATTAAAGGATTTTTACCGATGTCAACATCACAAATAAGTGACAAAGCAGAGCGAGCAGTGTTGAGAGTGCTGTACTGAGCACCTACATTGAATTTTTTCGTTAAAAAACAAATCATCTCACTATCTTGAGGATGAAATAAATTAATATTTTTAGAATAACAATAAATAGCCCAGTCAGAAATTGGTTTTACGTATTGACGTAATGTTGAGCTTGAAATTGATTGAATGAGTAGTTCAACAGCGTCGTCTTTTACACCTCGCTGCTTGAAGGCCTGGCAGATAATCGAGCAGCCATCAGGGACAACTTCTGAGCAAGTGGATGTTGAATTTTCCTACATGGAGATTGGAGAAGGTTAGAATCTGGATGAAAAATGATAGGTTGTGAATTCAGAAGTGATAGCCATAATGGGTACCATGGCTGACCACACCAATTTGGCACTACTAAAATTCCACAAGCCTGGTCTGATTGAATTTTCTTTTATGTCTTGAGAATTAAAGAAAATGGGGGGAAAGCAAAGAAATTAAGTTCGTTCCAGTCAATTGTAAAAGCGCCAATACAAAAAGCTAAAGGATCCCGATGCCAAGAACAATACTTTTTACATTTATTGTTAAGATTTGAAGCGAATAAATCAATATCCGGTTTATTAAAATGAGAAACGATTTTTCGATAAGCAGAAGAGGATAATTTCCATTCTGTATCGATATTATAAAAGCTCCCCAGCCGGTAGTTGACGCATCAGAGAAGATAGTAGTTGAGAAATTATGATTTCTGATAGGGTTTTTTGAAATTAAAACATATTTTAACCACCATTCAAATTCAGGAATTAATGATGGTGATATTTTCATGATACTATCATAATTGTCGTTAGCTTTTAATAGCTCGAGGTAACGTTGTTGTTCAAATTTTTTGGAGTGTAACCAACCATAATTAATAGCTGGACAGGCTGCAGTAATATTACCCACTAATTGAGAAAATTCTCTAATAGAACAATAAGATAGACTTTTAAACTTTAAAATTAAGTTGTGAATATTAAGTCTTTTTTCTTCAGTAAGCTCTATTGTCATTTGCTCCGAATGAAAAACAAAGCCTAGGAATTTACAGGAAGTAGAAGGAATAAAATTACTCTTTTTTTCATTGATTACAAAACCCAATGATTCTAAAAATTCTCGCGAAATCTTAACGTTTTGCGAACAAAGAGCAATTGAATCACCTACTAACCACCAGTCGTCCAAGTAAACAACTGATAACCATCTTAACGAACGTAAAGAACTGATTAAGGGTTTAGAAATTTTTGTAAATACCCAGTGGGCAGTACTCAATCCAAAAGGCAAACAAACAAATTCATAAAGATTACCGTTCCAAATGAATCTTAAAAATTTCCAATAATTTTTATGAATTGGAATCATAAAATATGCATCCTGAAGATCAAAACTAGCCATAAAACAGCTTTTTGACATAAGCTTAAGAACTGTACGAAAATCTTCCATTTTAAAATGAGTTGTTTCTATAAATGAATTTAAATTTTTTAAATTAAGAATAAATCTCATTTTTCCATTTTTTTTGGGAACAAGAAATACTTGACAAAAATTGACCGTCCTTTTTCACGCATTCTTGAATGGCCCCCATAAAAAGAAGATCATTAATAGCTTCCTGCATTTTAATATTGTCGTTGTCAGAGAACTTATCATTTCTCGGTATGAACGATTGTACCGGAGTCGACGTAAAAGGAATTTTATACCCAAAAATAATTTCCAGTATAAAAGGATCAGAGGTGATATTGGACCAGGCGTGAAAAAAATATTTTTAACGACCTGCAACCACACTCACCTCTATTTTTTGTTCTGAGTTCGATTGAACTGAACCGAACTCTGACCTCGGGCTTGAGATCGAGTTGAAATTTGATTGGTCCTGTTCGTCAGGGCTGATCTTGCGAAAGGAATACGCTGATAGCCCGTCTGTTTGGTGTTGACGCGAGATGCAGACGGGCTCCTCCAGTTTAAAGGAGTTACCTCCTTTAAAAAATCCTTTTTTGGAGGTTGGGTCTTCATAGACAAGCCAGTTTTCTCCACGACGACAGAATTTTTGATACGTTTGCTAAGATCTTGGCCAAAAAGAAACTCGTCGGTGACAGACTCTTCGAGAATAGATTTTCTTTTGTCATCAACACCAGAATAAATCTGCGAACGTCTTGACTTGCCCAGTTGAAACATTGATTCGCACATTAGGCTGCTCGAATCACAGAGGAGTTGGAGTAACTCATTTTTATCGACAGGATCATTATCATCATTGAAAATATTGGTAATAGCCTGTCCCAAAGCGACAAGGCTACGACCACATAAATCTTGGTTTTAAGTCAAGTATTTATCACGGGATTTAGCAGTTTTGTTAAGAATTGGAATCAGTTCCGGGTTGAGAACAGGAGCTGACAATGTACAGTTCCCTTTATTGGGGTAGCTGTCAACCAATCTAATTTTTTCATCCTTCTCCAATCCAGATGATACAATTTCTTTCCAGCATGCAGAAAGTTCAGGATGTAAATTATAAACCTTGTCTTTAAGGAGACGCTTGTCCGTACCGAGCATTTTCAAGATCGGTTCACTGAGGCTGGGAACTTCAGAACCCACTGACTCGAGAGACTCGCCTGACGTCTTGGATGAACCAATCTCATCATCGTTATCAGAGTATTGACTCTGACGTTGATCATCATCACCAGAGTCTGCAAGAGCAATATAAGAGCTAGGTTAAGATAAGCGACCAGGAGATATAAAAATATAATAACAAATTCCTGATGCAAGAAGTGAAGGAATAGATAATTAAAATCTAATTTCACTTATATTTTAATTCTTAACCCAGTCGGGAAAAGGTACAACAAATATAAAATATTTGTTGCCCAAGTAAAAAATATGTATAAAACATAAATAATTACCCTCAGGTGAAGATCCACTAGTAGTGGAATCATTCGATGTTTTTAATGATTTTTCTATATTAATTAAATCTTGATATTTTAAAAATTTTTTTTCAAGACTTTACAAGGAAAGCCTACTCTCGTTTTTACGTTTTTTATTCATAATTAAATGAATAAACAAATAAATGAAATGTAAAATATATATAATAAGATAACTTAAGATGTTTATTTAAAGCGCACAAAAAACGTAATGACTGATAAATAAATTGGTTGTTAGCAACGACGATGAGTTTTTGTTTTTTAAAGCTGAAATATGTGAAATAAAGAGCGTACATGAACGGTACTACTGAGTGATCTGAAGAACGAAGCTATTGATATAATAGTGGCGAGTGGCCCAACCTCCGCCATTTTGTGCCTTAAAACATCATGGCGGCCACAAAAAGCTCGCAGATTAGAGATCACTGAGTGATGGATGAGGGCATGTGTTTATAATGGTGTGTTTGAAATCTTGGTGATTATATTCCTAAGTGGAGGTAGCCCTTATGGGTTGGGGACGAACTTGCGCACACCACCACTAATCCTAAGCAAGCAGTTGACCAGAGCTGAAGTCTGGTACCGTGGGGGATCCATTCCAAGCCCCACTTCGACCAGAGATGGGAGGAGTGTTTGGGTCCGAATGAGGTCGGTCTCGTGGTGGTTGTTGGTGAGACCCACATGCAATGCATGCCTAATGGGTAAGTTAATGTGAGCTTATGCTCATATTTCGCTTTTATGATTTATATTGATTAATACAAATATATGGTAGTGTTAAAGATAGGGACCACACGCAACGCGAGTATGCCCAAAAGGGCGAGGTATCGGCTTCCGGTCGGCAGAGGCGGACTTAGGTCCCGTTACATTAATTAATTATTGATATAATAGAATTTCATTGGGATTGTACTGCTGTTGGAATCAGTTAGTAGGGGCTCACACGGTTAGTCGCTGGAAGGTTGCGTACAATACTTATGGGTTTAGTTATATACCAGTCACGTGATGTGTAGCATTTTACTGAATAGTTAGCTAAGTTCAGCGTTGAATACATTAAGTACCTTAACAATTGCTTATTGGAAAAACTTATAAGTTTGACTTGCTAATTTCTTAAGTAAATATCGAGTATCGTGAATTTAAAGAGTTGAAATTAATTCGGCAGTATTCAACTGTAATTGAAGGTGAAGTTGCAATTATCTTACGGACATGCAGCAGGCACCAAAGTAAAAGATTTAATCGTTGACTCTTATTCCTACAGAAAACTAGGAATTAATAATTACTCTACTAACTATAACGTTAAATCTAAATAAAATAAATGCTTAGCGATAACGATGGTTGCGATTAACAAAACATTCCCAAGTACCCTAACTCATATCAAGTCATTAGCATTCTCGACGATGAGATTCATACGTCGTCGAGGACGTTAATGTTTCAGGTGGAACGTCGATTCGAACTGTCAGTTTCAGTTAAGTTCGAAAATAATTTGGAAGGATTGTCGCAGTTACAATCTTACTTGGTGTGCATTGGCGTATGATACAGAAAAGGATTATTACTTTGCTCAGAACTACTGTTTGACCAGTCTTAGGGATTGTAAGAGGATCTTACTTCAATTGACAGTAGTTCTAGGAGGTTCACCTACGCACGGACTTGCGGTATCATGGGTGATCACCAAGTGCTGATAGCACAGTGATCAGTAACCCAGAAAGAAATTTTGATGTTGAGACACTTAGATCGTTGAACGCATAAAGTTTATTTCAGGTAGAATGCTCAGTCACATCGTGGAAGTTGACAGCTCGACTTCGAGGATGCGCAGATAGGATTGTCACAACAATCATCCTATCTGGTGTGAAATTGCGTAGACATTACAAGAAAAAAAAACTAACTTGTGCGAGGCTACTGCATTACATAGAATAGAAGACTGCAGAATAATTTTGGTGCAGTAAATGGATTCAGGAGGCACAACAGGTTATCGAGCAGACTCAGCAACAGCAGGCTGCTCTGTACAATCGGAAACGAGCTTCGCCTCGAGTGTTCCGTTGTGGCGAGATAGTAATGGATAGACGCGTTGTAAGCTCAAATGACGGGCTGAGTAAAAAAATTACTGCCGAAGTACAATGGGCCATATCAAATCACCAAGGTTCTCGACAAGGACCGTTATGTCTTTGAGGACGTCAAGGGAGCGGAGCGGACACAGAAACCCTGTGGGGTATTTCCGGGTGAGAAGCTGAAGATGTATAGTACAGAGGTCAGCGACTCCAGCTCCAGTGACAGCTCAAAGGATCCTGATTCAGCACCGGCGCTGCCGGCTACAATCCTTATCTACGTTCAGGCAGAAGGGGGCCTTTAGAATTGCGAAAAGTCGTAGAGTACGACCTGCACCGGTTGGTGGTGGTTCTCGAGGCTGAACTAACGGAGGAACTGCGAAAAGTCACACTTTCTGTGGCCTGTACCAGTTGGTGGTGGTTTTGACGAGAGTAACAAGGCACTCGAACTGCGAAAAGTCGTAAAGTACGACCTGCACCGGTTGGTGGTGGTTCTGGAGGCTGGCAGAACTGCGAAAGATCGTGAATACAATCACACCAGTTTGTCGTGGTTCTGAGGGCGGACAGTCATCTCGAGTTGCAAAACGTCGTGAAATACGACCTGCACCAGTTTGTGGTGGCTCGGGTGACTGTAGTTTTGATGATCTGGCAACATGATAACATTGCCAAGGTCAGCAAGACAGACGCATGGTGCTACTCGGAAAACGTCGAGTAGCCACGCATGACTTTAGCATGTTGCATTAAATTAAGGCAGTTGGACTGCACCCACAGTTGTCTATCCGCATGTTATGTTTTACTAGGAGCACAAATTGTTAATAATTTCTATTGACATAGAGTTTTCTTTCTATATTATGAATGCAGATAATGTTTTATCCGGTTTTTACGGAAGAAGTGGCAGCATGATAAATTACACTGAAATAATACAAATCAGGACGGCCGACTGTAAGCTACTCGTTCCTGAATACCGAGCCTTTTGCTCGATAGGCATCTTGAGGCCTGTAGTCTCTGACGTCAGGAGCTACCCCCAGCCTGTGACAAGGCTCACCCCCACTAGAGAAGGGCGGGATGGACATTGAGGCTGACGAAGAAGAGGCATTCCGACGGGGCCCTCCGAGAGGACCCAACGTGTCGTCATCTAGCTACTCTCACCCTTACCCTTATTGTATTACTTATTGTTTACTGTCTTCATTATACGATTAGTTGTCGGGTTAATAATGTTTAATTCTTAAATAAATATTTGGTTCTATCTACTAGCAAGTGAAATATATTAAAGTGTCCTTCTTACAAAGGGTTTAAAAACACTTAAAGAAGGCAAAATAACTCTCCCCAGTAAGACCACAAGGCTAGAGAAGTGATACATTGAGGTGTATGTGTGCGAGCGCGTGCGCGCATGTAGGTATTAATGAGTGAACTGTGTTGATCCAAAATTGGCGAAAATGTTCAAACCCTAAATGTTCCGCAAAAAGATAACTTTGAGTAGTTATCAAAGTCAAGTGTAGTCCGATCTTGTAGGCCAAGGCGCTACACAAGCCGGAGTGACTACACATGCGATAGAGGAGCATAGACTCCAAAAGAATACTACGAATCTGTGGACTCAAGCAAGTTACACAGACCTGAGAGAGTATTCAACTGAACGTAAAGAGGCTTAAAAAAACCTTGTGTAGTACGACAATCTTGTGGACCCCTGAGTGGGTACTTTTCAGCCATCCCAACTCTCTTTCTTAGAAAGAACAATCTTTGAGTTAAAAGGAGAGGCGAGGGTCAGGTAAGGCATTCTACTTCATTACTTCCACGCAAATAATTCTGGTGGAAGTGACTTAGGAGAAGCAGCGCATGTTTACTTCGGAGGCTCTTAATAGGCCGCCCCAATCCGAAAATGGACATGTTATAATTTGTACTCGTACAACACTGTGAACCTTTGTTACGGAAACTACGAGCAGGAAGTAAAGTTGTGGAATGTAGCAGGTTATATGCGAGAATGTCTCTAGTGGGACAGAGCAGAACGCATATCGGCTTGGGTGGGAAGCCCAACGCTGCCAACTCAAAAAGTGATGTCAATCACTCAAAAATAAATGGAAAACTTGAATGATTGAAAAAGTGATAAGGCCTGTAGGCCAGTAAAAATAGCATTTATCTTTGCACTAAATTTCCGATCCAAATTTTTCACTTCCCGCTAAGAAAATTGCAAATTCTCAAAAAAAGGGTGTGTGTGTGTGTGTGTGTGTGTGTGTGTGTGTGTGTGTGTGTGTGTGTGTGTGTGTGTGTGTGTGTGTGTGTGTGTGTGTGTGTGTGCGTGTGTGTGTGCGTGTGTGTGTGTGTGTGTGTGTGTGTGTGTGTGTGTGTGTGTGTGTGTGTGTGTGTGTGTGTGTGTGTGTGTGTGAAAACTTCTTGTAACTTTTTAACTAATGAATCGATTTGGATGGTTGAGGTGGCATCGAAAGAGCTTGTTGGCCCTCAACTCTCCTGATAATTTTAGATCATTTGATTGATCAGACTCGAAAATATTGGTGAATTACGAAAAAAAAAAATTTTTTTTTTCAGTTTTTTGTGATTTCTCAGAAACGACTTGAACGATCGATTTCAAAGTCTATTCAGTTCTAGAACTTTATAAGCCGCGTCGAATGCCACCCCAACCATTTTAATCGGTTAATTTGATCGAGAGATATCGTTGGCGAAAGAAATGATAAAAAACGGTTTTTTTCGATTATCTTTGAAGTCACTTATCCGATCAATTTCAAAATTTAATCAGCTCTAGAATTCAAGAAAACGCGCCGATTGCCAGCTCAACCATCAAAATCGGTTGATTAGTTCAAAAGATATTGGCGCTGAAAAGTAAAAAAAATAACATTTCATGTTATTTTTTCCAGAAAAATCAAAATATAATGTGCTAAAATGTGTCTGAAATCATACGAACTCTTTCTCTTTATAGTCTCTTCCGATCATCAGATAATGTCATATAACTTGTTCCTTAGTTTTTAACATATTGTCAGCAAAAAATTGAAAATCCCAGTCTTTAATGTTTTTCTCGGATATTCCATATATTATTGCTCTGACCTAAGTCAAAACTCATTCAAATCTTGATTTTGATCACTGACATTGATTTCTGCCTCAACACATTTATTGCAGAGAACATAATCGCTAATAAAAATTCAAAAGCCGCTTCTTCATTAATGATTTTCGATTCTTAACTTTTCAAACTCTAGCATGAAACGTAACTTGTTTGAGCTTGAAAAGCTCATAAAAAAATGATTCCATGTAATAGCATTTTCGAGCTCAAATAGCTTGAAAATATATTCACAGTGATGTTTTCAAGCTCCTTGAGCTCGAAAACAGCGGGAAGTTTTGGGGCTGGCCCGCAGGGTCAACCGACGCCCAGATTTTTTAATTTTATTTTATTATATTTCGCACAACTGAAAAATAGTTAGTAATTGTGGTTAATTATGTTGTCTTCAAATGCTATAATAAAATGAAAGAAAACGAAAGAAGAATATTTTTAAAAAATTTATTCAAAATTTATTTTTCAAAACAACATAACACAAATAAAAATTTGAAATTTTATTAAATTCTCGACCGTTTTGGAGGCAGCGAAAATCCAATTATGTCGTATGTTTCCTGTTCATCTTCGTTACCCTCTTCGGAGGAATACAAAGAGGACTGTAAAGCCTTGATGAATTCCTCGTTCTCGTGGTCAAACTCGTCAAAATCAACCGACTCTTCGCTGGAGACGAGGTCCACTGTCGGTTGATTTGTGCAAGTTTCCGCTGTGAAATTCTCGCAAATCACAGTGCAGTCTAAGCCTGCTTTCCTGCACCCACATGCTTTTCCACAGCCAGTGCGGCATTTGCAGGAAATCAACTCCAGTAGACTGGAAGGTGCCGCAGGAGATGTTGAAGCAATTGGTAGAAGGCCCTGAGCAGTTCGTGTCCATCCCCATTCCTCTGGGTCCAGCTAATTCCCAAGCCAGGTTTGAACTTGGTGGTAAGTCCGGAAGGCATGGTATTTAGCAGCATTTTCAGTCGGTGGTAGAGTTGCTAAATTTACGTTATTCCGGGTCGACAACCGAACGTAATTACGATATCGTAAATGGGTTAACGTGGTGTCGTTGGGGTTCCCACCGTACAGGGCAATGAATAAATTGTTCCCAGCTTGCTCTATTTTGAAAGGTGGTTTCTGTTTCTCCGTAAACACCTTTAACATATGGAGTAGATATGTTTGCTTCTGGAACGTCATAAGCATTTTTGTCTTTCCAATATTGAATGGCACCGAAGTTGCATCACACCCACTGAACGAGTGAACCGTTAGCAAATTTGTGTTCAAATTCAGTGCGGTGTATTTTTTCGCCAGTGAAGATGTTGTGTAGTACATTTCAGGGACGCGTCCTCTTCCGGGCCTCCTTTACAATTCTTGCTCTTTCCTATTTTTTATTAGCTTTTTTTTCTCTGTACCAATTTGCTGCTAGGGCTTCGTACCCAGTACTCTTATATAGAAGAAATGCATCGCGACCTTGAGTATGATGAATAGTAACTTGATCGCTGTACTTCTCTTGTGAGTATCTTTTAATGGTACGAATATCATATACGTTGCTGACGTCAATTTCCTTGAGAATTTCAGACAGCTTGAATTGGCAATTGTCACTTGCAGACATGTAATCCATGATGCCCTGCATAATATCATCAATTTGGTCACATTTACGTCCGCGTTTTACATTGACAGGTAACGGCTTCTTGATATTCATGTAGCAACTATCATGATATTGTAAAACTTGACCGTTATCGGAAATGCTATTGATCCGTTCAGTGGTTTCTTTTGCAACGTCATCTTCTCGGTCACTCAAAAATCCAAGAACAGTAGTTTTTATTGTGGGAAAATAACACACCAAACGGATTTTTTCTCGAATATCCCTTTGCTTCTTATTATTTTTTTCGAGCCAATCGGCTGAGATCTCTGCTACGCACAGAAAACATTTAGTTGGGTGAACTCCTGGATCTTCAGATCCAGACAGTTGCATCGACGAAGATGACGAGCATTCAGGTGGCAAAGATGACTGCGATGACGTGGATGGCAGTGGAGATTGTGACAGACTCTTCCGTTTCAGCGAAGCTTTGATGGACTTCTCACCCGTATAATTCTTTTGACAAGATGCGTGAACCCTAAAATCAAACATAATTACTCAAATTTCTGAAAATAACACACACACACACACACACACACACACACACACACACACACACACACACACATGAACACACACCCAGGCACACACAAACACAAACATGCACACACCAACACACATGAACACACACCCAGACACACACATGCACACACCAACACACATGAACACACAACCACACATGCACACACCAACACACATGAACACACACCCAGGCACGCACAATCACACACACACCAACACACCTAAACATACACCCAGACACACACATGCACACACCAACATACATGAACACACGCTCAGACACACACAGAAACTCACGTACACATATACGGATAGTATATATTCTACTTACCGTAAAGTTTCAAGGTCCTTTAACATGCTTTCATGTTCACTCTCGCCTCGTTCAATGCTGGCTTTCATTAGACTCAGAATCCATTTCTTTTTTACTATTACAGAATTGTCATTGTCTCACGACCCACCACAAATAAAACAATTGTTCATTTTGATAAACTTTTGTAATTTATTTTTTTAGACAGAATAACAGAATTATTACGACACCAAAAATAAAACTGCTTACTTTACAATAACGTAGAGCACACTGAGCTCGAAAAAATTCCGTTAGACCCTTTTTCCCATCCCCTCTTCTATTTAAGAAACTATTTTTAGAAATGACAGGCTAATATATCGATATAATTCCCAACACTAGACCTTCTCGTTCCTTCTTTTGTGTAGAGATATAAAAGAAACGGTTACCTGCTATAGAAAAAAACCTTTGGGCTGTCGCGTCACCCGCCAAGCGTCGGCATTTCTACATTAAACGTCCTATAACTCAAAAAAAGTTTCAAACAAAAGTTGTAGAGAATTAACTGATCTTTAAAAATGGATTGATGCATTTTATTGATTAATCTAATATTTCAGGAGTTATTGGCCGCAATAGAAAAATCGGTTCATTAAATGGGCCATAAATCGTAAACGGTAAGTTTTACAAAAAGTTTACTCGAAATAAAAGATGAGAAATTTTATTCTCTATGATAAAAGTCTCCATAACTTTTGCCCTAAAGTGCATATTTTCCGAGATATCGGCTAAAAACGTTTTTTAAGGATAGCGATGGTGGCGTCACCTAGATCTATCAGCATTTTGTGATTTTATGCTCAGTAAGTGATCCTAAACCTAAAAAAAAAAAATTGGATCGGAAATTTAGTGCAAAGTTGACCCAAAAAAACGTTCATTTTTACTGGCCTACTGCTCCTCTCGGGAAAGCGGGCTTTTCACTTTAATCGATTATGAATATATAAGTGATTAACTAGCTTCATGTCCTGCAACATGAGGCGAAATTTTTCACTTCAATCGATTTTGAATGATGATTATAAGTGGATGAATTGTCTTGTGGTCCTTGGACCCGGGGCCATTTTTTTCCACTTTAATCGATTTTTTTGAACGCAATGATAGTCGAAAGTTATTATATATCGACAGTCTCTTTCACAAGTAGCAGCCACACTAATCTAAACTTTCTTCCCTATAGGCACAACCAAGAGTTTAGCGACTCAAATAGCAAAAATTAATCATGGCTTTCTCCTCTCATGATAAATTATCCGCATTGGACTGGCGTTCGGATTATGCAGGATCAGTCCGCATGGGAGAGGGATCTCATGGTGATCTTAATACAAAAACAATCGAAGACACCAGGACATCATCATCATCATCGACGACGACCATCACTGCGCTCGTTCGAAAGAGTGCCAGAGTGGCAAACCGTGTTGTTAAAAATTTGATCGCCAAGCCCCCTAGTACCCCCATTAATCGTCGGGAAACGCGGACGCGCCCGGGTAGAATCACGCGACCAAGTAAACTAGTAAACGCGAAACGGAAAAAACACTCAAAACAAATTCAGTAGTAAACGGTAGACATTGTTTGTGGGGCACAAGCCGACGTGCGTGCCCGGGATCGAGTAGCTTTGCCCACGGTGGGGTCGCAACAGGAAAAGAAACAGTAGAAGGGCTCGGTACGGTAAACGAAATCCACCCCCCCCCCCTCTCAATTCCGACAACAGTATAAAGAGAAGGAGGAGGAAGAGGATTCAACGCGGATGGTCTTTGAATCTTGCAGGTGAATTTGCGAAACGATAAGGTGGGAACACTGGAGACAGGTGCCTTGTGCCCGTGTAAAAAAAATTCGTTCCAAAAAGATTCCAAAAAAGTTCCGCATGTGGAACTTCTAAACTTGAGACAGATTAGAACTTCGAATGGAACTTTTTTGGAACGTTAGTAATTTTGATGGTGAAAAAAAAGTTTTTATGAGCAAATTTAGAGTCAAAAAAGGACGTTCTTGGAATTTTTGTTGGAATTTTTTATGGATGTTAATTTTTGTTGTATAAAAAATTCAAAAGTAGTGATTTTTGAACTATTTTAGCATGTTTTTGGAACGTCTTTAGTCTCCAAAAGATGCACAAGTAGTGATTTTGGAATGTTTTGGAATGCCTTTTTTAGTCCATAAAAAAGTCAAAGGTGGTGATTCTGGAACTTCTTTGGAATGTCTGTATAAAATTCAAAAAAAGTTCCAAGAACGTCCTTTTTTGACTCTAAATATGCTAATAAAAACTTTTTTTTTACCATCAAAATTACTAACGTTCCAAAAAAGTTCCATTCGAAGTTCTAATCTGTCTCATGTTGAGAAGTTCCACATGCAGAACTTTTTTGGAACCTTTTCGAAACGAATTTTTTTTACACGGGTGAGAGGAGGAACGTATTGATGTTCTTCTTCTGCAAGAGCCGTACGCAGCTGTGAGCAACAAATGTTTCAGTATACCTGGTTTTGGCAGCAATGTACAAATTGCTGTTACAACTGGGGAGAGGCCATTTGCTTAATAAATCCAAAGTATAAAATGATCCATATTTCACAGCTAAGCACCGCACACTGCGTATGCGCTCAAATTGTGGGTCCAGGCATTTCTCTCTACGTGGTATTGTCATATTTCCAGTGTCGAGATGAAATAAAAATTGACATTACGCAACTAGAAAAGGTAGCACAAACACTAAGGGGAAACAGTGTTTTATTCGGGATGGATGCGAATGCTAGATCTATTAGATGGGGCCCAAAAACAAACGAGAAGGGAGAGAAACTGGAGGATTTTATAGATGATTATGGGTTAGAGGTATTAAATATAAAGAGGGAGGGCCCAACTTATGCTTTAACATCAGGGGAATCATACATAGATGTCACTTTAGCCACCCCAAAACTTGCATGGTACGTACGAAACTGGCCCATCAAACGCGAGTGGGTGCAAAGTACCGACCACTATGCAATCGATATCAGTCTAGGAATTCCAAGAGATCGGGAGGGTCTCGGTGGGGTGGATCCCAAGCGGTTCAACCTAGCGTTGGCCGACTGGGAAAAGTTCCGCGTGAACCTACCAGAACTCACAAGAGCGAATCTTGAGGACCTAGCGCTGGAAACGGTCGAGGACCTGGAAAAGTATACCAACGCACTCACCAAAACCATAATGGAGTCATGCGAATTTGCTATCCCTCGGAAAAAGGCACACGTAAAATCATATCCATGGTAGACCAGAGAATTAACTAAAGAGAAGAGAGTAGTATACAAAGCTAGAAAGGGATTTCAGAGGAAGACAAATAAAGGGAAACAGACAGAACTTAAGCAGACGTACTTAGGACTTTGCAAGGCATACTCAAAACACGTTAAACGACAGAGAGAAAACAGCTGGCGAGAGTTTGTCACGTCAAACGGTAACAAGGAGCACTGGGGCATCGTTTACAAGCTCCATGCAGACAAACACCGAGTTAACAGAGTGCTCACCACACTCCGTCGTGACGGAAGATCCACAGAAAGCTTTCAGGACACAGCTAGCTGCTTTCTCAACACACACATTGTAGACGACAAACCAGAGGAAGAAACAGAGGAGCAGAAAGTAACTAGGGAAAATTCAGAGACGCCACCAGACACCGCAGATGCCAATTTATTCACCCCGCGCGAATTATACAAAATTCTAAGGACCCTTAAAAATAAAAAAGCACCTAGACCGGACTTAGTAGAAAACGAGGTAATTAAAAGAGCGGTGGTTATCAGGGGAATTTTTAGACTTATTCAATAGATGCCTGGAGTTAGGAGTTTTCCCAACCGCATGGAAAGAGGGTGGGATTATTATGCTCCTTAAGAGCAGTGGCAAAGACGCGAGTGACCCAAAATTTGATAGGCCAATATGTTTACTTTCGGTAATCGGGAAGGTATTTGAAAGATTGTTAAAGTCGAGACTCACCACCACAGTTTTAGCTGGAGATAAGATCTCCAGTCAACAGTTTGGCTTTATGGCCAAAAGGTCGACTGAAGATGCAATCGTTGAGATGCGCTGCTTGCTAGATTCGACAACAGAGAATCTGGCAATCGGACTTCTCTTCAATATTTCTGGCACCTTTGACAACTTGAGGTGGCCACGAGTACTCGAGGGATTAAAGAAACGGGAATGCCCCAAAAATGTTTACAGGGTGGTACAGAGTTACTTTGAGGATAGGATAGTCGCACTGTCATGGAGATTCGGGAAAAAAAAGAAAAAGCCAACAAGGGGATGTTCACAGGGATCAGTTCTGGGGCCATTATGTAGAACATTATGTTCGATGACTTGGTTAAGGAATTAGAATTATCAGAACACGGGAGTAAATTTTTAGCATATGGTGGTGACCTCCACGTCATTATAGAAGGCACTTTACGTGCGGACATTGAAAGGAAAGCACAAGGGACGGTAGATTCGATACTGGAATGGTGTCGTTCCGCGAAACTTACGCTGTCGGAGTCCAAGACCGAGGCGATATTCCTCGAGAGAGAGTACACCCGACGCGGTCCACGCAAAGATTAAAGGTCCGTACCCCTACGAAGCGAAAAGACAGAAAAAGCCCAAATATGATTCAAAGCCACCGAAAATCGATATAGAAAAAAACGAAAAGAGCGTTAGATACTTAGGGGTACATTTCGACCAGGACCTCAAACCAATAACACACGTAAAGACAAGACTCGCGAAATTAGATAAAACTTTTGGTCATCTACGCCGTCTCGCACGGACTGAATGGGGATTGCGCTTTCCGGCTATGTCTACCATCTACAGGAGTTACTTCCTGCCTGTTGTCACTTATGCGGCAGCAGGTTGGAGTGACCTATGTGGAGTGGAGGATTGGAAGGCTCTTAGGGCCCTGCAACGGCGAGCCCTGATTACAATGGCGTCTTCATACAAGACGGCATCGTATGAGGGACTTTGTGTAGTTGCAGGGGCAGTGCCCATTCAGCTTGTGATTGACGAACGTTGCGCCCGTTACAATCTTCGCACAGGCAAACAGACAACCCTTGGATCCGTGACCGTGCAGCCAGATGACGAAGAAGGCTTTGTCTCCCTCAGAAAAAAAACCATTTGCAGATGGCAAGGACAGTGGTCCACAACGGACAAAGGACAAATGACATTTATTTTCTTCCCTGACGTTACTGAACGTCTAGCGAGCAAACACATCATCCCTAACTTCTAGCTTACTCAGATTTTAACCGGTCACGGCTGTTTTAAAGATAGACTCTTCAAGTACGGACTCAAAAAGGATCGCAAATGTCCCCAATGCAACAAAGGGTGGGATACTGTTCAGCACTGCTCAAATGCACCGAGTTCGAGCCTCAGCGTGAGGTGCTCCAGAGCATAGAAGGGTGGGAGAAGAAGGAGTAGAGGACTACTAGACCGCGGTTCAACTGGCATCCACCTAGTTGTTGTCGGAGCATCTGGGCATAGGTGTGTAGAGCTCGTGAATTGTGAGGACTCTATGAATCTCGGGTGTCAGTCCAAAGTTAGGTGTGTGTGAGAATGTGTGAAGAATAGACGAATGAATGTGAACAAAACTGGATGTCTCCTTCGGGGACAGGGGAAAGAGACCACGTCCCATCTTGACCAAGTGGTATGTCGACCAATACATAATTAGTACTATGGGAGGCCCATTCCGAGCCCCACGTCGACCAGAGTCTCTCTTTATTTCTTGAGATGGGAGGAGTGTTTAGAGCCCATGTGAGGTTGGACTCGTAGTGGCTGTGGTTAAATACTACACGCAATGAGGATTTTTGATTATACCTCCGGTAAATGTCCACTCTTGGTTTCGGCTGAGAGTGTCGTCTAAAAAGGTAGAGGAGATGGGATTTCGCAGCGCGTGTATGCCCAAAAGGGCGAGGAAACGGCTTCCGAAGGGCGGAGGTGGACTTAGGTTTCGTTACATTAATTAATTAATTTTCAAGCAAACCTCAGAAGGGGTTTGGCGCCCTCTAGGGGGCGTCAGCCCAAGTACGTGTCACTCTCTAAGTGGGTTCTGGGACCATTAATCCAACCGTTAGCGACGTCCACATGTTTTGCACCTTGTAACATGTGGCAACTTCGTGGTTGCAGGAAGCCAATAGACACTACTGCACGGGTAATACCAACTCTTCAAGCTGTCTAAAGAGCCTAAGTGAAACTAGCCCGTACACAATACTATCACAAGCTATAGTTAGCTATAGTGATATTCACTTGCTGATGATGGTAGAGGGTTAGATACTACATGAAATGAAGATTTTTGATTATACCTCCGCTCAATGTCCACCTTAGTTTAGACTATATGTGTCATCTGGATAAAAGAGATGGGATTTCGCAGCGCAAGTGTGCTCAAAAGGGTGAAGTATCGGCTTCCAGTCAGTGGAAGAGGACTTAGGTCCTGTTACATTAATTAATTAACTTCCTAGTAAAGACTATCAAAAAAGTGTTGCCGCAATAGAAGATCGGTTTGAAATTTATAGTGCGAAATTTCGTAAGCTTACTAAATTTGTACAATATATCAAGCGGTATTAGGGGTCGTTTTGCACTCATACTGTCAGTTTGAGACAATCCTATCAAAACAAATAATATTTGTGAAAGGTTTCACCGCTGGCTCCTAAGCCGAATCAGCGGAAATAAAATATCCTTCTAGAGGTTTATTGGTAAGCAATTTCATCTTTATAAATAATTTTGCCTCATTTTTGGAAATTTCGGTTTCGGTTATGAAAATTAATTTTATGAGTACAGATGAATTAATAACTCTATAAAAATCGTTCCATGAGTAATCAACATTTTATCGTTTTCTTAACAGAAAACCTAAAACGAATCATTTCGCACATCGATGTCTATTACAACCAAATAAGCAATGAAATGCTGTAAACTCGAAATAGATAAAAAATCATAACGCTAATGATAATAGAATTTAGGAACTCTAAAATTTATATTCTCTTATTCGGTATTATTATTGCTTTGAAATCACTATTTTATAATTACTAACAGGTTTTAATTCTATTCAAAAATTATTACTTTGCGTTAATTTTTTAGAATCACCATTCTTAAATTTGTCAGCTCTTATTTTTCAGCTTTTAACTAGGAACAAGTTAATTATCGCAAGAGTTTCGAGCTTATAACAGTACAGATGATCATTCTGACGAGGATGACTTTAATTATGACGATTTTGATCTGGGAAGCTCTTTTGACGACGATGATAATAATAATATATTGGTTCTAGGCCGGAATATCCAATGTCAAAAGATCCAATGCAAAAATAACCATGAAAATTATCAAATAGAAAAATATCCAGTAGAAAAAATATCCATAAGTAATAATTACCACTTGAAATAGATCCGTGTTCAAAAATATCCATAACCGCTTTGCCGATCGGTATCCACTAATTATAAGATTTACTATCAGTAATTATACATTAAATACATTTAAATTATAATAATCCATCAAAAATTTCATATTATTAATATGTTCTATATCTATTTCATGGGCCATTAATAAAAAAATACCCTATTTTCTAACAGTTACAACACATTTGTTTTATCATTATTGCACATATGAATATTCATTAAAAAATCGATATTTTTACAATAATGGTATTAAAGATATCCATGTATAAATTGTTGTTTTCACATCAATGAACCACTTTTGCAAAGAATTATTATTCGCAACTGAATGGCCTAAATATCAAATAATAAAAATTTGTGTATGATCAGTCCTGAGCGTATTTAACGCTTCAGACATAAAAAGATATGAACTTGCATGATCAGGCCTGAGCGTATTTAACGCTTCAGACATGAACAGGCATGGGCAAGTATGATCAGGCCTGATCATGTCTAATTTCAGGCCTGATCATACATGAACAGGCATGATCAGGTCTAACTTCAGACCTGATCATACATGAACAGGCATGGTCAGTTCTGATCATTTTTTCCCAGGTTCCTCAACCTTGATCCATAAATTGCTATTTTGGATATTTTGGAGAATTGATTATTTTCATTTGGATATGTTTATTTATGGATAATTTTTTTAATGGATATTATTGCATTGGAGATTTTTCATGGATATTTTTGCATTGGCTATTTTTATGATGGATATTCTGACCGGTCACCGATATATTTTATGACGAAGATAATAATTATGTTACGGATATTTACAGTAACGATTTCCACAAACTTTGGCATAGAAGAGGATGATGATTTGGATGAGGATGTAGATTTAGGTGACAATTATAGTGATAGTGATGATAAATAATAATGGATGTAACATTAGTAATGAAAAGAAAAGTGTGTGTGTCAGCTCCGACGCACGATTAGAGTTTACTCCTTCAGATCGACTGTCTAAATAGGCACAGAATTAAAGGCTTACTAGTCTAAGAAAAAAGTTAATACCATATCAAATGGTAAATAAACGAATCAATGAAAATACCTAAATAATGTATCTTTATTCTGTTTTAGTCTAGTCGAGAAGTTGAGTTCCTGCGAAAAATAGTTGCAGGTCTCCTAAAAATATAGTTGATGGCTTAAACGATCTAGAATGGTGTCTAGAAAAAGACGTTTTTTGGTTTTTTTTTTGGAAAAATAAAATTACAATTGTTATGAACAAAAAACCGTTAAAAAAACTAGCCGTCCAGCTTTTTGGCAAAATCTCAAAAAGTATAAGTGATAGCTAAAATATTGGAAAAATTTCTGAAAGAGCAGAAAATTTTAGTAAAAAAGTTCTCGACTCCCCGAATTGTAGCTTCAATATTTATAATTTTAATTTAACGTTGAAAATTAGCTTTTGCGCGGCAGTTTCGGCAAGCGCGCGACGCCACTCTAGTGAGCGCAGTTTTTAAATAATTTTTTTTTGCAATTAAATATCAATTAAAAAATTTGAAAACATTCTGGTGTCATCTAGACACTTTGGAGAATATGATTTCGCGGTAATAAAAGTTGCATCACCATTTTTCAAAAAGTTATTCAATTGTTAATCAACATTTTTTTTACGGGTTTGTGTTGTCATAAAAGGCAGCATAAAAGCTTAAATAATTAATCTCTAAATTTTTTGTTTCTTGGAGCCCTTTTTATAAACATACTCAACAAGATGACAGTATAAAAGTTTATACAATATTTTGATTTCATTAATTATTAATTTTTAAACTACCAAAAAAATTAAAAATTAAAATAATGTATGTTAACTAATTTTTTTTTTAATTTTAAGCTATTACTGATTTCATATTCTTGTTATATGATTACTTTTCAAATTTTTTCTTGCCATTTGTTTATAAATTTTTTATAACCAAATGGATTAATTAAATTTTTTTTTTAAATTTTTTTTCACCATATTGTTAGCGTAAGGAAATAATGATTTCAACAAAAACAATTTTCTTAAAAACAATGTCTTATTGTTTATAATCGTTTTTTTCATCAAGTAATCGTTTTTTTTTTTAAATCAATTTCTAAATATAATGGCGAAAAAAAAATTTTTTTTCAACAATTTATTTATTTGTTTGTTTGACATTTTTTTTTTTTATTTTAATTTTTTTCTAGAACATAAAAAAATTACAAAAACAGCAACCTGCAACTAAAAATTTTTTCAATATGTTAAAAAACATCTGGATTTTAGAGTACGACAAAGTCCAAGCACTGACTTAATTTGTCAACAAACAAATTGCTGTAACTTTGCAACTATTGCAGATACAGTTTTCGACCTTCCAGTCGTTTTTATATAGTTTGAGTTAAGCTTTCTTATAAATTTTGAACCTCACGTTTATCTGTTATAGTTCTCTAACAACACGCATTTATTTATGAAAATTATAAATGCATTTTTAAGAAAAAATTTTTTTTTTTTAAATTATTATTTCCTTACGCTAACAATATGGTGAAAATAATTTTCCAAAAATATTTCATTAATCCATTTGTTTATAAAAAGGTTATTAAGTTCATAAAATGGCATGAAAAATTTGAATAGTAATCATAATATGCCTAACAAGAATATAAAATCAGAAACAGCTCAAAATTAAAAAAAAAAGCTTGAGAATACAAAATAATAATGCTCACTGTACGTATCATTAGAGTACGACTGATATACTATATATATATACTTATCATTTAAAGACGCTGTAGAGTATATATTATACACCTATATATATTATATATATAGGTATATTGTATACATACAATGCATTCGTACGGTGCCCCGTTGGATACCCTATACTATGGAGACTATATATATACATATTAGGGTGGTCCTTATTTTGGACATTTTCGAATTTTTATGCTCCCAGAGGCTTATGTGGTTCGAAATAAATAAAAAAAAATATCCTCAAAGTTTCAGGTCTCTATTTCAATTTTAACCCATGCCGCACAGCGATGTAAGTTTCCCATTCAAATAACACGGGGTTTTTGGCATTGAACGATTAAGTTTTTATTCCGGCTAAAGTAATTGTTCAAAAAATTTGAAACTCTGTAGACTTTATCCTCATATTAGCAGCTACTCCTCAGAATTTTTACAGATTTTCAGCTACTATAATTTTGGGGGTACAGCATGATGAAAAGAAAAGAAAAAAAAAATTTTTTATTTCTATCTAAAATTTTTTTTAAATAACATATCAAATCACTCTGCATCCTTATCAGAAGTTTTTCCTTTTTTTCATTCTCGCACCCAAGTGGGTGAACGGCATATCTTTGTTGCACTAATACAATAATCAGGATCATTTCTTCTCAATTACAACAGAAAAAATTCCCTTAAAGTTTAAGCTCTTAATTCTGACGGGAAGAGTTACTGCAAAATTTTTTTTGTGATTTTTTCAAGAAATATTTTTGTTTATGTTATTTGACAATATGTCTTTTTCAAAAACACATAATGCATTCAATTGATATCTGAGATCGGTATATCAATGCCACTAATCATATTATGTCTCAGTTTAACAGTTGATAAATATTATCAATAAATTAAATTTCTTTCAATGTTTGCTTAAATAAGTTGGTCACCTTTATATTTATTATTTGTTTTAAGCAATAAATAATAAACAAAAGGTTGATAGTTTTGTGCATTATAATATCGAAATAATTATTTGTTTTCAATTTTCTAACTATCATAAATTATTAATAAAATAGATCTCTTTTATAAATAAATATAATAAAATTAAAAAATCACAAAAAAAAAAGTTTGCGACACGTGGTTCTGTTGGAATTGAGAGCTCAAACTTTGAGGGAATTTTTTTCTGCCGTAATTGAAACCGTTTGTGAGGTAATCGTAATAAATTTAAAAAATCCTTTTAAGGAACACTTTACTGCACACTAATGCAAAGTTCCTGATTACTGTATTAGTGCAACAAAGATATACCGTTCACCCACTTAGGTGCGAAAATGAAAAAAAGGAAGAACTTCTGATAAGGATGCAGACTGATTTGATATGTTATTTGAAAAAAATTTTAGCTAAAAATAAAAAAAATAATTTTTTTCTTTTTTTTCATCATGCTGTACCCCTAAAATTATAGTAGCTGAAAATCTGTAAAAATTCTGAGGAGTAGCTGCTAATATGAGGATAAAGTCTACAGAGTTTCAAATTTTTCGAACAATAACTTTGGCCGGAATAAAAACTTAATCGTTCAATGCCAAAAACCCCGTGTTATTTAAATGGGAAACTTACATCGCTGTGCGGCACGGGTTAAAATTGAGATAAAGACCTGAAACTTTGAGGATATTTTTTTTTATTTATTTCGAACCACATAAGCCTCTGGGAGCATAAAAATTCGAAAATGTCCAAAATAAGGACCACCCTAATACATATATAGTTTCCATACCCTATACACTCACGCCTGAAAAGTGAAATTTGTAACGCGGACAGTCGTAACAAGGTCATTCGTTGAACGTATTTTATTCCTCATATTTTTTCCATACCGGGCTCCTTATATGAAAATCGATTCTTAAGGAGTAAACTCTAAAAAAAAGTTATCGAATCATTCTACTCACTTTCAGTGTTTAGCTTTTATCAATTCAAACTTTATTATGGATGAAAAAATCGTTTTGACATAAAAACTTTAATCATTTGACAGACGTAAAAAAAATTAAATAAAGAAAACAAATTGAAGTATACTTTTGGTTGATTAATTTTCCTCACAATCAGAACAATACCAATTTGCTTTTCTGGTGGGGCTTTATCGATGTCAACACATTCAAAATGAAACAACGCTTGACAATCGTCACATTGAATAGATTGGATTTGCCGAGCAGTACGCATTTTGGACAATTCCCCTTTTTTTTTCTTTTTCGTTGAGTTCATAGCATTAAATTTTTTAAACGTCAAGTCTTCGATATATTCGGACAGATGTTGTAGACTATACTTGTCAAATTTTAAATTATCTCTTAATTTTGAGAAATTTGAGTTATTCCACTGAATCTGATGAATGGGGTTCTTGTTGTTATTTACCAAATCGTGATCTACAATTCCTAAGTTTTATCACTTCATAGGCGTTAACGGTGGGACTTAATTCTTCATCATCCTCACGCTCGTTTTCTTCATTATTCAGATCGTCTGGATTCCCGTTCTCAACGAGATTAGTATGTAATGAAAAATACGATGATAATACTTCAGTAAGTGTTCAGCGAGTAGTCTGCCGGTATGATTGTCGCTATTATTAAAACGAATTCTTACGATGTTATGTAGGTGGCCTTGAAAACGGCCGGCTTAGTCTTTAAAAAGACCGTTGAGTTTTACGTTAAGACGTGAGAGTTTCAGATAGTGGTACTGAGAAGAACCGTTGAGATGACGAGATCTTACTGGACCCGGAGGTCTTGTTGAGTAGCTCTGAAAAGAGCTAAGACAACGTTAGTTCTGAAAAGAACTAGTTGTTATTGAGAGTTGTTGGTTACTATTCAAGCCTTGCTCGCTTGAATATGGTTTGGTAGTTAGTCACTGATAGCCTTGCTCGCTATCTGTAGAGGTATTCTTTTCAGTTAGACTGATCAAGAATGAATGCGCTGCCACTCTCAGATTCCCTCCCTTTATACCCGAGAGCCGGGTTCTAGAATGTTCGGCGCGGAGTAGGAAAAATCATAGAGAGCTAGTCCTCTGTTTTTTGGATGGTGATATTTCTTGAGGTAAGCGAGGTTTCCTTTTAATTAATACGGATTTTTTAAAGGTGAGGGTGATCTAAACAAAAAGTAATAAATTACGCTACATTATCAAAATATATGATGAAAATCAAAAAAATATTTTACACAATTTTACGTGTGGTGGATGATTATGATTAAAGTTTAGTGTTTTAATCTGCAGGTTTTTGGTAGAAGTATTGTAAGACCCTCTGATTTCGGCTGGGCATCCGGTTTTTTTAATTCTATGAATACAAATGTTTTAAAAATTATTATAATTAGGAGAAAAGAAGAAACTAGTGATATAAAGATTTAAATTCATCGTAACTTATGTATTTTTTTTCTTTTCATTTATGTTCTTCGGATCACAATCATGTTATTTACCGGCAAGAGTACACCGATTGATAATTTCAGTTATTGTTGTATTTTTGTTGGAATTTTTGATCCGGCGCGAGAGCAAGGAGGTTTTGCTTCTATTGAAAAACTTTCCTCCTGTTTTAAATCCAATTCCTTCAAAGCATAAAAATAATCCTCGCTAGAATGAAATTCAGCGTTTAATTTCATTTGAATATTTGCCATTATTACGAAGATAACGCGTTATTGGGTTCTTTTAAATGTTATTTCATTGTCAGGTTATTACAATTGTAACATGAGGAAAATTCGACATCGACTCGTGGTTCAATACCATTTGAAAAATAATGAATCGTTATCCGGTGAGCCAATTCTGATTACATCTATGATAAAAAATTCCGACTTCGACCGACCAATCAATCCAACGCTTGGATTGAAACGAGAGATCCGGTGAAGACTTAGAACTGAACGGCCACGTTTCGATCAATTTGATTCGCAACTAAAAAGAACAATTTCGATCACGGAAAGAACAATTAAATCGCGAGTAATAATTATTACGTGAATAATAGTACGATAATTTTGTGAACAAATCTCCGAGTTCTGTGAAGAAGTGAAAAAGCCGAAGCATCGGCGCGAACTGACAAGTGTACGGCTGTGTTCTTTTGTATTAAATAAGTAAATTGCGTCTCGTGTAATAATAATAGAATTGATTAATTGAATACGAGTAATAATTGTATGCTAGTACAATTTGACGCGTTATCGAAATTCAAAATTATTTTATATTTATTTTATTTGACTCGACATTTTCTGAGAATTGCGGATTATCTCTTTCTCATTCGTTGTGGCAGCCGAGTCTTGCTATGACAAATACTCTGACGTCACTCGTCGAGTATTTCATTGATACTTACGTTGTATGTGTGTCTCCGGACAATAAAATTGTTACGTGTGAGCTTACACCTTAATGTTCTTACTTCGTAACTGATCTTACCGTGCCTAGCTCAGCGTCTCTAGAAATTTAATAGGATGTTATAAAGGGTGTGGGTCGCTCAGTGAAGGAATGACTATATGTGAATTTAATGGATATTTGTTTATTGGGCGTCCCCAAAATATAGTAGTACCCAGAAAAAGTCCTGAGAGTCTCTTTTACAAATCTAAGATAGCATAAATGAATCGGATACTAATACAATATTTTCATTCAACAATAGCGGCATTAAACATATTCTTATAGTGATCTGTAATAAAAGCGGTAAAATAAGAGAGATATAATATTTATGCACGAGCAGACGACTATTCGAATCAGCTTAACTATGGTAACTAACTCTTCTTCTGCAAATGCATCCTCTGCTTCCAAAATATCACTCCGCCGTTTCCCATGAGAACTCTTTTCGTGCTGCATAAGGAAATATCCTTTCGCAGTCTCCAACGGAACTCTTTTCTTCCCACAGTCAAAACTGCTGACGCGAAACGTCTGCTCATCGCATTGTCTTTATAAAAGTAAGATTTAATACAACTAATGTAATGCGATATTTATGTGCAGCTGTGTAGCGCCTAGTGAAACTACTGTAAAATGTATTGCTTTCTGAACTAAAATATATCTATCTATTATTTGTTAATTAGTATCAGACGGATGGGCGTCAGCTCACCCGTCACACGCTCCCCCGGCTCGAAAAAGAAAGCCATTTTCCCGAATGGTAAAAGGGACAATCCTATTCACAGGGTAAGTCGCATGTGAACTCCCTGATATCACCCGAGATCACGATTCTCCTTCTCGACCAGTTGGAGCTCAGGTTAATTTTCAGCTGCACAACAGTATACGTTGCATACCTGTTCAAAAAAAAAATATAATACTCGAAAAAAAAATAAAATGATTACTTATCTCTTAGAATTCCCTTCGGATTATATGTATATATATATATTAACGTAAGCTTATGTTTCCCTGAAGAGACTCTCTACATACTAAGAAAAATAGAATATTTGTTGAAAGAACAATACACAAGAGAATAATAATGATTGATAATTAATAATGAAAAAAAATGTAATCTGCATTCCACTGCCTTGCACGTTGTAATTGGGCTTCATCGACCGCAGTCTTCGTGATCTTGAAATCCAATAGACTTGAACGACCCGGCATGCTTGCTGCATCTTCCCTGTGTGGCGTGCCTGCAACAAACAAATAGGTTGGGAAAAGGGAATAAGGAACAGATAGGTTGCTGATGGCGAGCTCCTCTACAATCTCAAGTTCTTATAATGCCAAATACTCCGACGAGCAGTAGTAGCTCTGGTCAAACCTCCTGATTCGCTGTTGTGATGAGAAAGCTGCGTTAACTGCATCATCTCCAAATCCGCATACGATATCCCCGCTTGTTCCTGTGCCTCGTCAGTTTCGATAGCGCTGTGTCTTTCCTTCAATCAGGGTATGTCTACTTTCTTTTCCCTTTTTGTCCGTTTCGATTTTGGCGGCGGCATCGGACTACCTAACATCTTATCCTTTTGCTGAACTGGTTCCATCTTAAGTTCTTCTATAGGTGTCTCTCTCTTGTCTTCCGTCTGTTTCTTGTTTTCCACCCGAGATCTTCGTTCTGTACTTATCCCTGGCTCTTCTATCGTTGCGATTTTTCCTTCTTCTGCTCGTCCCTCATTCTTCGCTTGAATTTTCCGTTTTATGCATAGCCTTGAGCACAGTCTACATAAAATTAAAAATATTACGACACCTAATCCAATGTAGAAATACATGGCCAAGGTCTTGATTCCCACAATTTCAACTCGTATGCCCTCAATTTCCACCATGTGGTGCAGCTCCTGTCGCACTTCTGCTAATCTGACACCTCCTTTTTCCATAGTGGCTCCATCACCTTGTATTTATCCCACCGCGGCCATTAAGTTATCCAGGGCGATATGAGTTCCTTCCAGGATCTTTTCCAACTCTTCCCTAATCTCTGGCCAGCCCAACTCTCTATCCATAATCTTTGCCACGACGTGTCTTCCTCGGTTTGGAGTTAAGAATGTTTCACCTGTCACTCCCTCACAGTCTTCCCGCATCCACATAACTCCCGTTCCGTTCACTGTCATTTCCTCGGTCTTGTTACCGGCGCAACCAATTTTTACAAGTTCATCGCCCGTGGCAACAAACAACCAAGCATTCGTATTGTATAACTTCATCCAAAATGTCTTTTCCAACTTGACTACTCTCAAGTCACACTCGTTGATATCGACGTTCTTCCCTGCATACAACATTGCCTCGCATCCTTTCCTGCTTTCCATCTCATGTGCGACAACTCTACTAACTCCAAAGAATCGATTACCGATTACCTTACTTCTTCCGATGTCGTCCTTTATAAGTGGTATATATTCACCTTCCCTTATGGCAGTATATGGTGTAGTCGGCATTATGATCATCCCATACATCGGTGCTGTTGATAGCATGGTGGGAAATGAATAGTGTTTCACCCTCCAGATATATATAATTCTTTGATTATAAACTTGTACCTCTGCATCTATGATCGCTAGCAATGTTTTTATCCCATCTGAATCCGTTCCCGTAGAAAGTTCCATCCCTTTACTGTCTTCCAAAATAACGCCAATGGCCCGCTGAAAATCCGACAACGACAATATCCCATTGAAAATCTGGCCTTCAGTTACCATAAAGGAGGCGAAAAACACTCTTTTACTAACAGACTCGCGGACTTCTAACTCCCCCTCAAACTGAGCCAAATCCACCTTGTCTCCTTCATTTCCTTTTTCAATGTTTAATTCCTCTTGGTGTCGGAGTATGACCTCGTTATCCCCTGTCCTTACTGAACTATTATTATTTTCCACAAAATTAGATATTTTCTTATAATAATCTACTAAGTCGGGCGTTGATTCCGCTGCTCTCCGCCTACACCAATCGCTACTTTCTTCTATCCAGGTTTTTATTTGGTTAACTCGTTTTTCCAATTCCATAAAGCCCTCCTCATTCTTGACCTGCTCCCTTAATTTGTCTAATTCCTTCACTAACCGATCCGTCTCAGCTTCTTCCTCATACATATCTATGAATGTTATTATTTTCCACTCATGCGACAAAACCCTGTATTTCCCGATATCCTCTGAATACAATCCCCGTCTGTTGTCCAATCTTATCATCCTTCCTGTAGTCCCTTCTCCCGTCCTCATCGTGGCGCTGCAACCATTTAATTCATCAAAATTCAAAATCATAATCACCCTTCCTTCCTTTTTTTTTGTTTTTTTTTTTTTCAATGTATTTTTTTTTCATTTTCAAGAGAGAAAAGATTTTTTCAAATAAAATAACCGGTCCTTTAATTAATCTCCCTCCCGTTTTTTTCTACGCGCTTATTTTTAATTTGCGGTTTCCGAAACCGGCTTCCTTCTATTTTTACGTTCCTTTGATTTCTTCTTCTTCTTGCTTTTCAACGGTTCTTCCGCTAATTGTAACAATAAATGTGTTACTGATGACAAAATTGCGCCCCTTAAATACAAACTCCAGCCGTATGCTCGATGTAAAATGTATCCATGTACTACCGTGTCGATTATTATTTTCAGCATTTTTATACTTATCATTATGCCTATCAATCCCGCACTTGCCGTTCCAAATATTAAAAATCCGCCCCAAAATTTATCCCATTGCATTTTTGCGTAACTTTCAATAATTGATTCATCCATAAATTGTGTCATTGATATTCCCGTATTACCGACGATAGTGCGGCCTGTTGCCCCTCTTATTATGGTATTGACCAAAACCGGAGTTTCTACCGGCAGCATTATTCTATTCCTCAATTTTTTCAAATCCTTTTCCGTATATATCCCACTTGTTGCCAAATACCTTGTATCTTCGTAGTTCCAAGTCGGTATGGTCGTTGGCTTTAACATTTGCGGTTCTTGGAAATCCTCGAATCCCGGTCTCATAATGATCCATGCCCCGTCTACTTCATATCCAACCGATAGTAGTTGGTTGCAGTCTACAATAGTACCTTGTTTAATCAACATTCTTGATCTAGCCGTGACAAACCAACTCTGATTTTGATAAGTCACCGGTAACTCCTGATAACATTCTTCTACCTTCCTTAACTGGATATCTACCGGTTGCACTTAATTATATAAATGATTTCTCCTGCAACTGTTGCGTACTATCCTGGTCCTTTCATTATCGCATAAGCGAATTTCTCCGGTTTCAACCCTGACAACATTAGTGCGTTTAATATTACCTGTCGTTAGACTTCACACTTGTGTGTTAACATATCCCTGTAAAGAGATCTCATTTGCCGTTTAATATGTTTTTCTACATACACAAATTTCGAATTTATGTATGTAAATATGTCGAGGTCCTGCGTTGAGATTGGCTTTACTCTCGCTGTTCACCTGGTTTGAGAACCTTAATTAATAATTTAGGATGTTCCGTTTGTATCAGAGTGTAACCGCATATTTTCTTCTCCATCTTCTTCACCAAAGCAAATGTTATATCTTCTGTGTTAATCGTATAGATTTCTGGTTCTCCTTTTCCTCCAGACAATAGCATGCCAGGTCCCTCGTACAAGATTATGTAGCTCGCTGTTTGACACGATTCTTCTCTCATGACCTCCCAAAATGTGTTACCTCCTGTTTGATGTATGCACCCTCCTTCGGCCCAGTCGCATCTTGCTCCACTGCTAAGAACTACCTTATTGTTTGCTCGTTCTACTGCGGCAAAATAGTTCCTAACCGTTATCCTAACGGTCGCCTCCACAATCACTTGATCCCAGGTGCCAAACGGGTCACTATGTTGTGTTCCTGCACATTTTCCATCTACAGTAGTAGTTCCTGCCAACATAATTGTCCGATAATGTGTTGCGTTTCTTGTTAATCCCTCCAATTCTGAATTATAACCCAGTTTCAAGCTGCCAGTCTCATGTAACCTTTTGCACTGTCTGTATTCTAATTCATAAATATACTCTCTTCTTCCGTTTGTCACTACGAATGCATGGTACCAATCTCCACAATATGTTATCACCCGATTTATTTCTACTCGACAATCAAACATCTCCGTGTTACTAAATTCTGCTAACTGAAGTAATTGAAGCGATAACGACTTTTCCTCTGGATTTTTCAACGGTATGTCACACTCGCCCACCTTATTTGCTGATATAGTGGTGACGTTCATTGATACGCCTCCGCAAGCGTACCCCAATAGTGCTTGCAGGGGTTGAGCCAACAGGATTATTGCAAGCAGTACCATTTTACTCTTGCGCTCCGTCCTGTATTCAAACAAATCTTTTGTAAATTAGCAAAATTCTATAATACTTCGCGATTTACATGTATACCTGTCACAATTAATTTATTATTAACTTATCATTTCCACCCTCTGTTATCTAGCGAAACCAATTATTATCGCTAATCGTGACTGTGCATAATTCCATTGATTCATCCTATTATTCAAAATATTATTTATTACTTTACTATCTATCTCAAAAAAAATTATTTTACCCCGTATTCTTCATTCAAATGCTCTTTAAATAACCTTGGAAAGGGCAAAAGGGAAGGAGAAAACGAAGAGAGGGAGAAACCAAAATTTGAAGTAGTTCAATGAAACTATTGCCTTTGCAAAATTGGTTTTCCCAATTATTAATAGAACCCTACCTTTCGGTTCAAAATTTAACAGTGGTTTCTCTTATTTAAAAATAAAAATTTCAACAAAAATTCATCATTTCATCATTTTTTTTTTCCAGAAAAATCTATATTGTTTCCTTTTTTTTTTTTTTTTAAAGTGTGCTACCCACAATTTACATGTATGCGTATTTACCACTTAAGAAAACATATAATGTACGTATAAAAATAAAAGGTGTGAGAATATATAATAATCCGTTCTAAATAAAAAAATTTTTGTTTATCGTCGTTTTAATTATTATTTATTTTATTCCCGAAATCTAACAACCAATTTAAGAAAAATGATTTAGGTAAAAAAAAATAAAAAAAAACCATCCTAATTTCCTTCTGGATTCCTTACGTAATTTTTCATAATTATAAAATGCGATCTTTAATGTTAGATTAGTATTCTTAAAATTCCATGAATTTCTTGTGTAACTGTACTCGATTTTTTTCTTCGGGAGAAAAAAAAATTTTATCTGAATATTAATTTCTTTCTTTCGATGCTCTATTTGCACGTGTGCATCTCGACAATCCGTCTGTCGTTATCAGCCTCCTGAGCTGATGCTGCGGTTTTCGCGATATCCTTGCCTGCTCTCTATGTCTTTTACCATTGCAATCATTCGTTCTACCGAGTTAATTGTTCTAATACGCTGGTGCGAGTTAAACAAAAATCTTAACATGGATCAACCCCTCACTCTCGAACAATTTTGCAAGCGATTCGTCCCTGTCGACGTAAGTTACATATTTATTTTTCTTGTTTTTCCTAACTTGATAATTCATCTTGAGTACAATGAAACCTAGCTTCTACTACATATTTATTATTTTATATACTCTCCAAATTATCCTTCGTGTTTTCATTTATCTCCGAACCCTAACTTATGATCGACATCCTCCGCAACGGGGTATTTTCTTGTGTGACCAGGTCGGCCAACTTATTCGTTCGTGCCTTCCTCCCGGTCAGCAGTATGAATTGTCCGGGTCAGTCATTCGAACGCGGTTATTTTTCAATGCTCAAACACTACAGCCAGGGGCTACACCTCGTCGAACTACCGAGTTCCAAGGTCTGCATCGCTTGTCATCTGACCTTGAAGTTATTGCAGTTAGGAAGATTTTTAGCGAACAGTAAGTCCCAAAATAGAAATAGAGAGAAAGACACAAGTAAAAAATTCAACTTTTTATATTTTTTTTTTATATATTTTTCAGGGCCTTGCTTTCTCGTCTCGCTGCATTAAACGCTATTGATTAGTTAAAATTCTTTTATATATATTTGTTCTTTCATTTTTGTAATAATAAAAAAAAATTACAAGTTGAGAGAAAAATTTGTTTCTCTCAACTTTTTTCTCTAAGGCTTTAGGATATGATAACTATAAAATAATTATTATTTTCCTAACTTTTTCACCCGGAGTTTTAGAATGTAATGTTTATAATATAATTATAAGGGAATTAATTATGAGTAAAAAAAAAAACATTCAGAATTCCAATCATGGTTTACCCAAAAATTGGTTGAATTATGATTTCTTACTGCTTAAAACCTGGAAGCAGTCGCTCATTATTTTTCTTAACTTTTTAATTCAACAATTCTAAAATACGACAATTATAGAATATTTATGAGACAATTAATGTCAACTAAAAAGCATCTAAAAGTTATATCATGTAATTTTTAATTCGGTAAAAAAAAATTTATTTAATCTAAAATTCTACGCTGCTTAAAATCTGAAAGCAGGCGCTTACTATTTTTCTTAATTTCTTTTTTCTTCAAAATTCTAAAATACCTTGATTATAATTTATTATAAGGTAATTAATTCTAACTAAAGTATTTAAAATTTTAATCTCATTGTTTATGATTTCCCCAAAAAAATTTTTATTTTTAAGTTATATTCCCACGCTATTGGAATCCAAAACCAGGCGCTTATTATTTTTCCTAACTTTTTCACCCCGAAATCTTAAAATAAGATAATTACTCGCGAATAATAGAGTAATTAATTATAAACTGAAAATTATTTTAAAATATCGCCGTAACTTTTATAGTTTAAACAAAAAAAAATTCAAATGTATTACTTGTGCCAGTACTCATGTACAACGGAGGGGGAAATTACTTATACACGGAGGAATGAAAAAAAAATCTGACAATATTTGTTATTTTTCAGATAAAAATTACTATTTCGCCGAGGCAACTAGAAACGGTCCAACGATATAGAAATTTTCTTTTAAAGGAGTAAAAATTTTAGTCACTTAATCCGATAAATTACTAAATTATAAGTAAAATTACTTTGAGTTTTAGAGTACAAAACATAAGCATTCAATAAAATTTACTCTTTGGTTTAGTAAAACTTCATTTCAGAATAAAAATTTTACTCGGACTGCTATTGAATTTTTACTAATCCAGATTGTAAAAATTGTCTCCTTGCGTATAATAATAAAAATTTTCAACGACATATATATATATATATATATATATATATATATATATATATATATATATATATATATATATATATATATATATATATATATATATGTATATATATATATAAATATTTTTTTTATACATATAGTAGGCTGATTTAAAAAAATGAACTATTTTTTTTTTTGATATCCCCTGTGAAATATATTTAGAGAGACAAGAAAAAACGCCTGTAAAAATCAGAGCTCTTAATATTAATATTTAGAGGTCGCGCATCGCAAATTTCTATTTCCCATTTAAATAACAGAGGAAAAATTATTTTTCAATTTCATAATTTTATATCTTAAGAACCAATAGACAAATTCCAATGACTGAAGCATATTTTTGTAGGAAATTTAACGCTCTACAAAAAAGGTCTCTTATAATTTTTCGATAAAACCATCTATTCAAAAGTTATTGGAGCTCGAAGTATAGTTGGAGACCTTTTTACCTTTCTGGTGAAACTATCAGACGAATCACACAATTTTGTTTGGTCTTTTTTGGTGACGATTTTATTTTCTACAAATTATTATCACTAATGTTTTTTCAAATTCCGCATTGTTTTCTAGGTATTTTCATTTCAATGTCGAGCTCTTGAAATCGAAGGAACCACTTTTTTCAGAGCTTGAAATTAAAATGAAAATAACTAGAAAACAATGCGGAATTTGAAAAAACTTTACTGCTAATAATTTGTAGAGAATAAAATTGGCAACAAAAAGGAACCTATAACATTTTGTGATAAGTCTGATAGTTTCACCAGAAAAGTAAAACGATTTCCAACTTTACTTCGAGCTCTTAAAACTTTGAAACAGATGGATTTATCGAAAAATGATAGGAGACCTTTTTTGTAGAGCGTTAAAATTCCTACAAAAATATGCTTCAGTCATTGAAATTTGTCTATTAGTTCTTAAGATATAAAATTATGAAATTGAAAAATAATTTTTCCTATGTTATTTAAGTCGAAAATAGAAATTTGCGATGTGCGACCTCTAAATATTAATATTAAGAGCTCTGATTTTTACAGGCGTTTTTTCTTGTCTTTCTGAATATATTTCACAGGGGATATAAAAAAAAAAAAAAATAGTCCATTTTTTTGAATCAGCCTAATATATAGGTATATAACATATACTCTACGGCGTCTTTAAATGATAAATATATATATAGTATATCAGTCGTACTGTAATGATACGTACAGTGAGCATTATTATTTTGTATTCTCAAGTGTTTTTTTTAATTTTAAGGTATTACTGATTTCATATTCTTGTTAGGCATTATATGATTACTTTTCAAATTTTTTCATGCCATTTTATAAACTTTATAATCTTTTTATAAACAAATGGATTAATGAAATATTTTTGGAAAATTTTTTTTTCACCAAATTGTTAGCGTAAAGAAATAATAATTTACAAAAAAAAATTTTTCTTAAAAACGCATTTACAATTTTTATAAATAAACGCGTGTTGTTAGAAAACTATAACAGATAAACGTTAGGTTTAAAATTTATAAGAAAGCTTAACTCATACTGTATAAAAACGACTGGAAGGTCGAAAACTGTATCTGCAATAATTGCAAAGTTACAGCAATTTGTTTGTTGACAAATTGAGTCAGTGCTTGGACTTTGTCGTACTCCAAAATCCAGATGTTTTTTAAAAAATTGAAAAAATTTTAATTTGCCATATTGTTGCAGGTTGCTGTTTTTGTAATTTTATTATGTTCTAGAAAAAAATTAAAATAAAAAAAAAGTGTTTAACAAACAAATGAATAAATTGATGACAAACAAAATTTTTTTTGCCTGTTGTGTCCGCCGCTTAGATTTAAATTAATTATCCGGGATTTCTCCCTTTGGTAGCGATAGAAAAATTTAACGAGCGATTTGGAGGATGCGGACAACAGTAAAGAATACGAGGAAGATTTTCGCTTCCTATATTTATTATTTATTGTGGATTTTTTGAAGAGAGTGAACCTAAACGCCTTCGAGCTTGGTTACGTTGCATTTATAAATCGATCAATAGAGAGAAAATGATTTACATGTCTCCCTGATTAAACAAAATGATTAAAAATGATTTAAAATGATTTGTTTTTTAATCATTTTAAATACTTTTTAATCCTTCAAATCATTTCTAATCCTGTCTTTTATGGACATTTAACGTGTGAAATCATTTTTAATCATTTTGTTTAATCAGGGCTCTCACTTACCTTTAGATGAGTCTTTCTTCTAGTGTGGCAGGTTGTATCCCTCCAGGACTTTGCAGCTCACTCGGCCTCTTCCTGAAGGAGTTGGTTGAATGGGCGCGGCTGGGGTAGTAGGATAGAATCTTATGTGCTATTTTCGAATGAACTCAATAAGTTAAGATAATGATCTTTTGTCTTTTTATTCAATTTTTCAATTACAGCACTTATACACTATAACTGTTACAATGGTTTGCACTTATAAAAGATATAAAACCATTTAATTTGGTTATCATTAACTTTAATTATTTTTACTTATTTTTGAATGCGTCCTTATGTAGCCTTATGGCTAGATCGGACTACAATTACACTTGATTTTTGTGTCACTATTCGATCGAGTCGGAGTGATTTTTATAATAATTGTAAATAACAAAATAATACCGCTACACGATATGAAAATATCGGCCAAGTACCTTAATCAATTTACAATTTAACTGAATCTAGATATAAGATAAGCCGCTGTTAATAAAATAATACCGCTACACGATAGGAACTGTCGGCCAAGTACCTTTTATTAAGGACGGTTACTTATTGCCTTGTCTAGGACAGATTTTTGCAATAAGATTACGGGCTATCGACGCCGTTTACGCGGACCGTAGGACTTGAAATTTAAAGATCTGATCAACAACCACGACACCGTTTACACGATACCGTAGGACTCGAGATCTGAAAATTTGATCAACAACTAAGGCCCTGAGCCATGGTGCTCAGGCTATTAAAACTTTCGATTGGTGTTTGATGGGAGTAATTAAATTGTTGTCATTGGTGGAAAATGACGGCAAGTTTTCATTTATTTGTCAATCGTTATTGCAAAAATCGTCGCGCTACTTCTATATGCATAAATGATGGTAGAACTAACGCTGCGTTTTCGCGTGCTTTTGTAAAGAGGAGTTTCGTAAATTTATTTATGAAATAAAATAAATTAATAAAAACAAGTTTATTGGACATAACATGCCATTATATTTAGAAATGCAAAATATGATGTAAAAAAAAACGATTCCTTAATGTTTTATTTAAATAATAAAAATATGAAAAAAACGATTATAAACAATAAGATATTGTTTTTAAGAAAAATTTTTTTTTTTTTAAATCATTATTTTTTTACGCTAACAATAAACATAAATAACAATAGACAAATAACAATAGACATAAATTAAAAGAAAAACAACGATTTACTTCATTATTTTTTTTTTGTTAACGTTTATTTTAAAACTTCACTTTAACAACATATAATAAAGTACATTTTGCAGTAAACGGCACTTATTTTAATTGTGATAAATACAATGTAATGGTAGACCCGATGTAGTCTTGCTTCACAGTATGAGGTAGTTTGGAGCCATTTGTGTGACACGTGTCATTGCACAGAAGTCATTTTCTTCTTTTGATTATTAAATTGCTGAGAGTAACGATATTCTACGATGAAACTAATAAACAAAACGGCGTCTCTTGCCCCTATGCTATAACTTTTTTGTATGACTATTATAAATATACTAGGACTTTGTAATTGCCACCCTTATGTTTTAGACGTGTGTCTTGTTATTTTTGTGTTTTGTGTTTTTTTTGCTAACAATAGAAAAATCCTCTCAATTCATGATCTTTCCAATTAGAGCATGTCACTGCTATAATTGATATTTTCTACTTTAATAACCCATGTTAAATATAATTGTGTGAAAAGTCTATCATGGATTTTAATTAATCTTATTATTTTTTTGAATATTAATTAAAAAATTTGATCAACCACAAAAAATATTTCATTTTTACTTCGTTTCAATGTGATCTTTTTTTCTGTAAGAGTTATAATAGCCTTCTCGTCTTTAAAAGAGAGAGACGATTGTATTTAGAGTAGATATGGAATGGTATAGAAATAATAATTGTTGCTGAAAAATAGATAAATCGGAATTTATTTTTATTGATTATTCATAATAAAAAAATATCTCTTGATATTTAACTGGTCAACTCGTCTCTAAATAACTTGAATGTGAACTTTCTTTCTATTGCATTCGTGGCTTAATTCAGTGACAGTAGTACGGGCTTAGCAAACAGATAGATAATTCTCCGGAGAATTAAGATCGAACATAAAACGAATCCTTTTTAATTCTCCTTCATCTAGCAAAAAAATTATTATCATTTTAGGGTTAACAACAAAAAGGCCATTCGGCAGCCAAAATGGAAGTAGATTTCTATTTAATTTTTTTCACTGTTCAAATAAAAGTTGATAATGAAATAAAATTTTTTTTGACATTTTCTTGAAAATTCTCGAGATGATAAAACAAAAAAATAAAAAAACTACAAGTATAATGCCAAAAATTGAAGCTAACTAAATGAGCTTCAGAAGAATTTTTGATGATAATGCACTATATGTTTTGATTTGACGTTATTTAAAGATACCTATGCATATATTCAAACTATCGGACCAATGGTATTCCGGACCCTATTCGAAAAATTATGATAGATTATGGTTTTAATGCTCGAAAATTCTACCATAAGGACAAAGGCGATAATTTGCTTTCAATCAAATCTACTAATAAAAGATTCTAAGATTAAAATTTGATTGTGATACATCAAAGTGTCATACTTGAAATTAGTACTAATATTTAAAATAAAAAGCCTATTAGAATATCAAACGACGAGTAGATATGGAGAATATTATCATCATAACTAATGTTAATCTTGTTATTGATATATCATATCATTTATACACTGTCGATAAAACAAAATTGTATATACCCACTGAATTGAGATGTTTGGATTTTATAAGTGTCACACTGCGATAATATGAATTTAAGTAGCTCCATGAATTTACTAAGAAGTAAGAGAACTAATGCAATAGCAAAATTTCATTTAATGAATGGTAAAATAAGTAATTTCAGTGATCTACAGTCAGAACAAGTGATTCATACCGTCCATGGTTACAAGCGTACCAACTGATAAATCTATGATGCGATAACTCCCTGCAGTAGATTTCTTGCTAGCATAGTTATATGAAGGAAATTTATGTTATAAGATAAATCCATCTTAAAACTTTTCTATGCAGAATATTTCTAGTGCAGGACATCTCTATGTAGGACATATCTATGCAAGATAAATCTATATAGGTCATTTCTGTTGCAGGACATCTTTATGCAAGATATCTCCATGCAGGATATTTCTATGCAGGATATCTCTATGTAGGATATCTCTATGCAGGACATTCCTATGTGGCAGATTGCTATGCTCCACAGAAAAAAAGGATATCTTGGCGCAAGAAATTTTTATCTTGCCGCAAGAAATTTTTATCTTGCCGCAAGAATATTTTTTGCAATTTTGAATGAAAACGAAAATTTTCTTGGTTCAAGAACAAAATTTGCTTAAATTTAGTCATCTTTGCATAAGATTTTTTTTTTATTCAACCGATATAATATATGTTTCTTGAAGTGAGAAATATTTTCTTAAAGTGAGAAAAATAAACATTTTGCCCCAATATATAATCAATTGTCCGAAAAGTAAAATATTCTCTGTTTAAGAATAATTTATTTTTAATCGAGATAATTTGTGACTCGAGTCAAGAATTAAAAGTACTCGACTCAATGGTAAGAAATATTTTGGTTCAAGTATTTTGTTGTGTTGCGGCGAGTAAGCGTAGACGTTTGAACCAACAGTAACTGTGTTCACGGCCCAACGCAAAAATTCTCTTGGGAAAGCTAACTGTACTATACTAAAGTGGAGGTAGTGTAGACTCTACATTGTACAGTGCGCTTACTGGAGATAGGTAAAGTAAACGAACGTTCAGGGAATGATCGGATAGCATAACTGGTAAAGCTCTCGCGTGATGCCGAATCGGTCTGGGTTCGATTCCTACCATGAGCAAACCTTTTATTTTTTCTTAAGTTGTTCATAAACCATTAATCGAGGATGTTTATTTCTTATCCACTCTACTGCCGTATCGTGATATTCTGAATATGTACATAATTTCCTGCTTCACAACATTTAATATTTATACTAGGTTAAATTCACTCAAAAATATAGAACGATATATTTTTTCAAGTAGAGTCATTTACTTTCTTGAATCGAGACTACATTTTTTTTAAGTCAAGAAAAAAAATCATCAATGGGAGAATTTTATGTCTTCCGTGAAGTAAATATTTGCATGACTCAAGAAAAGTTATTTTATTAAGTTAAGATTGTAATTTATTTAAATCAAAATTAAAATTTTCTCATTACAATAGACCGTTGTCTTGAGTCGATAATGTAGTTTTCTCAAACTGAGAGTAAATGTTCTTCTGCCACGCAAAAAAAGTTCTTGGTTTGAGATGTTGATATATATTGTGACAATTTACTATACTCACCAACCAACACAGAAAAGTATCTTGTTTCGATAGTTTTTTTTACTTGGTTGGAAACAAAATAAATTTGATTTAAAATAATTATTCTTGAATCAAGATTATTTAACTTGAATTAAAATTTATTTGTTCTTGACACAATATTTTTATAATATTAGTCGAAGAAAATGTTCTCGGATTAAAAAAACCCAATTACTCAGCCAAAGAATAAAAAAATGAAGGCAAAAATTATCTTGGGCCAAGTCAACCTTTTTTTCTGTGTAGACAAACAAATGTCTAATTACATTTCTCCATAGTAAAATAACTTGAACACATAGATCTTACTTTAAAAAAATAATAGTGGAATATTTTTTTTTTTTATTGAGGCTTAAATTTATGAAATCGATGATATTAATAATGAAAATTTAAGTCAAGAAGCGTGTATTTTTTTGAAAAAAATTTAAAAAAAATTTTGAAAGTTGATCAAAATTGTCTTGTTGTCAATCGAGTAATTTAAAAAGTTACAACTCGTAAAAAAATTTTCGGATAATTCTTAAATATTCAAATAATTCGGAAATTCGAATTTCGAATTGAATAGTTATATTCGATTCGATTCGAACGCGATTGGCACATCCCTAGAATTCGTTTTATTACCTCATAATATTACCTTATAATATATATTATAATTTCATAATATAATTTATAAACACATTGTTTATTTACTAAATTTATGAAAATATAACTATACGATTGAAACTAAAATTTTTGAAGTATGTGAGTTTAGAAAATTCTTTTACAGAGTTAATGAATAATTGTATTTTTGTATATTTACTCGTGAAGCCATAGTGTTACATATATTTGTCCTACATACAAATGTCCTGCATAGAGATGTCTTGCATAGAGATTTCCTGCACACAGATATCTTGAATAGTGATATCTTGCACAGAGATGTCCTGCATAGAAATATTCTGCATCGAATAATTTTGACATCGAATTATCTTGTAATATAATTGTTCTTAATTATAATTATGCCGACTCAGAAATTTACTACAGAGAGATATCCAAGCATAGAAATTTCTTGCATAGAGTTTTCTGTTGGTATGCTTGTAACCATGGACGGTATGAATCACTTGTTCTGACTGTAAAGTCGATAAGTTATCACATTCAAAAGATAATGAAGAAAGAATCAGTAAAAATATGAATTTTTGACATTTTGAAAATTTTTAAATGCTATAACTTCTAAACTAATCGACCGATTGAGCTCATTTTCACACTCGAACAAGGTAGTCACGCACAAAATACGTATACTAAGTTTCAAGGTGATCGGTTTGAAATTGTGAATACAATCAACGCGAAAACCTGCATAAAATTAGTTTTTATAATATTTTGTAAATGTTCAAATCCATTTATCTATTAGAAAAAATGGTCAAATCAATGAGCTGTATAGTCGAAATTGTAGGCAATCGAACGAGCTTTCACGTAGAACAAACGAAAATAAGCTATCTCTTTCCGTTTAGAAGTTACATCCAGTTAAAGCGGCAAACAAATTTTTTTTGAAAATTTTACAAAATTTCAATTGACCATAACTTCTAAACTTATTGGCCGAATTGGCTCATCTTCGAACTCATCCAAGGTAATCGTCCATAGAATAAGTATACTCAGTTTCATTAAGATCGGTGTAGAATTGCGGACGCTATCGTTGGAGAACGGCGCGTTATAATGTATATATACACTAAAGTAAAAACTTAAAGGATCAAAAAAAAATTCTAAATTTTTAGGCGATTTTCAACAGGCCCTCACTTTGAGAGAAATGGTCGTACGAGAAAAAAAAAGGAAATTGTAGCTCCAAGTGTCTACTTTTTGGATTAGAACTTTAAAATTTTTCAGCGTCAGCAGTTTTTTAGTAATCTTAGAAAAACCAGCGACAAAAAAATTTTCAAATTTTTTTAATTTTTTTTTTTTTGGTCTCCGGGTGTGGAAAAAATTATTTTTGCTTAACCACTATGAGGATCGAATACCTTCATTATTCAGCTTTAATTTCTTTTTTTATGGACCTTGATACGTCCACTTCTCGCCGAGATATCGGTCTTCAAATGGAAAAGAATCCTTTTGTCTTTGATTATCGATATCTCAGAAACAAATGATCGCACAGAAAGTTAATAGTGGGTTTTAAAAACTTATACTTAAACATATTCTAACGTTATTAATAGACAAAATATTGAGTGCACAGATTTGATTCTTTGGACTTATTTGTAGACAATTTATTGCTTGAGAAGGCTCACTGATCAATAATGTCAAAAAAAAAATCTTCACAGCTTGCAGCCATAAATAATGTAATTAAATAGTTTTCCCATGTTATTTAAATGGGAAAACTTTGAGATCGATGATGGACCTCTTAAAATTGAAATTAAGGACTGAAATTTTAACTGAATTTTTTTTTAGGGCTGACAAACAAATTTTTCGTGGGAGAGTCAAAAAAAAAATTATCGATTTTTTTTGGCACACCCTAATATATATATTTGGGTGCTTCGTTTCCGGCGAAAGTATTTTTTCGTTGCTCATCAAGCAAAATATTGTTTTTTACGCCGAAACAAAAATTCCTGCCAAGTTTGAGCTCTTAGTTCCAATTCTAAGTACTTTCCATTTGATTTCAAAGATTTTCCATTTAAAATATACGTAAATTAAATTACTTTTTTTAACTTCCTAATACTCAGCTGCGTTTTCTGGTCACGACGTGGTTTTGGTCGAAAATTGTAGGGCATTTGGTGTTCTTAAAAAGTGCCCGTAGTTACTTAGCTGTTATTCCAGCTATTTCACTCGTGTCCGTTGTGGAAGTCATTTTTCCTATGAAATTGACCTTTATTGGCTTGCAGAACGTAAACCAATGAAAGTACACTAAAAATCTTAATGGAAATTTTATTCCCTTCAAGAATAGTCTTATGAGTCAAGTCACTAAAGTCCATAGTTTCCGAGTTATAGTAATTTTATTAATTAGAAAAATAAAATATCAAAAAAAAAATTACAATTGATATTTTATTTTTCAAATTATTAAAATTACTATAACTCGGAAACTATGGACTTTAGCGACTGGACTTTTGAGACTATTTTTGAAGGGAATAAAATTTCCATTAACATTTTTAGTATACTTTAATTAGTTTACGTTCTGCAAGCCAATAAAGGTCAATGTCATAGGAAAAATGACTTCCGCAACGGAAACAAATGAAACAGCTGGAATTACAGCTCAGTTACTATGGGCACTTTTAAGTAACTTATGGATCTTGAATTTCCAATTTGAATAATTGTCATTATTCAATTCTGTAATTGAAGTGCCTTCCACCATTTTCACTACACGAAATTCTTTAATATACAAAAAAAACTGTAATACCACCAAGACCTCACCATCCACCTGGGCCCATAACCTGTTGGCTGATAAATGTGGAAGGTGATGCGTGGAAAATAAATGTGTACAACTGAGCTACTTTACTTTACACTTTACTTAGTAAAACTGAACTTTATATGAGAGAGTATAACAATATATATATATATATATATATATATATATATATATATATATATATATATATATATATATATATATATATATATATACATATAAATATAGATATATAATTTAGGGTGCTCCAGAAAAATCCAATTCTTTATTTCTTTTGGCTGTTGTGAAAAAAGTTTCTATACATTGAAAAAAAAATCCTGTCAAAAAAACGATTTTAATTTTAATTTTAAAAGGTGGCGCTCGCTCATCGAATTTTCCCATGCTACTAGCATAGGAATTTTACTTTTTTTATAAAAAATCTTACAATTTTATTGAGGAAAAAATTTGAGTCATGAATATTTTTGTATGAAATTTTATGTTCTACAAAACAGTTCATGAGCTCTGTTATGTCCAAATAATTTTTTTTTATTTTTAATAATTATTTATAATAATTATTTCTGAGCTCCTCTTTGCAAAGCGCGTGAAAACGCAGCGTCAGCTTTTTCACCTTTTTATGCGGCAAAGAATAGTGGAAAGACAACTGCAATAAGTTTAACGAATAAACAATAAACTGTCGTCACTTTCCACCAATGACGATAATTAAAAATTCCCCATCAATTGTCAAAGCAAAGTTTATAAAAAGCCTGAGCACCATGGCTCAGGGCCTCAGTTTTATTTAAACTTCTTGGTCCGCGTAAACGGCGTCGATAGCCCGTAATCTTATTGCAGAAATCTTCCGACGTGGCAATAAGTAATCGTCGCTGATTTAGGTATCCGGCTGATTAATTTCGTGTAGGATATTATTTTATCAGTTACGGTTTTCCAAATTCACTTTAAATAAATTGTAAATCGATCTAGGTATCCGGCTGATTAATTTCGTGTAGGATATTAATTTATTCATTTACAAAAATTCAAATCAATTATATCGTAAATCGATCTAGGTATCCGGCTGATTAAGTTCGTGTAGGATATTAATTTATTCATTTACGGTCATTATTAATAAATTAAATTGCCAATTGAGTTAGATACTCGGCTGATAGTCAACTATCGTGTAGAGTATAGTTCTTAATTGCAATTGAAAGATCTCGAAGATCTATCCGGTTCGAGTGAATTGTGACACAAATCACGTGAATTTGTGATCGCATTTTGTGCCGAGTTTCTGCGCATGAAAACCCCTTTTAGGTGTGAAAAAGGACGCATATTTATAAATAAAAATCTGTTTAAAATATCCGATAAGATAAATAATCTTATAATGCAAATTATATAAAAGTTGTGAAAAACTAGAGTGAACAAGTGACGTTCAGTTGAGACGTTGTAATTTAAAATACAATAAAAGATCAAGTCCATCACTCAAGTCGTTCGATTTTCATTCGAAAGTAGTACATAAGACATCATCCTACCAACCCAGCCGCACCCATTCTACCAACCTTGCAGGAAGGCCGAGTGAGCTGTTTAGTTCTGGAGGGATAATAGCTGCCGCACTAGAAGAATTGACATCGAAAGGTAGGTGAAAGAGCTATTTTTCTATCATCATAAAATACTTTTGGCTTAAACAAGAGCACCAGTCTCTTTGAAGACGTTTAGGTTCTTAATTTTCGAAAAGATCCACTATAAATAATAAATTATAGGAAGATAATTTCTTCCTCGTTTTCTTTATTGTTGTCCGCACCCTCCAACCCGCTTGTCCAAAATTACTATCGCTACCAAAGGGAGAAATCCCGGATAAATAATTAAAAATTAAGCGGCGGACATAACAGCTCATTAGCTCTGAAACGCACGGCTCATAATTTACAGGTATTTAAAGTTGATGACTTTTTAAAAATCTCTGTTTAAACGGTATTTGCACGAAAACGGCTACTCTCATGGGAAGTATCAAATAAAGGCTTTGTAGCGAATTTCATTTACTACAGAAAGATTTTAAAAACATCAATATAAAGTTTGTACTTAATGATTAATTAATATGTTTAATAAATCCTTTTTCATTGAAATCATTGTTAATTATTTTCTGCTTGTGTGAGATAAAGGTAATAAATGTTATTACTAAATTTATTTTGAATAAAACTCAGCTGCGATCAATAAATTAAAGGAGCAGAAAAATTTTATAAATTTTTTAGTGATTTTTGGAAGGCTGTAACTTGGTGAAAAATGATCGTATCGAGATTTTAAAAAAAGCACTTTACAGCTTGAAATCTCTAGTTTTGGTGCATTTTTTTCAAAATTTTTTAAAAGCTCCGGTTATTGCGCAAACATGAGAAATACCGAGAGACAAAAAATTTCTAAATTGTTTTTTTTTTTCCGAAGAGCCCACGGACCGCGAAAAAATTCTTTCAACTAAACGAATGCATAGTTCGCTTAGCAAATTTATTCAGCTTCAATTCGGTTTTTTTTTTAACATCGTAGGACGATTTGTCGCAGAGATATCAGCCTTCAAACAGAAAATGATCCTTTTGGCTTTGATCATCGATATTTCAGGTACCAATGATCGCACAGAAAGTTGAAGGGCGGCGGTGAAAACTTGAATAAATTCCCTATAAGACCCTGTCATGATTTTTTGGAAAACAAAATTTTTTTTTATTTTTAACATCCATTAGAAGTAAGTACAAAAAAATGACTTTTTTTGGTTTTTTAGTAAATCAACCGCTACTCTGCAAATATCGATTTTTTTTCAAATTTTCAAATTTTAATAATTTGAAAAATATAATATTAATTGTAATTGTTTTTTTTTATATTTTATTTTTCAAATTATTAAAATTACTATAACTCGGAAACTATAGACTTTAGCGACTTGACTCATAGAACTTTTTTTGAAGGAAATAAAATTTCCTATAAAATTTCTATTAGCGTTTTTAGTGTACTTTCATTGGTTTACGTTCTGCAAGCCAATAAAGGTCAATTTAATAGGAAAAATACTTTCTGCAACGGACACAAGTAAAACAGCTGGAATCACAGCTAAGTAACTATGGGCACTTTTGAAGAACACCAAATGCCCTACAATTTGCGACCAAAACCGCGTCGATATCATAAAACGCAGCTGAGTATTAGAAAGTTAAAATAAAAGTAATTTAATTTACATGTATTTTAAATGGGAAATCTTTGAAATCAAATGGAATGTACTTGGAATTGGAATTAAGAGCTCAAATTTGGCAGGAATTTTTGTTTCAACATAAAAAACAATATTTTGCTTGATGAGCAACGAAAAAAATACTTTCATCGGAAACGAAGCACCCTAATATATATATATATATATATATATATATATATATATATATATATATATATATATATATATATATATATATATATATATATATATATATATATATTGTAGTGGTTGGTATCTTAAATTAATATCACTTATACACTACAATGATAACACACTTATATTAGAAATAATAACACCACAATTAACAGCAGTAAAAGAAAGCAAAGGCAATATATAGTTTATTGAGGTACAATGTTTGCTGTTAAGCTGTCAATATACGACTGACTGACTTTAATCGCGCATCTATAAAACAAGAGAAGAAGGCATTTTGTTTTCTAGCTATTCAAATATTTAAAAGATCAGTTTCACATTCGTTACACTACCCCCTTCTCAATAAAATTATCGTCCCGATAAAAATTGTGTTGAAAGAATCGAACTTAATTGAAATTAAAACTATTTACAATCTTCGTTCGATTCCGCTATGGTCCCAACACACCCTATCTATCACCCTACAGGGAAAAAAACACCATAGCCCAAAAACAACCCTGTAGGGTAACGCAAATATAATAAAAAAATAAAAAAAAATAGTCTATAGTTTAATTGAGCTAAGAATTTATAATAAAAAAATAAAATATTCTGCTAAATAGTTAATCGATACGCGTGACTCTATTTTCCTATTCAGCGAATCAAATAAATAAAATCAAAAATGTAACCCTCCTCTTGATCGAATGGACCTTCAATGGGAATGGGATCAGGTATGGGATGGGAACAGGAACTCCTTCCTCTCCTCCTTGAAGGACTAGGAATGGACTTCTTCTCTCCTTCCCCAATGAAATTGGAAATATTATCTGCACATAATAGAAAAAAACAAAACGAGTATCTCCAACATTTCATTAAATTTCATATTTAAACATATTTCATCATTACATTCTATTATTTATCAGTTGTTCATTATAAACTTTTAGTGTGATCAATTCAATAATTTTTGATCTTAAATGCTCAATGTTCTACCGCTCGGTCCATTCAGTTCATATGCCGATATGTTATCTCGAGCTAACACATCAATGATTACTGAATAATACACGTTGCAACGAATTTCAATTTTCCCCCTAAAAGTTCCTCGGAAACTCTCCAGGGCATCCACCTATCTCTCAGAAGTCGTGCACTACTTAAGAGAAATGTTGACTATGCCAACTCCGGATGGATCCCAAAGCTCCAGTCAGGATACTGTTGACCAATGATAAGTCCTAAGAATTCAAACTTTTGATTTGAGCTGAGCTCACTTAAACCAAAAGAAATATCCAGTCTCTCATCAAAGGCCCAAGAATCCCGGGAACCCCTTACAACGACTAATCGTTCAGGGTCCTCAGACGGACTTCCCTCAGCTAATAACCGAACTTAGAACATTCCAGTCCTTATAGAATCCCGGGAATCCCTCGAACAACGTTACCACCGAGATCGTTCGGAGCCCTCAGCCAGACTTCTTTCAGAATCTCGGGAACTCTTCAACAACGTTTACAGTGTGGTTATTCAGGGTCCACTGTCAGACTTCTCCTAAGGACTATACCAGTCTTTAGCAGTCGTTCAGACATCTTCAATTCTATCAGTTTGCAAGATATCCTAGACTCACTAATTGACTACAGAATCCCGGGAACCCTTTACAACGTCTACACTGAGATCGTTCAGGGTCCCAGCCGGACTTCTCTTTTATTTTTCTTATTGATCACAGTACGGTGCAAGACGATTTACATGTACGATTTTATTTTTCCCGTTGGGAATTTTTCTGATTCTATAAACTACATTATTTAGCCTATTTTCAATTTCATAAGGACCCTCCCAATCGCATTGAAGTAGATAAATTTTAATCATTTCCGTTAATATCGACTTTTTTTTTTTTTTTTTTAAATTTAACTCATGATAGTAATCTCAGCAGTTTCATAAAACTTTCCTATTCATTTGTATAAAACTATTTTTATTAACTCGATAAGTACTTGAGGTATTACATAGCCCAGATAAAAATTTTCAAAAATGACTATCTATACAAAATTTGTTATCTTTTGTTCTTCAACACAAAATCATTAAATATACCCGGTTTATTAATTACGTCAATCGATTACAAAACAAAAGAGCGGTTAAATGTCACGATATTTCTTGTTAATTTATGTTTAATAAAATGATGTTTCTTTTATTTTTAATTTTACCTAACTACTATTATTATTAAATAATGATACATCACCAAATTTATCCTTTCCCATTTGTAATTTGTCCATAAGTTCAATTTTAACTTCTTAATCAATTCTACGAAAATTTTTTGCCGTCTTTACTTCTTCCTATTTTTAAAAAAATAAGATTATCCGTCGTTTAATGTTTCGATCACTTTTATTTTATATTTTTATCACACGTAATTACTCATACCCGCACTTTAACACAAATTAATAGAAATATTTTTACAACACTAATTCATTAATCCCGAACTTTTTTTTTTTATATGTAGTATATCACACAAATAAATTCAAATACGCACTTTGACACCGATTAAGAAAAATATTTTCACAAAACTTAATTATTTAATCACTGACTTCGTTTAAATTATTACACGCACTTGGAATCTATATGATAAAATATATTCAAAAATTTTAATTAATTCATCACCGTATTTATTTATATTACTACGCGAACTTTAACACTATAACACATATCCACAGAACTTCTTTTTTTTTTTTTTTTTTAATTCATCACCGAATTTACTTATTTTACTACACGCACTTTAATATAATAACACATATTCACAAAACTTATTTAATTCATCACTAAATTTATTTAAAATTCACACGCGCACTTTAGCTCAAATTTAAAAAAAATATGTTTTCACTAAACTCGTTTAATTGATCACTGAATTCACGTCTTTTTTAATATCAAAAACACGATCGTTTCAAATCTTTGCCTTTCCCGTCGCGTCGCAATATTTTGACAGCTATTTTTATTTTATATTTGTAAATCCACACGAAGGTTACGCGCACTTCTGACACCAAATTGTAGTGGTTGGTATCTTAAATTAATATCACTTATACACTACAATGATAACACACTTATATTAGAAATAATAACACCACAATTAACAGCAGTAAAAGAAAGCAAGGGCAATATATAGTTTATTGAGGTACAATGTTTGCTGTTAAGCTGTCAATATACGACTGACTGACTTTAATCGCGCATCTATAAAACAAGAGAAGAAGGCATTTTGTTTTCTAGCTATTCAAATATTTAAAAGATCAGTTTCACATTCGTTACAATATATATATATATATATATATATATATATATATATATATATATATATATATATATATATATATATATATATATATATATATATATATATATATATATATATATATATATATATATATATATATAAATTAGTAAGAAGATTGAAGATATATGAAAAAAAAAAAAAAAATTAAAAAGGAAGAAAGAAACCGATTCCCCCCATTTTTTAATCAAAGCTACTACGTAATTGGCGTGCCAACAAATAAAATTATTGTTATAATCCTAGTAATACCTTTGAATAAATATTTATATCAATTTTTCTTTATTTATAAGTATACATGCGCTCACAAGCTTGAATTTTGACTATTAATACGTTGATTAATCGTTTTATACTATAACGTCGTTAATAGACGCGCGTTTAAGAATGGGCGGCTTTACAAGAGGGGCGACTTTTCTCAACTTGACAGAATTTGCAATCAATTTAATAGAATTTCAATCATCAACGAAGTATTTTTATGCAAGATCAACATCTAAATTATTGACATCTATAAATTTATTGAAGCCATATAATGAAGATGCCATTTTTTACGAATTGAAATATGTGTGTATTCGATCCAGTAATACATTAGGTACAAATCTGGGATACAGGTATGCATTTTCTAATTTAAATTATCTTTGAAAAAAAGTGGATTTTTTTAACTAATGTGTTATATTTGTTATTTGTAGTTCTGAAAAAATTGGTTGTCCAACACATTTTCGAGTGAGACTACAAAATAGAATGTACTTGGCTATTGCTAACATGAAATTAGATCATAACCATGATTCAGGAACGGTAATTTCTCAAAAATAGTTCTCTTTGTTCGTTTTTTAGTTTCCTACAAACCCTTAAAAATAATTCATTTATAATTCAGGAACAAGCTAAAATAGACATGTTAAATGAATCGACGAAGATATCGATTGAGGATGTAATGAAAAAAAAATCGTGTGGAGTTATCGGACACCAGATAAGAATGAAGTTCCTTATTATAAAAATATTAATTTCAAGTTCTATTCGAGGTATAAAGGAAATAATTATTCGGGTATACATTTTTATTATGATTTTTTTATCGATTGGTATGTATGCTGTAGTGAATAAGCATACACAATAAACTGGGCCAAAAAAATCGACTATTTTTTTTTTTCTTCTATACTGTAAAAATATTATTTCTGATGATCTAAAAAAATTATTGTGCAAGTTTGAGCCCTTAATATTGATATTAAGAAGTGTATCGTTACGACTATTTTTAACTTCCCGCTAAGAAAATCGATGTTTTTTAAAAAAATCGAGAAGTTATTGTTTTCACCTCGATTTTCGAAAATCGAGTTTTCATCAGATGCCGACGTTTTAAGGTCCTAGGGAGCTATTCTAACTATTTTCAGAATGATGCCTGAGTGTCTGTATGTATGTGTGTGTGTGTGTGTGTGTGAGTGTGTGTGTGTGAGTGTGTGTGTGTGTGTGAGTGTGTGTGTGTGTGTGAGTGTGTGTGTGTGTGTGAGTGTGTGTGTGTGTGTATTAGGGTGTCCGTTATTTACCAAGTTGGCTATTTCCACTTGGGTATCGTCAAAATGGGTTCTTGTTGACCTAAAAACAGTTTTAGAAACAATAAAAAATTTTTACGATGCCGTTTAACCCTGCCTAAATAACGATACTTTTCCCATTTAATTAACATGGGATTTTTGCACTTTTTAGCAAATAATTTTTATTTCGCTCATTATACTCTTTAACTTACCAACAATGCTCGATTCTGCTTCTATTATGATCCCTTTAAACGGAAAAATTTTCATATTGGCGCAAAAAATTTATCACATAACCTTTGGAAAGGTCAAAATTTATTTTTATTGATTTTTCTGGTTATTTCACTTAAACTACTGACTAATTAATTTTTATTCTGAATTTCGTGTAAAATCTTTTATTTCAAACTTTCAATAATCATACAGGTCATAAATGTAAATTTTAACACCCAAATCATGATTGATTTTATTTTAATACATATGTAAATTATTGAACTTTCATCTTTTTTGTCAGGCATTCCTTAGTAGCATTTAGAAATCCATTTTTATACTCTTTCATCACCTGGAGAAGATACTGTTTTTGATTCTCATCTTTAGCTAACTCATTTATATATTCTTGAGTCAATTGTACAGCTCTCTCTGATACATCATTAACAACTTTAATTTTCTCAGCAATCTCTAATCCTTTCAAATAATCATCATTTTTATGCCATGTCTGCACGTCAAGTTTCAAAAATCTCGTATTAATATCAAATCTCTTAAAGAAGTCTAAAGTATTGCAATTTACAAAGTAATCAATTTCTTTAGTTTGTAAATTTTTTATATCACTATCATTGTTTATAAAATACTTTTTGGGACAACCAAATTCATAAGCCATATCTAAGGTCAACGCTTTGACCATTTTGCGTTTGATATGGTCTGATATATTTTTATCAAAAAATGAGAGTGCCACCACTTCTGGACTCAAGTACCATAAATGGTTTTTAATTTTTTTCAAGACAGCTTCAGATAAACACTTATCAATAGTTTTATAAGCATAAACTGCTTTAAAAAATTGCAAATCTTGGTTCGGAGCCGTTATAGCAAGAGGTGCTGTATACCAAAATCTCACATATATAAATACCACGAATAAACAAACGTCCAATAAACTTTTTTCTTCTTCTGGTGACAGTTCAAAAGCATCTCGAAAAATGTAAATTTTTAATGAGTAAATGGCTTTCGACATCCAGCGAGCGTGATGGAAAGCTCCAGGTTTATAAAAATGAACACTTTGATGGTCGACAGTACCAAGAAATATTCGAGACAATTCAAGAAGCTCTTTGTAATCGTCGCAGGGTACAACCGTACCTAATAAATTTTGGATGTTTCGATCTATTTCGTCAACTCGATTAATCAATTTTCTGTTAATTTTGTTTCCCTCTAATCCATCTTTAAATTTATTTTTATTTATTGTATTCCAAGAACTTTGAAACTTTTTGAACAAAGGGAGGTTTGGTCCAGTAGTACCTGGTAACTTTAAAGCGAAAACACTCGTAAGAGTTAGCTCATATATGTGATGCCGACACGGTAGCCATAATAAATCTGTTTCCAGCATTTGTTCCAATAATACTGCGGCTCCATTATTGCAACCTAGATTAGAAGCGGTTGTATCGCAACACAGTGCCTTGATAGATTCGGTTAAGCTCAAATTATTAAGAACACTATAAATTTCTTCAGCTTGAGTTTTTCCTTTTCCGTCAGGTAAAGCAGGTACGCTCAAAAGTTTTTCAGTCCCATTATTACTAATTAAAATAGGTACGCGATCAACTTGCTTACACGAAACAGAATCTGGTATAAGCTTACCATCCCAATGAAGAACAGCTGCAGTAAGCGGGACGTCACCAAATAATTTTTGAATTTTTAAAGCTTTTTGCTCTCGAATTTTTTTTCGCTGTTCATTGAATGATGTTTTGTTCAAAATTAGATTATTGGTATCAAATTCTAACGCTTCAGATATTGCAGATATAATACGGACAAAATTTCTATAAGAGACTTTACAATTATCCAGTGTAGCGACAACGTTCTCTTTCATAATATTAATAGTTCCTCTCTCATCCTTCCGATTATAATATCTTCCACCTGGTTCAAATTCTGATCGTTGACTTGGTAGTGAAGAAAAAGTTAATGCTTCCCCACTAGACATTGCTCCATCCGCGCTTGTCAAACTCAACGGCAAATAGTTTTCTGAAAGAAAATCAATTATGTTTTATTGCTAAATTAATGCACTCAATAGATAATTCAACGGAATGATTAAGTTCAAGTCTAATACCTGAATTTTCTCTTGATAATTCAGAATCTTTTAACTGGTGTTCTACATTACAATTGTAATGTAGAACATCTTAAGATGCTGCTTCAATGTTTTCAGGGGTTAACACTTCGATGGACCGATTATCATTTACAACAAGTGGATTATCAGAAGTTGAAACTTCAGTAGGGCGATCATCATCCTGTTTCTCTGAAATACCATATATATTGAATATTAAGTCACATAAAAAAGTGAATTCAAGTATTTTATAAACATTTCATTTATTAATTGACTAATATTTTATTGATATTACTAGATAACTCAATTACATTTCCTCGTTGATTGCCCGAAAAATTCAGATGAAATTGTCTTTCTGATCGTTGATCGATTAAAAAGTTTTTTATATCATTGCTGACCATTTCAAAAACTCTAGCGTGAGCTATGTCAAATAAACTTTCTAATTTGATTGAAAACTCTTACTCTTTTTGTTGGTTTGATAACACACCTGCATTTTTGTGCACATTTCTGTATTCATCATGCAATTTTTGAAATTTTTGAATACATCGTTTGTCATCTAATGTAAAAATACCAGCAAATATCCAAAATTTTTTAAGTTTTTCAATAGTTATTTTACATCCATCGTAAATTGTAGTTTTCATGTTTTTAGTATAATAAAATAGTAACCTTAAAACTCGTTTATTAGTAGGTAATTTATTACTATTTATATCATCCGTAAGATTCTCCAATAAAAACATCGGTTTTCGTAAATTTTTTACTAAACTCATGATGAAAGATCTCAATTTTCAATAGATTGGAGCTCTCGAGGTTAGAAAGATATTTTTTAGTTGAATACTGATCAATTTTTCCACTTTCAATTCATTGCATTAGTCACTTCAACTTAACAATTAAAAATTTAATATTATAACATGAATTAAGAATTATACTGTTTACTATCCAAAAATAAAATATTTTTGTCAACAGAACCACAATAACCAGAATAGACAATAAGTAAAAAACTATTTTATTGTTTTTTTTCACTTTAACAACAGTCCGCTAGAGGGCTATCTATTAAAATTATTCTTTGGAAGCAAAAAATAAGAAACTTTGAATGAAGTACAGAATAAAAATTAATTAGTCAGTAGTTTAAGCGAAATAACCAGAAAAATCAATATAAATAAATTTTGACCTTTCCAAAGGTTATGTGATAAATTTTTTGCGCCAATATGAAAATTTCTCCGTTTAAAGGGATCATAATAGAAACAGAATCGAGCATTGTTGGTAAGTTAAAGAGTATAATGAGCGAAATGAAAATTATTTGCTAAAAAGTGCAAAAATCCCATGTTAATTAAACGGGAAAAGTATTGTTATTTAGGCAGGGTTAAACGGCATCGTAAAAATTTTTTTTTGTTTCTTAAATTTTTTTTTAGGTCAACAAGAACCGATTTTGACGATACCCAAGTGGAAATAGCCAACTTGGTAAATAACGGACACCCTTATGTATATGTGTGTATGTGTGTGTTTGTGTGAGTGTGTGTGTGTGTACAAATGCATGAATATATGTTGTGCATGTATCTTCAATCAATATGTGTGTGTTGCATGTGCGTGTGTGTATGTGTATGTGTATGTATATATGTGTGAGAGTGTATGTGTGTGTGCGAGAGTATATGTGTGTATGTATCGTCAATCAATATGTGTGTGTGTTGCGCGCGCGCGCGCGCGCGTGTGTGTGTGTGTGTGTGTGTGTGTGTCTGTGTGTGTGTTTGTGACGATAGTCAAACAATAATTGCACAATGTAATAAATAAATTCAACTGAAATTTCAGATTACGTTTACCTAAATTGCAAAAAAAGCATGCGAATGAAAAAAAAAAAGTTTAGGGAAGTAATTACAAAGATGTGCTGCGCTATTCGTGCCAAGTATAAAACTGAAAATATAACAAGAAATCAATCATCAGAAAAAACATCATTGAAAAAAAATTTCAAAAAATCAAAGGAATCAAAACAAAATAAAAAAGAAAAAACAAAAAAAAATTACTTATCAAGGATTTCATATTAAGCAGTCAGTCAGAGGCTGAATAAACTGCCTAACACCAACAATTTGTTATTTACAATAAAACTTTGAAAAAAAAAATCAAAAAAATCTGTCTATCGTTTGACCCCGAGGGCCAGCCTCAAAACTTCCCATTGTTTTCGAACTCCTTGAGCTCGAAAACATTGTTGTGAGTACATTTTTTATCTTTTCTAGCCATTATGTATGCCATTGTTTTCGAAAAAAAAGGTTGAGGTGGCAATCAACGCGATTTATTGAGTTATAGAGCTGCTTAGATTTTGGAATCGATCGATCGAGCCATTTCTGGATAATTTAAAAAAAACTAAAAAAAAATTTTTTTTTGTATTTCTTCTATATCTTAAAAATATATCATTCATAAAATAGTCAGAATAGTTTCTTAGGACCACAAAACGTCGACATCTGATGAAAACTCGATTTTTGAAAATCGGGGTGAAAACAATCTTACCGAATTTTTGAAAATTTTGTCCCAAAAACATTCAAAAATCACCACTTTGGACCTTTTCTGAAACTAAAAAAGACATTCGAAAAACATTCCAGAAAAGTTCCCAAATCACCACTTTTGAAATCTTTCTAGACCTAAATGAGACGTTCCAAAAAATGTTTTTACCACTTTCGACCTTTTCATGGACTCAAAAAGTCGTTCTAAAAAAATTCCAAAAAAGTTTTAGAATCAACACTTGACTTGTTTCTGGACTAAAAAAGACGTTTCAAAAACATTACAAAATGATCCGAAATTCAATTTATAAGCTTTTATAGAAACAGACCTTCCAAAAGCATTCCAAAAACTTCCAGAATCACCTTTTTTGACCTTTCTATGTACTAAAAAAGTCGTTCCAAAAACATTCCGAAATCACCACTTGACGTTTTTATGTACTAAAAAAGACGTTCCAAAAACATTCCAGAAAAGTTCAAATATCACCACTTTTGACCTCTTTCTGGAGCTAAAGAAGTCGTTCCAAAAACATTCCAAAACGTTCAAAATCCCCACTTTAGACCTTTTTATGGACTAAAAAAGTCGATCCAAAAAAGTTCCAAAATCACCACTTTTGATATTTTTATGGACTGAAAAAGTCGGTCCAAAAACATTCCAGAAAAGTTCCAATATCGCCACTTTTGACCTCTTTCTAGAGCTAAAAAACTCGTTCCAAAAACATTCCAGAAAAGTTATACAATCACCACGTTTGACCTCTTTCTGGAGCTAAAAAAGTCGTTCCAAAAACATTCCAGAAAAGTTCCAAAATCACCCTTTTTGACCTTTTTATGGACTAAAAAATTCGATCCAAAAAAGTTCCGAAATCACCACTTTTGACCTTTTTATGGACTGAAAAAGTCGGTCCAAAAACATTCCAGAAAAGATCCAAAATCACCACTTTTGACCTCTTTCTGAAGCTAAAAAAGTCGTTCCAAAAACATTCCAAAAAAGTTCAAAAATCCCCATTTTTTACCTTTTTATGGACTAAAAAAAAACGTCTATAAAAAGTTCCAAAAGAGTTCAAAGAACGTCCTTTTTTCGTCTCTAAATTTGCTCATAAAAAATTTTTTTTTAACCATAAAAATTACTAACGTTCCAAAAAAGTTCCATTCGAAGTTCTAATCTGTCTCATGTTTAGAACTTCCACACGTGAAACTTTTTTGGAACCTTTTTTGAACGAATTTTTTTTACACGGGAATGAGCATATTATAATTTGTTGAAATTTATTATGAAGAATTAATGTTTAGGAAATGATTTTAGGTATTGTAATATTTTATTGGATTCATATTTATAAATATATTTAAATTAAATAATATAAAAGGATTCCAGTGATAGCCAACATTTGTTTGTTTATTTCCTGGATATTTTAGTGATAATTATTCTTTATTATTTTTATTTATTATATTTACTTGGTTATATTTCCACTAGGTGCATACATTCTCGCTCGAAATTTGGTCCCGTGATCTCTCCTCTGATTTGTTGTCATTTTTGTCCGTTTTGTAAAAACGGGCTGGCGCCCTCGTGCACTAACCCAGCCTGAGGAGCTGGTTCAGGCACACTATTATTTTATTTATAATTGTTTACTATTTTGGGTCATTTATTAATATTATAATTTATTATTTATAATTTTTATTACACGTGGGTGACCACATACGGCTTACCGAATTTGTTCGCGTCTGCGTAGCGAATTAAAAAAACGGTATACGTTATAATGTGAATTGCAGCAGTAACAAAAATCCATCTCTTTTGTGCCGAAAAATCGATAAAAAGAAATTTAGACAGTTACGTTACAGAGAGCGAGAAAAAAAAGAAGAGTTAAGGAATCAACCAGTTCGAAAAGTTTATTATAAAGATATGAAAAATTGCGATGAAGAAAAATTCCGCTAAGGCGAATTTCAAAAAGTTAAAAACATCGATACTTATTATCGGGTGCATTCTGATGACCTTAATTCAGATAGATTAACCTTACAATCTACTGATATAAGATCTATTACAGCTGTATGTAACACTGCTGCAGAAAAAAGCAGATAATCCGCTCCAAGGCATTAGTATTCCTCTGTCTGTTTCAACATATACTGAAGACCAATTGAACATTATTGACTCTGTAGATCGAACAAAAGTTTTATATTTGTGTGCTATGCGTGCATATTGTGCGAAACCCCAATTTATGAGAGATGAATATTTCTTCTACTACAGTTTTTTTTATGAAGCAGAGAAAACATATATTCCAATTTGTGAATTCATCACGTCGGATAATAGTTACACTGAAACATGTATTTTACTCAAACGATATCGGAAGTTTGTTATTGAGAAAAAAAACAATTGGCCATTTTGTAATGTGATCATTACTGATTGGAACTGGACTTTCATGTCAGCTATTTTATTAGGGTAGAATAATCAATCTATAAATCAATATTTAGGGGTAACGGATAACTACGTTGAGAACAAATATATTATATCAAGGAACGTAATATTGATATTGTGCAGTACTGAAACTGTTATTGAGAATTCAGCAAATGTTATAAGAGAGAAATTTCCCAAGTTAATGAAAAAGAGAATAATTATGTTAGAATGTATAGCGCTAATAACATTATCGGATTCCATGAACATGATAGAAGGAATATTTGAACAAATATATACTATCCTGTTAATAAAAGAAAAAGACAATGCAGAATTAAGTTTAGATACAATGAAATCAAAATACGAGAGCTTATATAAACATTCAATTGATGACATAGTGGACAGAGTCATTGAAGAAACAGCAGAAAAAGAAAACGAAAAAAACATTAATAGGAAAATTATTCGAAACTACGGTGAATCTGCCGTTAATATGTTAAACTCTCCATTTCATTTATATTTCGCGTGGGAAGTAGAATGTAAAAAAATCCGTTTAGCTACAAAAAAAAAGGTCATGGATGAAATAACGAATGATTTATACTCACCTGGTTTTTTAAATCTCATAATGCAATCCTTTGTACCTTACTTGTGTGTTTTTACAAAGATATTAGAAAAACTAGTAAGTCCGGGTATAAGTTTACTAGATAATAAAATTGAACCTTCTTTTATAGAAGATTATAAAACTAAAGACATGGACAGTTCAAAAAACAAAAGTATTGGAGATATGTGTCGAACATTAGTTAATCGTTATGAGTTTCTGGTTAGCAAAAATAAAATAAAAAAGAAATCAGTCGATTGGGAAATCAGAGTCAGTGAGTATCCCGTTTATGTGGAACCTGCTTCAGATCCATTCGCAATGGAGAAGTGGGACCCAACAGGGAGAACAATCAAAGATCAGAAGTTTAAAGTTAAAAGAGTAACACTTACGACTGGAAGAGATTTTATCAAAATCAAAAGGCGTATTGTAGATACTAAAGATGTTAAGACCATGAATGAGGATGAAACAAATGTTATCAATGAGTACGACAAAGATATCAAAAAAAATGAGAAAAAAAGGAATCATTCAACAAAGCGATTCCTAAAAAACATGAAAAAATTGGTTAACGACAAACTAAAAAGCGTAAAATTTCAAAGAAGTCAACACCACTGGATTTACCAAATACTTTCAGCAATAACAGTAATGAATACGAAGAGCCAAAAATCTGTTTAAAATTTTTAGGCAACGGTCTGATGAACGATCCAGAGTACTGTAAGCTCTCCTCTTCACAAAACGTAAAAATAGGACATTATAATTGTACGAGTGAAAAATGCATACTATTTAAACATTACCAACTCGGTGCGAAAATATTAAACACATTAACAAATAAGCGGGAGTAGATTGATGCCTCGATAATCGATATTTACACCATCAGTCACATAAAAACTTGGGTAAATGTAAGTTACCTACCAACAGACATAGGTGGAACAGCATTAGGAAGATTTGGTGAGAAAAGAATACCATCAAATTCATCAATCACGAGAATTTCGGAAAAGCTTTGTGACACTTTATTAATGCCTTATACTTATTCGTTTCATTGGCTGTTGTTAGTAGTTGACATAAGAAATAGTACTTTGGAATTATTAAATTAATATTCAGAAAGTTATGGAACTGATCGGGTGTTTATAGCATTCAAACACTTCTTAAAATGTTGTTCTCAAAATTCGAGTTTAACCGCACTGAAAGAAAAAAAATGGACAATCAAACCAAGCAGAAAGCATCCCAATCAAAGAAAAGAAGACAGTACTAATTGTGGAGCTTATGTAGCTTACTACAGTGAATGTATAGGTAAAAACATCAGCATAGGTGACATCTTGGATCCAATACAATTCCGCAATGAAATAGCCCTATCTATAATTCAGTCGTCAGAGAATATCAGTGAAACTTGTCTTTATTGCTTCTCGAAAAGAAATTCCCAAAAACAAATCCGATTAGAATGTACTCGATGCAAAAGATGATGTCATCATCCGAGCTGTTCCAGCATTGATGAGTCGAACACTGACGACGAGAAAAAGAGTAACAAAAAAGCAAAGAAAATCAATGTTGGAATCAACGTTGTTAAAACTATAACTAGTATCCCTTCTATCAATACTTTAATATAGCATATACAAGCTATATTAACGTAGATATATATATATATATATATATATATATATATATATATATATATATATATATATATATATATATATATATATATACATATTGTAACATCTGGAATTGTCCAGTCGTCGGCGAATCCCACGCGTTAACATAAAATTCAGTTCATAGTTTTTTTTATGTTTCATTAGTTGAATAATAATAATAATTAGGCACCTGCGAGGCACACGGGAGTGATGTGAAGCTAAAGGTAATGTAACGCGACTGGTAACAGGCTTCCAACAACGATCCCCGAAGGCTCTGGTAAGTGGAGATTAATTATTGTTAAGTTAAGTTAGTAGTTAAGAATTAGTATTAAGTAGCCGGAAAAACTCCCACTTACCCCACCGGAATAGGACCATGATCGTAATATATATATATTTATATATATATATATTTATTTATATATATATATATATATATATATATATATATATATATATATATTTATTGGTTACGTAACAAATGATCCGAGGATCATCGGCTTCGCCTCGGCCAACAATTACATGTGATCTGAGGCTTTCTTATTTACTTCCCGAGGAGTGTATACTATTTTTCTCACCTCCGGGCGGAAAGTGCAACTTTCGTCTCGCTGTGCAAAACGAAGTTGCTGCTTTCCGCCTCCGTCGAGGAGAAATAGTATATTACACACCTAGGGAAGTAAAGTAAGAAATGTCTCAGATCACATGTAATTGTTGGCCGAGGCGAAGCCGAGGTTTACTTTACTTCCCTAGGTGTGTAATATACTATTTCTCCTCGACGGAGGCGGAAAGCAGCAACTTCGTTTTGCACAGCGAGACGAAAGTTGCACTTTCCGCCCGGAGTCGAGAAAAAACTCTTTCGTCTCGCCATTACTTTCTTTCCGCCCGCTGTTAGAGATGGCACGCGAGTAATCCCAGCATGGCAGAAATGTTAGACTTTCTGGCGTGAACTCGAGGCCGAAAGTACGTACTTTCGTCCGAGCATGAAGAAAAAACTATTATTTAGAGATTATGGTCTAGCGTTATAATTTTATACAATGAAAAATATGAGAAAAAGACGGTGAAAATTCCACGGATGTTTTTTTCCGTGTACGAGAATATTGGAACGCTTCATGTATACATTCGCTTGTGTATGTAAATGAACACATACTATCTTGCTCTGCAGCATTATTTAATGTATTTTGTCTCGATCTATCTGATATGCATTGTAATTTTGACGTTGAACTCATTATACCGTAAATAATATTTTTAAAATATATGTAGTCAACGCAGTGATAGATGTCTGTTTATTTGCAATTCCTTTAAAATAACAATAACGAAATTATTCAAAATTAATAATCATGCCTGATTAAAATTAATGATTTGTGACGATTAAAAACGATTAAAAATTAATCGTCAAAAGACGATTTATTATTTTGCTATTAGAAACGATTAACGATGATTAAAAATTTCAAATTGACATGAATCGTCTTTAATCGAAAAATAATATTTAGCAATTTCTGGTCCTGCATGAAGATTAAAAACCATTTAAAACGATTAAAAATTTTATCGTTTTTAATCCTCTTCAACCATTAATTGACGATTCATGATGATTTAAAACGATTAAAACAGTTTTAATCGTCACAAATCGTTTTGTTTAATCAGGGATTCTTTACACCTAACTACACACTTGATAATACTTCATTTCATCACTAACAGCATTTAGATGTGGATTTGAATAAATAAGTAGAAAATTCATCTGCTCCAAGCCCGAACGATAAGTTCGGTATGAGGTGTCGTAGGAGATAATCCTATGACACCTCATATAACCTTATCCAGCACAACCATTCCTTCTGTAATCTCTGGCATGACGCCTCAAAACGTGATAAACAGCGTTGAACCAACACCTTCCTCTACCCAGCCGCCATATACAAGACGTATACCAATCCGCCGTCCATCACATAATCTATCTTTCTTCCAACGTTTACGAAAAATAGAAAACAATATCAATATTCTTACTAATACCGTCAGCAAAATGAAAAAAAACAATTCCAAAAAAACAGATCCTACAACAATTAAACATACCGATCCAAACTTAAAAGAGACTGTAGAGGTGATAAATGATGAACAGGTAAACTTAAAATTAGTGTGTAGTCATTGATGCTTTATATTAAATCTGATAAAACATAACGATTTACTGAATGATGAAACTCTATAGTATTAGAATTGAATCGTTTCGAATCATTTCTAATCGTTTTGAACCGTTATTTTTTAATCAGGGAAGTAACAGGATAGTTCTTTAACAATCATATTTTCACTACAACTTAAGATTTATGTTTAACATTTCCATTAATACAGTTGGACTATGGTTGAAAGCAGTGAATGGAAAAAAACAAATCACTATTGACTACTATATCGGATAGTACTCAGTGCCACTTGTAAAAAAATTATTTTTTCACGCTAGTGAGTCCTGTGTATTTTATACTGATTACTAAAACGTATTTTGATCATCCATTACTTAATTGATTAATTAATTATTACTAATCTCAATATCGTATAAACTGAGTTCTATGTATTCGTTTCGAACTCAGCTAATTCACTTCCTATTTGTAATTTTTAGAATTACTTGCTAAACTATATCTAAATTTGTAAATGTATATTTTGTAAGTGACGACACTCAGCCTGTCTTGTGGAAGTCGATAATAAAAAAAATCTGTCTATCGGTTAACCCTGCGGGCCAGCCCCAAAACTTCCCGCTGTTTTCGAGCTCCTTGAGCTTGAAAACACTGTTGTGAATATATTTTCGAGCTCGAAAATACTTTACTACGCCATTGTTTCCGGAAAAAAAAAACGTTTTTTAACATTTCTTCTCCAACGAAATCTCTCAAAAGAATTGACCGATTGAGGTGGCAATCGACGCGTTATATTAAGTTCTAAAGCTGATCACATTTTGGAATTGATGTATCTAGTCGTTTTTGGGATATTTCAGAAAAACTAAAAAAAAATGTTTTCTGTAATTCTCTCGACAACGGTTTCTCTTGAATGAATGAAACGATTTTGATGGTTGGGATGGTATTCGACGCAGCATATAAAGTTTTTGAGCTGATTAGATTTTGGGGTTAATCCATCGGGCACATTAAAAGTTATCCCAAAAAATCATTTTTGAACAAAATATTATTTTTGGAATATCTCCGAAAGCACTTTACCGACCAAGCTCAATTTTTTACAGCTTGTAGATTTTAACAATCCGCGTCGAATATCACCTTGGCGATCAAAATCGGTTAATCTGTTCAAAAGTTACAGATATTTACATACGTACGTACGTACACTCGGACATGATCTTGAAATTAGTCAGAATAGCTTCCTAGAACCTCAAAACGTCAAGATCTGTTAGAAATTTGATTTTCTAAAATCGGACCGAAACCAATAATTTCCCAAATTTTTAAAAATTTTCTATTTTCTTAACAGGAAGTTAAAAAGTTTGATTTTAATGATTAATCATTTAATTGAACCTTAATTGTGTCCTATTACAAGTCAGTACAAAGTACGTAAGACTCACTGCCCCTTATTATTTTTTATTCACAGATGTCACTGAGTACTATCCAACATATAATAGTCATTAGTATTTTTTTTTTTTTTTCGTGTAGGCAGTAATAAAAAATCCTGCTTGTCCGCATATAAATTGAACATTATTCTTGAATCAATTAATGTGATATTATGATTATTAGATATGCTACATGCTCTACATAGAGCATTTATTGATTTATTACCAGGATCAGGAACTTAGTTGGAAGGGAAAATACAAATACATGTAAATAAAAACATAGATCATACGTGTGGGTACCTGGATTCATCAATCAGTGATGTTTAAGTTATGAATTAAAATAATTTAAATTACACGTGAATTGTAATAAATTATATATGAAACTTTATCCGTTCTATCGTGTATTAAGTATACGTTTTATCATTATATACAGTATATAGGTATACAAAACGAACATAGCTACTAGTAACGCGCCGGGATTGAAAAATATAGAAATAAAAAGATATCTAAACGAAATCCCTAGTAGAAATAATCTAGACTTTACTCGATTTTAAGCCAGTAACTGGCCAGAGATCCCGGCTAAAAACTAGAAATCCCGCCACCTATAATCAAGGCGTACAAATTAGTCACACTAATATGTTTTTTGTCCTAGTGTGTATGCGTGCGTTAGTTTTGTCCTGTTTAAACTATATTAAAAATTGCTATTTTTTTATTTCAATTATTTATGCTATAAAAAAATATTATTTTCATTGTAGTTGATTTTTAAGTATGATTTATTAATTACATTTATATTTGAAATATAATGATGTTACCGTCTTTATAGTTTAATATTCATAAATTAAAGTTTGATTATTAAAATCAATGAAAGACTAAATAAATAAATCTTATAGTAATTTTGTTTGTCCATCATTATTTTTATTTTAAGTTATTATTTATTTATTTCAATCAATTAATTTTCAATATCTGTCAATGCGGATCAATATTTATTTATTTATTGATCTATATATTCATGCTTCAGGTTAAATTTGTCTATTTATTGCCTATAAATTTTGGGAGTAATTCGGAGAAAAATACATTAATTTGAATTTATTTTCAATTTGTCTGGGTATTTTTTAAAAAATCGTTTTATTTTTCCGAAGAACTGATAGTTTTAATAACCTCAAAACCTAAAATTTTAAAGTGACAGTTTTTTGAAAGCCGCCATGTTTCTCTTGGATCTCTAGTAAAACTGGCCAGTTACTTGAAAAAAACTAGAGATTCCACTGGCCAGTTTCTGCTTTAAGTCTAGTAAAACTGGCCAGTTACTAGACAAAACCTCGATTTCATTTCTACTAGGGATGTATTAAAAATATAAAAATTATAAATAAAATAAGTAAAAATATTTGATTACTTAAGAAAAATAATTCTGTAAATCTGATATAACATTAATTACCGAATCGAAAAAACGAAATCTGAAGACAGGTTGATTCGGTGAGTCAGCCCCAGAATTTTCCGCAATTTTCGAGTTCCATCAGCTTCAAAACAATATTGTGAATACATTTTCGAGCTCTTCGAGCTTTATTATAATATATTATAAGATATCTAGGGAAAATAGTTACTTTTCGAAATTGTCGGCATTGATATCCCGAACGAATAAACCGATTTTGATATTTCATACAGCCAACCACCTATTTTATCGAGATCTAAACCTGATATGATTTTGAAATTGATCAGTCCAGTTTCTTAAAGATATTCGAAAAAAGTCGTTTTTATCAGTTTGTCACTAATATCTACTCGAACGTACGAACCAGTTAAGACGGCTCTTACCAGCAATTGACGCGTTTTATCAAGTTTTAAAACTGAGTAGATTTTAGATTCAATTGGTTCAGTCATTTTAAAGATATTTGCAAAAAAAAATCTGATACCATTTTTTTCTCCAGCGTTATTTCTTGAACAAATGATCCGATTTCGATGGCTGAGGAGGCAATCTACGCATTTTATCAAATTATAAAGCTAGTTAGGTTTTAGAATCGTTTGGTTTAGTTGTTTCAACGATATTTGCAAAAAACCGTTTTTTACCACTTCTTTTTCCCCTAATATCTCTTGAACGGATCATCCAATTAAGCCGGTGCTTACTGCAATCAGCGCGTTTTATTAAATTGTAGAAATTATAAGATTTTGGTATCGATCGATCGAGTTGTTTTTTAGAAATTTTGAAAAAACTAAGAAAAAAATTATTTTTTCAGTTTATCTCATATATCTAAAAGTTATTTAGTATATGAAGGTATTAGTATTACTAAAAGGTATTTGACCAATTGATATCAAATTTACAGGATAGTTGATGGCTTGAAAACTTTTTCGACTGCCGCGAAAACCATTAAGGTTACATAATTAGTTTAAAAGTTATAATGAGTTTTCATACAATCACACACACATACATAAAACTCTCTGACATCATTTTGAAAGTAGCCAGAATAGATTTCTAGGACCTCAAAACGTCGACACCTGATGAAAACTCGATTTTTGAAAATCGGAATAAACACAATAACTTCCAGAATTTTTTGAAAATCTTCGATTTGGTTGGAGGGAATTGAAAAAACTAGATACGCTTTTGCATTTTAATGTCATCTATTGTGCGGGTCAGTATGCAAAAAAATATTCAATTTCTTTTCGCTTCAATTTTGGAAGTTATCGCGGACGTACATAACAATTTTTCTTAAATAATCGAATATTCGCACCGATGTTATTAAAAATTTTTTTTACTTTCAATATTTTCTATTTAAATATCTTTCGATTGCTTGTTTTTCAATCTCCGGCATGATACTAGTAGCTATGTTTGTTTTAGATGTCTATGTACTGTATATATTTATAAAGCGTATACTTATTACTCGACAGAACGGAAAAAATTTCAAATGTGGTTTCCACAGTTCGTGCTGTCATGGCATTTACGAAAATTCACATCTTGAAGATCACTGATTACCGAATCCAGTCGATCATACGTATATTCTATGTTCGTTTTATTTTTTGTTTTTTTATTAAATCTACTAGTATTTCACCTCCCATAAAAAGTCCTTGACTCTGTTCATTACAAAACCTAGCGCGGAAACTGAATTAAGAGAAACGGGAAATAAAAAATGGTATCAATTTTTTTCATTAAAATTCGCAAGAATATCGTATTTGTTATTTAATAATTTTATCCAACGCATGCCTGATTATCGAGACTTATCATATTTGCAAAGCAAACCCTAAATGACCATTTACCGATCGGTGGTTAATAATTCGTCAAAAAGCAAATGGCGTCTCATGTTCCATAACGCATTCTCCAAAAGTCATTTTCGACCGTTCTCATAAACAAACTACTTTTATCACCAATGCAAATAATCTTCACAGTAAATATATTCCGAATGAGTAGTACAATCAATTTAACAACTTTGATGTCAGTGTCTACGTATAAATACGTTGTTTATTTTTTATTAATGAAAATCACTCAGAACATAGTGATGAGATAAGTCAAGAACTAGCATCATATAGATCCCCACCTGATTTAGGGTTTACTTTGCTTATATAATAATTCGCAAAAATCAGACAATTTTTGGATAAAGTATAGTGCATAGCACGTGGGTTAAGTCTTTATCTGTCAAACACAATGTTCTTAGCACTCGTCTCCGGTGTACACGAAGCACTCGCTAGCGCTCGTGCGTGTGCATCTACGACTCGTCTTAAAAACATTGTGCTTCCCGGATAAAAACTCACCTAACTCACTTGCTATTCAATGTACTATCATACGCTTATCCACAAAATGAATAATACATATAAATTTTTTTATAATTTTTTGAGGGCTGTAACCTCATGAAAAATAATCGTACAAAAAAAAGTAGTATTTGAAAGCTGGAAATTCATAGTTTGAAGATCTGCCGTTGAAGATTTTTTCAAGCCACGGTTATTTTTTATCATGAGAAACAATACGAGACACACATTTCCTCAATTTTTTGTTATTTGTATTTAAAGTCCACGAGCTCGTGAATTTTTTCAGGTTAACGAATGCAAGGTTTAGTGTGGAAATTTATTCATCTACAATTTGTTTTTTTTTTGTCTCTGTACGACAAATCGTAGCTGTAATATCGCCCTTCAAATAAAAAAGGATTCTTTTGTCTTTGATTATCTAAATCTCAGCAAGTTATAGCTGTACAATAACTTTCAGAACTTTTACAAAACAAACAAAGAAACAAGTATTGTGTAATTATCATTAAAATAAACAAATTAATTTTTTTTTTACTTTACTCCGAATTTCGCATTAGTTACTTGGTAAATGTCAGCCAGAAAAGCTAAATATTGCCGTACGGAGACATGAAAAAATCGGTCTATCAGTTGACCCTGCAAGCCAGCCCTAAAACTTCCCGCTATTTTCGAGCTCCTTGAGCTTGAGAAAATTGTTGTGAGTACGTTTTCAAGCTCTTCGAGCGCCAAAAAAAACTTTTTTGTCATACTTGCTCAGAAAGTTCAATTTTCTAGCACTGGGTGGCGTCCGCAAAGGTGCTGATTTCCGAAAACCCAATTTTACCGTCTCTATTTTGCGGCCTAGGCCGCAAAATGTCCCTTAACTGTACTTTTTATCTACAACCGGATGAAAATGAAAGGGGCTGTAGAGAAAAGAATCACATTTTAGTTTACCGATCGAAAATTTTGAGTAGTTTGTCAATTTAATTACTATTAATAACGACGCCATTTCACTTATAACTAACTCACGTTGTAGTCCAGTGATTAGTGTGTTCTTTATTACAGTATTTAAAATATTTATTAAATAATTAATAAATATTTTTCTGTAAGTGATAGAAAGTAAAAAATGATAAATGAACCCTTGAGTAATCGCTTACCTATGTAAAAATTAAAAGTAAATACAAAATTTTTGAGGATACGCGTCTCTCAAATTAAATTTTCTGAACCTAAATGACAAAAAATATTGTATGTCATAAGGCCGTAAAGTGGCGATTTACCGAAAATCTCAATGTTGCGATATGAGCCTAAAGTTTGTGACGCTATTTTACAAAAACGAGTATAACAACCGTCCGAAGTTTCGCCTCTTTACGGCCTTATGACGTAAATATCTATTGTATGCCATTGTTTTCGAAAAAAAAAGTTTTTTACCACTTTTTCTCCAACGATGTCTCTCAATCGAATTGACCAATTGAAACGGTTGAGGAGGCAATCGACGCGTTTTATTGAGTTCTAAAACTGACCAGATTTTGTGATTAATTTATCTAATCGTTTCTGAGATATTTCAAAAAAACTAAAAGAAAATTTTTTTGTATTTCTTTCGACAACGGTTTCTCTTGAACGAATAAGCCGATTTTGATGGTTGCGGTGGCATTCGACGCGGCTTATAAAGTTTCAGAGCCCAGTTGATTTTGGAATCAATCCATCGAGCACATTACAAGTTATTCAAAAAAAAAAATAATTGAAAAAATTTGATTTTTCTGGAATAACTCTGAACGAGCCCTACCGATTAAGCTCAAATTTTTACAGTTTGTAGAAATTAATAAGCTGCGTCGAATGCCACCTTAAAGATCAAAATCTGGTGATCCGTTCAAAAGTTACAGAATATTTACATACGTACATACGTACATACATACACACACTCGGACATCATCTCAAAATTAGTCAGAATAGCTTCCTAGAACCTCAAAACGTCAAGATGTCTTAGAAATTAGATTTTTGAAAATCGGACCGAAACCTCAGCTCGGACTAAGCTCTGGTTTAGCTAAAAAATAATTTCCCGGGCCCGTGGACGCTAAAAACAAAACAAAAAAATTTAGAAAATTTGTGTCTCAACCTATTTCGCGCAATAAGCGTTTCTCAAAAAAAAATATCTGCCGAATGACCTTCAAACTAGTGATTAAAAGCATTAAATTTTTTTTCTTGTTTGATAGTCTATTATTCACAAAAGTACAGCTTCTAAAAGTCACTAAATAATTACAAAATTTTTAATTTATTTGAATAAACCTAGTAGATTTATTTCCATTTATTTTATTTATCATTAAATTTAGATCACTGTAATCGGAGACGTACGCATCCCGGCTGAAAAGTATGCAACCATATTGCAGGCAAAAACTATGAAGAAGAGAGTTCATAGCATTCTTAAACTGCTATGGACACCGGAAGAGTTGCAATCGATGTACATCAAAACAGATCCAAAAAACGTTTCTCAAATAAAGATCGATAAAGACCATGAGAAAAAAGTTTCAAGTATGAACAAAGATTCTTCGCTAATCCTCCTTTTTCTTCAATTTTTAACCTCAATTTTCTACGAACAAGCTTTTCGTGTAATTTTTCACCTGAATCCAACTTGCACAATGGTCGATATGACGAAAACGTAAAGAGAGTACCTTTATCTAAGAGCACCAGACGTTGTACTTTCCAGCATTCTAGAAAATAGCCAATCCTAGCACAACTTTTGTAAATTTTCAACAGTATCTCTGGGCATGTTTCTGCTATAAGTTTCTGCGCCTCCTTTCGGAATCATGCCAGGCCCCGATGCTTTTCTATTTTTAGGTACATTTTTTCCAAAATCGAGGTATTGTATTTGTTCTCATGGTCGCTTTTTCAAGGAATTTTGTCATAACCTATCATAATTGTTTGAGTAGAGTTCAAAAATACCATTCGTTGAAAAATTTATGTATGTATAAATATATATGTATGTAATAGAACCGACCTCTGAAGACACGATTGCGCCCACAATTATTTTCTTGTCCTAATGAAATTTTCCACACTTATTCTATGTGTGATTATCACGGTTAAGTTCGAAGATGGGCTAAATCGGTTGATTAACTTAGAAGTTATGGCTGTTTGAAATTTTCACGATTTTTCGCAGAAATCAGTTTTTATAAACTTTCAAGTTCATATAACTTTAAAACTAATACTCATTCACTATTTCTGTAAAAAGTATCTGAAAGCTTGTCTAATAAGCTTTAATTTTTACCTTACACTTTATGATTTGACCATTTCTTTCAATAATTTGTTAGTTTTGAGAGTTTTGATGGAATCAAAAAATTTTGAAAATATGGTTTTCATTCCTTATAACTTATGTATTTCCCATTATAATCCAATTTCGTCAGTTGTATTTTAATGTGAACAAAATAACATGTTAATTTCACAACTATTTTACATTTTAAAAGTATTTGTTTTATTACTTGTGATGTTTCAAATGTACCTGTACGCCCTATGATTATAACGCGTATTGTGATACACTTTATTACGCATGTATATTTTCGTTTCTCAGCATATAAGTATATATAAACATTAAGCAGACTTCAAATGTTCTATCAATAACTCGGTCTATAGACATAAACACGCTTATTCAAAGCTCGTTTGTCAATCCAGGATTTTAGTAATACGTAATTACATTAGTATTACTCTTACATTTATTGATAAATATGTAATTATACTAACAATGTTTAAATTGCGGATTAAGACTTTCAGATTGAAAAACTGACCCTCAAAAAATGATTCAATCCTAGTAAAAAATGAACAAGGGTCGCCTTCGTTTTAAGCTAGAAGCGAGCTATCGAAAAATCAGGGCATTGCTGAAAATTGTCGGAAAATCTATCTTCCATTTTGGCTGCCAGGTGGCATTTTTTATGCTTTTCACGGCTTAATCAAGTTTACTTCTTGAAAACGGCTTGAAGTCTGTGGTTATTGGCAGATCAAGTAGACCGCGTTTCGGATGTATAGGGAGTAAATCTCTAACGATATTACCCATGATTTCTGGATCTTTTGGTGTGACTGGGGCTGATTTGCCAATTTTTTTGGTGACGATTTGGAAACCCGTTCCATCAGCATCGCTATTGACGTCTTTGCAGATTTGACTCCAACACCTTTTTTGCTGTGTTTGATTGCCCCATTAATTGTTTTTTTTTGGTCTTCTTAAACCTCTGTTAAACTTGATCTGGGCCTCCTTTTTTTTACGTTGACGAAGATGAATTCTTCTAGCTCTGAGAGATTCTCTCCTCAACTATGCGATCGAGTCATCCTACCAGTATACGGGCTGTTTAAGTACATTTGGTTGTCACCCGAGCGGTTGCAGGCTTCGGTGATAATTTCCACTATCCTGCTGATATTGAGACTTGCTCTTTTCTTAGTGTGTTCTGGCTCAAGTAACAACTTAAGGATCTCACTACTCGTTTTGATTAAACTCCGCGTCTTATCTCTATCCAGTTTCTTCACGTTCCAACTTCTGATCTCTTGACTTTTTAATATTTTTCTGCTGTTAATGCCTTTATCTTGTGCAGTAAACATAATGTATTAGTAATGACTTGTAGAGAATTATTCGCGTATCTACCAACATTAGGGTGGCGCAAAAAAACCGACTATTTTTTTTTTTCCATCTCGCATGAAAATTTGTTGGTTTACGATGTTTTAAGAAGCCTCTCCACAAATCAGCTCGATAAAAAATTTTTAAGAGGTCGCTCACGAATTTTGAAAATATCAAAAATGATCGAAATTCGGATTTTTATTTAAACATTTTTTTTTTTCTCGTGGCAGCAATAGTTTATATTTGTAAAATCATGACTATGCTGAAAATTTCAGCCCAAAATTTAAATATTTAAACGGCGTTCAAGAATTTTGAATGTTTCCGAGCGCAGTCTCTTGGACGTTTTTGAGCGACCCTTAAATATTAATAATAAAGCTTCTCGATTTTTTCACCATCAATTTGCATGACAATGAATGAAAATATAACCCGAGAAATGGAAATAATAAGTTATTTACATACTTTTTTATTTTTTAATCCAATTTGTAGGTTTTTTCACTTATTCAAAACTTACCAAATTTTTTTGTTTAAGACTGTCCTGTATATTTTTGGTTATGCAAAAGTTATATTTTAGTGGAATGACAATAATTGAGTTGTAAAAACTAATTAAAACTATTAGTTACATATTATCAGTTAATATTCGAAATTCTTGAGCGCCGTTTAAATATTTAAATTTTGGGCTGAAATTTTCAGCATAGTCATGATTTTATAAATATAAACTATTGCTGCCACGAGAAAAAAAAAATTTTTGAAATAAAAATCCGAATTTCGATCATTTTTGATATTTTCAAAATTCGTGAGCGACCTCTTAAAAATTTTTTATTGAGCTGATTTGTGGAGAGGCTTCTTAAAACATCGTAAACCAACAAATTTTCATGCGAGATGGAAAAAAAAAAAAATAGTCGGTTTTTTTGCGCCACCCTAACCAACATCTTACTTTTGGAAATACCCTTATAGTTTCAAGCGTCACGTCTATAATGGAGCCTTCACAGCCTGCTCTTTAATGTGTTGAAGTATTACCTACGTTAAGTGTTACGAGATTCAAGGTAGAAATTAAATCTGCAAGAACCCCGGCCTCACTGTCTGTCCTCTTGTTCCCTCATTCAGAAGCTGTCGCGTTGAAATCTCCCGCTAGTATGACTTCCACTCTTATATTCTTCTTAGCGATGAATAGTACGGAAATCTTACTGTTATATGCCTCCACAGAAATGTTAGGTAAGAAATAACAACTAATCAAAGTTAGGTTTCCTGATCTTATTCAGACGTAGCCACCCCCGTTTCCGGTATCATGTACATAAAATTTGCTGGTAACCACCCAAATAGCTGCTGTACTTGATTGATCAAAGAACCAGTCCGGTCCCGTGGCTTTATGGTAATGCCCCAAATAAGTGATATAGCGACTTTCTATTCAATGGCATACTGGTAGAGGAGATTATGTGTTAGAGCACTGTACTGAAAGTTTTGGCAAGTGGACCTACCCCCGCCATTTTGTGTCTTAAAACATCATGGCGGCCACAAAAAACTCGCAGATTAGAGATCACTAGGTGATGGACGAGAGCAAGCGTATATAATGGCGTGTTCGAAATCTTGGTGATTATATTCCGAAGTGTAGGAAGCCCGTATGGGTTGGGGAAGAACTTGCGCACCCCACCACTAATCCTAAGCAAGCCGTTCACCAGAGCTGAAGTCTGGTACCATGGGGGATCCATTCCAAGCCCCACTTCGACCAGAGATGGGAGGAGTGTTTGGGTCCGAATGAGGTCGGTCTCGTGGTGGTTGTTGGTGAAACACCCACATGCAATGCATGCCTAATGGGTGAGTTAATGTGAGCTTATGCTCATATTTCGCTTTTATAATATATGGTAGTGTTAAAGATAGGGACCACACGCAACGCGAGTATGCCCAAAAGGGCGAGGTATCGGCTTCCGGTCGGCGGAGGCGGACTTAGGACCCGTTACATTAATTAAATTAATTGTACTGAAAGTTTCCCTGGACACAGACCTTCTCTCTGTTTTCCATTTTTGCAATATCATATGCTCTACAGTCTTTTTCTCTTTGTATGTAATTTGTAGCCACGCCACTTCCTAGTTCTTTGCAAAGAAAACAGTCTGGAGGGTTCTTTCACTCTTTTAACTAGTGCTCTGTCGCTCTACAACGCCAGAAAGTGTTCGTACGGTCGGTTCCGATGCATTTACTAGCAATGTGGTCAAAACCGCCACATTTGTAACACCGACCTAGAGCTTCTTCGATCCGCAAATCACATCTCGTCTAGCCTACCATTTGTTCGGTTTTGAGAGGTTTACTTATATTATAATAACACTATAATAATAATACTAAAAAAATGATAATTTTATTTGTTGCAGATTTGTGCCTGTACTTGCAAAAAAAGCGGGAGTTGAAGTTTGTGGATGGATCCGCAGACGACATTAAAATTTGGCTGCAACGATGGATGGGCGAATTTTTTGAAGAACGCCGCCGTCAAAATAAACCAAAATTATAACTATTTTTAAATATTACTATAACTAAAACTACACGCAGAGAATTTTACGGTATTTTTTGAATCAAAAATTTATATAAAAATTACTATGTCATAGTAATATAAGGACAGTATGGAATTATAGAACAAATTACCGATAACCTAGGAATTTTTAAAATACATCGAACAGAATTTACAAGGTGCATTGTAATTTTGACAAAGCAACAGATGAAGAAATTTAAATTTCTTGGATAAAATTACAATGTACCTTGTAAATTCTGTTCAACGTATTTTAAAAATTTTTACGTTATCGGTAATTTATTCAATAATTCCATACTGTCCTCATGTTATTATAACATGGTCATTTTTTTGTGAATTTTTTGAGTAAAAAATACTATAAAATTCTCTGCGTGTACGATCATTTATCTATTGTTAACATAATAATAATTTTTGTTGATATTATTGTTATTATTATTAAAATTACTATGTTTGTTTCTTTGTTTTAATACCTCATTGTTTTTCAATTACAATTATTTTCACGAATAAAATTAAATTTCATTCCAATACTGTTCCCCAACGATATTTTGTATGAGTGTGAGTGTGGTCATGGGTGTGAAACCTTCTCCTCCTTTTTATAGTATATTCAACAATGGACAACACCGCACAAATTCCACAGACTGTTTCTCGCTGCGTTCACCCATATAACAACGTCCTTGGTCTGTTGAGAATGCGCCACAATATCAGACTTGTGACGTCACTCCTACTCTATCGGAATCCCTACCGCACATGTGTATCGAAACGACTATTGCCTGTTCAACTGTTACTACGACTGTTGCTTGTTTAATGCAATGTTAAGCGTGCTACAAGTGATTGCCACACGCAAATCATCGTATACAACACGCTAAAGTCGAAGTAACGGTTGAATTCAAAAACAGTAATTTGTCGGAGCCACACCGTATAAACGCAGTGAATTCACTGTGTAAACACCGACCGTACACGCTGATTACACCGTATTAACGCGGTGTATTATTGCACAGTATAAGCGTAGTGTACTATTGCATTATGCAAATATGGCGATTGCATTCTCTAATTACGGAGATTGCGCGATATAAACACGGTGATTTCACTATGTAAATACGGTGATTTTACTCCGCTTATACGGTAATTTCACCACGTAAACACGGTGATTTCACTATGTAAACGGGGTAATCATACCGTGTTTGCATGATGAATATTCCGTGTAAACACGGTGGAGAAATTGTGTTTCGGAATCGTGTTAATGTATAAAATAGTGGCAAATTAATTAGGGGAAATTAATAGTGAGAAAATTATAATTTGAAAGTATTAATGAAAAATTATGTTGGCGAATTTATTAGTAAAAATTATTACGAGTGGAAAAATTAATTAATTAATGATCATATTTGAACTAAAAATTAATTAATTTATAATTGGAAAATTAAGTGAATTATGATGTGTCAAACTAGTGTAGAAAGTTATATTGAATATTAGTAAAGTCGAGTCATAAAAGTTGGGGGAAGGAAAATCTTGGGTAAAGAAAAAGTTGATACGAAAAATTTTGAGTAAGGAAAATTAAATGAAAAGTTAATAAGTAATGATAAATTAAAGTCAATTAGTTAATAGGAAAAATTTAGTGTGATGTAAACTGTGTCTGTGATTTAGGTCCGGTGGACAGATTTTAAGGTACATCCAGGGGATGTTTAGTTAATAACGTTCCACGTCCAGGGGACGGTAATTTAATAATAAACATTAAGGTTAATGTCCAGGGGACAATTTAATGAGGTTTAACGTCCAGGGGACGGTATTTTAACGTGGGTGTGTGTGTGTGTAGGAAAAACGTCCAGGGGACGCTATTAGTTTGTCATAAGGAAAACCGTCCAGGGGACAAGAAAATAGTTTGTCATAAGGTAATTAATTTTTATAAAAGGGTTAAATAAATCATAAGCAAGGTGCTTAAAATTAATAAAATTAAAAGTACAGTTTTAAATAAAGTTTATTTCAGCCTGTTCACTATTCTTCTCCTCTCTCACAAAATATAATTTTACAACGACCCTGAGCATAAAAAAAATAACATTAACATCCGGTTCTGGAAGGTCGAGTCCATCTTCCAGTGGCGCCCTAATATTCGACTATAATACTTAGGTGCGAGCAGACTTGACAAGCTAAACACTCTGTCATATTTGGCGCCTAATTTATAAAGTAAAAACCCCCGTGAAATTTTGTAAGAGGGCTGAGAATTTTGAATTTACCGGAATAAATTGTGTGGGTAAAAAGTTTAATTTTGGAAAAATAATTTCAATAGATAATTTTATAAAATTTTAAAATAAAGTGTGGGATTAAAACTATTTACAAAAAAAAAAAAAAAAAAAGATAAATATAAAAGAAATATTTGGAAAAGAAATTATAAAATTACAAGAGATAAAAGAAATTATTAAGACAAACACATAAATGAATAAATCATCGAAAATAAAATAGATAAATACTATTTGGGGATTAAATTCATATAAAATTCTTAACACTGATTTCCAGCTAATAAAAGAATTCAAGAGATTAAGAGTACAATAAAACTATCGAAAAATACAACAAAATTTAGCGTCAGAAATAGCCACAACAGACAATAGTAAATTTATACAGAAATAAAACTTCTATAATTAAATTATTTGTTTAATTGAATTTTAATTAATCATCAGATTATATTTAATTATCGAGTGAATCATTGATGAGTCACTAAGAGGCTCATCATAAATAAGAAATCAATTAAAATATTCACAAAAATAAACTTATTTTACAATAACAAAATAATCCGTTTACAATAGTGAGACAATGGTATAAAATATTCTCAGAGATTTTCAAACTTTAAATTAATCCCTAAAGAAAAGAAAACTTTGTCACTTAAAATATTTTCGACAATATACTACATCATGGATAATTATTAACAACAAGGATTTATTAACGAAGAATCTCGTAGACTATCAAATGGTCGTGGTCGTCAACAACAACAAGGAATAAATAATCCCGGTTTACCTCGAATACCTACTGCTTCTACGGCTACATCAACAACATCAACAAGAACAAAAGTAACAACGGCAACAAGTAGCAGGATAATTAATCCTGCTCAATCTCAAAGTCGTTATGCACTGGATAGACAGGACACAATGCTAGTAGACATAGTTGATGATCGGTTTGAAGATGGAGATGAAGCTGCTGGAGGAAACATTCCACAAGAATTCAGAGTCATTTTTAATAGAATGGATTTGGCATCGCAACAAGTTCGTCAAATGTCAATTGAACAAAGAGCCATCAACGAAGAAAATTCGCGATCAATTAATCAGCTGACACGTATGCTGGGGGATATGATGGATACACAGAGAGAATTATTGGACCGGGCAAATCCTTGTGAAAATTCTTTCCGAGGAAGTTCACCTGTAAATTGGCAAGCAGCTGAGTTTCAACTTGGTGGTTCAACCTTTGCCCCGATGGGTCAAGGTTTGGCAGGGGGGAGAGATCACCCAGCTGCATCAAGACCTCAACCGGAAATTCACCAAGAAAGAGCTGGTCCAAGTCAAGATATCCCACTAGCAGAAAGAATTAATTTTCTTTCTAGTCAATTACAACAGCTTCAAGCGACACAACACCGACAATCAAGCGGTCCTCAGGATAATTTTAGATCGTGGGCAGGTCCAGCACCTCAGGTCCCTCTCAACACAAGACCGAGGTCGACCGGTCCGACCCAAAATTTACAACAAAGCCCATCTGGCTTATACACAGATGACAGAAGGTGGAAAGGAACCATGCAAAGTCTTAAGATGGGAAATTTATTTTATCCACAAGAAGGGATGTCAGTCAGCGAATTCTTGTTCGCAGTTGAATCCAGAGCACGAAGAGAGGACTGGACACAAGCCGAGATACTTAAAGCCATGAGTTACATCTTACATGGCACTGCAGCAAGATGGTACGATGCCAACTACAAGAGTTGGACAGATTTTTCACACTTCAAGTCGGAATTCATTAAAGCTTGTGAAAGCTCCGCAACGGACCATCAAATTATAATGGAAATTAGTATACTACGGATGAAAACTGGTAAAAGTCCAACTGAATTTGTATTAAAGATACAACAGAAATACCAGAGTATGCAGATTCCACCTCCTGTTGAGGATCAAGTTGCGTGCATCAGAAATCATCTTACGGATGAATTGAGACTGCTTGTGTTTTCAAGACCTGTTTTCACCTATGAACATCTTTTTAATGCTTTACATGAGGCAAACCGATGCATTGATGAAGCTCAACAACCTGCTCCAGTAGTAAAAACAGTCAAATTCCAGGATAAACCACGATTTGGGATATTACAATCTACATCGGAGAATCTCAGCTACGAAGAAGACGAGATGGAATTAACAAATTGTAATGTGATGGAGTCGTCTAGTCCGTCTACATATAATAACAAATATAGGGTCCAAACTAAAACAAATAACAACAACTATTCGTCACTCATTGTACAGAGACAACAAAATTATTTCCGGCCACGCACGAATCAGGCTCCAGGTTTCTCAAATAACTACAATCGGTATCCTTCAATACCACCGAGGAATAACCGTCCGTGTTTCAATTGTAGCATTCATGGACATATGTTTGAAGTGTGTGAGAACCCGAGACAAGATGTCTGCAATTATTGTTTTGAAATTGGTCATCTAAGAAATAACTGCAATTTGTTGGTTCCAGGTAATAATTCACCACCTACTGTACAACAAGAAAATCGTGATACTGGTCGACAAGAAAATACAGTCAATTCGAAAAACGAACGAAAAAACAAGTAAAACCTGTTCCGAATTCCCCGTCGGTGCAGGTTATCCAAGAAGTAAACAAGGGGTTGATTAACGTTAACTCGGAAAAGGATAATTCCGGCCGATTGGAGTCGAGACAGGTCCCGTCCAGACCGCCTCATTCTAACTCAGGCCCCTCACCATCACCATCATCATCATCGCAATTAACATCAACGATGGGAATGTTAACTGACACCGTGGACATTAATAATATAATTTCTTGGAGTAAAGAAGACCAGTTCATGAATATTCAGGAGGTTGTTATTTATTCGGTACGGATACTAGAAGATCCAAGTTGTGTTCCTGAAAACACAAGGGATATTGACAATAACTCCATTTACAATTTGGTAACTCTATCTACGAATCCAGAAGACGAAGAACCTGAAATTCCATATGAAGAAGAATTGAATCCAGCATTTGAACCAGTTGATAAAATAGACGACCCGACCAGACCGTCCTCTGCAGAATTAGGTCCTCTTGACCAATTCTCAGAGCCTCAGGTCCCCACTACGATAAATACCAAGCCGTTGTCTGAAGAATTAAGTCTCCTCGACCAATTCTCAGAGCTTCAGGCTCCCACTTCGATATATACCAGACCGTCCTCTGCAGAATTAGGTCCTCTCGACCAACTTCTAGCCAGACCCCTTCTGGCTCCGGGAGTTTACAACCACTGTTCCTAGTGATAGCTCCGACTCTGTAATAAAACATATTTTTATGGAAAAGTAGCAAATGTTGAAAGAATCTATTCTAATGAAAACATAATGTATTACTGATTTTATCAAATTATTCATACATGCATGTTTCTTATTCTTAGTAAGTATATATATATATATATTAGGGTGTGTCATTTCAAGGCTATATTTTTTTTTTTACTGTTATACCAGAAAATCTGATAGTATATAGAAAATAAAAAATTATGCCGCTGGGTTAAAGGGTTTAAGTCCAATAGCGGCTTAGCTCAGCAAAAAATTCGATTTCCCATTTAAATAACACGGGAAATTTTTTTTTTTAACTTTGAGTATTTTTAACTCGTGAACAAATTAATAGATTGAATTAACTAATACATATTTTTGTAGGAAATTGAACGCTCTACAAAAAAGGTCTCTTTTCATTTTTCGATCAATCCATCTGTTCTGAAGTTATTGGAGCTCGAAGTCAAGTTATAGTAAATTTCGATATCTTTCCACTTTTCCGGCAAAACTATCAGACTTATCACAAAATATCATAGTGTTTTTTTTGTAGACAATTTTATTTCCTACAAATTATTATCAGTAAAGTTTTTTCAAATTTCGCATTGTTTTCTAGTTATTTTCATTTTAATTTTAAGCTCTTAAAAAAGTAGTGTTCTGATCGATTTCAAGAGCTCGACATTGAAATGAAAATAACTAGAAATCAATGTGGAATTTGAAAAAACTTTACTGATAATAATTTGTAGAGAATAAAACTTTCAATAAAAAAGATCCTACAACATTTTATGATAAGTCTGATAGTTTTGCCGAAAAAGTAAAAAGATCTCGAAATTTACTATAACTTGACTTCCAGCTCCAATAACTTTAGAACAGATGGATTGATCGAAAAATGATAAGAGACCTTTTTTGTAGAGCGTTCAATTTCCTACAAAAGTGTGTATTAGTCAATTCGATCTATTAATTTGTTCACGAGTTAAAAATACTCAAAGTTAAAAAAAAAAATTTCCCGTGTTATTTAAATGGGAAATCGAATTATTTGATGAGCTAAGCCGCTAGTGGACTTAAACCCTTTCACCCAGCGGCATAATTTTTTATTTTCTATATACTACCAGATTTTCGGGTATGGCAGTAAAAAAAAAATATAGCCTTCAAATGACACACCCTAATATATATATGTATATATATATGGGTTTTATTTTCGAGATTTGTAAATTGAGTTATTCTTAAAAGTGCTTTTTCTTGTCACGATCGGAATGAGTGAAGGCGACGGGCGAAAGGGTTATTTTAATTTATTATTTAATATCGGAATACCGAATTATCTCGTTCTATAACTCAACCAAGGAGTTCGATTGAACCGTTACGTGACTAGTGTGAGAACATATGAGTGATTGGGCACCGATTATTAAATTATAAGTTATAATATGAAATTATTTTTATTCTGTCATCCAACCAAGGAATTCGGCTCACGTGGCTGATATAAGAATGCTATAATTTCGTATCGTTTATAACTTATTTGTCTATTTGTACCGAGCGGATGTACTATAGGCTGTCCCGTTCAATGACCTGCGTGGCGTTAGGGTAGGTCCGGGATTTCTGAGCGAGAGGGATGTTGGGTCGGTGAATATGGGCCCTCGAGAAGACCGTGTTCTTTCTCTGTCTTACTTAAATTTACTATGACTCAAATTACAAGCACTTGAATGCCGGAGAAAAAGGATAGTAAATGAAAAGACGAATGTATATAAAAAAAAACATGTGTAGTATATTGATAAGTTAAATTTTACATAAAAATATTATAATTTTTAGACTTACCCAGAAGGGTTGATATACCTGCACACACACTCACTCTAAATTCACCAATTTGAATTTGTGCACACAGGAATTTACAATGTTTATGACAATTTTATTGAGATTCACAGGTTGAATCTATTCAAACGAACGCACTGCACGCTGAACCGAAAGGCCGGCTTTGCCTTCGAGTGAATTTGCTATGATTTTTAGGGTTTTATTAGCGAAATCAACTATTCCTGAATAAGGACTCCGATTTGGACGTCACGTGAAAGGGTTTAATTAATTTTAATGCGAACTCAAATGATTTTATTTTAGGTATCCAACCTAGGAGTCCAGATGCCTAAGCGTAGGACCTCACGAGGAAAGGTTTTAAAAATAAAATTTAAGTCGCGTAATTTATAATTTTTAGTAAAAGAATCGAGTTGCGATTATCGATCTAGGAGTCCGGTTGTGGAGCGTCACGAGAGCGAATTTTGAAGTCGACTCAGTGAGTCTTACTCGCGGATGGATCCGACAAAGGTTTTAATTAAAAAGTAAAGACCTTTTATGTTAAATTTTAATATTCAAGTCCGTTTATCGATCTAGGAGTCCGGTTGCCTAGGCTGTGGACCGTCACGAGAACGAATTTTGGAGTCTTGCTCGCGGATAGATCCGACAAGGGTTTTAGTTGCGGCGGTAATGACTTTTAGATGTTGAATTTTAAAATAATAAAAGAATCGAATTGCGATTATCGATCTAGGACCCCCGATTGCCTAGGCGTGGAGCGTCACGAGAACGAATTTTGAAGTCGACTCAGTGAGTCTTACTCTCGGATTTAGATAGATCCGACAAGGGTTTCGGTAGTAGAAGTAATGACTGACTTTGATTATTTTTCATGGGTTTATATAGCAAGGGTTTAATAGAAAAGTGGGGCTGAATGATGTCACATCTCTAAGACAAAAGTGGGTTAAAAAAAAGGGGAAGAAAAATAAAATAGAGAAGTTTTGATTTTTGACAGCTGGGAGTAAAATATGAGGTTCAAGGGGTCACGGAATTTGATAGCGACCGGATGCAGATAGAAAAATAACTCCGTGGTGGACCGTGGGACACCTTAAAACAATGTCTTTTTGACAAATATATGATGACATTTATTACCAATATTCTAGATGTCCTCCAAGAAAATAATTTTAAAAACAAAAATCAAGAGGGAAAAATTTCCATATAGTGAAAAGGGGAAAGGGAGGTTTCGCGGGGTACCGTGAGACTTGTTCTCCATATCAAATATATGATGACTTTTACGATCAATATATTACGTACTCTAGAAAAATATAATTATTTTAAAAACAAAAATCGAGAGGAAAAATTTGGGTGATAAAAAAAAAGTACCGAAAAGATCCATGGGGTACCGTGGGACTTGTTGGTCATAGTCATAAAAATTTAAATCGAACTAGATCAAGGAATTATCTTGATGAATTTATGTGACATTTACGATGAAATTTACGGTGATCTAAGGGACTCGCGGCAGACATCTGGAAAACATTGGGTCGGCGAACTCATAGCAAAGGGCCGGCCATAGCGGTGCAGCTGTGCATAGAGAAACACATAGTTTCTTATTTTGTTACTATTAGTCTTTTATCTTTCTTACTCTTTTAACTTGACCATTCGTTTTCACATACCCTTACAGTGGGAATTCATAGCAAACCCAAAATGAGCTAGATGGACACATATGTATACAAAACAGTCTACGTGTGAATACATGTATCTGTTCGTACATAATAATATATTATTATGTTGGGTGTGCTTTGAATTACCCAGGCTGATTTTAATTAAATAAATAAGAAAAAGAAAATTCTTAAATCTAAGTATGGTGGAGTGGTGATTCAGGTGTACCGATTGTTACATTCTTATTCAAAATTAAAAATTTTTTTAATTAAAGTTTCAAAAATCCTACTTTAAAAGAAAATACCAGTCAAATTTTCAAAAATCCCAACAGGAAAAATTTTTCCCCTCTAAAACTGTTATAGAAAATTTTATCAAAAGTTCATTATTTTTTTCATGTTTTCTGGATTTCTTCCGAAACCAGTGGTGATAAAAAAAAACTTTTGAAATAAAACAAGTTTCAAAAATCCTACTTTAAAAGAAAATACCAGTCGGATTTTTAAAAATCCCAACAGGAAAAATTTTTCCCCTTTAAAACTGTTATTGAAAATTTTATTAAGAATTCATGATTTATGAAGTATTGTCAGGATTTACTCCGAAACCAGTGGTGATAAAAAAAAAACTTTTGAAATAAAACAAGTTTCAAAAATCCTACTTTAAAAGAAAATACCAGTCAAATTTTCAAAAATCCCAACAGGAAAAATTTTTCCCCTCTAAAACCGTTATAGAAAATTTTATCAAGAGTTCATTATTTTTTTCATGTTTTCTGGATTTCTTCCGAAACCAGTGGTGATAAAAAAAAACTTTTGAAATAAAACAAGTTTCAAAAATTCTACTCTAAAAGAAAATACCAGTCAAATTTTTAAAAATCCTAAAGGTAAAATTTTGTGTTCTATGTATATATATATATATGTATGTATTAATAATTATACCTTCATAATGAAAATAATAATAATATCCTTCTATATATTTAAACATTATACTAGTCTATATACATGTTTTATATGTGTGGGTGATATAGCATTTGCCTTGCAATTGTTATTTTTTTCATCTTCATTTGTTATAAATTAAGTGGTCAGCTATCATTTATAACGTTTATCTGCATAAGAAAATGAATAATTGTAAGTTTTTAAATTTCTTATTAAGATTTAATACCGATTTATTAATTTTCGCTTTAAATTACAGGGACATTGCAAGAAGATCGTGCCCTGATTAATCTCAGGCTTTTTAAGTATGGAAAGGAGTTCCTTTTCAATCGACTCCGCAGCGACGATCTCGAGGTTTGGAAGTAAGTTTTTCATATTTTAATTACTTTAATTATATTTATAATTACAATTATTACTATTATTATTATTTTAATTATATTTATTATTTGGAATATTACTATAATTATTATTACTATCCCTTATTAAAAATACTGATTAATAAGTATTAGGAAGCAGTCGTCCCATGTAAACTGTATATCTATACATCTATACATATATATCTATACATACATGAAAAAAAATTGAAATCATTAAAAAGTATTCAAATTTCCTAATTTTTCATTATTTTCAATCGGTTTTTTCAACCAGGGATTAATATTGATCATTATTTAAATTTTTATTTATATTAATAATAATAATAATAATGATATTTTTTTTTATTCGAGCGCAATTTCTAATCATGAAATATTAAGGAATGGCAGAAAAACCGCTGAGATGAGTCAGGACAGATTTGGTGACCTCTTGGATGACTGCTTGGTAATGTAACAGGGCGAATTATAAATTTTTGAGAAATTAAATATTTGAATTTGAATACTATTCCCGCCGTTAACCGGCCAATGACCTCGTAAGTTGCGAGTTAGGGTTGCGACTTGTCACCGGGTGTCGCACGATCGCTAAGGCCCGAACATTCGCCACTCCCCTAGTCTAAGTTTCGGGAGTGAACCAGAATAGAGGGAATGATAATATAAAAAGGACTGCGGAACATGGAATCATCAGTTAAGTTCTAGAGTTGATCAGACGACCAAAAGGATCGGACGCAAACAATTACAAGGTAAATAATTACGTCTGTACACGCTTCACGTGGAACGAGGCGATTACATTAATTAAATAAAATTGTATTTAGGCTCTCTAAAGCCAATTGTTAACCCATTTTATAAATTACAATTTACTTATACGCACTGTTCATTGACAGGTACAATTACAAGGTTATAATTTACAATTACAATCCAAAAGATCTTTATTATTGGCGAAAGAGGAATTACGAGGACAAGGAAAGCCAGACAACGGAAAACCTGGAACATAACTAACACCAGAGAGATAGCAGTAAATCATCACCTGAAATTCCCAAGGACTGCTGAAATAAAATTGGAGGTAAATTATAATTAATTCAAGCCGCTGATTAATTTTATTGATCTGGCAAATTAATTATAATATATTACTTAATATCTTTCCGTTGATCTCGCGTAAAGAAACGGATAGTTCAGGCTCTCCAGCCGTTCAATCTCGTATTCTCGAAAGTTCCGTCGCGTCAATTGTCGTCAATATCTGGTTTAAACTCTGTAATAATTATTCAAGGCTCCACAGCCAGAATAAAACTAAATTTATCTCGTAAATAATCCGGTAATTAAAACGATTGATTTATTAATTTATTCCAGGCTCTCCAGCCGTTATAAATTAATTTATTAATTGATCTTAAGATTAATACAGGCTGGAATTTATTCCGTCGGCCGCATTAATTCTAAGATTCATTAATTCAATCGATTTACTCGAATTAACGTCAATAAAATCGGGAACCGCGTGACGCCAATTCACCGGTCAAAAATTCTAGTCAACCCGAAAACAAATTCTAGTCAGAACGTGATTAGTAAATTAATTTTAAGTTGAATAAAATATCTAAAATTTAATTAAAAGATACTAGAGTTTGGGTAAATTAAATTGTGAGTAAAAGTGAAACGGATTATTTTAAAAGTGAAATAAATTTATTGTGAAAATTGTCAGTGGAAAAATTAGAAATTGAAAATAATAATTGTATAAAATTTGTGGCAAATTAATTATAAATGTTAATCAGAGAAAATTAATTAGGAGAAAATTATAAGTGGAAAAGATTAATTAATTTATAAATTACATTAAACAAAAAATTAAATTAATTGATTGGAAAGGACAGTAAATTATAGAAAAAAAAAATTTATATTGAGTATGGGAAATTATGAAGTGTTGAAAAATTGAGTGAGAAAGTTAATGAGTAGAGTCACTTAGTTATAGAGTCAATTAGAATAAAGAAAACTGTGTCTGTGATTTAGGTCCGGTGGACATGTTAAGAGTAGATTAGTTATACATCCAGGGGATGATTTTATAGTAAATTTTAGTATACATCCAGGGGATGATTTTATAATAGTTTAGTTAATGTCCAGGGGACAAATTTATTAATTGATATTAAGGTTTAACGTCCAGGGGACGGTATTTTAACGGGAGTGTGTGGGTGTGGAAACGTCCGGGAGACGTATTAGTTTGTCATAAGATTCCGTCCAGGGGACGAGGTATAAATTAGTTTGTCATAAGGAAAACCGTCCAGGGGACGAGGTTATTAGTTTGTCATAAGAAAATTAGTTTGTCATAAGGAAAACCGTCCAGGGGACGAGATTATTAGTTTGTCATAAGAATATTATTTGTCATAAGGAATATAGTTTGTCATAAGGTAATTAATTGTTATTAAAGGAAAAATAAATAAGAAGCAAGGTGCTTAAATTAATTAAAATTAAAAGCAAAGTTTTAATAAAAATTTATTTCAGCCTGTTCACTATTCCTCTCCTCTCTCACAAAATATAAATTTACGAACGACCCTGAGCATATAAAATAATTACATTAACACCCGGTTCTGGAAGGCCGAGTCCATCTTCCAGTGGCGCCCTAATATTCGACTATAATACTCAGGTGCGACCAGACTTGGCAAGCTAAACACTCTGTCATAGTAAGTTATATTTATTTTTTAAATAAGTTTAGTGGCCTTAGAATAAGGTACTGGTTCCTGACCATCTACTGGGTACTTTACCCTAATCGATTTTAAAACTATATAATAATGCTATAATATTAATTGAAATTTTTTTCCATCAAGTCTTGTTTTTTTAATTAATTATAAGTATTATATAGTGCTGTTTTTAATATTTGCAGGTTTATCTTAATATGTCGGACTGTCAGCGAGATGAGGTGGCTATTCCCAGCCATTGGAATGAAGTTCGTCACTACATCCAAATGTGCCACTTTAATACATGCAAAGTGATGATGGACATTTAATTTCATTAAAAAAATTATATTAATAATAATGATAAATAAATAAATGGAGTTATTGAAAAAAAAAAATTTGACGTTGATTTATATTTATTTCTTTATGCTGTTCTGTCCAACTTCTGTGGCTGATACGTGTTCATATTTCTCATTCTCGATATTTGTACTTGGATCCTTTCTTCTTCAGATACCTGGCCTTTGCTACCAGTTTTGCCACATGGTTTCCGTGCGTACTGTTACTGTTGAACCAGAAATCCAGATATTTCTATTAACTTAATACCTTGATTTCCTGTCCGTCGTAGGTCCATTTGTTTTTCGTACCCAGGCAACCACCAGTCCCGCAGACCATTGAATTCAGCTAATAAACTGTCTTCTCCTGGCGCTTTTCCGTTCTTTAGGCCATTCAGGGCCTTCAAAAATCTTCTATCGTGTTTTATCGTTCATCTCTTTCTTGGTTGTGACTAATTCACGTGCTGGTTAGTGGCTTCTGCTCATGGTGGGTAATTCCGTGTTGGAACAAGCTTTTTTGAAATGTTTTCAGGATTTCCTCCAAAACCAGTGGTGAGAAAAAAAAAATTTTTAAATAAAACAAGTTTCAAAAATCCTACTTTAAAAGGAAATCCCAGTCGAATTTTTAAAAATCTATAAGAAAAAATTTTTCCCCTTTAAAACTGTTATTGAGAATTTTATCAAGAATTCATGATTTTTTTCATATTTTCTGGATTTCTTCCGAAACCAGTGGTGATAAAAAAAAACTTTTGAAATAAAACAAGTTTCAAAAATCCTACTTTAATACAAAATAACAATAACAAAATAGGTTCGAAATTTTAAATAATTATTCGCTTACAAAAAATAAAAGAGCGAGAATTTAATTATTACAAAATAAATTTTGAGAATAAATAAAGGAAAGTCTTACATTGCTTTTTTGTTTTCAAGTAATTGAATATCTATTAACGGATGAAATCCATTTATATCCTCAGTATAAATTCAGTGCTTTACAGTTAAGTAATTTGGTATTGGTAATTTGGCATTATCTAGATTAAAATTCTGTCTGGCTTTTGCTATTTTTATGTGAGTTTTACTTTTCTCACTAAGCCGTTAAAATGAATCAGCAAAATAATATTTTTGCCAATAAGTCGTTGGTTCTCCGGGGGCAAATCGTGGGATTACGTCAAGCAAATGTTCATGCCGACGTGGTAGCCGAAACCCTTAATTGTAATGTTAAAACGGTTCGCCTGTGGGAAAAGAAGTTTCGCGAACACGGTGAACAAGGTTTACTTGACCATCGACGAAATAATCATCGGCCAAGACTTACAACGTTTGATGATGATTTATTCCTCATTGAAACGTCAATGCATAATCCGTTTTTGCCCACAAATCAAATATTACGATTAGCAGATTGTAATGTGTCGAGATGGTCAGCTTATCGTCGTTACAAAGCTAATGACCACATCGCAGCCCGTCCCGCTAAAAAACCAGAACTGACCAACATTCACCGTGCAGCTCGTCGACAATACGCTATAGATTTTGGTAATTGGACTCCGGAGCAATGGGAAAATGTGATTTTTACCGATGAAAAAGTAAGTAATAAACAATAGTTTTCTGTTGTCATTTTCAATGTTTTAATGTCTTTACCTCTGCTAGTTAACTTTACTTTGAAAAATAATTTAACTTTTGAGTCCTTTTCAGCATCGGGAAAAAGTCACACGCTTGTATGGCGTCCTAAAGGTCAACGACTTAATCCGGACTATGGTCTTCCTGATCGCTGGTCCGGCAGAATTACTTCGAACCATTGGGGCTGCATGTCCGGAAGGGGATTGATTGCCTTACAATCTCTCTCAGCTCACTTCGACGGTGAAGAATACGTTGAGATTCTAAACGAGTGTATGGAACCTGCTGTCCGACAAATGTATCCTGATGATGAGTTTCCATTTATTTATTATGTCCAAGACAATAGTCTTATCCATACATCCCGGAACGCCCAAGACTGGTTCATGGCTCACCCGGAGTTCATCCTCATTCCCCATCCTGCCAAATCTCCTGACCTAAATCCTATTGAGAATGTGTGGGGTAAAACTACCATTATAATTAAAATTTTACAATATTTTGAATAACCTACTAAATTTAGTAATTACAGTTCTCTACAATCAATTTAAAAATGTTTATGAATTTTTCTTATTGATATCTTTGTATTTTCTTATTTATGTTAGGGATGATGGTGAGAAATTGGAGACCACAAAATCCAATCAGAAGAAAGGTTGATCTGGACCTTTACACGCGAGAGGTATGGGACCTGATTGGAACTAGAGTTCCACACTTATTGGCCACCGTACAATCCATGCCAAGGCGTCTGGAACAAGTTACTGCTCGAGACGGTTACTGGGTACCATATTGACAATTATCGATAAATATTTTTATTTTTGTATTAATAGCTCTACTTCAATGTAGAAGTTTTTGTTAAGGTTAAGTTTTTCTTTAAATTTTAATTATTATAATTTATATATGACGTAAAAAACGTAATTTATGTAGCTGATGTTCGGCTATTTCTCCAATTGTCTTCCAATTTTCCTTACAGGTGAATCGGCTCTTCTGGTTCTCGATTGTCCGGGTTGTTCTTGCTCCAGATTGTTAAGGTCCTCGCCTTGCCTCGTATAGAATGGTGTAGATGATGCGTCCAATCACTCTAGTTGTTCACTAACTTTCACTTAGGCGTCCATCGCCTTCGGTCGTCCAATTGACTCTCTTTGGGTGTCCAACGAACTCTCTCGATTTTTGGCACGGCACTCCCTTATAACTCTTCGATTCACCCCCGGAAAACTCATCCCTACTAAATTAATTAGCAAAAGAGAGGGGCGGATGTTCGGGTCTCACTGATTAGCGACACCCGGTGACATGTCGAATCACTCAATTTAATAAACCGAGTTATAATTAGGACCCGTTATCGACCGTGGACAAATCCAATTTTAGAAATAATTAAATAGTTATTGGGATCTATTTTACCCTGTTACAAAGGAGTTGGCACGCGTGATGTTAACTGCCGACGAGGGGAACGCAATGACAGAACCCGACTCTCCAACTCACTACCGCTTACTCTCAGACTCCAAACTCGACGACTAGGTCGACTCGTACACGAGCGACGCCAAGTCTCAACTTTTTTCCTCAACGGTAGTCACACAACTGTTCCACGATAGTCTCCCACTCTAACTCGCTTACTCCATTCCTTCATCTTTTTCTCTCCCATTGTTTTCTCAGATATTTAAAAATTAGAGAAGCCTAGACCATACTAGTGTTAACATCGTTACAAGCTATAGAACAAATTCAACTTATTTTTTTCCAAGTGACTGTATATTAATTTTAATTGCTATCATTTTTAATTGTTAGTGATTTTCATTGTTTTGTTTTTCATAACAGCACGTGGTTTGCTAAATAGAACGAAAAAATCAAC